>NC_141137.1:171304523-171911523 GCF_053477565.2 Lygodium microphyllum | reverse complement strand
ATCTGGTGCCCTCATTGACACCTTGGGCTGCATGCAGGGACTGATCAGTCAAACATTGTATTAAGCTTTCCTTTTAGATTTTGTGCAAAGTTATCACTTCATTCTCTTCTTTCTTGCAGTCTCTCTTCTCTTTTCTCTGTGTTTGTGATTCCCTTTTGGTGCACACTCTCACATGGTGGTTATAGCTTAGAAAAAAATTGTGAAATTATCAAGAAATTTAAACTGATTTTCATCGTAAAATTCATAAAATTTTTTAGAATAACTCTAGAAAAATTGACCATAATTTGGAGAAGCTGATGGTTAATAAAATAATTTGGAAAATTGGTATCATCTCTACGAAAATTTTAAAATAAATCCCAAAAATGTAAAATAAATAATTTTAATTTAGAAAAGTCATAATTATTTTGCGAAAATTCATTTTGATTTGGTAAGGCACTAATTAACTTAGTTACATTGCCTAACTGGCGATACATCGAGAGGAGACTACACTCAATGATCTACCTAATGTAGCCCAAATGCAAGTATCACAATTGTCTAGAGCTAAAAAGATTTTCAATGTGCTCTTTGCAGAAACCCCAATATTTCTACTCTATTAAGGGTGATTCCGACAAAGATAGGCCATTTACAATTGCTCTACAAGTGTAACTATTTTCTCTCTCGAATAGGGCTTCTAGCATTCAAATGCAGCAGATTCAAGTGTGTAAGAGCTATGGAGTACCACCAATTAAATGGTTTTGATGATTTAGACGAGGAGTTAGTCTACTCTTTTGAAGACGGGCACTCATAGCTGTCAGATTGGCACAATGAGCACAATGAAGATAGAAGAGCAAAGGCATCTCACTCTGACAAGTCTTGACAATCAAAGTAGCATTCTCCCCTTCTTGCTTACATGTTTCTCATAGAGCCTATTCTTCAAGCCCTCGCATTGCCATGATGGCACCCCTTGTACAGGTACTTGTTTTTTCTTCATTACCCAAAGAAGATTGACTCAACAAGTTGAAGTACTCCCTTTGGTCATGCAAAGTGGAGTGCATCCTCAACACCTTTGATCACTGGGATTTTGTTACTGCCCCTATTCCTGATCCTATAGAGGATTCCACCGTTGGTTCTATGATGGATCAACCCAAGCAACTCTATGGGATAGGCTCAACTCTTGAGCAAGATCCTTTCTTTTTATGAATCTACAAAATGTTATCCTTGTTCATGTATGCAGGTTGCGGATTGTAGTAGAGGTGTGGCCAAAGCTCTCTTCCCTCTATCATAGAAGACCTTTGCCCACCGTATCACCCTAGAGTAAAACTCAAGATGTAGGCTTAACTCTTGAGCAAGATCCTTTCTTTTTATGAATCTACAAAATGTTGTCCTTGTTCATGTACGCAGGTTGTGGATTGTAGCAGAGGTGTGGCCAAAGCTCTCTTCCCTCTATCATTAGAAGACCTTTGCCCACTGTATCACCCTAGAGCAAAAACTCAAGATGCTCTCAGTTGATGACTTCTTCCATGAAGGATCATATCAACAAGCTTGAGGACATTCGGGATGAGCTTGCATCCCTTCGCGGATGATATCTTGAGAGAATATGGTGACGATTCTCCTTACCCAGTTGCCATCTCCAAAGTATGATGTCTTTTACACCAGCTTGCTTAACTCTAGGGTACATGAGAGTCTTCTTTGGGAAGAGCTAGCTCCACTTGTCTTGGAGCATGACAAGCCACTCAAAGAGATACGGGCCAGTGGATCCTGCTCTACAAAGGCTTTTACCGGGAGTGCAAAAGGGGTAAACAAGAAGGGGAACAAGAAGGCTAATAACAAGAAGTAGGATGAAGAGAGAAGGATGGGAATAAGGATGAGAAGAAGTTCAAGCCCAAATGCCCACATTGTAGGAAGGGCAATCTTCTAGAGATGAACTATTGTTAGAAGTACTTCATTTGAAGCCAAAAGATGGTTCCAAGGATTTGAAGGCTACTCTGGCTACCATGGTGTCAATCTTCGTTTTGATTCGTGGAGTAGGGATTATTTTCATTTTGCCAAATAGACATGTTTCTTCCGCTAAAGTTCTTTATGTACCAAATTTAGGTTTTAGCCTTCTTTTTGTCCATGGTTTAACACAGCTAGATACATGGGTGGTCTTCACTCAAGATATTGTGACTGTTGAGGATTCTTCTTTAGGTGCTATTATTTGGACAAGTACATAGGAGAGTGGAATTTACAAGATCAATGCCATTGTTGTACAAACTTCTCACAAGCTTGGGCTACTTTGGCATGCTTGTTATGGGCACTTGAACTTTGACTCCATCAGGTAGTTCTCAAAAGAACTTAGTGGAGGAGGTTTTCAAATTTCCCTCCATCCACACATTGTACCCTAGCTACTTACGAGGTAAGTGACCTAGGTAGCCTCATCCACAAGTTGCTTCTTGGAGGGCTACTACTTTGCTAGAGTTGGTGCATACTTTCACATATTTGGGTGCAATGCTTATGTCCATGTAGACAAGAAAAACAGGGCAACCTCAACCCAAAGATAAAGAAGGTTATCTTCATTGACTATAACATGATCACGAAGGGCTACAGACTTTATGACCCATAGAGATGAAAGATATAGGTGAGCAGGGCTGTGATATTTGATGAGGTTGTAGCCTCGAATGTCCTAATTGATGGTGATTCTACTACATGTGATTCTCGTCATCAACTGACCTATTCCCCCACACAACCATCAAACCACTGCCCTTCATTCCAAGTCACCCATTGGTACTCCATTTGCGACTTCTCCCCCTCCTCCTCCACCTTTTGCTCCCCTTCCACCCTTGATGGCTCCTTCCTCTTCATCCCCAAATATTTCTACTTTTTCCACAGCCCTTAGGTGTCCTTAGAGGGTCTTGAGCCATTTGAGGTGGAGCCCTTGTCTTCTGATGAGGTAGATGTACCTTTACCTAGTGAGGGGGAGTCCCTATCCCAAAAAGGTGTATTATAGGTCCCGAAGGCCTCTTGCTTTCCATAGCAGCAAGATCAGCCCATTGCCATTCCAGGACAGCAGCCGTAGCTTATGCAGGGTCTGGAGTCCTTCACTTTCCTAAGACACCAACGAGCGTAGGTAGATCAGCCAAGCTACAGGCCAGGCTATCCACATGGACATAGGCATTGCACCCAAAGATGCGAAAGTGGGAGATGGAAGGCTTCTTACCAAAGAAAGACTCATATGGAGTTGTGTCTTATAATGCCGAAGTCAGAGACCTATCAGAGTGAGATGCATTTTCTCTTCTATCTTCATTGCATTCATTGTGCCCATCTAACGGCTATGAGTGTCTGTCTTCAGAAGAATAGATAGATTCCTCATCTGAATAATCGTACTCCATTGATAGACCTGCAAACACTTTTGAATTTGTTGCATTTAAATACTGGGAAGCCCAAACATAGGTACCATGGACTGTCTAGAGCTGAAAACACAGATTTTCAGCCTGCGTTTTGCAGAAAACACAATTTTTTTGCTCTATTCAGGGTGCTTTCAACAAGGGGGGCCATCTACAACTACTTCTCTACAGGTGTAGCTGTTAGCCTTTATTTTGTCAGTCTGTCATCTCTTTGTGGTGAGCTCCATTAGAGTCTCGTGGAGACATAGGAGCTCTGACTGTTTCAACCCATTCTTTTTGTGTGCATTTCTTTTTCAATGTGTTTAGGGTGGTGTGTTCACACTAGCAAAGGGCACTTTAGAGCCTCTGCATTTCTTTTTCCATGGGCTAGTGCGGTGGGCAGCTTGCATATATGATGGGCGCCCTGTTTTTGATCATCATTAGCTGCCATCACATTTATTGCAGCTGGTTGGCCAGCAGATTTATGGCCATTGTAGCTGGTCCGCCAGTTTTGGTTGATTCCTATTTATAGCCCACCCTGCACTTTCGCTGGTTATTATCTTTTCTATAGCTAGACAGCATGCTTTGTCTTCAGCCTCTCCTCTGCACTCAGCGCCGCCATTGTCATCAGCCTGAACCGATGCTCTCACTGACACCTTAGGCTTTGTGCAAGGACTGATGACTTGTATTTAGCTTTCCATTCAGATTCAATGCAGAGTTATCACTTCATTCTCTTCTCTCTTGCAGTCTCTCTCTTCTCTTTTCTCTCTATGTTCTTGTTTCCATTCTATTGTGTATTCTTACAGATAGCCATCCGAGCTCTATGATTGTTACATGGGGGATAATTGCATGGGTTGCAAATAGAGGCTCAACCTGCAGATATGAGGATGTACATGGGTGTCATGCTTACCTTGCCTTGGGTTGGCTTGTGAGCAAGCTTGCCATGTGAGATTTCTCACAGACATTGTAGACCTGTGGCACTGTCACAAATGGGACCACTAGATGCAGCTATGCTATAGATTTAGTGGACATATCCACTGCAGAAACACTCCAAAAATTTGGACAAAGATTGTCCATACTGTCTACAATAGATGGGAGAGGCTGCAACACAATTCAGAGACTACGAAGAGAGATGTTTTTCTCAGGATCTGGGATTTTGGCACTTTCTTCCATTGTCAACTGCATATAAACTAGCACTATAGACCTCTCTATAGGTTATTCATTCACATCTTGTAATAGAAGTCCCTTACAAGGCAATTGTGTACTTATTTTGCCTTGGCATACTTCATCCTGAGAGAATTTATTATTATTATTATTTCTCTCTGAAAACAAAAACGTACTTGTTCTAGTGCATCTAACCAGCACCTGAAAGCATTAATCATTTCTATGTGTGAATATGGCCCCAAGTTCCAGCCATAGATGCCCAATTGAACCATATAGGTGAAAATCTGTGCTAACTTTGTCAAACCCACTGCATGGGTTATAATATGTTAGCCAGCCTCCAACGCACTAGATTAGATATCTTCAACTCCCAAAAACAAATAGACTAATCAGGTGTACAAATATAAAAACAATACAAGTTCATTTTCTGATGAGTTGTAACATTGATCACCCTGACTCTATTCCACTTCAGTTTTCAGTTATGTCTATGGATTCTATGGATATAATAAATGTCTAGTGGCTGTAATTAAGCCAAAAAATCAGTAAGAAACACCCTCCATTCTATGACCCCATCTGTTGTGTCTACTTGGTCCCTGCATGGTTGGCCTATTGTGCTTCCCATGTGTTAAATTTCCATGACCCCCCATCCCACTTGCTTGCTAGGCCTCCTCACCACTCGCATTTGTTCTGTCCACATCTCCCTTGGCAAAGAAACCATTCGATTGCCGTCTTTTTGTCCTCACATGGCTATCTGCTGCCAGCTGCCCATCCATTGGCTGGGCATGTACCATGCCCATTTGCTTGCTTGGCTGGACATGTACCATGCCTAGCATCTTCAATTACTCTTTTAATATGGACCTCACTAGTCCTTTACTTTACAATCGAAAGAAATTATTTTGCTTGTATAAGAGCATTGGAAGATGCAGCATATAGCTGCTGAAAAGCATCTCCAGCAGATGGAGTGTTGTTTCCTACTCTACTGGAGCTGCCGATGTTTCTTTATTTTAATGTAAAGTTCATTTAGTTCTGCAGCAACCCATGCCAATGAAATCCTCATATTTCTGTCTTGCAAATCTAGTTTCATTGGGTTTATATAGCTGACGCCCCTCTCTTCAATTCAAACAAGTGATAATCAGGAGCCTTGCATGAATAAAATAGGAGACTTCTAGCCCTACCAAAGCTAGACATCTAATTCTACATTATAACACATGGATTAAATGTCACCTCAAAACCAGAATAAAGACAAAATGTTGATGAATTTCACTGTCTAAGCCCATGTTAAGATTATGAAAGGTCATGTGGCTGATTTAATAAGTACACCAATCTTCATAAGTATCACTTGTGCAAGGGAGTCCCAAAAGCAGAGAGCAAGTTGCTATGTGATTCTATGTAAAGCATGGAAAGATTCTTTTCGTTGGAATTTTGCTGTAACATCTGGAATATACATATGCTTATTGGGGGTTTGCGTGCTTGAATCATTTGCTCTATACATGTGGATACCACTTAGATCTCCATCCCAAAATAGAAAGCTAGGCCAAAGATTCATTTTATGGGTGACTAATTCCAAGAAAGAATTCAATGGTAGAAAGCAGCATGCTTCTCGATGTGCCAATCATGTGGTTCAAGATCATTGAGGAATGGACAAATGAAGAAACACACACAAAATTGAATCAAGAATAAGAGGACGAGTGCTATTAGAAGCAGAAATATTCAGCACAAGGAACAACTTTGTTTTGCTCTTCACAGTATGTTTTAAATTAATTTTAAAAGAAGAAAGAGGATTTTGGATTTCTTTTTGGTGAAATGGGGTGGGATTGGGCAATGGTGGTGGGGTGTTTGTGTGGTTCATTGTAAGAAAAGAGAATACAACAGAGTATAGGAAATTTGTAAGCAAGTGACGAACAGAGAATATGGAGAATCAAAAAATTTGATGAGTGCACATGATTACATTAGATAGCTAATGCCTCCCAGCCATGCACTTCTATTAGGAATCTTTGATAGCGCAGAGGAATTAGGAGAGAGAAAAAGCTATGTATGAAGAAAAGTGTGGCTGATGCTAGTAAAACATGCCACAAACTAATAGGCAAATTAGAGTGTTGCTTGCATGTTTTTTCAAGCATACGACCAAAACTGACCATCAATTGGTAGGTTCAAGAATCCCGCATGTTATTTACCTTCTGTAGTAATTACATAACTCAGCCACCATCCACTGTTGAGACTGGGACCTACTAGGTAAATGTGCTGCTCATAAATGCTTTCTCCTCATATGGGGGGTATACAAACATAGAGTCAGTAATTACCTATGTAGTTACCTAAGGGGTGGAGCATTCATTCACCAATTATTCTTGCATGTTCACCTACTGTTAAATATCCGTTCTAAAACCTAGGGGGCACTATGTTTCTAAAAAAGTCTCTTGCTGTTTGTGCTTTCCTTATTTTAATGCAGAAACTCACATTTACGTGCATGTGGCTGTACAGATTGGCACATTATCCTGAAAAAGAAAAATCAAGATTAGAAGCTTACATGTATCCTCAAGCGGCAGCTGCATCTTTGAGTGGCGCTTCTCTTGAAGAAAATCATAATATGCTGTTTCTTCATACATGTCCCTGTTAGCAAGGAAAAAAAGGATACTTGGTTTTCAAGATATCCATGTGCAATAGAATATGCCTTGCCAACAATATCACACAATAACTGGGAAAAACGAGACATGGAAAGGATGGTATTACTCATTAAAAAAACTCTTTAAACAATGACAAATAAGAAATACATTTTGTTGGAAGTACATTACATGGAAATCTCTTTGATTTTTCCTTACGATGTGTATGTGTGCATCCCACACATTGTTGGAACTCGCAAATGGATGCAAGGATGCAAAACAACACTTAAATAGTTAATTTTCTTTTCTTTGAAAAGAAAAACTCAGCACATTCATCTGCATGGGAGTGCTTCCATGCAATAACCTCAGAGTGTTAAAATGTAGTGTCCATTTTCGTTCACGAGTAATAACTGCAGCACAGAAGTAATCATGATTAACACTTGTGCTCATGTGAGCTGGCATCGCCTAAATGTACAGCTAGACAAGTAAACATTACTTTTTTTGTCTTTGCATGTGTCATGTGGAAGGAATCGAATGAGCTTTCGTATTGTACCAGATCCAACAAAGCAATTTTACATTAAGGGAAACAATTATGGGTTGTGGTATTAGAGTTTGGCCAGACTTACTAGACCTAACAGATGCTACCAAAAGAAACTTTCTTCTCAAAAAGCAGGATAATCCGCAGGAGAAACCTCTTCAGACTTATCCTCAATTAAAATCTTGCCACATGAGAGTTCGTTTTAACTGAGATATGATGTTTGAAAGACAGAGCCATAACTTAAAACACTATCCATACTCAGAAGTTCCAATATCAAGCGAGCAAAGACTCCATTACTTACGCTAGATCTGCTAGATTTTGGCACTTGTTGATGGTTTTTCCTTCAGGATATTCTAGACATGAATGATGCATGACCATCTGCTTCAGGGTGTGTTTTGTGCTCTTGATGTCATTATCCACTAAAAAGCACTGCAAAAACAGAAGTTTTACATGACACTCCACATCCAAAAATTCATGAAGTATAAGCAAGGACTTCATTGCAAACCTGAATTATGATGTGCATTGTTCTCAATCTAATGGTATCAAACAACATCTCAAATTTGACTTCAGGTATAAATAGCGCTAAACACGCCTAAACATTCAGCTATACTATATTCCCTTTCCCAAAACAGAAAATTCTATTAAAAATCATCTCATGATCCTTGATGACCAGCTCAATTTGGCAATAGCAAAGATCACCACCAATATGGCCCGTTGGTGATCATATCTTGTGTAGATAGATTGTACCCAATTGGTCTTTTTGCTTCATGTCGTGCAAGTCTATTCTCTTGATTTTTGAGCTCTAAATTATTAAGGTAGAACCCATATAAAAATAATAAGGGAGTAGACCAATTTCCTACTAGGATGTCCTTCCTGTACATCGTGCTGAATAAAAGTCAATCAGGAGGAAGTATATTGACAAAACATGTGACAAGCGAATGAAAACGGTCCCAAGTTCCATTTGGCACAAAATGCTCCCTAGTGGCACAGAATGCCTCTCTTTTCTTTCACATGTTCTCTGAATCACCCTGTTCTATGGCTTGTTTGCATTTGGCTATTCAAATATACCATGCAACAATGTTGTTCTTAAGCTCCCATCTATGGCAATGTCCTGCAGACCACTCAGTTCCTCAAAAGTCAGGAGTTTCAATCACCCTGGGCTCATGACCTGAAATGGAATAACAGATGCTCCACAGCCAAGATTCTCTCTAGGGTCTAAATAGAGATGATTCATACTCTCTTTTTTTTTTTTTTGCAAATAAAGTGTGGCTAATTGTATTACTTCAGAAAAGCCCCAATACAAGGAAGTGCTCATGCTCAACAGACTAGCTGGAGTTGATGCAGAGTCACAGATATATCAAGTGTACAAGACTCTTAGGGTGGTCTAGGGGGGATGGGGGCAAGAAGCCATGGAGGGGGGTGTATCGCCATCTAGGGTTGCCTGCCTGCATTGCAAAAAACAGGTCCTGGCCACCCCAAGTGCGCATGAAATGAAAACAGAGCTCTTGACGAGCTCGAGACTTGCTCTCCTACACCTGGTCCCATCGGCCACGGAGGGAGTGGATGATGGAGGTCCAAAGCTATGCTAAAGTCGCCTGTATTGAAAGTCTATCTCCGCCAAAAACCTATTGATACCGCGCCTTCCAGACATGTCATCTAGTAAGAATCCCTATGATCTCCCATACCTCAGAGCGGTCTCCCATACCTCAGAGCGGTCTGTTGTGAGCTCCAATACCTGGTGGATGGGTAGAACCTCCAAACCGACCATTGTGCACGACCCTGCCTCAATAATGAATATCGTGTTTTGCATCCTAGCCTCATACAAAAGGTGATAGCCCTGGCTGATTGCTTGCCAGCAGAAAGCTCCCCATGAGATACATCCAAGGCTGGGTGCTATACAGCGGAGGACACAGCATGCTCCTCTCCACACAAGCTACGCCGCCTCACACAACCAAAGGCAGTGCTTTGGAGATTCCAGAGGCTGCTGTGTGCAGCGTTTACAACCACCCTCCTGCATCTGGGAGCTAACCAACTTTCCACTGCCAGGTCTCCATATGCCACCATCCATAAAAAATACGATACCCTCCTCGGCCTCCAGCTATCCCATTGGCAGCGCCAGAAGGTCCGTCGGAAAGCCTCCATGATGCTGTGCTCCACCCAATACCTGCTACGTGACGGTGCCCAATCCATGTCCTTTTGCATTAGTACGTGTCTACCAATCCTAGCTGTGTACTCCAAGATCCTCGGTGGCTTCTTGGCAACCGCAGTGGCCGGCCATAGCCACTCTCCCGGATCCCACTCCAGCTCATCAAGTGGCCTGCCCTCCCAAATCCAAAGGCATCAGTCCCTGAGCTCCTCCCAGAAGACATAGGGATCCAGCAGCCATGTCTTTCCTTGAAGGCCAACCACCCGAATCCTCCTCCATGAGAGGACAACTATCCCCTCATCCTGCTGCCCTCTGTCAAGGGTCACAGACGCCCCCCTCCTACACGGTGAAGAACGTCCCATGTGCACCCCGCCCACTCTACTTGCCACCTGTAGGGGGATACCTGCTGGTGAAAACCTAGTGGCCCATACCTCCCCTGGCTCTCCTATCGGGGGGCCAAGCCACTCCTGAGGTATTGCTACGCCAATCTCCCTTTTTCTCAACTCAACTCCTCTCTGGCAACCTGATGCTCGCTTCAGCACCTCCTTGTCCACCATCCTGTAACACCTCCCGTCTATCTTGATGGTATGGGTCGGGCCGGCCTCCCAACCAGCCCACTCGATGTGGGGGCGCTCGGCAATCTGTATCCCATCCCGATCTCTGACTTGGGGGTTCCAAATCATCGATTGGCGGTCTATCTCCTCCTAGCAACCTGGGGGGCTCTGAATTAGGGCCTTACGGAGGCCCTACCACACACTATCCCATCCCAATCTCTAACCTGGGGGTTCTAGATCATCGGCTAGCGGTCTATCTCCTCCTAGCAGCTTGGGGGGCTCTGAATTAGGGCCTCACAGAGGCCTTTCCACACACGAAGCAAGCTGCGTAGGAAGGGGGATCTTGGGGGGGGGGGGGGGGGGGGTGATTCAAGCCGTCGTGAAGATCCATCTCAAGGACAGCCTCCAATTACTGCAACGCCTCGATCTACAATCCTGGAGACCCTCTTGCAATAGAACCTTCCCGGTTTTCCCTCCTAGTATGAGACCGCAGACTACTAGCTTGCCCAAGAGGGCCATACTCTGATAGTCTGGGTCTATGACCCCAAGCCCTCCCTCTAACCGATGCCAGATGATGGTCGCCCATGCCACCTTGGCTAGGGAATCCCTGGAACTGTTTGACATGGCCCAAAGGAAGTTCCGCACTAGGCGACGAAGCTGAGCTACACAGGATGAGGAGAAGCACCAACACGAGGTGATGTACCAAGCCGTTGCTAGGAGTACCTGGTTAACCACCAGGGCTTGACCTACTAGGGAAAGGCGAGTTGTACTCCAATGGGTTAGCTTCCTCCGAATAGAGTCAAGGACTGGAAGACCCATCTAAGTCCCAAGTGGACGCCCCACTCCGTGCTAGAGTCCTGGTCTGTAAGAAAACCAACCGACTTTGGCCAGTTGATTTTCGCTCCTGTTGCTGTACAAAACACCCCGAGAGCCAGTCTCACTCTCTCTAGCATCAACTCATCGCCCTCTATGTAGAGTGTTGTATCATTTGCATACTCTGAGTCTAACAACTCCGTCTCCTCTCTCATTGGTAGTCGGAGGCCGCGTAACCCACTCACACGTGACCTAAGGAAGTGAGACATTGCCTTTGCAAAGAGTAAGAACAAGTACAGGGCCAGCCCTGCCGGACTGATCTCTCCAGCTGAAACTCCTCCCCTTGCCTGCCACCTATGAGAATCCTACTGGTCGACGATTTGTAAAGTGTGGAGACCCCGCGGATCCATGCCTAGGGGAAGCCCAACCTCACCATGGTACCCTCTAAGAAGTCCCAGTCCACCCTATCATAGGCTTCGTCAAAGTCCAGGAGAAGTATAGCCAATCCCTGACCACTGTGCTGAGCTCACTTTGTGGCCTCAAAGAAGGTGAAGACATTGTCTAGGATGCTCCTATCCTGGACAAAGCCTGTTTGTGTGCCATGAATGATGTCTGGAAGCACAGGTTTGAGTCACCTACCAATCATCTTTGCTAGTGCCTTATAGGCTACTGATAGTAAGGTGATCGGTCTCCACTAGCATAGCTCCAATCGGTCTCCCCCTTTGGGGAGGAGATTGATAAGACCTGCCGAAAGACTCCCTGGCATCTGCTGTCCTGAAGTGAAAATCTCTTGGAAGGTCAACATTAAGGGGTCCTTCACCACCTCCCAATAGATACTGAAGAAGGCCTTAAAGAGGCCATCCTCTCCTGGGCATTTCTGCCCATCCTATGTATGGAAAGCCTCCTCTAGTTCCTTCTCTGGGAAGGGGGCTAGGAGGGAGCGTCCTCTATGACGAGGGATGAGGTGTGATCCAAGACCTGCTCTCTACATCGCTGTCCTCTAGCTGGGGCTATCTCCTGCTAGAAAAGGCATTTGTAGTAGTTGGTGGAAATCTTCATCACCTTGTCCGGGCTAGAACGAGTCCTCCCATACTAATCTTGAAGGCTGCATATTTGCTCTCCTGAGGTGCGGGGCTGGTGCACCTAGAAAAACTCCTTGCACATCGTGTCTCCCTTCTATACCTAGAAGGCTGCTGAGGTGTGGAATGAGAACTCTGAGCGCCTGTCCTCTAGGCCGGTGATGACAACTCGTGTGCGCACCTCCTGTGCGTGGAGGATGGGATCCCCTGGTGCCTCCTATAGTAATCTCTACGTGGCTGCTAGGTCTTGCCGGAGTGCTCTCTCCTCCTCCCAGCTCTGCTGCCTGGCCCGTAGAGCTGCCTCCCTAGTCCAAATCCGCTCAATCTATCTCTTCACCTCCTCCCTCCTATAGATTGAGTCAGGGATCCGACAAGATCGTGTGTCTAGGGCAAATGGTGGGGGATCAAGTGTCAAGAGAACCGTGTAGTGATCAGACAAAGTGGTGCCCGCCAACCTACCCGGCCTCCACGAGAGCATCCCCTCTCCCACATAGAACCTGTCCAACCGCTCCACTCTAGCTAGCCGCCTGTATCCCCAAGTGAAGTCCAGCAATCTCTCCCTCCTGTGGAAAGTTGGGTCTCTCTAAGTATCGCGTGCTTCTACTGCCAGTAGAAAGACTTCCCATGCCTCCTGCTCCTCCCCAGCCATGCCCTAGTAATTTTTGCCTCTGCTTTGCCGGTCCTCTAGGGCCTCCAGGTTGTTGAAGTCTCCTCCAACAATCCAGGAGTCCACCTCTAGGAGTCCTATTGCGATCTCCACCCAAAACCTGCTGCGTGCCCTAACCTCAGTAAGGGCATAGACATTGAGGACTCCAAGGCACGAGTCCCCAATATCCAATTTGATCCATAGAACCCTCCCTGCCACTATCGTCCCATGGGCATTGATGGCATGCTCCCAGTAGGTGTGTGAACTACCTGGGAGTACCTTCCCTACCCGCTGGGCCTGGGCGGGAGTGAGCTTGTGCTCTTGTAGAAGTAAGATGTTGATCCGTCCGACAAGGATAGGCTGCAGTTCTTGCCAAACAATCAACTTCCTGGAATCACATGCTCCACTATAGTGGAGACTATTCACATTCCACGATGCAAGATGTAAACATATAGGGAAACCTGTGATTGATTGAACAAGCATCTGTTTGGTGTGGAAGCTGTTGACGAGGAAGAGGAGCTATGAGGCATGCGGATATGCTTCGCTGCTTGCCGGCCTGGACAGTGAACTCCATTCCCCCATGGTAGCCCTCAGATGGACCATCAAGGTGATGGATGCACCTAATGGTACCACCAGGGCATCTATCAACCAAGTTGATAAAGGCGAGACTTTGTACACTGGTAGAAGCGGGCCCCCTGTGCCAAGGGCGGCGGGCCACTTGATCACATCCATTAGAGCTCTCCATTACGGAGGGGCTCGAAAGATAATACTCAGATGTGGGGCCTCGGCCCCAGCCCATTAGTTAATGTCCATCATGCAACCTGGCCACTGTTCGGAGAAAAGTACTAGTTCACCTTCTCCCATCCACTTGGAGATGTGGTCTGCCACTTGGCTCTTCACCTCCTCTATCTATCGTCGTCCAATCTCCTGTGTGAGAGGTCTGAAGGAAGAAGGCGTAGTTTGGTCCATCTGGTGGTGCTAGTAGATGGATCTTGCTGCTCCTTGACTTGCGTACCACGAAGATTCCAATCTCCAAGGGTAGTGGGAACTCTCCGCGCTCCGCAACTCTCATGTAAGACCACGGCCCATTGTGAAAACAATCCTGTGGTAGCAGCCGTGCCTGTCTCGGGAAAGTGTGATGGGTGGCATGGACGGATGAATTGGTGGCTGTGGGGAGGGGGGGGGGTTCGACTACTGGTGAGTGGAGGATGTCGGCATAGGAGCTCCTCCCTGCTTGTGGTTTGGGGGGGGTCACCTGTACTGGGTGGGGATCAGGGGGGGTGATCGGCGGGGGTGATGATGGGGAGGGGAAGGATGGAGGGATGGGGGGGTGGTTGAATGCACAAGGCAGGTGTGGGGGGAGGGGGGCTGTGGGCTAGGGTCGGGGAGGGGGCCGTGGGGAGGGGGGGGGGGGGAGGGTGTGGGCCCACAGGTGAGGTGGCCTCTGACGCCTCCGTGGGGGGTGGGTGTGTGGGGCTATGGTCTTGCCAAGTGGGGCGAGGAGGGGGGGCCGCGTGGTGCTTTACCGAGGGGGTGACGCTCGCCCTCCTGCACCCTGCTGCCGTGGTAGTGTCTTAAGGGGTTGTCTATGGCTCCCCCTGCCGTCTCCCTCTCTGTCGTCTCTAGACCTATGTAAACCCATTTGCATCCACTTGTGGGCTTGTCAGCAATGCCGCCTTGGCTTGGAAGCACGTGCACTCTCCTGCCTAATGCCCAAAGTCATGGCAACGCAGGTACTACCCTGGCTGCTCAGTCACAATAACCTATTGCCTGAAAGAGTGACCGCCTGTCTCTATCTCTGGAAACTGTGGTATATTCTTTGTCGCCTTCACTGCCACCCGTACCTTTGGGACTCCTGTGGTTGTCACTGCATCCACAAAACAGGCGGGAAGGATAGTGCCGAAGAGCCGTCCAAAGTTTTCCACTAACTAGCGATACTCTATCGCCAGTCCGGGGAAGAGTAGGGTGACCGGGTGTCTAAGGAACCTGTTATGGAGTGCGAATGCCTCCACTATGAAACCACTGTACGAGGGAACCATGTAGATGACCCCCTTCAAGAAACCATATAGTGTGCCGGGGGGGGGGGAGGGGTGGAGATAACAGGCGGGGGATTGGTAAGGGGACAGGTAGGGCAGGGGTGGGCGGCTAGGGGTAAAGAAAACAGAGTGGGGGTGAGCGGGACAGGCGCAGGGGCAGCAGGCGGGCGCAGGCGGGGCGGCAGGCGGGTGCAGGATGGACACAGGGCGGGGGCCAGGGTGGACGCAGGGCGGCGGCAGGTCGGACGTAGGTGGGGGCAGCAGGCGGAGTAGGTAGGATGGTGGGTCGGGCTCAGGCGGAGCGACAAGTCCCCGGCGCAGGCCTAGACATTTTTTCTTGCTTGGGATTATTTAAACGATTCATACTCTCTATGGGAGAATGGAGAGACTACAAGTCGACTATGAGCAGATGAGAAGAAGGAGAGATGCCTTTATGGGGACATGAGGCTTTGGCACCTTTTCCTTAGCAGCACACATGGTTTGACATTATAGGTCACCAAATTGAATGTTCACTCAGCCATTGCACTTATGATGTACTTGGCAGTCCCTTACGTGGCCTTTTTGTACTTTGTATTTTATGTCAGCAATTTTATCCAAGGTGTTCTTACTAGACTTTGTTTTCTTGGGGAAAAAGAAGACCTTTTTTCTAAATTTCTAGAAGACTCCAACAAAAATTTGTCGCTTCCATAGAAGTTTGAATACGCTCAAGAGTTGTGCTCACACAAGTGTGCTATCTATGCACAATGTCCTATAGAAGAATGCTCAACATTAGTAGAGTTCTGACCTTCAACACCTCTTCTAGGAGCAAAGAAAGTGAACCCAACATGCAAGAAAGACATTGTTAAGCTACCAAACATTTACCCATAATAGTAGCTAGTTTCTTTGCTCTTGTACAATTCCAAATGTGAATGAGAGAATTACTCAAAAAATACAATAGTCTTGAACTTTTGTAGGAGACATGAATGATGACTCATATAGTTCTATAAATAGGGCACATGTGGCATGGCCATTTCATCCTTAATCCTCACATCCATGCACCATCCCAAAATGCATGCGCTCATCCTATGCATCTGACAGCTTCAACTTGGGGGAGTAGTTGCTGTCTGCTGCCCTAGCATCATCATCCCTATTGCTGCATCATCTCTCTGCTGTGTTTGGGCCTGCCACTGCTCCACGAAAACTCCAAAGAACTTGGCTGCTGCTACATTTGCTCCTCAATAGTGAATGTTGCTGCTGCAGCCCAGATATTTTGCATCACTAACTTGCCATGTCAATGGTCATCCAAAAGAAGTCTTGCTGTAGAATTGTTGTCCGGGAGGTGCTGCTCCTGTCACAACTTGTCATGTTGTCATGTTAGAGGGAAACAGCTCTGTTTTGGCTGTCCACACATGCCCTGCAGCTGACTGGCTGATTCTGCACCCTTCAACATTAAGCTAGGCCTTTCGAATCCAATCCTAAATATGATACTCTCCTGCTGTCTATGATGTTATTAATGACTCCATCGACCCCCTTCATCCTGCTCCTAGAGAAAAGAAAGCCTGTTTGGGTATCTCTCTTCTGCCACTGCATAAAGCCTCCACCTCCACTTCCCCTACATTATCGTTGGGTGAACATTGTATCCTTCTTTCATTACATTATCATCTCATTTCCATTCGTTCTAACCAGGTCTAAGCAGTCATTTGTTAGTCATGTTGTTCATGCACTTTTCTGCATTCTCTATTAGCTCTCATGTTCTCACATGGTTAGTGCTCTCCACACTTGAGCCAATATGAGCATTAAGACTTCCAAAGCACATGCTAACATTTGATGTCTAGGCCTCTCTCACCAAAGCACTCACCTTCTGAGCCTGAACCCTTTCATCAAGTTTCCCCATCTATAGAGGCTCTAAAGAAGTGGTAGTTCCATCTATCACCTTTGACATCCACAGACCCCCTCCATCTTCAACGTAGGGTGCTACCCAACCTCCTTATGTTCCAGCAATCATTACAACACGTTCTTTGGAAGGTGCATCTCAAATAGGGCAACAAATTGGTGACGACAGTCACTTCTTAGTAGGGGAGAAGAAAACGACTGGCAATCCAAAATCTACATCTCAGCTAGGCCCACTAACAAGTATGCATGCACACACTGTTTTCTATAAGCCAAGCATTCTTTCTGTTGCTCTTGCCTCTTCTGATCTACAGAAATCGGCTATAAATCACAATGGAAAACCAAACCCATACCAATATGTAACTTCAATAAAAGATACACATCTACCTTACGGTGCATTGTTGCCAAGGACACCATTCATGTACTCTGCATATCACATCTAGCATCAAGTGTGTACCACTCTCAACTCTTAGTGATACCGCCTTGGGAATCCCACTCACACGCACCATCCTAAGAAGTTGGCACTGGGATTTCCTTCTCATGCCTCTGCAGCACCTCCATTTGTCACTTGGCTACTAAGTTTTCACATATGCTAATGCCGAGTTGGCCCACTACACCTACCCAGCCTTTACACCTGCCTGAGCTTAAGCAAAACAAGTTGGGAGGATCGTAGCTTTTCTTGAAAGTACATCTAATTATACAAAAGAGATTGCAATCATTTTTAATTTTCAGGAAAGCATCCAAACACTACCATATCCTGAACTTTGCAAACACCCCAAAGTACTCAAAAAACATCCAAATAAATTCAAACCAAGAAAAACCTTTCTTAAGTACAGCCGTTTCACATCTTCCCAATGCAGCTTTCCACTCTCTTGGAAAATAGATGGATTCCAACAAGCACCTCTAGCAACCATGACAGATGATGCACCTTGACCAAGCAAAGGACACAAGTTAACAAGACTTTCATTTCACAACAAAGAATACATACAACGTTAAAAAATCACAGAAAACACATTTGCAATAACATATAGAAGCAAACAAAAAAAGTCAAGGTGGTGCTTAGACTCAAATAATCCCTTTATCTAGACACATGCAACAACACCGCTTGGTTCAGCAATAAATTGTGCAACTTCAGCAACATTAGTAATCCACTGGACAAAGAGGGCAAAACAATGTTAGCAAGATCACCTATATGGGAGCAGCCAGGTTAGAATGCCTTCAAATTTCCATTCAAGAAGGCAACAAGTCAAGAGAACCCTGATTTTGGGATGCACCTACTAGTGTCAAAGTCTACAACCATTTTGGCCAGACACACTTGCATATTCATTTGAGTATTCTATCCATAATATTTTGGACCTATCTATTAATTATGAGAATGAACATGAGGCTTGGGAGCTCCAGATGTTGATTATTTGCAGAGGGTAGTGAAATAATGGAGGATTGACTAGCAGGCCACACTACCACAAGACACGATATGTGCACACAAGAAATTCCTTTTTTGATAGCACAATGTCCATGATGTAAGAATCAAATCCATTGATTATTAAGAGATGCCATCAAGTTTTTATTCCTTTTTTGCATACTGCTTGTAACCTAGTGCCATGGTTGTCAAGTACAGAAAGTTTGATATGGTACAGTATGATAAAATATGGTGCTAGATGGTACCTTAAGATTTTTAAAGGTACACTACAATAAAAATACATCACACTATCCTAAGATATACTTGAAACATAATTCTTTTGAGAAAATATGGTAGAGAAGTTGTTTGGATCTCAAATAACATAATCCCAAGCAAGAATCATATTAGTATAAGGAGCATTTAGCTCATCCCAAAGTGCAGTTCAGACAGGAAAAGAAGTATCCATTAAGTTGGTTCCTTATGGTGCTAATACATAAGGTATATTACCTAAAGAACGGTACAGTATGAACTCTTTCATACGTGGTACTAGTGCAACTATGCCTAGTGCTGAATACCAAAGCTTGACAGGCAATCTATATCCCCCTAATGAACCTACTTATTTTGCATCCAAGCACACTTTTAACAAAAAAACTGAAAATTAAAGGAGGGCTAGAGAGTTCAAACACTGTAAGGGTTCCCAATACCCAATGAAACTGCCACCTTCTGGGAGGATCATTAGCTTTCTATTCCTTATTGGACAACTTGGTACAATAACAGGAGCAGGCTGTTGAACAGAATGTACAGAAATCAGTGAGCACACTCAATCTAGAGTTCCAGGAGAGTGTTGAACACAACTAGTTCACTTGGACTGCACCAGAATGATGAGAGGGCCATGCAATCACAGACATGTCACATGAAGAAAATGACGTCAGAGTGATGCGAATTGCAGCATTTGACAGCAAAGAAGATGAAGGTTCTGCCAACAATTTACCCGAACACAAAGTAACACAAGGAATAAAAAATGTAGCAGTTGACAGAAAAGGTGATGCAGGCTCACTACCACGTCCTGAATCCTGGCAGGACAGCAATCAGTTGTAGTGGGTAGAAACAAAGGTAACAATCCATGTAGAGGATGGCAGCATTCTGGTTGAGTCGACCTAATGTGAAAATGCATCACTATGAAGACTAAACTGGAAGCAGACAGCCACATGATGCAAGGTAGACCCAGGACTTCTCTTGAAACTTCACAAATCAAAATGCAGTAGCGGCATCATTTTTTGCTGATCACTACTGCTAGCAATTGATCAACAAACAGCACGAGACAATAGCTGAATATACTAGTTTGAGCTGGTATGGGTGCCATCTACCACAAACAGAAGCTATCAATACCTATATAGGACACACAGCAAGCTGCCACACCTAAACACAAGGCACACACTTTGGGGCTGACAGAAATACTCAAAAAAGCACAATCTCACAACCATTCAAATCTGGCTAGACAAAGGACTATCTATTTGTAGACTCAATTGTTCAACCCTTGTGCAACATCCTATAGCTTTCATATGTTTAAATGTACTCTTTGAACTAAAGTTTTAATGGCCTTAAAACTCTCAACTTTAGACCTCCACTCAGATTAGAGTGTACTAGAGCCTAACTTTGAGTCCTGGAACTGCACATGGGTACAACTTACAAGCGACTAATTCATTTGCTTGATGGCTCAACATGACATTTAGCCTAACCCAAGCACACCAAATTGTAGTGCCGAGCTATGTTTACTCCACCTAGACTTGAGACATTTGGCACTCATTATTTCACAAGCATGTCCACAAGGCCCAAGTGCCAGTAGGCACATGCAATACCCAAGGTTCAAAGATAAAGGTGGGTATGTGGGTGTTGTGATAAGCAAAATAGGACACGGTGACCATGTACCAAATAACCAAACTGACATAAAACAAAGGATATCATCCTGCAGCAGCAATCACAAAGGCAATAGTAGGGATCAAAAAGGTTGTGGAGCATTGGTGTTGGCAATGCCAACAATATAGTTGCAGAAATAAACACCAACTTGATTTAAATTGGTTGCAATAACTCACCTAAAATGGTAAAATTAGCCTGCCCCACAACAACCAACACTCCCTCCTCATCCTGCCCCTAAAGAAGAGGCAGGCTTCACCCTTCTCCATCCATCATCTATCTACCCTTGCTTTTGTAACTTCGTATTCTCTATGCAACATGGCAAACATACATGTGTTTCACCAAGCATAAAACGTGAAATGTGTTTCATTGGAAAAAAATATTTCATATGCAATGTTTCCTACCCATTTCATTTCAAGGGAAAAAAAGAAATTTCCATTGAAGGCCTACAAAATATATATTTTTAAAATGTCTTATTCTCCCATTTCATACGATTTCACTTAGGACCTATCCAAGGGTGAAAGGTTACATGCTGAAATGCAATGTTACGAGGGTGACACGTTTTGCGGTTACCTTCCTCCGCAATCATGAGGGCAAGAGGTGGACAAAAGTAATGGTAGAATGGTGTTGGTAATGCTACAATATACTTGCACCAATGCACACTTGCTTGACTTCCACAACTTGCCTGAAGGAGTTACATCAACCTGTCCTACAACAATTTATTCTTCTCTAGACTATGGCACAACTGTCACCATCTCATTTCCTAGCCTTGACGAGTACTTCACTCCCTTTTCTTCAAAATGCGCATATTGAGCTAAAAAATGGATTACAGATTATTTAGTTCTCTATTGCAGCCCCAAAGCTCAATTATTACCGACATTTCCTAGAGAGTGGAAGTCTCCCAAAAGTCAAGCCCTGATTTGGGAGGATCCACTCATCTATAAATAGTCAAGCTACACACCACTCGGTCCATTCCTATTTTGCAGATTGTTGGCACCCGTTCTCTGCTATCCACACCCCTTCCGGTGGATATCTCAATTCCTGCTTGCTATCTACAGGCTAGTGCTTGCATCCAGCCCTCCATCAACTGTGGATAGATGCTGGCAGCAGCTTTCCGGCCTGCTATCACTGTTTCCAGCCATTGCCATCAACTAAGCAATCTCCACACACTATGTTTGCTGCTCTACAACCTGTTCCAGCTTGCATTTCCTGCATCCAGCCAGTCACCAGCCAGCCATGTCATCATCCATTGCTGCATTTTCAGTCTGCTGCTGTTGCCCACCTCATTCAAATAGTTCTTGTGTTGCTGCCTACTGTTCAAGCTGTTCCAGACCTATTCAACACCGATCCACACTCTCCAGATCTGCATTTGCTTTTGACATATGTGTTTGGAGGCTATTTTCTGCATTCCAGGATCTGTCAAAGTACGACACACTCTAGAGCTCATATCCTCTGCCTTAGTCCTCCATGGACACGAGAGTTCAAGCTTCTGATTCACCTTGCATAGTGTATTTGCCGCATTGATCATTGTACTTATTCATTTATCATTATTCATTCATCTTTAGTGTTAATCGCCTCTGAGTTACCCTAGCCCTGCAAAGTTCATTTATAAATCTATGCTTTGTCATATGATTGTATTTCTATTTTGTATTTGAGTATTTCTTTACATGGTATCATAGCTAGGTACTCTTTGAAAAAACCTAGACCCTTGATTTAGAAAGCTTGACATAAAAACGAGATCTTAGAGGGAAGATCACTTTGAATACATCATCATCACTTTAGTCTGCCAAGTATCCTATGCTGAGAAGTAAGCAAGAGTGGGAGCAAGAGTGGGCTTCACAGCTAGCTCCATGAAGTTCCGACACTAGAGGAGAGAGATTAGACTACCATGGATGGAGTCTACAGACCATATGAGGTTTCACGTGCTAAGTTCAACTTGATCTCAAGTATCGAGCCCAACAATTGTTAGTGAAGAGAGATAGCAACTCATCTCAGCTAGAGACAGTAAATAGCAATAGAGAGAGAGTGTGTGTTGTCACTGTCGACACAAGATTGATTGAAAAGTAAGGTACCAAAGTACAAAGTACAACAAACCTTAGACTTTAGGAATGTATGAGTGGCTTAAAGTGCCTTTATAGAAGTGTGTAATGTGCGATAAGTAACCAAACTATGTAACATAAATACACAAATAAAGAATAATGTGGTTGGGCAAAAAACCCTCTCTTACAAAGAGTAAAAAGTGCCCTAGTGTCCTATGTGCGGATCACCGACACTCCTGTGTGAGTGTAGGTGTGAGTAAAACCCAACAACCTACCTAGAGTGATTAGTGATCAACATACAAGAATCATCCACCAACGGAAATCAAATTTAAAGCATTGCGAAATGCTTGAATTTTTTCGCGAGGAAGAGCTTTGGTGAAGATGTTTGCTACATTGTTGTTGGTAGGATAGTAAACAAGGCTAATATCCCTTGCATGTAGCCTCTCTCTGACAAAGTGATAATGTATCTCAATGTGTTTCGTGCATGCATGAAACACTGGGTTGTTCCATACCATTGCAACGGCACTTCAATTGTCAATAAACAAAGAAGTAGGCTTCGTAACAAATACATCAAGATCAACCAACAAACGTCTCAGCCATACACATTCAATTGTAGTAGTAAAAGCGGCCTTGTATTCAACTTCACAATACGATGTGGCAAAAATGGATTGTTTCTTACTAAGCCAAGGAATGCAAGAAGAGCCAAGAAAGAAACAATTTTCACTTGTAGAGTGACGAGAATCAAACTCTCCAACCCAATCGGAATCAATGTAAGCATGTAACTGCAACAGCCCTCCCCTTGGTATAAAGCAATCCAAGAGTTCTAGTACCCTACAAGTAATGAAAAACAAGCTTCGCAGCTTTTGCCAACGTGACATGCATACGCTGTGCATATATTTTCTCACGGCTGAAACTGCAAATTGAATATCTAGCCTTCTGTTGCATAAACAAATAATGCATCCAACTGTTGGAGCATGTGTATGAATATCAAACATATCATTGTCATCATGCAAAGACAGCTTAAGTCCAGTCTCCATCAGTGTGCTTACTGGCTTGCAATCCTGGAAGCCAAATCTCTCAAGGAGTTTACCAATATATCCGGACCTAGTATCATGAATAAACTGAATGCCCAAATAGTAATGCAAAGGCCCTAAATCTGACATATCAAAAGTTTGTTGCAATTTTTCTTAAATGCTGAAATTTGATGAGCATGTGCCCCTATGAACAAAAGATCATCCACATAAAGACAAATGACCAACAAGGATCCCCCCTCTTTGCATACATAAAGAGTAGACTTTGATGGGCTGTTAATGAGCCCTTGGCTGAGTACGAAGGCATCAATTTTGACATACCAAGCTTGTGGAGCTTGTTTCAAACCATACAAAACCTTTTTCAACTTGCATACCAAGTGTTCGGATCCTTTAACTACAAAACCCATGGGCTATTGAACGTACACTTCTTCCAGAAGTTCTCATGTAAAAATGCAGTTTTAATGTCAAGCTGGTGCACAACCCAACCATAATGGGCAGCCAATGAGACCATACATCTGATAGTGGTCATACAACCTTCTTCCATTTGAACATTTTCAAGCTCCTTTAAAAAAAAATACGAGTATCATTTTTTCCAATAAACATATGCTCAAGTGTAAGCCATGCCGCTTGTGAAGTGGCAGTAGACTGAATATGCGGGATTATAGACCACTAAATTGCCAATGCAATAAGTGGCAATGCTAGGGCATCCCTAGTGTCGCAAGCCTTCTGTGCAGTTGTTCTTTGGGATGGTGGCTGAACAGGAGCTTGCCTCTGACTACGACCTCCTTGTGGAGGAGTTGCAAGAGCCATATCACCAAGACAGACTTCTTTCCCACTGATATAATCCTTGTGGAGGAGTTGTTCTTTGGGATGGTGGCTGAACAGGAGCTTGCCTCTGACCACGACCTCCTTGTGGAGGAGTTGCAAGAGCCATATCACCAAGACGGACTTCTTTCCCACTGATATAATCCCAAAGATTTTTTGCAATGAGTACATTCTTCATCATGAAGGACCATAGAGAATAGTTGCCATCCAATCTATCCTCTATTGATACATAAGTGAAGACATCACTTTGTCCTTGATTTTCCATGATAAATGTCACTCTTCCAAATGCGTAGGAGCAGTAACAAAAGCTGGCCTAACTTGGAAATCTGCAAATTTCCAGAAATTACAGCAAATGCCAAGCTGTAATCAACTAAATTGTGTCACACTTTGCTGAAATTTTTCAGATTTCAGCAAGCAACACATTGCCCAATGCAATAAGAGTGCTCAGCAGCACTAAAAAGCACAAAAGCCCCAAAATTTGAATGTCCAATGTGCAAGATCTCAGTCAATTTCAGACTGAAATTTCAGTACATATGGCAATGTGTTTGCCAAAAATACAGAAGCCCCAAATTTGCTGACCCAAATGCCTGTGAATTTCTGCAATTTGTGCTTCAGCAAGCAAGAGTTGATGCGAAGACTTAGACCACTTGCTGAGGCGAAAATTGACCTTTCCCTGCAAAAGCCCTTTGCTTTGGCTCTGATATTCTGAATAAAACAATAAAATATACCTGTGGCAGTTGAAGACAAGTCGGGAGGATGCTAAGGTGGTGGCTGAAGATGAGCCAAACCAGATGCATGCTGATGTGGCAACAAGCGGAGCAGCTACTATCAAGCATATTGGTGCACGACAGGGCGGCACAGCTGGAGGAGCTGGTGGACAGGGTGACGCAGCTGGAGGTGGGGAGATTGTAGGCGCTGCAGTCTACAGGGTGGCGGCTGCTGGCGCAGGACAGGGACAGCAACCTGAGGTGGTTGCAACAGTTGGCGAACATGCATAGTTGGGAGCTACGGATTGAAGGGCTGCCTGCTGCTGCAGACGGCTGCAAGTCACGAACTGACTGGAGCTACAGGGCGTGGCTAGTCACGAACTTCGCTCTGATACCACTTGTTGGTGAAGAGAGAAGCTGGAGACAGTCAACAACAGTAGAGGGAGAGAGAGAACACAACTCCATACTTAGAAGAAGCCTTCTTCAATTTGCGGGCTCAGCACCGTCACGTCGTAAGCTTCCCCCACCCCCCACTCCGTGTGATCGCGCCTGCCCCCCAATTTGACACCCCCCCCCCCCCCCCCCCAGCTTCGGGACTGGCTTCAATCCACGTTGTGCATAGGCACAGCGCAAATCGTGGAGGCGGTCCTAATGGGCCAAGGGATCTTCATGGTCTGACTCAATTCGGCGGATGCAGCTCGCAAGTTACTCGCTAGCTCACCATATGCGTCCACGAAGGGGGTCATATACATGGTCCCTTGGTACAGTGGCTTTACTGTGGAGGCGTTTGCACTCCACAACAAGTTTCTTCGGCACCTGGTCACCCTTCTTTTCCCCGGCCTGGCGATAGAGTATTGCCAATTGGTGGAAGACTTTGGACGGCTCTTTGGCACTGTCCTTCCCGCGTCTTTCGTGGATGCACTGACAACAGCAGGAGTCCCAAATGTACAGCTGGTAGTGAAAGAGGTCAAGAATATCCCACAGTTCCTAGAGATTGAGGCAGGCGGCCACTGCTTTAGGCAGTAGGTCATTGTGACTGGGCAACTAGGGCAGAGCTTGCATTGCCACGACTTTGGGCATCAGGCAGCAGTTTGTACGCGTTTTGGAGCCAAGGCGGCTCCGCCGACAGGCCCCAAGTGGATGCTGACAGCTTCACACGGGTCTGGAGATGACAGAGAGAGAGACGGCAGGGGGGAGCGCAGCCAGCTCCTTAGACCCGGCCTCAATAGCAGCAGGGTGCAGACGGGCGAGTGACGCCCTCTCGATAGAGCACTCCACAGCCCCCCCTTATCCGTCCCACCCGGCAAGCCCACAGCCCCCCACATCCTCCACCCGCGCTACAGATTGCCTCACCTGAGCTTCCACAGTCCCTACCACATCCCTCCATCCTCTTCCCACCCACCACCTTCCCTACCGAGCACCCCCCTTGATCCGCACCCGGTTCAGGTGATCCCCCCCAAACCCACTCCCCCTCCTCCCACAGGAGGTGATGAGCCACACACACCTACCTCCTCCTCGCACCGGCAGTCTTCTCCCTCCCACACAGCCACCAGCTCATCTGCCCCTCCCACCCATCACACCTTCTCGAGACGGGCACAACTATTGCCATAGGAGTTCTTTCGCAATGGCCCATGGTCCTACCTGAGAATTGCGGAGAGCGGAGAGTTCCCACTACCTCTAGAGGTGGGGATCTTCGTGGTTCATAAGTCAAGGAGGGGCAAGGTCCATCTACTAGCACCACCGGATGGACCAAACTACGTCTTTTTTCTTCAGTTCTCTTACTCAAGGGAGTGGATGACTACACAGATAGAGGAGTTCAAGAGTCAATTGGTGGATCACATCTCCCATTGGATGGGAGATGAAGGATTAGCATTGTTTGCACAGCAGTGGCTTGGTTGCATGATGGACATTAACTGGTGGGCTGGTGTAGAGGCCCCACACTTGAGTATTATCTTTCGAGCCCCTCCACAGTGGAGAGCTTCGAGAGATGTGATCGAGTGACCCCTAGCACAGGCGGCCTGTTTCTACCAGTATACAGAGTCGCGACTCTCAGCATGGCTAATAGATGCATTGATAGTACCACCTGAAGTATCTATCACCCTTATGGGCCGAGGGCCACCATGGGGGACTGAAGTTCACCATCTAGACCGGCGGCAAAGTGTACTTGCATGCCTCACAGTTTCTCCTCCTCATTAGCAACATCCACACCAAACAGATGCCTGTTCGGTCAGCCACAAGTTTCCCCATGAGATTACACCTTGCATCCTGGAATGTGAATAGTCTCCACTACAGTGGGGCCCGTGGCTCCAAGAAATTGATTGTTCGGCAGGAGTTACAGCCTGCCCTTGCCAGACGAATCCACATCTTGCTTCTGCAGGAGCACAAGCTCACCCCCACCTAGGCCCAGTGGGTAGGGAAGGTACTTCCGGGCAGCTCACACACTTACTGGGAACACACTATAGGTGCCCACGGCACTAGTGGAGGCGTATGCACCTCTATTAGCCCGAGTCTCACCGCTTGTCTACGAGACCACGGGACAATAGTGGCAGGGAGGGTTCTATGGATCAGATTGGATATTGGGGACTCGTGCATTGGAGCCCTCAATGTCTATGCCCCTACGGAGGTTAGGGCACGCAGCAGGTTCTAGGTGGAGATCGCAGATGGACTGCTAGAGGTGGACTCTTGGATCGTTGGAGGAGATTTCAACAACCTGGAGGCTTTGGACAACCAACAGGGTAGAGGCACAAACTACCAGGGCATGGCTGAGGAGGAGCAGGAGGCATGGGAGGTTTTTTTGCTTGCAGTCGGAGGATGTGATGCCTGGAGAGACCGTGCCTTCCACAGGAGGAAGAGGTCGTTGGACTTCTCTTGGGGATACAACGGCTAGGTGGAGTCATGTTGGAGTAGTTGGCCAAGTTTCATGTGGGAGAGTGGGGATGCTCTCATGGAGGCCAAATTGAGCAGTTGGCAGGCACCACGTTGTCCGATCATTTAACCGTTCTCTTGACAGTTGACCCCCCAGCATCCGCCCTAGACACACGATCCTGTCGGATCCTTGATTCGATTCATAGAAGGGAGGAGGTGACAAGACAAATAGAGCAGATTTGGACCAAAGAGTGGAACAGGATAACAGAGGAGGTTGCAGAGGTCCTAGCCAAGTCGAGCAGAATCTGCCAAGAGGTAGCCATACAGGCCAGACAACAGTGCTGGGAGGAGGAGAGAGCACTCCGGCAGGACCTGACAGCCACGTAGAGGTTATTACACGAGGCACCAAGGAATCCTACCCTCCACGCACAGGAGGTGCGAGTGCAAGCAGCCATTGCTAGCCTAGAGGACAAGCGCTCAAAGTTCTCTTTTCGAACCTCAGCAACCTTCTGGGAGTGGAAGGGGCACACGATGTGCAGGGAGTTCTTCCAGGTGCACCAGCCTCGCACCACAGGAAAACAAATACGCAGCCTTCAGAATCAGTATGGGAGGACTCAGTCTAGCTCAGATGAGGTGATGGAGATTGCCACTGACTATTACATGCGACTTTTCCAACAGGAGATAATTTTAGATAGAGGATAGAGATGTAGACAGTAGGTATGGAATCACATCCCGTCCCTCATCACAGAGATGGGACGCTCCCTCCTAGCTCCCTTCACAGAGAAGGAACTAGAGGAGGCTTTCCATACATAGGATGGATAGAAATACCCGGGGGAGGATGGTCTCTCTAAGGCATTCTTTACTACCTACTGGGAAGTGGTGAAGGACCCCCTATTGATGGCCTTCCAGGAGATTTTCACTTCAGGACAGATGCTAGGGAGTCTCTTGGCAGGCCTTATCAATCTTCTCCCCAAAGAGGGAGACCGGTTGGAGCTTTTCCAATGGAGACCAATCACCTTATTGTCAGTGGCCTATAAGGCACTAGCAAAGATGATTGGTAGGCAGCTACGCCCCGTGCTTCCAACATCATCCATGACACACAAACAGGCTTTGTCCAGGATAGGAGCATCCTTGACAATGCATTTACCATCTTTGAGGCCACAGAGTGGGCTCAGCGCAGTGGGCAGAGAGTGGCCGTACTACTCTTGGATTTCGAGAAAGCTTATGATAGGATAGACTAGCAGTTCCTAGAAGGCACCACAGTGAGGTTGAGATTACCCCAGGTTTGGATTCGCGAAGTCTCCGCCTTTTATAGATCGGCCACCAAAACGGTTCTTATAGGCGGAAGGCAAGGGGAGGAGTTTCCATTGGAGAGATCAGTTCGACAGGGCTGCCCCCTGACCCCATACCTGTTTCTACTCTTTGCAGAGGCGATGTCTCACTTCCTCAGGTCACGTGTGAGCGGATTACACAGCCTCCGACTTCCAATGAGAGAGGAGACTGAGTTGTTAGACTCAGAGTACGCACACGATACAGCCCTCTACATAGAGGACAATGAGTTGATGTTGAAGAGAGTGAAGCTGGCTTTTGACGTGTTCTGTTCTGCAGTGGGAGCGAAAATCAATTGGCGAAAGTCGGTTGGTTTCCTCAAAAACCCGGACTCTAGCACGGAGTGGGGCGTCCACCTGGGATTTAGATGGGTGAGTAGAGGGCAGACCATCCGGTGCCTAGGGTTCCATGTGGGACTCGACATCACTCCTACCCAGCAGTTTCTTCCTGTCCTTGATTCTATTTGGAGAAAACTGACTTGCTGGAGCATGGCTCTCCTCTCACTAGCCGGCCGAGCCCTGGTGGTTAACCAGGTCCTCCTAGCAACGGCCTGGTACATCGCCTCGTGTTGGTTCTTCTCCTCATCTTGTGTAGTGCAGCTTCGCCGCCTAGTGCGGAATTTCCTTTGGTCAGGGTCGGATGGTTCCAGGGATTCCAGGGCCAAGATGATGTGGGCAACCATTATATGGCATCGGTCAGAGAGAGGGCTTGGGATCATAGACCCAGAGTATTAGAGTATGGCCCTCTTGGGCAAGCTAGTTGTCCGCGGTCTCACACCAACCGGGCAGACCTGGAAGGTCTTATTGCAGGAGGGCCTTCAGGACTGTAGACCGAGGCTTGGCGGTGAGTGGAGGCCATCCCTGAGATGGATCTTCACATCAGCCCAGATCACCCCCCCAGTTCACCTTTCCTATGCAGCTTACTCCACGTGTAGCAGGGCCTTCGTAAGGCCCTAATCCAAAGGCCCCTAAGCTGCCAGGAGGAGATAGGCAGTTAGCCGGTGATCTGGAACCCCCATGTCAAAGATTGGGAAGGGGCATAGATAGGTGAGCATCCCCACATCTAGTGGGCTGGCTGGTATCATCAAGACATGACGAGAGGTGTACAGGATGGCGGACGAGGAGGTGTTGCAGCGAGTATCAGGCTGCCAGAGAGGAGTGGAGGTGAGGAGAAGGGAGATAGACACAGCAATACCTTCGAAGTGGCTTGCTCCCCCGATACGAGAGCCGATAGAGCTCGGGGAGGTATGGGCAGCGCCCGGCAGGGGACTTTCTTCGCCATTCACGAGGGGGAACGTCTAGCCCTTGACAGAGGGCAACAGGATGAGGGGATTGCCGCCCTTTCGTGGAGGAGGATTCGGGTGGTGGGTCTTCAGGGGAAGACATGGCGACTGGATCCCTATGTTTTCTGGAAGGAGCTTAGGGAGTGGCGCCTTTGGATCTGGGAGGGCAGACCACTTGATGAGCTCGAGTGGGATCCAGGAGAGTGGCTATGGCCGGCTTCCCCAGTCGCCAAGAAGCCACCTAGGTTTCTAGAGTTCACTGCCAAGATTGGCACACATCTACTGATGCAGGAGGATATGGATTAGGCACCGTCACGTAGCAGGCACTGGGCGTAGCATAGCATCATGGAGCCTTTCCGACGGGCCTTTTGGTGCCGCCTATGGGATAGCTGGAGGCCGAGGAGGGTGTCGTATTTCTTATGGCTGGTGGCACATGGAGGCTTGGCAGTGGGAAGTTGGCTTGCCCAGATGTAGAAGGAGAGAGGTTGTAAGTGCTGCACACAGCAGCCTCTCGAAACCCCAAAGCACTACCTGTGATCATGTGAGGAGGCGCAACTTGTGTGGAGAGGAGCATGCTGCATCCTTCACCGTATAGCACCTAGCTTTGGATGTATCTCATTGGGAGGCTTCTCTTAGCAGGCAGTCAACCAGGGCCGTCACCTTCTGTATGAGACCGGGATGCAAGACATGATATTCATTATCGAGGCAGGGTCTTGCGCGCAGTGGTCAGTTTGGAAGTTTAACCCATCCGCCCCATGGCTTCTTGCCTCCATTCCCCCTAGCCTGCCTTGGGAGGCTTGTATACATGATGTATTTGTGACTTTGCATCAGCTCCAGCTAGTCTGTTGAGCATGAGCACTCCATTGTAATTAGTTTTTTTTAGTAATATAATCAGCCACATTTTACTTGCAAAAAAAGAGGGAGAGAGAGAGTGTTGTCACTACTTAACACATGATTGATTGAAAAGTAAGGTACCAAAGAAACAAAGTACAACCCTTAGACTTTAGGATTGTGTAAGTTGCTTAAAGTGCGTTCACACACAAAGTGTGTAATGTGCGGTAAGTGACCAAATAGTGTAACATAAATACACAAATGAAGAATAATGTGACTAGGGGGGAAAAACCTCTCTTACAGAGAGAAAAAAGTGCATGTGTCCTGTATGCGGATCACTGACACTCGTGTGAGCGTAGGCGTGAGCAAAACCCAACAACAATAACTAGAAGGTAATTTTGATTATTCTCCGTTAGGTTTAGTGCATATCTATTGGTTCTATAGGAAGGATGGAACCTCCACTTGGGGCTGGCCACCCTATTCGAGAAACCAACTCAAAGCATAAGTCTACCCTTTCTTCTCCTCCATCTACTCTTGTGTCAAGTATGCTCGCCTTCGGTTTCAGTACCTATTGTTTCCACTTCAGAACAAGATTTGGGTGATAATCAAGAAGAAAAAAATCTCCAAAATGTTCATTCAATTATAAGTCCCAAAGAGAATCGTTTTTGTATGTAAACACAAGAAGAGGTGCATATAAGAAAATTTCAGTAATCCCTTTTGTAAGTTTTCCTTCTCCCGTTTTTCCTTCAAGTTTTGTATCTCAAGATCAATTTGAAGTTGATGCATCATCATCTCACACATCATCATCTAATTTTCAATTTCCTTAAAATGAATTTCTGTTCACTTCCATTCCATCTACACCTCAATTTCCGGTTCCACCCATCCCACCCTTCTCTTCCATTGCATCTTACTCATCATTTATACTTGCATTCACTTCACCATTCACTACACCACAAGTGCAATCTCATTCCACATTGGGGGGTTCTACAAACTTAGGCACATCTCTTCCTCTTAGGACCTTTGTGGTTTCATGTCTATGTGGTGCAAATGCACCCATGGGGAAGCCTAATCTTGCACCTCACATAAATTTCAGGTTTCTCCTTGCATGGGATATCCTCCCAAGCACTTTCTTTCGTGAGCATGGACTAACTGGTACCACAATTTTTCTAGATGACCTATCCTTAGTGGACCTTCTATTTATGTTCCAATATCCCAATCCCTAATAGTTAGTCAAGGTTATCAAGTTCCAATACCTCCTCCATAGGCATCTTATGGAAACCCTCATCCCAGTCATGCCTACCCATCTTATCCTCCTTTCTATCCCTCTTAATTGACACCTCAAGGTTCTTCCTCCTCCTCATCAGCCAAGCATGCATTCATTGATAAGACTCGTTTAATGGATTGAATTGCACTACTTGGTCAAATTTGATGAGACATGTCCTTGACTCACAGAACTTGTGGATCGTTCTATAGGGATTGGAATCCCAACCAAAGCCTTACCTTGTTCCCCTAAGGTTGTCCATTCTTGGAAGGCACGTAATGCCTTTGTCATCATTGAGTTAATGTAAGGGCTGCTTTCTAAATTCCATTAATAACTACAGCATTTTGACGTTGCATCTGAGTAGTGGTGGGCACTTGACTAACCATTATGTTGCTAGGAATAGAACCCATCGTATCAATCTCGACCATGAGCTCCAAGAATTTAGGATTTCATATTGGGATGACCTTAAGGTCAAGCTGGCTGAATATCAGCAGTTGCTCGAGGAGTTCTCCACTACATAGACCCTAAGTCCCTTGGGGACCACATCACTTTGTTCCTTAACAAGCTACCAAAAAAATCTTTTAATTTCATTCAGCAAGTGATTTCACAACCATCTATGCCCACATTTTATGAATGTGACTGTTAGCTATTGCATTATATTCCAACAATGCTCATTCTTTAGAGCAGGCTCTTGTTAGTAGTTCTCAAAAGGGGCACCAAGGAAAGGGCAAGAAGACAAAAAACCGCAATCAATATCAAAATCAAACTCAAAAACCAAAAAAGTGGATTACAAGGGAACTCACAATCATCTCTTAGACCAAGGTAGCAATATGTGTCTTAAAATAACAAACACTACCAACATTGTTAATAAGTTGGCCATTTTGACAATGAGTGTCATTCAAAGGCTAGAGGCACAAAACCAAAATGCAAAAATTAGACCCTTGCTCCTCAGTACCAAGGTAACACCCATTAGCGAAGGCAAGGTGGCAGCCAACAACATTAGGGGAAATGGAGATCTCAAACCCACACAACCACCAATCAGCCATCACAGTTAGCACCATTCTCAACTCCAAAGGGGATATTCCAAAACGGCACGTCTAATTGTACTACTGGATCATCGATGGACTTTCATCCTCACGCCCACCTCATCTTTGTAGAGACATTAGAGGATGCAAGCTTGGTCTATATTCGTGAGTTGCCCCCTGATGAGGTGATTGCAGAGGCCCAGTCTACCTAATTGAGTACTCCTCCCACTACTTGGATTGTGGATAGTGGAGCCACCCGTCACATAACCCCCATTCAAGATATTTTTGTCATCGAAGTCCCTTAGCAAAGAATATCTGATGCATAAACAACTCCTTGGGAAAAATCTAGGGTCTACGTCACATTAAGTTTAATACTGATAATGGCTCAAATGTTGCTTCATTGGATGATGTGTATTATGTCTCCTAGCTTGGGATGAATCACTTATGCATCCAACAGCTTTGACGATTGGGGCAAGTGATCTTCTTTACCGCAACCACCATCGATGTGCTTGATGTTCAAACTTGTTTAGTGATTGCTTGTGCAAGGTCCAACCTAATGGTCTTTATATGCTATCCTAGTTTCTATCCCAATGCAGCCAACCACCGAGAACTCTAAGTTCCATAGGTTTCGAACCCTAGCTTCAACTAGGTAACCAATGAATGACAAGCATCTCTGGCATTTCTACCTAAGACACCTTGAGTATGACTATATTTATGAGTTGTCACGCCATTAGATGGTCAAGGGCCTTCTACACCTGAAATTGCCCAAGGATGTTTGTAAAGCCTATCAACTTAGGAAATAGTATGACACACTATTTCCTCACCAGGCTAATCATAGAGCTGAGGGGCCCCTTAGGTTGGTAGTCCACGTTGACCTTTGCGGGCCAGCATCCATCGCCACTATTAATGGCTCATTGTGCTTCTTTTTTATTATGGATGACTTTTCAAGATATATGTAGGTTTACTTCCTAAAGTATGAATGTAATACCTTCACATACTTCTCTACTTGGATACGTCTCATGCAAAATTAGACTTGTCTTCATATAGGTTCTATGAAGAGTGATAATTGTGGTGATTTTGTCTCCTATGAGTTCTTACAATGAACACGGCACACTCTATGTTGTCTGCAACATAGCTCCCTGAGCACCTATGTAATAAGGTTGTTAACACTGTGGTGTACATCCTCTCAAAAGATCCCCTTCAAGGCATTCTTTGGCACTCCAACTCTAATTTCCCACCTTGAGTTTTTGGGTGATAAAATAGGAAAGCTCGGGCCTTGAGATGATCTCTTGATTCTTTGTAGGTTACTCCTTCGAGGCAAAAGCATACCACTTGTTTAATCCCAAGACAAACAAAGTTATTGCCCAAAGAGACACACTTTTTTAATGAGAGGGATATTGTGCATTCCACCACACCGGCCGATTCCTTAGCCTGCATCGTCCAAGATAATGCCATCGAAACTGGGTCTACTACCCTCTCCTGACCCACCTAAAGAGTTTGTCACTCCTAGGCCTTCTCCAAAGGATCCATTACCTCACCGGTACCAATAGACCATGCAAGATTCAAGGATCCTTCCACAAGCCACAAGGTCATTGGGACTAAGTAGATATTTAGGACTAAATTGAAAGCTGATGGGACTTTGGACAAGTACAAGGCTCGCCTTATGGTGCAAGGATTTTGATAGAAGGACGGTATTGACCATGAAGAGACTTTTTCTCCAACTACCCGGTTGATGTCATTCCATTTGTTAGTTGCACTAGCTACTCACCATGGTTGGCCGCTCTATTAGAAGGATGACAAAAGTGCTTTTCTAAATAGATATTTGGATGAGGAGATCTATTAGAGCAGCCTACTAGGTTTTCTCATTCAAACTGGAAGGATAAGGTCTTTTGCTTGCAAAAAGCTCTTTATGGATTGAAGCAAGCACTATATTCATGGTTCCATAAGATGGATGAGTTGCTCAAAATTGACCTCTAGCATTCTATCCCATATGACCCAAATTTGTATGTCAAAACTACTTCATAGGGGGTCAGCTATATCTTGTTGTATGTTGATAATTTACTTCGTAGAAGCTCAGGTTCTACTACCACGGCACATATAAAGGCTCCGATTTGCACCATGTTCGTGATGACCAACCTAGGTGAGCTGTCCTATTGCCACACATGGCATCACTGGTTTAGATGCTAGTCTCCTTTCCCTACCCAAAGGGGACTGGCTAGATGGTTCCAACTATTCCATTTGGTTGTGACTTTAGTTTCTTCTGTACTACTACAATGGAGTCTTCCCATCACAGATTTTTTGTGAGGATGCAATATTATCCCAACATAACTCTTGAGAAGAAAAGAGAGCTTTCAGAGAAGGAAATAGGGCTACAAGCCTCATCTTCACGAAGGAGAACACCACATCCACCAGCCATTGATCCTACTACATTTGTGACCGCATCGACCTCTCACAATCTCATTCACCATCTAGTGTTGATGCTAGTCACACACCATATACTCGAGATGCATTTGGAGTAGGAACATCTATTGGGAAAGCATCAATTGATCCTCCTAAGCAACAATACACTCTTGAGGCTATTTGGGATCCACATAAAAAGAGGAAGTTGATACCACTATTGCATGGTTCTTTTTCCATGATCACATCACATTTAATGTTGTGAGGTATAAATGTTTTAAAGCAATGTGCAAAAACATAAGGGAGTATGGTCAAACTTGTACTCTATCATAGACCTTCCGTACCACATTGCTTAAAAGGGAGAGGCAAGTGGTGAAGCAAGTAGCTAAAAAAGCTAGGTGTACATGGCAAAAGAATGGTGTGTCACTCGTTGCAAATGGATGGAGCGACTCACGTAGGAGATCTATCCATGGGGTGGTCACTTACTCCTGAGGTGAGATGTACTTCATAAGAATAGAAAAGCCAGTTGATACACTTGCTACTCAATGGATAGATACAGTGGAGTTTAATAACAAAGAGCTTGTTGTGGGGTTTGTTCTTAATGGTGAGCGCGCAAATAGGGCAATACGTTTTATTTTACAAAATGCATATCCTCATATTATTGTTTTTTATTGCATGACTCATTGTCTCAATAACTTGTTGAAAGATATTGGAAAGCTCTCCTGGATGGAGCCCATCATCGATAATGCAAATTTGATGGTATCATTTGTGCTGAATAATCAGTTCTTGCGCCATGAGTTCAGCAAGAAGTCAAACAAGATGCTTTTCAAATATTCTAAAATCTGCTTTACATATAATTTTCTTATGTTGGGTCGATTGAGCACATGCACTGGTGCTTTAGACAGTTGTTTATAAGCGATGAGTATACTACTTCACTACTTGCTAACACTATTGCAAACATAGAATGCAAATAATTGGTAGAAAACATTGTACTTTGGGAGGATGAGAAGCGTATTGGTGCTATGGTACAACCAATAATGCATTTGTTGAGGCTCATGGATAGTATGTAGCCATGCATCTATAAGATATATGATGCCATGGACAAGATAATACAGAGACTAAAAGATTTTAAGCCAAATGCAGACAGGTATGATACTATTCATGACTTGTGTATCAGTAGATGGAATTCCTCCTAATCTCCCTTGCATGCAGTAGCATTTGACTTGAATCCACAATTTCATGGCGGCAATCAAATGACACATAAAGAAGTGCAAGCTGGTTGGAGGACCATATTGGAGAGATTGGTGCCTAATGTTGACAGTAGGAGGAAAATTAGAAATCAATTCGATCTATCCAAGGAGCAAAGGGCTCCTTTGGCTATCCAGATGCATTTGTAGACCGTTTTAAGGTTGGAGTAACATTATGGTGGAAGGATTATGGTGCAGATGGGCATGAGCTGCACGATTTGGCCATTCATATACTTAGACAAGCAATTAGTTCATCTTGTTTGGAGCAGTTCTGTAGCATCTAAGAAAAGAAATTGCCTGGGCACACAAAAGGCAAGTGATTTGGTTTTTATGAGTGTCAACTTGCACATGCTTGGTAAAAGCATTATTGCCAATGTAGATCCTATTGTGAAGTGGAAAGAGCAACGGATAGAAGAGGCACAAGAGTACTAGTAGGATGAGGATGAGAAGGATCACAGTGATCATCGCAATGAGGAGGATTTCAAATGACGCTTCTAGCTTTGGCATTCTTGATGACCTATTTTTATTTGTATTTGCTCCATGTATCTTGGGCCTTGTTATGTATGATATGCCATTTTATCATTTTGATTTGCTTTAGTCTTTGATCACGTTGACTTTATCTAAGTAGATTTTCTACTTCAGTCTTCAGCCTTGTATGTTTCGACTTTATAGTATATACTTGTTGAAATTTGAGGCCTAGGGTTTCCCCTAAACCTTTGACCCTCATTAAACAATGCAAGAGAGACAAAAAAAGTAGGTGAACAGAGAGAAAGACTAAAAACGCAAGTGCGGAGAGAGCAAACAGTGAATGCATACAAGCTGCAAGAGAGAAAAAAGCTATGATAGGCTGAAGAGGTGACGGCGACAGCTGGAGGAGAGAGAAAATTTACAGGGCGGCAACTGGGGCCAGCAAACACAACAGTATGCTAATGTGGAACGTTGTACGACAGCTGGATAATGGACAGCAGCAGTCATCTGGCTGGAAACAACAGCAAAATGATGATGGAGAGCTGAAAACACGCACCAGATGAGTAAAGACTACAATGGACAGCTTGGACTGTGATGTCCTCTGCAAACGGGGTGTGGGCAGCAAGCTGAAAACACCTAAAACCTGCAAAAACGAGATTAAGGCTGAATGGAGGGTAGCATACCTATTTATAGAAAGTTTGGGCCCTTCCATGTGGGTTTGTGCTTATGGGATATAGACACTCTCTAGCAATGCATTTCTTTTAAATAAACAAGGTTTATTCCTTAAGTAGGTATGTTTTGGGGTTGTTTAAGTGAAGCTAATGCATTTTTAACTCAATATCCCCTCAGGCCCAACGACGGTGCCACAAGAAGTAGGCAACCAAGCCCCTTTTATAAAAAAAAATCTTTTACCCCAAGGTGTCCCACACCAAAGCAGCTAGAGCATCGGACAAAGGGTGTGTTTCGGATGCCCAGTGGCCTACTAAGACTATAGAGGCGATGGTTATCTTACCAAGGGAGCCCAAGTGATCACCCTACAAAGACCAAGGCATTAGACAAAGGGTGCACAGCGGTTGCCTAGTGGCCTACCAAGTCCTGCAAAGGTCGATGAAATTAGCTATGGACTTTTTTTAAAAGAGCTTTGCAGTTTTAATAGATTTAACATTAAGTGAGGGTTTCAAATCAGTTTTTATCCTGTTGAGTATCCGTACCCCAAACGGAAAAGTGATAAGGGATGGTCAAACACAAAACCTTCACAAAACAAGTATACTATCCCTACCATTATTGGGGATTGGTGAAAAAGGAAAATGACTAAGGTATGGGTGACACAAATACAGCAAAGATATGAAGAAAGCAAGACAAGCAAGCAAGCTAGAGAGAACTGCCTTGGAGACTGCCATGTGCAATGCCACAAATATGGTGGATCTAGAGTCGACCACCCCAAAAGACCAAAAATGGATAAATGCGTACAGATGCATGTTTACATGAACAAAATATCAATGCATGGGTAAATGTAGAGGGAGATACAAGATATCATGCTCACGCAAAATGCAATGCAACGGTGCCACTTGGACAATGCCCTCATAGGAAAATTGTTCACTTCCCAAGTACCCTTTTACAATCATATCATCCTGACAGTGTGAATGAAGTTACAAATGTTCATAAGTACAATACGAAAGAATAAATGAATGAATGAATATCTAAAAGTTGTAAGCATCATCACTATCACGGTCAAGAGAAGTAGCCACTCCCTCTCAAATTGGAAGGGAAAGCAAGAGGAAAGCATCCTCTCCCCGTCAAGCTGAAGAAGTAGAGGAGGGTGTACCCAAGCCAAACCTAGATAGAAGGTACTGAAGAACGGGCTAGTTGACCGCTTTAGTTAAAATGTTTGCAAAATTGTTTGATAAAGATACAAACTCTAGGCGGATAATGTCTAGCTCAACCTACTCTCTGAAAAAGTGAAAGTGGACTTCCACATGCCGCGTCCGTGTGATGCTTGGATTGCCCACAAGGGCAATGGCACTCTAGTTATCGCAATAGACAACGGTGGGAGAGTCATAAGGAAAGTGAAGCGCTACCAATAAGCCCCTCAGATAGATGGCCTCAATTGTGCCATCGAAGAGAGCCCTATACTTAGCCTCGGCAGTGAAAGCCGCCACTGTCTCTTGCTTACTGCTGGACCAAGAAATGAGAGCTATGCCCAAGGTGAAGAGGTAGCCGCCATGGGAATACTGGGTGTCAGGATCTCCATCAGTGTACCCCTGCAAACATATACCAGAACCATAAGTCAGGCCATAAGAATAAGTACACTGTAATTAATTTAACTGACGAAGACATACAATCCAATGTGACATCCTAGGTGTTGAGTGAGTAAGCTAAGTCTAGCCTAGTATGAAGTAATCAAAGAAGTTGTCTATGTGCCATTTTCATGATTGTCCGGTTCCTACGCTCTACGACTCCATTCTGAGAGGGGGAGTTGATATGGAAGTGACATGGCGAGACATGCTAGGCTGTTGTGGAAACTCAGAAAACTCCTGGGAGATGAACTCACCACCGCTATCACTGCTTATGTAACCAACACAATGACCCATCCGGCTATGAACCAACAACACCCAAGCAGAGACATATATGAAAGCATCGGACTTATACTTGAGGAAGTACACCCATATGTATCTCGAATGATCATCTACTATCAAAAAGAAATACATTGCGCTGTTCAAGATAGCAATGAATGTTGGCCCACAAAGATCAATGTGAATCAATCTAAGGGGTGCCTCAGCTCTATGTGTAGACAACTGAGGAAATGGAGTACGGTGCTACTTCCTAAGCTGACATGCTTTACAGACATCTAGAGCTAGCTTCATACAAGGAAGACTCTCAACCATCTCATGGCTAACAACTCATGAGTAATAGCCAAGATGCCCTAGGCGGAAATGCCAAAGACGCTCATTTTTCGTAGACTCTCGAGATGTGGCTAATGCCTAGAAGCTATGGAAGACGGAGCCCTCGGCTGTTGTGCCTCACCACAAGCAATTCTTAAACCGGCTAGAGAGTCAAGGACCTCAACGGTGGTTGCTGTAAAGAAAACTACTTGCCCCAACTGGCAAAGTTGCTGAACAGATAACAAGTTCACCCAAGGCTAAAGGACATGGTATACATTGTCGAGCGAGGCCAAATCCGAATCCTTGTCAGTGGCAAAACTAACGCAACCTTGAGCCTGATTCTTGACCAAGGAGTTGTTTCCTGCACAGACCCGACTAGTTGCAAGGGCTCGAGCACAAAAGATGTCCTTTGTAGGAGTCATGTGATGTATAGCTCCATTGTCCACAATCCAAACAAGTGCTCATGTGCTTGATTGTGACAAGTGGGCCTCTGCGGTAACCTTGAGGGGAGACAACTCACACGTGTGGATGAGCCTCGTATCGGATGTCTCTACAGAGACGATATGGGCCTCCGTAGACTAGTCAAACAAGCCCTCTGGAGTTGAGAATATTGTCGACTGAGATGGCAGACAGGTGGCAATGTGAGTCTGACCTTTCCACTACCCCTTGCCATCACCCTATCTCCCTTCAGGGCATTGCCCGATTGAGGGGCCAGGGACTGTGACTTGGGTTTTGGTATTGTGCCTCTTGCCTTTGATCGACACTCCTCGTCAAAATGGCTAACTTTATGACAATGTTAACAATACCTATTCTTCTTAGGTACATTCTGCCATACGGATTTGAGTTGAGGCTGGGAGTTTCCTTCTGATTCCCCTGCTTATTTTTGTTGGGTATTTGACTCACGCCTCACTTACGCCTACGCTCATATGGGAGTGTCGGTGATCAGTAGGACACTGGGGCACTTTTTACTCTCGGTAGGAGAGGTTTTTTCCCCCAGACTTATAGTCTTATTTTCGTGTGCTTATGTGCTTATGTTACACACTTGTGGGCACTTACCGTGTTCGGGTGTGAACACCCCCTACAACCCTAAGGTTTAAGGCCTATACTTTGTACTTTCATTCCACACTCTTTTTCAGTCTATTCTATTGGGTGTCGTGCTTCACTCTGTCTCTCTCACTCTCACACTGTCTACTGCACTCTCAGCTGCACCTCGATCCTCTCACCCCCTCGCATTTGGTATCAGAGCTCAGCTCTGAGCTCAGCCACCTGTCTGCAGTCTGCAGTGTGCAGTCCCGACTGCACCCGAGCCATCTGAATCTGCCCTGTTCTGCCTGCACGCGCCACCTTGCAGGCGCCATCAGCTCCAGCCGCCAGCGTGCAGGTCTAGCCGCCAGCGCGCAGCTCCAGCAGCCAGCGCGCCACCTGTCTCCACCCGCCAGTTGCAGCTGCCGCCACCTGCAGACGCTGCCAGTCCTGGGCGCTGCCTCCTCTGCCCAGCGTGCCACCGGCAGACGTCTCCAGCCCAGGAGCAGCCTCATCTGCCCAGCGTGCAACCTGTGCACAGCGCGCAATCTACCCCACAGCGCGCCAGTCCTGCCTGCACGAGCCACCTGTTCGTGTGACGTCGCCAGCCTGTTCCTGTGCGCAGACATTGCCTCGGGATCCGTGCTCGTCGTCAGTCAGCTGCAATCATTCTGCAGAGGTAACATTTTGCATTTTTTATTTCAAACACAGGAGTTCGTGCAGCAGCAGGATCAGTTTTCTGCATTGGGACACGTGCTTGTGTCTGTGACAGAGACACATTAAATGCACATTCTAGGGTATTTGTAACAGAAATTTTGGCAAAAATTTTGGGGATTTTGACATTACAGTGTTGTTGAGCACTGTTTGTGTCAGATGGGAGAGGATCGAGGTGCAGCTGAAGTGCAGTAGACAGTGTGAGAGTGAGAGACAGAGTTGAGCACGACACCCAATGCAATAGTACTGAATAGAGTATTAGCTGAAAGTACAAATGATAACCCTTATACCTTAGGGTTATAAGGGGCTGTTCACACCCGAACACAGTAAGTGCCCGTAAGTGTGCACCACAAGCACATACAAAATAGTACACATAATCTGGGGGAAAAAACCTCTCCTACCGAGAGTAAAAAGTGCCCCAGTGTCCTAGTGATCACCCGCACACTCCCATATGAGCGTAGGCGTAAGTAAGGCGTGTGAGATACCCAACAAACCCCCCTGGAGTGAAGAGTGATCAAGTGTACAAGGATCATCCGCCACCAAAGGGCGTCAAATTCAAAGCATCGCGAAATGCTTCAAATTTTTCTCGTGGAAGAGCTTTGGTGAAGATGTCTGCCACATTGCTGGTGGTAGGACAGTAGACAAGGCTGATATCACCTGCATGTAGCCTCTCTCTGACAAAGTGGTAGTGAATCTCTATGTGTTTCGTGCGAGCATGAAACACAGGGTTCCGTGCCACTGCAATGGCACTCTGACTGTCAGTATATAAAGGAGTAGGCTCCGTAACAGATACATCCAAATCAGCAAGTAAGCGTCTAAGCCATACGCACTCAACTGCAGTAGTGAAGGCTGCCTTGTACTCAGCTTCACATGACGACGTGGCAACAGTGGATTGTTTCTTGCTAAGCCAAGAAATGCATGACGAGCCAAGAAAGAAACAATTGCCACTAGTGGAGTGACGAGTATCAAAATCACCAGCCCAATCAGAGTCACTGTAAGCATGTAACTGCAGTGGTCCCCCCTTGGCATAAATCAATCCAAGAGCTCTAGTACCCTGCAAGTAACGAAACACACGCTTCACAGCTTGCCAATGCGACATACGAGGCTGATGCATGTACCTGCTCAAAACTGAAACGGCAAACTGTATGTCTGGCCGAGTGTGGCATAGATAGATGAGACATCCCACTGCTGGAGCATAAGTATGGATATCAAACAAATCACTGTCATCATGTAATGACAGTTTGAGCCCAAGTTCCATGGGTGTACAAACTGGCTTGCAATCCTGTAAGCCAAACTTTTCAAGAAGTTGCCCAATGTACCTTGACTGACATAATCCAATGCCTCTAGCATCATGGACAAACTGGATGCCCAAGTAATAGTGCAAAATACCCAAGTCAGACATGTCAAAAGTTTGCTGTAAATTATTTTTGAATGCTGAAATCTGATCAGCATGTGTTCCAGTGAGCAAAAGGTCATCTACATATAGACACAAAATCAGCATGGATCCCCCCTCTTTATGTACATAAAGGGTAGACTCAGATGGGCTGTTTACAAACCCCTGACTAAGCAAGAAAGCATCTATCTTTGCGTACCAAGCTCGTGGAGCTTGTTTCAAACCATATAGAGCTTTTTTCAGCTTGCATACTAAATGTTCTGAGCCTTCAACTGCAAAACCAATGGGCTGCTGTACATACACTTCTTCCTGAAGTTCCCCATGTAAGAATGCAGTCTTTATATCCAGCTGATGCACTTTCCAACCAAAATGTGCAGCCAAGGCAATCATAGACCGAATGGTCGTCATACGGGAGGTAGGAGCAAACGTCTCCTCATAGTCAATGCCCTTTTTCTGTGCGTAGCCTTTAGCTACCAGCCGTGCCTTGTACTTATCTATGGATCCATCTGCGTTCCTTTTCAATTTGTAGACCCATTTCGTACCAATGGCAGGCTTGCCAACTGGCAAAGACACCAAATCCCAAGTATGATTCTTATGAATAGAATCCAATTCAGCTTGCATGGCTGCCATCCAATGCACACTATGTCGTGCATCCTCAAAACATTCAGGCTCCTCATTATCATGAGTACATGCTGCCATAACAAACTCCATGGAATGTGCTGAATCATGCAGTCGAGTTTGCCTTCGAGTACGACCAGCCAAGGGTGTTTCCAAATGACTATCTCTCATAGTCTGCGTGTACCATCTAGGCACCTGTCTTGCTTCCTGACTGTGTACAAGTTCCTGCTGAATTTCAGTTTCAGCAATGTGCTGATTTACTGCATGTTCCATAGGAGCAGCTGGCTGAACATTAGGTTCATTTGCTGAAGTACCAGCTGAATCACCAAATGTGATGGGCAGCAGCCCTTCAAAGACATCACGGGCAGCCTGATATGTATCAAAACCAGCCAAGGATAATTCTGATTTTTCATCAAATACAACATCCCTGCTGACAAAAACCTTCTTGGTCACGGGATCATAGAGTCTATAGCCTTTGCTTTCGCTGCTATATCCCATAAAGATGCATTTTACAGCCTTGTTGTCCAACTTCTTTCGAAGTACCTGTGGAATATGGGCATATGCAAGACACCCAAAAGTACGGAAGTGGCCAACAGAAGGTTTGCGGCTGTGCCAAGCCTCAAAAGGTGTGACTGTTTTCAAGGCCTTGGTAGGGCATCTGTTCAAAATGTGGCAAGCGCACATGACGGCTTCCATCCAAAAACTATGAGGCAAACTCTTTGCCTTCAGCATACATCTGGCCATCTCCATGAGTGACCGATTTTTCCTCTCTGCTACCCCATTCTGCTGTGGAGTATATGCAGTAGTGTACTGATGGATAATGCCCTTCTGCTGCAAATAAGAATTCAGCATAGAGGACATGTATTCCCCCCCTCGGTCCGAACGGAGAGTCTTAATCTTGCAACCAGACTGAGTTTCCACAAGTGCACTGAAAGCCAAAAATGCATCATACACTTCTGACTTCTTTTTCAAGCAGTAGACCCAGCACAAACGTGTAAAGTCATCAATAGATGTTACAAAATAGTAACAACCACCCAATGACTGTGTCTGCATGGGCCCACAAACATCCGAATGCACAAGCTGCAATCTGGCTGTTGCTCTAAAAGCAACATCACGGGGAAAAGAGAAACGATGCATTTTCCCCAAAATGCAACCTTCGCATAAATGCTCAGGAGGTCTCTCCAAGAGAGGTAATCCATCCAACATCTGAGTACGCTGTAATAGCATCAAGCTGCCATAGTTTACATGCCCCAAACGAGCATGCCATAACTCTGCCTCTAACATAGCAGGAGTAAGAGTGGATGTCAAATATGCAGACTGATCTACCGAAAGAGCATCCAACTCATATAACCCATGACACAGAGAACCTGTCAAGACCAATGTCATGTGTTCCTTGTCACGGACCATGCAACGGTCATCATCAAAGGTGACCTGCAAACCACAACGTGCCATAGAAGAAATGGAAAGCAGATTCTTCTTAATGCCAGGCACATACAAAGCATCCTGTAGGCGGAGAATAGAGCCATCAATGGCTGTAAGCTGAATCTCCCCAATACCACGAACAGGGTATGATGCATTATTAGCACACTGAACAGACTTCCCAACGGGAGGTGCACCAAGAGAAGCAAACAAATCTCTACGAGATGTGATATGCCGTGAAGCACCACTGTCAAAGAACCAAGCGTCAGCATCTTCTGTAGAGCTAAATGCTCTATTAGCCCAAGAGACATCATAACTGCAAGTGTAAAAACAATAGTCCCTGTCTGCAACAAAGGACGCGGACTCACTAGCAGTGGAAGGAGCTGCAGAAACAGACATCCCTGACTCCTTCTTCTTCTCTTTGGCGATGCGCTTCCTGCACTCAGTGATGTAGTGGCCAGGCTTCTTGCAGTAATGGCATTTTCCTTTCTTGGCTTGCGTGCCCCCCTGTTTCTGACTTGTCTGTGAAGTGTTACTACTACCAGAACTCTGCGAAGCATTTTTCCCTTGGCTGTTTTTACCCTTCTGCCTTGACATAAAAGCCTGCTCAGAGGCTATACCATCCACACCACTGTTCCGTCTAGTTTGCTCTTCCTCTAGAAGCAAACTGACAAGCTGAATGAAAGTGATGGGCTCTTTCGAAATCCTCATAGTGAGGTTCAAGGCAGTATGAAAAGCCAAGTAAGAGGGAGCCAGTGAATTCAATGTCGTAGAAATCAGCTGCGCATCTGAGTAGTACTCATCCACATTCATGAGTTGCTCCCGCAAGTCCTGAATTTTGTTGAGATGATCCTGCATAGAATCACCCTCATTCATCTTTAGAGTCTCTAGCTCTTTCTTCAAGAAAGAGATGCGAGTCTCATTCTTTCCTGCAAACATCTGCTCCAATATCAACCAAGCTTCTTGTGAAGAAGCTGCTGAACGAATATGAGGAATGATAGAACGCTGAACTGCCAATGCAATCAGCGACATAGCCTGTGCATCCCGTGTATCCCATGTTTTCTGAGCTGCAATTCTTGGGGGAAGTGGCTGAGCGGGCTGAGGTGGAGGGGGCTGAGGTTGCCCTCTTGCACGTCCTCCTGGAGGAGGAGTAGCGGGAGCCACAACTCCCGGTCGTGCTTCCTCTCCACTGACATAATCCCACAAATTTTTGGCCACTAATACATTCTTCATCATGAAAGACCAAAGGGAATAATTGTTCCCATCCAATCGGTCTTCCTTGGACACATAGGTGAATACATCTCCTCCCTGATTTGCCATTATTTCCCAAAAGGCAATTGAGCAATGTCAATGCAGTACGGGCTGGAAATCTGCAAATTTCCAGAAATTGCAGCAAACACAAGTCTGCAATTAATGTGCAAAGGGTACTCTGTCAAAAAAACTGTCACTGATGCACGCTTTCCAAGGTGCAATTAGTGCTCAGCAGCACTAAAACATCAAAAGCCCCAAAATTTTGCCAAAATCTCTGTCAAAAACAGTCGGTCTGTGACTGTATCAGCAGTTTAAATGCATCTGTCCTCCAAATACACAAAAGCCCCAAAATTTTCTGCCCAAAATTTCTGTCACAAATGTCTGTTACAAAAAGCCCCAAAATGTGCATTCAATGTGTCACAGACAGACACAGCACGTTTCCCAATGCTGAAAACTGAACCTGCTGTTCAGCACGTTTCCCAATGCTGAACCTGAACCCGTTGCACGAACTCCTGTGTAAAAGAAAAGTGCAGAATGTTACCTCTGCGTGTTGACGACTGGCACGATTCCCGAGATAATGACTGCTGGGTACAGTCGGACTGACGCACAGGTACAGGCATGCAAGTCCAGTGACACGCGCAGGCAGGACTGGGCGCGCGCTGGGCAGAGGAGGCGGTACCCAGGACTGGGTGGTGGAAACAGGTGGCGCGCTGGCAGCTGGAGCTGACGGAACAGTCTAGCTCAGCGCAGGGAGGCTGCGCAGGCAGACTGACAGGCGAAGGGGCACGCTGGGCAGACACAGGGCAGAGGACACGCTGGGTAGAGGTGGCAGCACGCAGGTACAGGTGGCGCGCTGGGCAGGGCGTGCTGTGCAGGACAGATAGCACGCTGTGCAGGACACGCACAGGTACAGGCGGCTGGGGCAGAACTGGCGGGGGCTGGCTGAACTGGAGTGGGCTGCAGACTGCAGACTGAAGACTGCTCTGAGCTGAGCTCTGATACCAAATGTCAGATGGGAGAGGATCGAGGTGCAGCTGAAGTGCAGTAGACAGTGTGAGAGTGAGAGACAGAGTTGAGCACGACACCCAATGCAATAGTACTGAATAGAGTATTAGCTGAAAGTACAAATGATAACCCTTATACCTTAGGGTTATAAGGGGCTGTTCACACCCGAACACAGTAAGTGCCCGTAAGTGTGCACCACAAGCACATACAAAATAGTACACATAATCTGGGGGAAAAAACCTCTCCTACCGAGAGTAAAAAGTGCCCCAGTGTCCTAGTGATCACCCGCACACTCCCATATGAGCGTAGGCGTAAGTAAGGCGTGTGAGATACCCAACAGTTTGCACCTTGGGAAGTGTGCATTAAAGACAGTTCTTGACAGAGTACACCCTTGCACATTAATTGCAGAAGTGTGCTTGCTGCAATTTCTGGAAATTTGCAGATTTCCACCCCTTACTGCTTTGACATTGCTCATTTGTCTTTGGAAATTTGTCATCATGGCGAATCAGGGAGGTGATGTATTTACCTATGTATCCAAGGAAGACAGATTGGATGGAAACAATTATTCGCTATGGTCATTCATGATGAAGAATGTATTAGTGGCTAAGAATTTATGGGATTATGTCAGTGGAGAGGAAACTAGACCGGGAGTTGTAGCTCCCGTTACTCCTCCTCAAGGGGCACGTGCACAACGGGGACCTCAGCCCGCTCCACCTCAGCCACTTCCTCCAAGAACTGCAGCTCAAAAAGCTTGGGATACACGAGATGCACATACTTTGTCGCTGATTGCTTTGGCAGTTCAGCGGTCCATCATCCCTCACATTCGTTCAGCATCTTCTTCACGAGATGCATGGCTAACTTTGGAGTATATGTTTGCAGGAAAGAATGAGACTCGAATCTCTTTCTTGAAGAAAGAGTTAGAGACTTTGAAGATGAATGAGGGTGATTCTATGCAGGATCACTTGAATAAGATTCAGGACTTGCGGGAGCAGCTCATGAATGTAGATGAGTACTTTTCGGATGCACAGTTGATATCCACCACCTTGAATTCCTTATCTCCTTCATACTTGTCTTTTCATACTGCATTGAACCTCACCATGAGGATTGCCGAGTACCCACTCACTTTTATTCAGCTGGTTAGTTTGCTTCTAGAGGAGGAGCAAACAAGGAAAAATAGTGGTGTGGATGCTATAGTCTCTGAGTAGGCTTTTGTGTCAAGACAGAAAGGCAAAAATAGCAAGGTAAAAAATGCTCCACAGAGTTCTGGTACTTTTGGCACATCACAGAATCAGACACAAGGGGGGACGCAAGCTAAAAAGTGAAAATGTCATTATTGTAAGAAGCCAGGCCACTATATCACTGAGTGCAGGAAGCGCATTGCCAAAGAGAAGAAGAAGGAGTCAGGAATGTTTGTTTCTACTACTCCTTCCACTGCTAGTGAGTCCGCGTCCTTTGTTGTAGACAGGCACTATTGTTTTTACACTTGTAGTTATGACATCTCTTGGGCTGATAGAGCACTTAGCTCTACAGAGGATGCTGACACTTGGTTCTTTGACAGTGGTGCTTCTAGGCATATTACATCTCGCATAGATTTGTTTGCTTCAGTTAGTGCACCTCCTGTTGGGAAATCTGTAGAGTATATTAATAATGCATCATACCCTGTTCGTGGTATTGGGGAGATTCAGCTCACAGCCATTGATGGCTCTATTCTCCGCCTGCAGGATGCTTTGTTTGTGCCTGGGATCAAGAAGAATTTGCTATCTATTTCCTCTTTGGCACGTAGTGGTTTGCAGGTCACATTTGATGATGACCGTTGCATGGTTAGAGATAAAGAACGCATGACTTTGGTCTTGACAGGATCTTTGTGTCATGGTTTATATGAGTTGGATGCTCTTTCAGTAGATCAGTCGGCATACTTGATATCCACTCTTACTCCTACTATGATACATGCGGAGTTATGGCATGCTCGTTTGGGGCATGTAAACTTTGGCAGCTTGATGCTTTTGCAGCGTACTCAGATACTAGATGGCTTACCTCTCTTGGAGAGACCTCCTGAGCACTTATGCCAGGGATGCATTTTGGGGAAAATGCATCGTTTCTCATTTCCCCGTGATGTTGCTTTCAGAGCAACAACCAGATTGCAATTGGTGCATTCAGATGTTTGTGGGCCTATGCAAACAATGTCATTGGGCGGTTGTTACTATTTTGTGGCATTCATTGATGACTTTACACGTTTTTGCTGGGTCTACTGTTTGAAAAAGAAGTCAGAAGTGTATGATGCATTTTTGGCTTTCAGTGCACTTGTTGAAAATCAATCTGGATGCAAAATTAAGACTCTCCGTTCGGACCGAGGGGGGAAATACATGTCCTCTATGCTGAATTCTTTTTTGAAGCAGAAAGGCATAGTCCATCAGTACACTACTGCCTATACTCCACAGCAGAATGCGGTAGCAGAGAGGAAGAATCAGTCACTCATGGAGATGGCCAGATGTATGTTGAAGGCAAAGAGCTTGCCTCATAGTTTTTCGATGGAAGCAGTTATGTGTGCTTGCCATATTTTGAACAGATGCCCTACCAAAGCCTTGAAAACCATCACACCTTTTGAGGCTTGGAACAGCCGTAAACCTTCTGTTGGCCACTTCCGTACCTTTGGGTGTCTTGCCTATGCCCATATTCCACAGATACTTAGAAAAAAGTTGGACAACAAGGCTGTTAAGTGCATTTTTATGGGATATAGTAGTGAGAGCAAAGGCTTCAGACTCTATGATCCCGTTACAAAGAAGGTTTTTGTCAGCAGGGATGTTTTTGATGAAAAATCAGAATTATCCTTGGCTGGTTTGGACACATATCAGGCTGCCCGTGATGTTTTTGAAGGGCTGCTGCCCATTACTTTTGGTGATTCAGCTGGAGCTTCAGAAAATGAACCTAATATTCAGCCAGCTGCTCCTATGGAAAGTGCAGAAATTCAGCCATTGGCTGATCGGAATATTCAGCATAATGCTGAAACTGAAATTCAGCAAGAGCTTGCACACAGTCAGGAAGCTAAACAGTTACCTAGATGGTATTTGCAGACTATGCAAGATAGTCCTTTGGATGCACCCATGGCTGGTCGTACTAGAAGGCAAACTCGTTTGCATGATTCAGCACATACCATGGAGTTTGTTATGGCAGCAAGTACTTTTGATAATGAAGAGCCAGAATGTTTTGAGGATGCACAACACAGTGTGCATTGGATGGCAGCAATGCAAGCTGAATTAGATTCTATCACTAAGAATCAAACTTGGGATTTGGTGTCTTTGCTATTTGGGAAGAAAGCCATTGGAACGAAATGGGTCTACAAACTGAAAAGGAAAGCAAATGGATCCATTGATAAATACAAGGCACGGCTTGTAGCTAAAGACTACGCACAGAAAAAGGGCATTGACTATGAGGAGACATTTGCTCCTACTTCCCGTATGACGACCATCAGGTCTATGATTGCTTTGGCTGCACATTATGGTTGGACAGTGCATCAGCTGGATATCAAGACTGCATTTTTACATGGGGAACTTCAAGAGGAAGTTTATGTACAGCAGCCCATTGGTTTTGCAGTTGAAGGCTCAGAACATTTGGTATGCAAGCTCAAAAAGGCACTATATGGTTTGAAACAAGCTCCTAGAGCTCGGTATGCAAAAATAGATGCTTTCTTGCTTGGTCAAGGGTTTCTCAACAGCTCACCTAAGTCTACCCTTTACGTATGTAAAGAAGGGGGATCTATGCTGATTATATGTCTTTATGTTGATGACCTTTTGCTCACTGGAACACATGCTGATCAGATTTCAGCATTCAAACAAAATTTGCAGCAAACTTTTGACATGTCTGACTTGGGAATTTTGCATTACTACTTGGGCATCTAGTTCATACATGATGCTCGAGGTATTGGGCTATCACAGTCAAGGTATATTGAGCAGCTTCTTGAGAAGTTTGGCTTACAGGATTGCAAGCCATTTTGTACCCCCATGGAACCTGGACTGAAACTGTTATTACATGATGACACTGATTTGTTTGATATACATACATATGCTCCTGCAGTTGGATGTCTTATCTACCTATGCAACACTAGGCCGGACATACAGTTTGTAGTTTCAGCTTTGAGTAGGTACATGCATCAGCCACATATGTCACATTGGCAAGCTGTCAAGCGTGTTTTTCGTTACTTGCAGGGTACTCGATCTCTTGGGTTGCTTTATGCCAAGGGGGGACCACTGCAGTTACATGCTTACAGTGATTCTGATTGGGCTGGTGATTATGATACACGTCACTCCACTAGTGGTAATTGTTTCTTTCTTGGCTCTTCTTGCATTTCTTGGCTTAGAAAGAAACAATCCACTGTTGCCACATCGTCATGTGAAGCTGAATACAAGGCAGCTTTCACTACCACAGTTGAATGCGTATGGCTTAGACGCTTGCTAGCTGATCTGGATGTATCTGTTACGGAGCCTACTCCTTTGTTCACCGACAGTCAGAGTGCCATTGCAGTGGCACGGAACCTAGTGTTTCATGCCCGCACGAAACACATTGAGATCCATTATCACTTTGTCAGAGACAGGCTACATGCAGGTGATCTCAACCTTGTCTATTGTCCTACCACCAGTAATGTGGTAGACATGTTCACCAAAGCTCTTCCTCGTGACAAATTTGAAGCATTTCGCGATGCTTTAAATTTGATATCCTTTGGTGGCGGATGATCCTTGTACTCTTGATCACTCTTCACTCCAGGGGGGTTTGTTGGGTATTTGACTCACGCCTCACTTACGCCTATGCTCATATGGGAGTGTCGGTGATCAGTAGGATACTGGGGCACTTTTTACTCTTGGTAGGAGAGGTTTTTTCCCCCAGGCGTATAGTCTTATTTTCATATGTGCTTATGTGCTTATGTTACACACTTGTGGGCACTTACCCTGTTCAGGTGTGAACACCCCCTACAACCCTAAGGTTTAAGGATTGTACTTAGCACTTTCATTCCATACTCTTTTTCGGTCTATTCTATTGGGTGTCGTGCTTCACTCTGTCTCTCTCACTCTCACACTGTCTACTGCACTCTCAGCTGCACCTCGATCCTCTCACCCCCTCACATATTTTTATTTTGATTTTGATTTTGATTTGAAGTTTAATTTTGTTTACCCTTTCCTTGCTGCTCTTTCTGACAATGAGTAATAAGAGCCCCCTCTGAGGGATTATTCATATGAAATTGATTGGACAGCCATGCATAATGCAATAGCCGACACTCAAATTTATAGAATGTGGGTAAATTGGGCAGAGAAACCACTTGCTACACAAAATTGAAGTATTTACAAGGCAGCTTGTTAAGAAACAATGTGACTTGATCATCAGAGGACTTAGGAGTCCCTGTAGTGGAGAATTCCGCAAGGAGACGCCGATACTCAGCAAACTTGACTTTCACATCATCCCGGTCAGAGATTTTGAAGTTTTAAAGCTCATGCTCAAGATTTATTCAACGGGTTCTATCTAGAGCCCCATAGCGGCCAGTCATGTATGCCCATCAGTCAAACGCTAAGTCAAAGTGTTGAAGTTGAGAATGAAAATCAGGCAATAAATCTTACATCAGCTTGATAAAAGCAAAGGCATTTCTAGTCTTCCATGAGTGGACGGCCTCGTATGAAACAAGTGCAGGATCCGGTTGGAGTTTCAACCCCTGCACAAGATCCCATTGGTTCTGTGAGTCAAGAACATATCTCATCAAGTTCGACCAAGTTGTAAACATTGATCCGTTAAAACAAGTCCTATCATTGAATGCATGCTTGGCGGAAGATGAGGTAGAACCATGAGGTGTTGGGAATGTAGGGTGGTAAGATGGATGTGGAGGATAAGATGGTGGTGATAGTGGTGGTAAATGCATCTGATAACAAGGAGGGGGAAGAGGTAGGTAGGCAAACATAGGTTGAGTGTCCAATGAGTGCCGATTGATGTAGAGGCACTGGAACATGAATGTTTCCATAAGGTGCCGGTCAAGGTGGAGACATTGGGACACGTAAGCCCTGTCCAAATGTCCACTGGGACACAACATAATGACCAGAGGGTCCACTAGGTAATGCCATGGAGGCAAACTGTGGAACCAACTAATCCACACTCACGAGAGTGGGGGTAATATCTAGGTTGCAATGATCCCGAAAGTGTGTGAGGAAAAGGTGGAACACCACCCGGATGAGAAAGAGATGAGGTCCTAATGATTGTGCCTAAGTTTGAACAACCCCCCGATGTGGTGAATGAAAGCTAGATGACGAACAACAGCAGTCACTTGGCTAGAAATAGTAGCAAAATGATGATGGAAGGCTAGAAATAGGTGCCAGAGGAGTGAAGACTACAATGGACAGCTTGGACTGTGATGTCCTCCACGATTGAAAACACCTGAAACCTGCAAAAACGAGATTAGGGCTGAATAGAGGGCAGCATACCTGTTTATAGAAAGTTTGGGCCCTCCCAAGTGGATTTCTGCTTATGGGATACACACGCTCTCTAGGAATGCATTTATTTTAAATAAACAAGGTTACTTTCTTAATTAAGCATGTTTTGGGGCTGTTTAAGTGAAGCTAATGCATTTTTAGTTCAACAATATGAACAATTGACAAGAGTCTAACAAAAGACCTCGAGAAAAATGATGATGTATGCAATTACACCCACGACAACACAATCAATGTCTAGCCAAGTCAACGTAGAAAGATGTATGCACAATGTCACATCATGTAGGTCAATGAGTAACACATCAATGTAGATGCAAGGCTATACATGTGCTATCCTACAGCCAAGTCAATAATGCTCAAATGGTCGAAAGCATGGAAGACCATCGACTAGAATCGTTTTCAAAAAGCAACATCTAAGCCACATAGGGTGATATGTTGATGATAAGCCAAAGGCAATAGGTCAAAGCAACTTATCACAATGCAATAGGTCAAAGCATGTCAACAAGCTACAACATGCCATATCTCACCACCAACATGATGAGCATAGCAAGAGGTCAATGTGCAATCTGATGTTCAACACAGCTAACTGCTAGGCGTGAATGTTGACTAGCAGTTCCCTAGGTCTCAACCTTGAAATTGCGCATCCCATATAGCATTTCATACAAAAACAAGTTAAAAGCCAAGGTTAGAAAGAAAATGCAAGTAGAAGGTTAACAACACAAGGTGATGTTTGCAAAACATAACAACTACCAAAAAGCAAAGCAAGCACACGTAAATCTCTTCACTCAACCAAACATCCTTGATACAATCTAAACATCTAATACCACGTCAGAAGCGCAAAACATACAGCGGAATAGTGGAAGACACAAGACTAATGAAAGAGACAATGTACAAGGTGTAACTAAGAATAGGAATCCACTATGACAAGAGTATAATGGTTGAGCGCTAGCTCACACACTCTGCAAGCTCCCTCTCTCCACACCAAGAATTTGCAAGTACAAGTGCGATAATGGATTGTGGTCACACTCCCTCCTCTTATAGATAAAAATAAAGGAGTTGGTCTACCAAATTAGGTTGGCCAATTACCAAATAAAGAATAAAGAAAATGCCCATAAATTAGACCGTGGGGACTTGTAAACCTATGATATGACCATTTCTAACAAATGCCACTGAAACTAATAAGTCATCCGATGTACTTGCAACTGAATGGATTAATAGCATTGAGATGGTTGGCCTAGATTTAGTCACTAGACTTGTTGTGGATGAAGATCCCTACATGTGAAATTGTTCAGCATGCATATCCATACATTACAATGTCTTATTGCATGGCACATTGCTTGAACAATTTGCTCCAAAACATTGGCAAATTGGATTGGATTGAGCCTATGATTAAAAAGGTAAATGCTATGATTATATTTGTCTTGAACCATCAGTTTATATGTGCTTAGCTCAACAAGAGATCCAAGAAGGTTCTCTTGAAGTACTCAAAAACATGCTTTGCTTCTAATATCTTGATGCTTTGTTGCTTAAGTACATGCAGTGCTGCCTTGAGACAGGTCTTCATTAGTGATGAGTATTGCATAAATGTGATGTCCTCCACTATTGCAGGAACAAAATGTGTTGCCCATGCAAAATATGCTTCTTTTTGGAATAATGTGCATTAGATTAATGCCATGGTGCAATCTATAATGCATTTGTTGAGACTCGTTGAGTATGAAACCATGCATTGGCAAAGTCTACAAGGCTATGGACAGAATGATTGAGCAGCAACAAACTTTCTTTCATTATGATGATGATGATGAGGATTGTTTAATGGCACACAGACGATGATGATGATGATGATGATGATGAGGATTGTTTAATGGCACACAGATTTGATCCCCTTGAAAAGATACGCATATCATGTGTAACACAGTGGAACACTTATTATGATGATGAGGATTGTTAGATAGCATAGAGGTATGAGGAGATACACACATTATGTATAACATGGAGGAATAGTTATTATTTACATATGCATGCAGCTGCATTTGTGTTGGATCCTTACTTTCAGGAGAGTCGTCAAAACACAGATAATGAGATTGTAGCCAATCAGATGACAATGTTAAACAAGATAATCCATAACTCTAGCAACAGAAACAAAATTAGAGATAGTCTTGCAAGGGACAGAATTCATCACCGCATATATGGGTGTGAGGATGCACAAGGTGACAGACGTAGAGTCAGGGCTGCCCTATGGTAGGAAAACTATGGATCCGCGGGGCTTGAGTTGCAACCATTGGCTATCTATATTTTGAGTTCCACTATGAGCTCCTCTTATTTGGAGCAGTTATGGAGCTCTTATTCAGATATTGCTTCAAAAAAATGGAATTGTTTAGGTGTGCAGAAAGCAAATGACTTGGTATTTGTCAATGCTAATTTGCATAAGTTGAAAAAGAGTGTGATTGCACTTGCAAGCCCATTTGTGGTATGAAAGAAGCAACAAGAGGAGGAATGAGCTGAGTATGCTCAGTTGGGAGATCCCGAGGAGGATGATCATGTCATGCGTTAGATGGAGCCTTTTCCTACAGGTTGATGAGATTAGGATTCAAATGATGAGAATGAGCATGTGCCATTCATGATTCAGCCTTTAGGGCACATGGACTCTTCAGCTGAGACTTGATTATTGAGTATACAATACTCCTTTTGAGTCTTGGCTTTTTGCAGCTCTTAGTTCCCATTCATTACTCATTTGTATTGTTTCTTGTAGTCTTTAGTTTGAGTGGTGAGTATTCCTTTTGAGTGTTACTTCTATTCATTATTGTTTCTTCACACTTGTATTGTTTCTAAGTTCTCACACCAAAGTCACCATTTGGCATTGTCACTTCTACTCTTTAATTTGAGTATTCAGTTAAGGTTCAACTTTTATGGCTCATGTATTGTTTTGAAATTTAAGCCTTAATGTGACATTTTAAGAAGGTTTTTAGTTAAGGTATCATATTTGTTTGGTTTCTTTATAGGGTGTCTCAATTATGTCTAGAAAACATAATTTTTTGGTCCTCGTCCCCCATCTTCTATTTTTCCATATCCCCCCAAAGTTCCCATCCCCTGTCCCTATGACTGACTCCAAGTTAGCGGTGGCCTACTATCCCACAGAGGAAAATGCAACAAACCTCTTTACAAAGCCCTTGTCTCAAGCTTCTACGCTTCATCACATGAGGTCTTTGGGTCTTCAGACACTCCCAAGATCTAAAGGAAGGTGTTAGTCCACATTTTGTTAGTGTGTCATTGCCTAGTTGTGAGCTCCGTTAGTCTAAATTTCCTTACATGCCAATATCTACTCATGAACCAAGATTTCATCAAGTTCCTCAAACTTTGGTTGCATCTTCTCACTAGTATCCTCAGGCATATCAACATGGAAAGGCCTAAGAATACTGGCATGAAAAGCATTGTGAACTTTCCAATGATTAAGTAGCTTCAACCTATAAGCTACCTCATTGATCCTTCCCAACACTTCAAGGTCCATAATGTCTCATACTCAGTGTAGAAAACAGGCTTGGTTTGGCAAGGCTGCAATGGCATGTGAGAAATATGGTGAGTTGGATGGGAAGGCACTATCTATGGGATTGTCTCAGAGCAGCTCAGGAGGTGTGGAGGAGAGTCAAAAATCAGATGATTGTGAGCACTCCACAGTACCCAAAACCCGGTCCAGTGAATCAGTAGTGGAGAGAATGAGCTCTAGTAAAAGACGAGATAGTCATAAAAAAATCCAGAGGTTTCAGCCAACTTTCTGCTCAAAAAATGGATTTTTACTGAACTAACAGTGGCTCCAGGAAGGATTTTGCAGCTAGGCAAGACCAAAGCATGTGTCGCAAGAGCATATTTTGACAGGTGGCAAATGCCAAACCATAGTGCTCCCATCAAACATCTCACTTTGAAACAACTAATCTATTCCAAATACATAAAACAGTTGTGGATTACTTATAACTCTAGTAAGCAATGCACATAAAGATGAAAGAACATGAAAGACATCCAGGATAACATGCCAGCAATGTACACCAACAAAGAGCAATACCACTCACCAGTTGCATCTTTGATGCGCTTAAAATCTGAGTACTCAAAAACATCACCATTAGCAATCACCGGAATTGACAAAGCTGACACAATATGAGCAATCCCATCCCATTGTGCAGGATCTTTCGGTCGATCTGCAACCTTTCTGAAAAGTTTTGGGGGAAAAAAAATGAACTACGCCATAAACCCTCTGTGAAGTTTAATTTGCACGTGATTTATCATGCTTATGCAAACAATATCAAAGAGTGAATGATTTACACGCACTACAGATACCACAGCAAATATCTCTAGACTTTGAACCTGGATCAAGCACCTGCCATGAACAGCTATTGCAGAGACCCCTGTTTTCTCAATTCTTCTGGCAAGCTCCACTGTGTCTTGAGGTGTCTTTAAGAGACGTATTTTGCAGGTAACAGGTATATCCAGGTTCCTCCTTAAGGTTGTTAGGATCTAGGTTTTAAGAACATTTAATGTTATTTAACAGTATGACTTTTACATTTATAAGTCGATGTAATCATTACACAAAGTGTGTCACAACCATGTATGCAACAAAGCAACAGGACAACAGAATAATTACCTCATGTATGGTCTCTGGTCGGGATAAAAGTGCTGCGCCCATGCCACCACTTAATGAAAAGGATTTTGGACATCCCATGTTCACATCAATAGCGGCCACATCATGACACCTGCAGGATAAATTTGAGTGTTTAAGAATCGAATGTCACAGGACAGTTAAAATATCTAAGCAGTGGGGCACACACAAGCTCATTTATTCTAAGGTCTGACTGCAAGATACAACATGATACACATAAAGAGCTCTCTTAGCATTTACTTCACTTCCTGCTTTACCAACAAATCAAAGGTAACCTCATTCAGGATTCCATCCAGCCACAGGTTCCCCTACGACTATCATGTTACAAGGTCACCTCAGTCACTGACCCAACCAGCCATTCAAAGTCTTTGGACATTATACATTGCAAAAGCATGACAATCCAGTTACATGCATGAGTTGTAGGAAGTGTGCCAGATAACATTATGTTCCAGAATTCGTATTGCACCAGCAAGAGTAACAACCTGGGTCAGACGGGCAGATGGGTTGATGGCACAGGGCTGCAGGAAGAGAGAGAGAGTGTGTGTGTGTGTGTGCACTCACTGGACTGCTTGGCGCTGGACCCTGGTTCAAGGATCAACTGAGAGAGAGAGAGAAAGAAGAAAGAAATAAAGAAAGAAAGATATATTAACGTCTACATAAGGCCAATGTGGCCTATGAGACAAAATCCAGAGTACATCCATGTCTAATGTCATCTCATCAGTAAGGTAAAGATAACATTACAAATAAGTGGGTGGCCTATGAAACAATACTGAAAATAACTATACGATGGGACTATACTAGGGTTGAACCATGTGTAGTGTTGTTCCATCGATAGAAAAGAAAAGGAAAGGAAAGGAGAACCAGATTTGATATAACCATGCACAAAAGTGTGGTGGAGACTGGGCTGTAGCTGGTCTCAAGATCTACACATGATCTCAGCTATGATGTGGTCCCTAGCTGCTTCACTGATATGCCTGGTGGTGAGTCTGCGGTGTCTCGTGACAATGGCTCTAATCCAATTGTGGTGTGGCCTCCTTGGACGTGGTCTTGGTAGACGGGGTCGTCGTGCTCGGCAAAGAGAAATGGCTCTATCCAATGTGACTCCACGGTGTGGCCTATAAGGTGTTTGACGGGGTGGTTCTATCTCTGCTAGGCTGGTAGTGTCAGTAGGGTCGGCTCTGTAGAATAAGTCTGTCATTGCTCTTTGTGTGTGTCCCTCTGGGTGAGCTAGCCTCCTGTCTCGCAATAGTGTGTGTGTGTTTTAGGCAAGTGTGATTGTTCACTCACACTGACTCACTGCTTGGCTTGCAGCCCCATAGCCCTGTGTCCAATGCAAGCAACCTGTAGGCATGCCATGCAGAGTCCGAGACAAAAACGGAGGCAAGGAGAGAGCTGAAACAAGATAGGCTAGAAGAGACGATGAAAAAGAAACTATTGACGATGATTCTAGAATCAGGACAAAAAATGGGCCGTAGGGTCAATGGGGAACGCCCCATTCTTGACATGGAATGGCAAGTAGAAACATTGCATCTAAGGGAACATGACTGCTATCGGAGGGGTTTTTGTCGAAAGGTCGTATCCACCGGAGATCAGCGGTAGAAGGAAGTAGAGATAAGAGATGGAAGAGAAGAAAGAGAATACACAAGTGGTAAATACGACAAAGACAAAGCACAATGAATTGAATCAATGTGTATTGACAGAACCTGAAATCCTTTGTCTGGCACTACTCAGAAACACTCTCCAGGCATTAGATCTCCTGAAGCTCCCTCGTAGAACAAAAACGTGGATCAAAAATAGCAGCTCCTTCTCTGTTGCTCGAAACCCAAATCTGATGGCTCCAAAAGGGGGGTAAAACCCCAGGACACCTGATCACGGATCTCCTAGATCACTTTCTCTTCCTCTTCCAGTTCAAACTGCAGTTTTCGGCCTGTCAACAGCGATCGCGACGCGTGCGATTTCGCCAATCTGTCTCTTTTATGAAAATCCCATAACTGGCTGAAAAAGCAACTTGCTTTTTGCATGCCATCCTAATCTAGAAGCTTTTTTAACCTTTTTGGTTTTTTAACAATAAATAATATAAAAAATATACTAAAATTATCGAAAAATCTAGTATTTTTAGATAATCCATGCCACTCACACTAGTACTAATGACTTAGATCGCATTGACTCTCTTGATCAATAAGAAAGTCGAATGATAATGTATTTCAGAGTTTTCACACCATGTCCGCGTAGTGGTACGACATCCACTCCCTCTGAATTTGCACATCCTTTGGTATGTGCCAAAATCCTAGTTGTCACCGGATTCTGAGTCCTCCTCATCCTCTGCAACCATATCCTTTGCTTCTTCATCTTCCATATCTTCCTGGCTAGCCCCTGTATCATGGCCACTATTTTCTTCCAATTTTGGCAACTCATAGACAGTAGATTCCCGCCTCTTGAATAATTTGATCCTTTTCCTTGCTACCGGAAGTTTTATGGTTGTCCCATCCAATTCATTTAATGCATAAGTAGCATTATCAAACACATGTCTTACCACATAGGGTCCAAACCATCTTTTGAAAACTTTACGCATGGCATTATGCTGGTTGTCTAAACCGCTATCATAAACCAATACTCAATCCCCATCTTGTATGGTTCTTGGTCTCAGTCTATGTCTTTTGTCAAACTGTTTCTTGTTTTGTATCCTTGCTGCCCTTAACTTTGCAATTGCTGCCTCTATGTCTTCTGATTTTCTTTCCAGCTGTCTAATGCGTAAGGCCAATAACTCCTCTCGATTCAACTCCTCCTCCCAAGGTAGCACATTCCATGTGACTATCATCTCTTCTATCAGTATGATAGGTTTTTGACCATACATCAATTCTGCAGGCATTTATCATGTAACAACACTATGAGTTGTTCTATCAGCCCACAAAGCATAAGGAAGCAATCATGGCCACTCTTTTACCTTCTATCCACATGCTTTTGCCAATGCCTTCACAATAGGTAGATGACCTCTTTCACTTTTTCCATTTCCTTTAGGGTTATAGGCTGAAGTTAAAGCAAGCTTTATCCCCAACCGTGCAAAGAAATCATGAGCTTCATCTACATCCAACTTACCCCTATTTGCTGTAATTTTGCCCACATAGCCATACCTACAAAAGATCTCTTCTAAGAAAAAAGTACACACATCATTTGTTGTCTTAGTACGTAAAGCTCTCCCTTCCACTTTATTAGTCAAGTCTTCACGGGAAAAAATACCTCATTTGCCAAAGACCTGTAGGCATTGTGACCAAATCCACCACCCACTTAAAATGAAGAGACAATGGATATGTGGGCTGCAATCCATCCCGATGTTTCACAGATGAATATGTTTGACATATCGTACATGTTTCCACAAAGTGAGCAACATCCTTATACATACCCTGCCCCCAATATCTTTCTTTGATCTTTGCAAAAGTTCCCCAAACACCTCTATGACCAACCCACAAGCTTTCAAGAAATTCTTGCATAACATTTATTTGTGAACCTGTGTCACCCAAAACTCGCAATGGCATACCCTGTTTCTTTTTAGCATATTTCCATAAGTATCCATCTTTTAAGAAAAACCCATAGGCTTTCCTCTTGATCTTCTTAAACTCCTCATTTGACCATTCATCTCTCTTTATTAATGTACTAAGGTATTGACCAATTCTCATCCACTCTCCTCCATATTTGTCTTCCAGAAACACTTCTACACAAGATGCAAAACATCTAAAGTGTCTTCTCTTTGTTGTCCAAGCTTCTATTAATGCTATAGCAACACCTTGCATTGCTAAATTCACTCTTGCAACATCATTTTCAGCCGCAAGAAAGTCATCTTCTTCCTTCTCATCCATTATCCCATCTTCATTCTCATAGCATGCCCGAGATAACATGTCTACCACTGGGTTATCTCTTCCTGTAATATGCTGAAATTCAGGTTCAAAGATTTGATGTATGCAATCCACCGGAGAATAGCAATGTCTGGGGTAGCACAACTAGTAATCATACCCAATACCAGCAAACAATCGGTCTCAATGACTACATGAGCACCCATAAAATACTCCTTATCACATTTAAGGGCTATCACAATTCCCCATAATTCTCTTTTTACCTGCGGATATCTTCTCTGTCATTCAATCAATACTTTAGCACCAAAGTGAATTGCATATCTTTGCCCTTCCTCATCATCTTGCCCAATTGCCCATCCAATCCCAATTGGGCTTGTATCAACAGTATTAATGATAAGCTTTCCATGTGAATAGCTAGCCTTTCTCAATGCAGGAGCAAATTTTAAGAGACGCTTCAATTTCTTCATTGCTTTGTGATGCTTCCTTTCCCAATGAAATCTCTGACCTTTCCTTAGAAGCTGATAAAGAGCATCGGCTACATGTGCAAAGTGAGGAATCTATATAAAATAAAACACACATGCAACCAATAATCTACGCACCTCTGATACATTTGTGTATACATCTTGCATTCTATCAATCCTATTTATTTTTGTTGGTGATGGTCTTCGCCGATAAGGCCCACACATATGCCCAACAATCAAAACCTCTTCAACTCCAAAGACAGACTTTTATCTAGAAAGAGTTAAATGTACCTAATCTAGACGTGTCAAAATCCTCTCACAATCCACAATATGGTCTGCAACAAATTGTCTGTACCCATAAGCATCCATCTCTTCATTCTTTTCATCCACTGCACACCCTTTTATTGGAATATCATCCAAGAAGGGCATAGTCAATTGTGGTATAAAATCCGATACAGCACTCTACATAGAGGACGATGAGTTGATGCTGGAGAGAGTGAGGCTGGCTCTTGAGGTGTTCTATTCTGCAGCGGGAGCAAAACTCAACTGGTGAAAGTCGGTTGGTTTCCTCACAGACCCGGACTCTAGCACGGACTGGGGCTCCACCTAGGATTTAGATGGGTGAGACCGTCCGATACCTAGGGTTCCAGGTGGGACTCGACATCACTCCCGCCCAACAGTTTCTTTCAGTCCTCGATTCTATTTGAAGGAAGCTGACATACTGGAGCACGGCTCGCCTCTTACTAGCCGGCCGAGCCCTGGTGGTTAACCAGGTCCTCCTAGCGACGGCCTGGTACATCGCCTCGTGTTAGCGGGCATGCATAACCTGGCTAGAAGGCGAGGAAGAAGAACCAAGAAGTTCCATAAAATAATTTCTGCACATAGTGACAATGGTCTGCGGATCAGTGACCATGCGACCTTCCGAATCCTGGAGTCTGGTCATATTTTCGCGAGCCGGAGATGCATGCAAGGCGCGAAAGAACTTATGAGACTGGCAGGCACTATCTTGCAATGTGTCAGTCAAGTTGTGCAGCTTGGCCTGTTGATAAGATTTCAACTAAAACACTTGAATAAGATGGGCCAACCGCCTCTCCAGTGACAGCAGAAAATCATCATCTGGGGAATCCAGAAGCAAGGAGCGGACCAAAGCCAGTAAGTCTTTTGCTCCATGTCGACGTCGGCGACAAAGCGAGGCATGATGGATCCCATACTGTCGAGCAACCCGCTGCACATTAGAGAGCAGCCGTGCAAATGAAGACAAGCCCTCAGAGGCGAAGTCCAATAAGAACCTCTCAATCAACTGCTGCATATAGCCCTGGAAAATTGAATGCTTCAAATAAGAGGAGTTGAAACGTAAAGGGAGCCTATCCAGCAATTGCACAAAAGGTGCAATAGATTGTGCCCGCATCTCAAGCTGGAGGGGGAAATGGTCCGACAACGCATATTGCTGCAAGACCTTCATTTCCAGCATCTCGGGAAGAAAATCGTCCCCCTGCATGATATACATTCTGTCCAGTCACGACCAGGTAGTTGCATATTGTGCGGAATGAAAAGTGAACCCTGAAACAGAAGGGTGAAGCCACGACCAAAGATCTTGCTTGAGTACGTGCAAAGCAAAGGAACTCCACACCCGGCTTTCCGGCGTATCCATAACCGGATGCCCTGAAGTGGACTGAGAAGAGTCGACACACATATTGAAATCTCCCATCAAAAACCCCCTTCGGCCGAATGACATGGAGCCTTGCAAAGCGGACCAAAGATCCCGTCGGGATGCGGGATCATTCGGAGCATAGAGGCCCAATAGCCATAAAATCTCTCCTTCAAATAAGACTTCGATCACCAAAAAGCGGCCCTGCACATCATTTTTAACAAGGACAGGCTGATATTTCTCATGGACAATCATCAGCACGCCCGAATAGTGCGTAGCATGGGTCCCTGCATAAAACAGACGGAATCCATGACAATCTATCACTTTTCCTGCTTCACCGTGACTTTTGTGCTCAACTGCACACAATACATCCCACTGGTTCTCATGCAAGACGGTCCACATGGCATGTTGCTTATGGCGAGAGCAAATGCCTCGCACATTCCACGTGGCTATCTTCATGTATCCTGAAAGAAGGAAGTCAGGAATGAGGCGCCTGCTGCCTCGATTTCACCTTTTCCGCGAGAGCATCCAGGACACCCTCATCCAGAAAATCAGCCAATACTGCAAAAGAATTCTGGCGACCTGCTTTAGAGGTAGAAGGGAAATCCACTGCCTTGGGAGAGGGGCGGGGATAACGCCGATCCCAAGGTGTAATAACATTACCTTTGGCATCAAACGCCAGCTTAGCAGGTGGGCCTTTGGGGCCGTCGATATAGACTCTCCTTGGAGACTGATTACGGGGGGCAGACGGGGCCGTAGGACGCGCAGCCTGCTGTGGAGTGGGCATTTCTTTCTGGCGCGTATACGTGCGCACGGAATCCTGGGAAGCAGTAGGCCCAGGATCTGCCAGGCCTGCATCCAACTTTTTACCTTTTTTGGGACGTGCCTCAATCCAGTCAGTGCAACGGGAATCCACACTCAGGACCTGTTGTTTGCCTTTATCCATGACATGAGGAGACTGAAGGGCTTCCTGGGGCGTGGCATCAAGCACCATGTCATCCTTGGGCAGCACAACCTGCGCATCCTCCGATGTCGGTTGCCTTTCAGGGCATTCGGCCATGAAATGCCCCAATTTACCACATGAAAAGCAGTGGCCCGCAAAGTTGCCCCATTTTAAGTGAAAATACAAAGGATGCATGCCCGAACAATTGAGGCGAAGCCACGCGGGCCTTTTCCTAGCTGTGTCCCAAAGCATGCATAAACGGTTTCAGTTCATCGCCCTGAGGCTTGGGGGAACCAGCACTGTTCCCACAACTGCCATTGCATCCTTCAACATGGGCCAATAGACCGCCGGGCAATTTTCCACCTCCACCCACACCGGGCATTCGCGTTGCAGCAGACGCTGGAAGTCGGCCATGGGGCGCCATGGCACAACATGGACCAAGTGGCGATCAAAGAATAGCGGCAACTTGGACAGGAGCTCAGCTCGATGCGTTTCCGATTTCAATAACACCTCATAAAAGCCGCGAGGTCCAAGGAAGATCTCCTCAACAGACTCCCCTTGCAATAAATGGTGCAACCACTGGTGAATATGCGAAAGCACTGGGATCCTGCCAGTGAAGAAAAGTATAACTGCACGGTCGTAAAACACCGAGAAGGATCGCAAGACTGATTTGGGGTCCACCGTGGCTTCCAGCACATCATCCGTTCCCGCAACAGAAAAAGATTCATTATTATGCTGGACATAATCGCCAAGCAGAGTATTGGCAAAGTCCAGCAAATGCTCCCAGTCAATTTCCTGCGAATCCACAAGATCCGAGGCCACTTGTGCATAGGAGCGTTCCGGAGGACTCATTGGCTCATCAGAAGTATGCTTGGAGCGTTTGCCGGCAGGCGGCAGTTCAGAACTCGGCGGCAACTCCTCCGTGTATGGCACCATATCTTCCGGCTCCTCTGCATCGGAATCAGGGCCAAGGGCTGCCACCGTCCGGTCAAGAAAATCCATATCCAGGCCAGCCATACTGCTGTCGTCGCACTCGCGCCCCCCCCCTCTCTCTCTCTCTCTCTCTCTCTCTCTCTCTCTCTCTCTCTCTCTCTCTCTCTCTCTCTCTCTCGCTCTCTGAGCAAGTCCCGCAGACTTGTCAGCCTCAGCCGTGGCCAATCCCGAGGGGGTGTAGATCGCGCGTGGGTCAGGGCGCAACCCTAACGGAGCCGATGCAAGAGGGCGAAACAGAGGGCCAACGGGCAGTGACAAAGGCCAGAACGCTGAGGAGGAAGGCTGGCAGGCGACGGCAGGGCTGAACCATCAGCCACAGACTCGCTGCGAAGCAGGGGCGACAGGAGCTTTGACACGCAGCGCAGCCGCGCATTGACCAGGAGCAGAGCCCGCAGGTCAGACAGGCGGCGGCAGGGCGGGGCACGTAGCCAACGGGCGCCAGATGCTGGCGACGACGGCGGGGCCTGCAGGCGATGGCAACGGGGGCTGCAGGCGAGGGCGACGGGGCGCAGGCGATGGCGATGGCGATCAGGTAACAGGGTCGCGAACAACGAACAGGGTCCCGCAGGCGATGGCGAACCGCGAACAAGGTCCCGCAGGCGATGGCGATGGCGACAGGGAGGTCGCGACGGTCAACCAGTCGGCAGGGCAGGGCACGCAATCGGCGCCACTCTCTCTCTCTCTCTCTCTCTCTCTCTCTCTCTCTCTCTCTCTCTCTCTCTCTCTTTTTTCGTAAAAGGTAATTGTATTAATTACGAAAAAAATACAAGATTACTTGATTACAAGATACATGACGACAATGCAAGTCATCATGCGAAGAGGTGCTAAGTACTACAAGTTACAATTTCATGGCAAGGATGCGGAGGAAATTGCCATATGCCAAGGACGGAAGTCCTCCGTAGAGAGCAAATCAGAACGATGGAGAAGAGCTAACTGCCAATACAAGAGGCCCTTAAGCCTCACAATATGCCGTTGAACATTATGGGCGGAGTCAAATAGAAAAGCATTCCGAATGGTCCAGTTATGCCAACAGCCCCAGTATCGAAGAAAGTGATACATGAGCTTCATATGTGGCTGTGCGGGAGTAGGGTATTTGGGCTGACCCAAAACCCAATCAAAGGGGCGCAGTGTGATACCAACCACCCCTCGCCAAACGGCGGACAAAAATAACCAGACTTTCTTAGCGACGGGGCAAGAAATAAATCGGTGGCGGGCGGATTCCATAGTAGTGGTGCAAAAGAAACAGGTGCCATTGGAGATGCGTCGCTTGGAAAGAGCCGAAGCAAGCGGAAGACCCCCAATTATCACTCTCCAAAGAAAGACTTTGTATTTAAAGGGTGTCTTGTTGACCCAGCCCTCCATCACAGTGACCCTCCACCACGAGCGGGATTTATGCAATCCCCATAAAGCATTCGCTTTAGTAACTAGCCATTGATTATCTTTAATCAGAAGATGATACACTTGATTAGCAGAAGCTTTGCTCAAAGGCAGCCTGCCTTGTAGGTCCCAATCCTGCCAGGGATGATCCAAAACAAGAGCAGGAAAAGGTTGTCTGCTCTGGAGCACCGTCACAAGCTGTTCCCATAAAGGCCTATATCCACGAGGGATCCGGAAAATCCTTCTAGCAGTACGAAACGAGATAAGCACATTGCGACTGGCAAGGGTGGCATCCGCAACTGAAGACAAGCCCAAACGTGCCATCCGGTTGAATTGTGGTCTAAGCTCATGTTTACCTTCCCACGAAAGTAAACGCGAAACTGCCAGTAATTCCAATTGAAAAGAGTTAGTAGCCAAGCGATCCTCCGTTGGGTGCCACTGAGCCTTTCGAAGGACGTGTTTCCAGGAACACACCAAATGAGTAAGCAGCGATGAAGAAGAACTGGAAAAGAATCCGCATTAAGAACGTGCCACCAAGAACTCCGGAGTCGGGTATTGCCATGCCGAAGCCCATGACCCTCAAGGAAAGAACGGGCGATCGCGACCCACGGATGATGATCATCCAAGCACATGGCGCGGAAAAGGGACCAACGGAGTGCCTGCATGTGAGTTTGGGCATCTAAAATAGCTCCGCCACCCATGCTTTTGGGGGTGCACGCATGCGACCACGAGATCCAGGAAATACCTGCATGCAATGAGTCCTTCTTCCAGAGCATGAAGCGAATAGACTGAGTGAGAGCATTCAGAGTCGTAGGAGTCCAGGGCAACAATGGCAAGAAATATGTGATCATTGGCAACATAATTATCTGGGCTACTTTGAGGCGAACATGAAAAGGCCAGGCCTGAGACTTCCAGTACATAAACTTGGCCACCATCTTCTGAGAAATCCACTGCACAAGCTGCTTTGAGGGAACATCAACACCCAATGGGTATCCAAGATGCCTGACAATGGAACCTCGAGGAACAACCAGACCCTGCCAGTCCAAGGACTGCAAATCCGACTCCGTGCAGCTTAGAATGGCTGATTTGAGCGGATTGATACGAAGGCCTGACGCCTGGCCAAAGAGACCCCAAACATCCAATGCTTTTCGAAGGTTATCCTTGTCCGCACGCAAAATCATAAAAGTATCATCCGCCAGGGATTGGCTAATGAAATGTTGTCCTGTAGGAAGCGACAGTCCGGCCAACTGGGAAGAGGCGGCCATATGTGATAACATGGAAAGAACTGGATGTGTCGCAAGGGTAAAGAATAAAGGGCTCAAAGGGCACCCCTGTCTGACAGAACGGGCAAGGACAAATGGTTCAGTAACACCTCCGTTCAGCATGACTCGCGAAGACGCCGCAGCACTAATGGTGTAGATCAGACGAGACATCCGAGTACCAAAGCCCATAGCAGACATAAGGTCAGCAACAAAAGACCAGTCCAGATAGTCAAAAGCCTTTTCCAGGTCCAGTTGAATCAACACCACCTCCTGATTAGAATGCCGGGCATAATCAATGGCCAATTGGGCATTCAAAACATTGTGTAGAATATTTCGGCCCTTAATGAAGCCGTACTGGAGAGGGTGCACAAGGGCAGGGAGATGCTGATGGAGCCGATTCGCCATTACTTTGGAAAAGATTTTGTACATGGAACCCATCAAAGAAATGGGGCGCCAGTGTGTCAACTTAGATGGCGAAGGAACTTTTGGAAGCAATTTAATAAGTCCTTGTTTCCATGAGGGAGGCATGATCCCCGTTTCCCACACCTGCTGAAACAGAGCCTGCAATGGTTTCGCCCTCTCTCTCTCTCTCTCTCTCTCTCTCTCTCTCTCTCTCTCTCTCTCTCTCTCTCTCTCTCATCATGGAGCTTCACCCTCCATAGCCGGTCTAGGCGCCCACGTCCACCCGGAAGAAGGCCTAAACATCCACACCACAGACAAATTAAAGCCATCATTGAGCACCATAGGAGACAGATGCCGAGACGCCTTAGCCATGCAGAGATACACCTCCTTAGAGGACAAACATCTCATTGATGGAGAGTTTTCCTTTTTCTACTTTCACTTTTAGATCATTGACATGTTTCCCTTTTATAGGACACTATTTCATTTTTTCAGTCTTAGAGGCATGTTTTTCATCTTTTCTCGTTCCAAATGAGAAACACACCATCATTGTATGTATTGCTTTGGTCTCATAGGCCACATTGGCCTTTTAGAGACGTTAATATACTCTCTCTCTCTCTCTGTCTTCTTCTTCTTTTTCGTAAAAGGTAATATAATCTCTCTCTCTCTCTCTCTCTCTCTCTCTCTCTCTCTCTCTCTCTCTCTCATCATGGAGCTTCACCCTCCATAGCCTGCTGATCCATCTTCATGAGCTCCATAGCCAACACGAAGGTCACTATTTGGAGAACGGCCTCTACCTATGAGTGGATATCTCATCTCTGCTCTAATAATCTCATGTGGTACAGAGGGCTTACTCTGGATCATCCATGAAATCATCAATACCAGGGGTCTATCCATCTACTCCCATCCCTCATATATCTCCTCTCCCTTGGGTAGTGATTGATCCTACAACATGCATGGCTCTCCTCGTGTGGTAGAGGCTCAATTCCCATATAGAAACCCCATATAGAAGTGTTGGTGTGACCAAAGTGTCGAAGAGCCAGAGCTTTGCCCGAGGTTTCTGAAACTATATGCATACCCAATGGCTCTCCATCGATCCTAGAGCTGCATAGCCTCATATCTGTCTATCCTCTGCTACTCTCCTCAAACTGAATCTCGGCCTTGAAATCTAATCCACAAATAAACATATCTAGTTACTGCTGTAGTGCATCTCATTAACAGGTCCCCTAGCAGTGACATTGACTTTCAGGTTGCAGAGGAGGTATGGGCAGGCAAGCCCCCCTCTTATGATCATTTGCGTGTCTTTGGATGTGAGGCATTTTGTCATGTGCCCAAGGACAAACGCAATAAGCTGGATCCTAAAAGTGTCAAATGCATTTTCATTGGCTATGGAGATGCAAGAGAGATGGGTTACCATCTATGGGATCCGCAGGCGCAGAAAGTGATCCATAGCCATTATGTCATCTTTCATGAGGACAAAATACATATGCAGCCTGAGAAAGTGATCGAGGTATGCAGAGTTATCTTTCAGGAGGAGCCACCTGCTCCCGTTCAGCCCACTCCATGGCTAGCTAGACAGCGGGCAACATCACCTGATACTCATGGCCCAGATGTTTCTCAAGGTTCACTGTAAGATCTCTATCCTAACATAACTTGGTTTTCCCAAAGTTCACTGAGAGATCTCTGTCTTGAACAGAAGGCCTATATTGCATCTAAGTGGCACCGCAATCCCTCCTATGTGTTGGAAATGAGAACTATATCATCCACATACAATAATATGGGTATGAATGCCCACTCCCAAGGGCACCTCCCTCCTCTCCAGTCTATCAATGTAATCTGATATCTCATCTATTTAAAGGCCAAATAGGGTAGGTGAGACTAGGCATCCTTATTTCACTCCAATGGTGCTAGTAATCTCCTTTGAGAGCCCTCTTGGTGCTCGGACCCATCCACACTCATACAATACAAGTACCCCCCATCTCATCTCCATCAAGATATCCAAATATTGTAATCCATGCATGAGCCTAGCATGTGGAACTATGTCAAAGGCCTTACGGAAATCCACAAAGTTGCAATATATCCATCTCCCTTGTGCTCTACTCTCCTTGATGATGGCTTGGAGTGTAATGATATGATCAAGGGTTAAGTACCCCCTCTTAAACCTTGCATGTCCACCTACCCAATGTCGATGCTTCTTTGCCCATTTGCTCAACTCATGCTCTAGTGTCAATCCATAAAGCTTGGCTAGCATGTGGCCAACCATGATAGTTCTACAGTTCGTGGGAACCATGGGATATCCATCTTTCAAGATTAGAACTATAGTATTAGCTGACCAATTGGCAAGGAAGCTTTCACAAAGGGCCCTGTTCAACAAGTGGGTTAGAAGGGGTGCAAGTATATCTCTCGCATGTGATAGGTGCTCTACTACTAGTCCACCAGCTTGGCCATTCTAGAGTCTATTGAAAGCATTGCGAACACTCCCTGTGCTCAAGAAGGTAGACAACGTGGGTTTGTCTTCTAGTGGTCGTAGGAGTTGGGGCTGCCCGGGTACCGGATATAGTGAGGTAGCATATGGATGCCACGTATCTGGGGAGGTAATTGGTGTATGGGCTTGGGACTCCTAGAACACCTTCCACGCCTCCTTGTTCTCCTATCCCAAGAATAGCTAGTAGACCTCGTGCTCCAATCTAGATAAATAAGCCCTCTTCTTTCGCCACACTAGGCAACAACAGATCGAGCGTGCCTGCCTATGTATGTATGTCCCTCATGCTTCACTTTGCTAGAGACAAAGACAGGTTTCCCTGCACTCCTTGTCATACCAGCTATTCTGTGGGACAGTCTTGCTTGGAGGGGTGGAATGGGGACGTGTGGAGAATGACCTTCAGAGCCAGAGAAGGCTAAGCTATGAGCTCTGAAGGTTCACAGTCTGGCTGGATCCCCAAGCCAATACTTCCAATGGAGAACACCAGGTTTGCAATCCAAGATGATGGGCAACAAGTCACTCAAGTATCAAAGGCAGACATACCCAGAACATACACTACAGCAGCAAAATGCTGCAGTGGATGTCTCAAGGCAGTCACAAATGAAAGAGTGTGGATCAGAAAGGTGACGTTTCTACTAGATCCAAGCATCCCACTAGGCATCCGATACAAGAGCAGCCTAAGGAAGGCTACACATGAAATCAAGCAATCAAAACCTGCAAATATAACCAACATGCCCCAAGTCTATCAAGGTAAACATCTAGACTCTGATACCATGTAAGAGTGCAGAATGGAAGCAAAAGCATCAAATGTAAGATGCAAACACTGAAAAAACTGAACGGTGAAAGCAAAAAATAGAGTAACTCCGAGATAATCAAGAATGGGCAATGAAATCCATTACATAAATCATGAGAACAAATTACACAATCACAGGTACACAGCTCCACATGTATGGCCAACAGCAGTGCTCCCAGTGTCTCCTCCTCTCCATGCAAGTTGAATAACAGTGAGAAGGGAGGGCAGGCTATATAGCCACAAGAAATGCGACTAAAAGAGGTCAGCCAGCTGCAGGCCTGACCAATAAACAGGTTCAACAACCCAGTAAAAGTGCCACCCATGAGGGAAAAATGTGCCACCACCCACCATATAAACTTTCAAGACACCCATGCTGCAATGCAATGCCCAGGCCTGTGCAATGTGTGACCAGCCTACCACCGATCAAATGCGACGTGCCACCCAGCCACTACAAAGCAACCCAATGCTATGTAGATCAAGCTAACATGTGCAGTTTGAAAGTCTGAACTGCTCATTTCCACTCATCCAGTTCGTTACCAAGCTATGTGAACAATTTTGTCTAGTTTATGTGTTGCCTTGTAACCAGTCAGAGTGTCACTCTGCTGTATTTTCCTTAGATTAGCCGTGACAATTAAAGGCTTGTTTGCGACCAACAGATGGTGTCACTTCAGGTTGGAACATTCATGTGTTAATGATGGCTGTAGTTTTAACACACATATGCTCATTTGGCAGCTTACGCTCAGGGCACACTTTTTTCATGGTCCCAATGCCTTGTTTTCCACCACTGTCATGCTAGATCCCAAGCCGAGTTTGGGGCCAGTGCTGCTACTCCAGTTTCGAATGCGCTTTGTGTGCACAGATTAAATCTTGCAGGTCTAGCTATATACTCTAGGGCCACAACTTACCAACATACACAGCTGTTTACATACTAGTAGAATGTGAATACCTTTCCACATTATGACATTCCAAAAATGCACAACCTGGCTACTGTATAATTCAGGACACTTGGTTTCATTGTAATAGTAGCACACACATGTAAAACAAAAAGATGTCCCTAAAAGCATTTTGTAGGTCCTAATAGGTAAGGAGATGGTTCTGAGAAGTCCAGGCAGAAAGTTCAGAACCAGCAGCTTCATTTTTCTGGTTGCACAGAATGTAAAATGGAGAAGTGACCTTCCTTCATTCACCCTTGAAAATATTGTCCAGCTACTATCCTGTACGGGCTTGGTTCTTTGAGACCTTTTTCCTTCTTGTGCTATCTGTGCAACTTCTCCCCTTGAACTACTTAGAAATGAATTTATTTGATGCAGTTATCTTTTGATACGTGCTCAAAGTAAAAAAGTTAATACCAGACTCCGATCAACACCAGAAAGTAGCTGAGGTGGTATGGAATTACTATGGGCATACCATAAGCTCTTTTAGACACCTCTGTCAGCAATTATAATTTAACAAGTATTATTCTGCATGTTGATTTTATTAAAAACCTGTTCGGGTCTGAACCCCATTTATTTCATGATTATTGATCGAGCAAGCAAGCATGTTCAGAGGCAAACAAATATTTAGAAGTCCAGGAAACCAACACAATTTGAGAAGCAAATAAAGCTCTTGTTGCATCTGCTGTTCCAATCTGACAGACAACTCGATGCTTCTCCACTTCCGAAGTTCTGAAAACAACCTCTTTTGATGTCTTTTCCACAAAATCAACAGTTCCAAGCACACCTGTGCCACCACAAACAATATGATGAAAATTTGGGATTGGCTTTAGGCATACTATATGAGAGGATTTAGAAATAAAATGTTATGAAAAAGAGAGTCAGCAAATGGCCAGAAGAAAAAGATGCTGAATATCATCATGTAAAGACATTGATTTAGAAGACCTCAAATCTAATGGTACTGCATCAAGAGAAAGGTCACAATAATAAGTGGACTTGACTGATCAGAATCCTGTGATGGCCCTAGACATGGAGTTCATCTAGATTAATGTGCTCTGGCCTCATATAAAGACTTATTCCCTTGGCAGTCAAAGCTCACAAGTGATGTGCTTCTTCAATAACAGTTGTGCTTAGCAGCTAGTTAGTTGTGCTGCACAGGCAAAGGAAGGCATTCACAAAGACTCCATGATGTATTTCCATAAGTGATCATAGAATAATTTTTATCAAATCAACAATTAAGGTGCACTGACACAATCTTGCTATCTGCCCCTCATGCCACCAGTTTTCAGCATATTCATTTACTGAATCTGAATATTCTGACTAATTTCTGAATATTCATTTACTGAATCTGAATATGAATACGGACTTTAAGTGACGAAACAAAGTCCATAAATAGAGAGGATGGATTGTGAGGATATGCTAGGGTTTGTTGAGAAAACACAAAGTGCATACACACAACTAACAAATGAAATTGGAACACACAAATGAAAAGCATAGACTGTGAGGATACTCCTAAGCTAAAAAAGGTGCATTAACATAAAACCTTTCATTAAGCTCATTAAACAGCCCGAAAAATCAAATACACGAGTGTGCTTCAATGCCCCATAACCAAAACCCTACACTTTGGTTGGTTCCATCTCTATAAATAAAGAGTGTGCTAGGTGACTTGTACCCTTTAGCATCCCCCAATATCTTGTTGGAACTAGCTATGAAGGAGAGAAACGAGAGACAATAGACACTAATAGTGAGAGTAGAAGAGAGTATATTCGCTACAGTTGAGACGATTGAATGAATGTACAACTAAGGTTTAAGGTTGTCCCAACCAACCTTGCATACACTAACTAGAGTTAATTTATCTAACTCTAGGGCCTAGTGTCACCACATTAAAGTCCTAAGACACAAGGTGTCCATACCACACTTGGACACTTAATATTTAAGTGTCCACATACCACACGAATTACATTAGGCACTACCCAAAATTGGAAAATCCTAACACCCACCCTACAGTGCCAACGCAATGAAGTACAAGGATTATCAATCACCAAAGGGTAATAAGTTAAATATTTGTGAAAGCCTCAAACTTCTCAGGTGGTAAAGCCTTGGTGAAAATGTCCACAACATTTTTCTATGTGGGAACCTAAATCAAGCTGATCTCTCTTGCATAAGATCTCTCTTTGACATAATGATAATGAATCTCAATGTGTTTCGTGATGTTTCGTGATACTGCAATGGCATTCTATTGTTTGAGAGAATGGGTGTTGGATCTGTGAGAGTGCGCAATGGAAGAGGATCATGAACACGAAGAAGGAAGGAGAGCTAAAGAGAAAGCATGAAAAGAAGAATGACCTACACTAGAACAAAGAAGGAAAGCTGAATACAACGAGGACTGATCAGTCCCTACACACAGCAGAAGGCATTAGTGAGGGCACTGGACCAGGCTGAATAATGATGACAGCACTTATGAGTGACAAAGACAGTGACGGTGACAGAGATGGAGTATACAGCCAGCAGTCCTTGTCGGAGATGGAGAAGAACACGTACCGATCAAAAGGAAAAATGAACCTGCCCCACACTGGCCACTGATATAACTAGCCAAAAAAGGTAAAATCTGGCCAACCAACAGCCTGGAGGCAAAAAAATGCGGTCAGCTGGTCAAAACTAACAGACTAGCACTGACTGCTGCCAAAAATGCTGGCTTGGCAGCCTTTGTGGCAAATTGCAACCATCTAGAGTAGACTGGGGTTGCTGCACATTGTGAACACACCTAAACCAACTAGAAGAAGAAATGCATTCTCTAGAATGAGTTGCTTCCTCCGTCAAGCACATGACATGTATGCGACACCTCCTAATGTCTCTATCTAACTCAGACTAGAGGGCTCATAGGCAAGAGATGACAATGCATGACAAACATGACTGCTAATAGGACCCTCCAATAAAATCTATAGATTTGCTAACAATCTCTACAACAATACGGATTCTAGTGTTGCTGTGAAGGCTGCCCTGTGCTCAGCCTCACAAGACGAGGTAGTCCCTATAGGTCGTTTCTGGCTAAGCCATGAAATGAATGAATGGCCCAAAAAGAAACAATGTCCGCTAGTAGATTGCCAAGTATCTAAGTGTCCAGTCCAATTTGAATCACTATAAGCCTATAGCTGCAAGTCCCCTCCCCGCACCCCCCCCCCCCCCCCCCCTTCTCCCAAGGGAAATATCAAGGCATATCTCTGAATCCCTTCCAAGTGATGGAACAACCGCTTAATAGCTTGCCAATGAGCTATACATGGACCATACATAAACTTGCTCACCTGAGATACTACAAACTATATATCACGGTGTGTATTGCAAAGATAAATAAGGCATCTAACAGCCTGGCTCTAAATTACAATATCAATCATCTCACTACCAACATGCGTAGAAAGCTTTAGCCATGGCTCCATCGGAGTACTCCTAGGTTTACAATCCTACATGTTAAACCTATGTAGAAACTTTTCCACGTATTGTAATTGTGACATGATGATACCATGCTAGTTTTGGGTGAGCTGAATTTCCAAATAGTAATGTAAAAGGCCCATATCTAACAGAGCAAATGTATTATTCAATTCAGCTTTAAAATCTGCAATTTTTTCCTCCTTAAGTTTGTTGAGCAACATGTCATCCACATAAAGAATCATAACTAGAAAGTCCCCGCCCGCCCCCCCCCCCCCCCCCCCCCCCCTTCATTCTTAATGTATGAGTAGGAGCAATTAGACAATTCTTGAACCCTTTCCTCTTCAAATAAGTATTTATCTTCAAATACCATGCATAAGGAGCTTGTTTCAAGCCATACAAAAGGCCCACTCTGACTCGTTTCTTGATGGATTTAGCTCAGATGTGAGAAGTGGTGCGGAAGTAGTGTTCAAAATCATCTGCCCTTCTGTTGTTCTTGCTTCTTGTGTAGAGCTTTCAGATCAAGGCCTAGGTTTCTCTAAGAGAACTCGGCTTTGATACCATGTGAAGAAATATCCTAACACAGAAACTTTAACACCGTACGACAAAGCTCAAACTGATAGAAAAATATAGTTAGGATTAGGGTAACTCAGATACAATGAACACAAAGAATGAATGAAGTGATATGACTATTGAATATACAATGCTCATGTAGCAAACACACTATGTAGCGAATGAAAATTGTACCTCGAACTCTTGTATCTCAAGAATAAGGGCAAGGGTTATGAGCTAGAGAGTGTGTTGTACTTTGAACGGATCCCGAATTGTAGCAAGGTAGCCTCCGGATGTCAAACACCAACAAATGCAGCCAAGGCTAGATCTGATGCAGACAACAATGCAGGAGAGAGAAAGACTAAAAATGCATGTGAGAAGAGAGAAAGACTAAAAACACAGGTGAGAAGAGAGAAAACTAAAAATATTGGCTGCAAGAGAGAAAATAGTAAATGCAAGCTGCAAAAGAGAGAGAGACTAAAAACGTAGGAAAAAGCAGTAGCAGCAGTCAGCATGCTGAAATCAGCTCCAAATAGTATGTGGTAGGCTCCAAGTTGTTGTAGATAGCAATGGCCAACTTGCACTGCGATGTCCTCCGCATCTGGGATGTGGGCAGCAAGCTGAAATACCCGAAATCTACAAAAACGAGATTAAGACTAAATGAAGGGCAGCATACCTATTTATAGAAAGTTTGGGCCCTCCCAAGTGGATTTGTGATTATGGGATATAGAAACTTTCTAGGAATGCATTTCTTTTAAAATAAACAAGGTTTCTTCCTTAATTAAGCATGTTTTGTGGTTGTTTAAGTGAAGCTAATGCATTTTTAGCTCAACAACATTAAGACAACATTTGTTAATGGTGGCCTTTAAGAGAATGGCTATGTATCACAACCTCTAGGGCTTCTAGTTAAACGATCAGTTTCATATGAATAATCCCTCGGAGGGGGCTCTTGTTGCTCCTTCTTAGAAGGGGCAGCAAGGGAAGGGTAAACAAAATCAAAATCAAAAACAAGCAGGGAAATCACAAGAAAACTCCCAGTCTCCACTAAACCCAGGTGGCAGAATATACCTAAGAAGAGTAGGTATTGTCAACATTGTCAAAAGGCTAGCCATTTTGACGAGAGTGTTGATCAAAGGCAAGAGGGATAGCACCAAAACCCAAGTCACAGACCCCCACCCCTCAGTCGAGCAACCCCCCTCAATGGAGGTAGGATGATGACCAGGGGCAATGGAAAGGTCAGAGCCACACTGCCACCAATCAGCCATCTTAGTCAACAACGTTCTCAACTCCAGAGGGCTTGTCTAACTGGACTGCTAAGGCCCACATCGTCGTCTCTGAAGAGATATCCTATGCAAGTCTCGTCCACATCTATCAGTTGCCTCCCAATGAGGTTATTGCAAAGGTCCACTTGTCACAGCCGAGCACATCAACACCTATTTAGATTATGGATAGTGGAGCAACGAGCTACACATCACATGACTCCTATAGAGGACATCTTCCGTACCCACTCCCCTGCAGCCGAGCAAGTCCACATAGGAAACAACTCCTCGGTCAAGATCCAGGCTCAAGGTTGCGTCAGTTTTGCCACTGACAAGGATTCGGATCTGACTTCGCTGGACAATGTATACCATGTCCCTCAGCTTGGGGTGAACTTGTTAGCTATTCAGCAGCTTTGCCGGTTAGGGCGAGAAGCTTTCTTTACAGCGACCAAAGTCGAGGTCCTTGACTCCAAGACTGGTTTAGTGATTGCTCACGGTGAGGCACAACCTAATGGCCTATACCACATGACCTATTTTCTTACCAAGCCAACAGCTAAGGACTCCATGTTCCATAGCTTCCTGGCATTAGCCACATCTTAAGAGCCTACAAACAATGAGTGTCTTTGGCATTTTTGCCTTGGGCATCTTAGCTATGACTCTCTTTATGAGTTGCTGTGAGATGGTTGAGAGTTTTCCTCCCTTGAAACTAGCTAGAGATGTTTGTAGAGCATGTCAGCTCGGGAAGTAGTATCGTATCCCATTTCCTCAGCAGTCTACACATAGAGCTAAGGTGCCTCTTAGATTGATTTACGTTAATCTTTGTGGGCCCACGTCCATTGCTACCTTGAACGGCACACTGTATTTCTTTTTTATAGTGGATCATCATTTCGAGATACATGTGGATGTACTTCCTGAAGCATAAGTCCGATACTTTCACATATTTCTCTACTTGGGTGCTGCTAGTTCATAACCAGACGAGTCGTCGTGTTGGTTGCATGAGGAGTAATAGCGATGGTGAGTTCATCTCCCACAAATTTTTTGAGTTTCTACAACAACATGGCATCTCTCCCCAACTCACCTCTAATAACTCCCCCTCTCAGAATGGAATCGTAGAGCGTCCAAACCGGACAATTCCATGGCATGCTCTATGTTGTTTACAGCAGAGCTTCCTGATAAGCACCTTTGGATTGAGGCCACTAAAACCATGGTGTACATCCTCAATCGGTGTCCAACTACTGCGGCTCTCCCTCAAAAGACCCCATATGAAGCATTCTTTGGCTTTAGCATATTATATCCCACTTCAGAGTCTTCGGGTGTCATACATACACACATACACACCTGATGATAAAATAGGAAAACTTCTTTGGTTAATTCATACTAGGCCAAACTTAGCTTGCTCAGTCAGTATTTCACAACACCTAGGATGTCACAATGAATTGCATGTCTTCATATGTTGCGTTATTTACAGTGTTCTTATTCTTAATACCTCACTTATGGTTCTGGTTTATGTTTGCAAGGGTACATTGATTCTGCTTGGGCAGGAAATCCTGACACCCATTGTTCCCATGGCCGCTACTCTTTACCTTGGGCACGGCTCCCATTTCTTGGTCCAGCCATAAGCAAGAGACGGTGGCAGCTTCCGCGGTCAAGGCTCAGTATAGGGCTCTCTTCAACGGCACCACCGAGGCCATCTCCCTGAGGAGCTTACTGGCGGCACTTCACTTCCCTTGTGTCTCTCCCAGCATCGTCTACTATGACAACCAGAGTGCCATTGCCCTTGTGGCCAATCCGATCATCATACCACGGATGCGGCATGTGGGAGTCCACTTCCACTTTTCCAAAGACCAGGTTAAGCTAGGCACTATCCGCCTAGAGTTTGTGCCTTCATCAGACATTTCAACCAAAGCGGTTAACCAGCCAGTTCTTCAATACCTTTTACCCAAGATCGGCTTGGATACACCCTTCCCTACTTCTTCGCATTGACGGGGAGAGAGTGCTTCCCTCTTGCTTTCCCTTCCACTTTGAGAGGGGGCGGCTACTTCTCTTGATAGTGACGCTAATGATACTTACAGTTTTTAGACATTCATTCATCCATTTATTCTTTTATATTGTACTTATGGACATTTGTAACTTCATCCGCACTGTCAAGATGACATGATTGTAAAAGGGCATTTGGACAAGTGAACAATTCTCCTATGAGAGCACTGTCCAAGTGGCACCGTTGCATTGCATTTTGCGTGCGCATAACATCTTGCATCTCCCTTTGCATTACCCCATGCATTGGCATTCTATTCATGTAAACATGCATCTGTGCACATTTATCCCTTTTCAGTCTTTTAGAGTGGTCAAGTCTGGATCCACCATATTCAAGGCATTGCACATGGCAATCTTCAAGGCAGTTCTCCCTAGCTTGCTTGCTTGCTTTGCTTGTCTTGCTTGCTTCATATCTTTGCTATATTTGTGTCACCCACACCTTAATCATTTTCTTTCTTCACCGTCATCCAGTACTGGTAGGGATAGTATACTTGTTTTGTAAAGGTCTTGGGTCTAACCATCCCTTATCGCTCTCCCGTTTGGGGCGCAGATACTCAATAGGACGAAAACTGATTTGCAACCCTCACTTAATGTTAAATCTAGCAAAACTACAAAGCCCTCCAGAAACAAAACCAAAAAACCACCAAAAAAAAAAAATCCATAGCTGATTCCATCCGCCTTTGCAAGACTTGGTAGGCCACTAGGCAGCCAACGTGTACCCTTTATCCGATACCCTAGCCTCTCTGGGGTGATCACTTGGGCTCCCTTAGTAAGATAACCATCGCCTCTGTAGTCTTAGTAGGCCACTGGGCAATCAATGCGCACCCTTTGTCCGATGCTCTGGCTACTTTGGGGTGGAACGCCTTGGGATAAAAGATTTTAAAAAAAGAGCTTGGCTAGCCTACTTATCGTGGCACCCTGTTGGGCTTGAGAGGGGGTATTGAGCTAAAAATGCATTAGCTCCACTTAAATAGCCCCAAAACATACTTAATTAAGGAAGAAACCTTGTTTATTTAAAAAGAAATGCATTCCTAGAGAGTGTCTGTATCCCATAAGCACAAACCCACTTGGGAGGACCTAAACTTTCTATAAATATGTATGATGTCCTCCATTCATCCTTAATCTCGTTTTTGTAGATTTCAGCTTGCTACCCACACCCCGGATGCGAAGGACATCGCAGTCCAAGCTGGCCATTGCTATCTACAACAGTCTGGCACTTGTTTCTAGCCTACCACACACTGTTCGGAGCTGAGTCTCTCTCTCTCCTACAACCTACATTTGCTATTTTCTCTCTCCTACAGCCAACGTTTTTAGCATTTCTCCCTCCTCACCTATATATTTAGTCCTTCTATCTCCTCCTTGCATTTCTAGTCTTTCTCTCTTCTCACTTGCGTTTTTTGTCTCTCTCTCTCTCTCCTACAATGTCATCTGCATCGGATCCAGCCTTCCTTGATGGCGTTTGCTGGTGTTCAACATCCGGAGGCTACCTTGCTACGATTCAAGATCCACGTTCGGAGTACGACACACTCTCTAGCTCATTACCCCTACCCTGATCCTTGAGATACAAGAGTTTGAGATACAGTATTCATTCACTACGTAGTGTGTTTAATGCATGAGTATTGTATATTCAATAGTCATATCACTTCATTCATTTTCTATGTTCATTGTCTTTGAGTTACCCTAACCCTAACTGTGTTATTCTATTAGTCTATGCTTTGTCGTACGGTTTTATTTGTGTTTCTGTGTTAGGGTATTTCTTCACAAATGTCTAACTAATATATTTCCATCCATGATAGGCAGCCATAGCACTAACACATCTAACTGTACTCATGGGATGTAAGAGCAAAAGTCTCTGTATTATCTATGCCCCTTTTTTTAGCATAGCCTCTTGCAACCAAGCTTGCTTTGCACCTCTCATTTGAATCATCAACCTTACGTTTGAGTTTAAAAACCCATTTAGTGCCAATAGCCTTCTTGCCATATGGCAACTCAACAAGATCCCAAGTACCATTAGTAGCAATGGAATCCCAACTCCTCTTCCATGGCCTGCAACCAATGTACATCCTATTGTGCATCATCAAATGAAGTAGGCTTATCCTCATCTAAAAGTGAACTCATAAATGCATCCTCATCAAGAAGAGCGTCTACTTTCAAATTTTCCACAAAATGTGTCCCCCCCATATTCTGAGCAAGCTGTTTAGCAGTCCTTCTAGTACATTGAAGCAAAGGAGAATCATTATTACTCTCCTAGAGAGTCTGTAACAGTCATCTCGGGGCTTTTTTTGCTGCATTTATAGGAGCCCATTCTTGCTCAATTGCTTGATCCACTATAGGGGTAAAACATGATCAACCAAGGACTGATCTAGGGGTAATGAAGCAGCAACAGCTCGTTGAGGTCACCCATCCTAGTATTGTTCACACTACTGCGCACTTAACTGGAAGTTTCCCATAATTGGGCTAGCATCTAGCCCCCAAAACCTTAAGGTGATGGATACTCCGATCTATCCAATTATGAATATCTTCCTCAATTTGGCCTAGGATTCAAGCCTAGTTTCAATTCATCGCCATTGCACCAATAGTGAGCTAGCTTTCTATAGCAAGTGTGGATTGCATTTCCAACACCCCCCCTCGAGCCACACCTTCGTTGAGGTCCTAGTGCCACCCAAGCTCAGCAACCTGGGCTCTAATACCAAGTAAGAAACTGGGTGGAGGCCCTTGTACCTCCCCTTCCCGGGAGGTCACGTATCCCAGTATTGTCCACACCAGTGCGCGCTTAACTAGAAGTTTCCCATAATTGGGCTAGCCATCTAGCCCCAAAACCTCAAGGTAATGAATGGCCTCCAATCTATCCAATTATGAAAATCTTCCTCAATTTGGCCTAGGATTCAAACCTAGTCTCAACTCATCATTGTTGCACCAATAGTGAGCTAGTTTTCTCTGGCAAGTGTGGATTGCATTTCCAACTAGCAGCAAAAGACCCTCAAAGACATCATCACGCTCATAGATGGCTGGCATATCAAACAGATCTTGAGAATAGGCTGCATTTTCAGCAAAAATGACATCTTTGCTAACAAAAATCTTTTGAATGCAAGGATCATACAAACGGTAGCCTTTGCTCTCCAAACTGGATCCAACAAAAATAAATTTGAGTGCTTTATCATCTTGCTTCCCACGAAACTCTTTAAAGATGTGGGCAAATGCTATACATTCGAGCACACAAAAGTAATCAACCTTCGTCTTTCTATCATCCGATGCCTCATAAGGAGCAATCGCCTTGAGTGCTTTAGTCGAAGCCCAATTAAGTACATGATTTACACACTAATACACCCCTCACATGCATATGGAGGTGGAATATCAACTAGAGGCAAAGCATCCACCATCTAACAACCTTGAAGTGTCATCAAACTACCAAAGCTCATATGACCATATCAAGCATGCCAAAGCTCTACATTCTACATAGCACGAGTAAGTGTATTGACTATCAGAGCATGAAGAGATCTCTTCTCATAAGCATCCAACAAGTAACTGACAAATGAAGAGCATAATCAAGCTCTCTATCTCTGACATTACATTTTTCATCTTCAAAGATGACCTGAAAGCCTTGCTTCTTAAAAGCTAAAACTGAAAGAAGATTTTAGTAATGTCAAGCACAAATAATACATCCATAAGCTGAAAATCTAATCCATCTGCAGCAACGATCACAACTATACCAATGCCACAAACATCATAACTAGAGCTGTTTGCACAAGAAACTCTCTTCCTAGCAAGGGCTAAATGTATGGATGTGAACAAAAACTTCCAAGAAGTGATATGCCTAGATGTGCCACTATCAAAATACCATGTAAAATGCAGTAGCATTAAATGCTGAATCAGCCATAGAAGTATGTAACTGCAAGTGAGAAATGTATAATCCTCCTCAACAAAGTTGGCTGAAGAATCGCCATCCAATGACCGAGTGGCTAATGTTTCTTGGATAGCCAAAGCCGGAGTCCTTTTTCTCCTTTGCTAACCTCCTTCTATATTCATCTATGTAGTGGCCAGGCTTCTTGCAATAGTGGCATTTACCCCTCCCTCTTTCCCTTGTCTGTATCTTGAGCAACCTTGCCAAATAACTAACCCACTCAGCCTTGGGCTGATTTTTCCCTTTTTTCTTGTCTTTGATTTTGCCTTTATACCTAGAAAGCATAGCTACATCACCTGATCTCATAGCCATATTCTTCCTAGGTTGTTCCTCTTGCAACAAGAGGCCGGTCAACTCCTCCAATGTGAGAGGCTATTTTCCCCCCCTCAAAGACAAATCTAATTAAGTATGTATAAGACTCCGGAAGAGAGTTGAGTGTGTTGTTGACCATCTCTTCATTGGATATCACCCCATCAATATTCAACAATTGCTCTCTTAAATCTTGTATGTAGGTAAGGTGTTATATCATGCCACCACCCTCATCCATGTGTACATTTGCCAACTCCCTTCTCAAGTAAGAGACTCTAGCCTCATTCCTAGCTCCAAACATGTGCCAAAACGTCTCATACTGCCTTCGAGGACTTGCAAGACCAAATATGAGGTATTATTGCTCTTTTGACGGATAGAGCAATTGAGAACAAAGCATGTGTACCTTTGGAGTCCCATCTCCTCTATTTGACTATAAGAGGAATGGGGGCAATAGCAAGGGCAGCTTGCTGTGCTCTAGCATGTCTTTGAGGCATTTGAGGAGCAAACCCTCCTAGTCTAGCAAAATCACTGGTCACATAATCCCAAAGATACTTAGCAACCAACAAATTGCATACCATGAAACTCCACAAGGAGCAATTGTTGCGGTGCCATCCAATTGGTCCTCTTGAGTAAGGACACCCAAAATGTTGTTTTGATCATTGTGAGCCTGTTGTACATTGCGAGAAATATGTAATGAATGAAGCTGAGAGGAGAGAGGAAAATGAGTTGAAGAGAGACAAAGAGAGAAAAAAGAAGAAGAAAGACTAGAAGAGGAGAGAGAAAGATAGGAAAGAGGGGAGAAAGAAGGAGGAAGCCATGGAAGCTTGAGATAAAGGTGAAGAGTCAATTCTTGATAATATCTGCATGCCCTAAATTGGGTCTCTTACACCTTATATACCCCGGTCAGTGTGATTGGGTGTCTAACACCTAATTTCTGTGTATCCTGCTCGTTACATTTTATCCCCACCGTGAGAGTTTTTGTCCTCAAAAACAAAAGACAACTAGAGGGACTTGACAGTAGGGCTAAGAAGTGGGGTGCAAAGTACTACTCTGATCCACAATACAATAAAAAGGAACGGGTGAAGACCATGGATAGCATGCCGTCCACTACAAGCCTATTAGGGTAAATCTACCATAACTTTTGATAGGCTGTCTCCAAATGGGGTGTGCCACATGTCGAAACCGAGCTTATGACGCCTACTTAAAGCCCATGTAGGAAGCATATGGCTGTAATTTAGGCACGTACAAAATTATTCTAAAACAGTATGCAGTCTATAGGCAATGTGTAGGCAAAAGGGGACATAACTTGCTAGTCTTCAGCACGTTGGACCTCTTGGAGGTGAGGAAATTCATTCACAATAGTGGCTGGGCACCAGGAGGCTTCTTCCAGGGGTAGGCCTTGCCATTTGATGAGTATTCCTTGATGGATCAAGATCTCAAGTGTTTATCTCACTACCCAATGATTGCCATAGGGATGTACTGAATGATACCTTCTTCGTCTATGGGGAAAAGCTCTTCCGCATAGTCCACCGAAATGCCAATGAAGGGCTTCAACTGGCTAACAAGAAACACATTGTGAATCTTGGTGATAGAGGGAAGCTCTAATCAGTAAGCCAAGTCACCAACTCTCTTGAGGACTCCGTAGAGGCCATAGAAACGGTGGGCCAACTTGTTACTGCTGCCTTCTTTGAGAGTGGAGTAACGGGACTTGGGTACTTTCAAGAGGACCAACTCTCCCTCTTGGAATATCAAATGCCTTCTTTTCTCATCGACATAAAGCTTCATATGGGTTTGTGCCTTTTGAAGATTCACTTTGCATTGCTGAAGCAGGGCGTGCATGCGATTCAATTCAGCTTTACTCTGAGGGTTGATCTTATCATTGAATAAGACTGTAAAGAGGGGAACCTTATACCCGTATAGTGCCTTAAAAGGAGAAACCCCAATGCTAGAGTGGGTGGAGTTATTATATGCAAATTCAGCCAAGTGAAGGCACATATCCCAACTGTGGCAGAAGTGCCATAGGTACACCTCAAGCCATTTACTTACCCTTTTTATTTGGTCATCTTTTTGTGGGTGGTATGCACTGGATAAAGCAAGCTTGATGCCCATAGATGTGAAAACTGCCTACCAAAAGTTGCTCGTAAACCTAGCATCCCAATCACGCATTATGACTTGCGGTAATCCATGCAACTTGAATGCATACTCCATAAACTAAGTGGCCGCTTAAGAGGCAATGTATTGGGTCTTAGTGGGGATAAAGTGGGCAGCCTTGGTGAGGCGATCAACTACCACATATAAACTATTCCATCCTTTCTTGGTAATGAGGAGGCCAGTAATGAAGTTCATGGTGATATGTGTCCATTTCCCTTCAGGAATAAGCAGGGGATGCAAAGATTGCGGAATTTAAGCGTATTGTCCTTGTTTTGCTGGCATGGAACACAATTGATCACAAAATCCTTAACATCCCTCTATAAGCCTTTCGAGTGAAAGCTCTTAGCAATCCTATCGTATGTTTTAAAAACACCCAAGTGACCAACAATGGGGGAAGAATGCATCTCTTCCATGATCTTTTGTGTTAAGTGAGAAGTATAAAGGATGACAATCTTGCCATGGGACCAAATAAGGCCATGTTTGAGTTGATATTGGGAGTTTCCAACTATTACCCCATGCTATAATTTCTAAAAGATGTGGCTAAAGTCCTCATCCAACAAATAAGCTTCCTAAAGTTCCTCAATCCAATCACTATGCAACTCTCAAATGAAAGATACTCTGCATGTCCACCTCCGTAAGAGTGAATCAACCACGATGTCATCTTTGCCCCGAGTGTGGAAGATGTCAAAATCATAGTTTTGCAAGGTTGCCACCCATCTCCTTTGCTTAGGAGTCAAAGTAGACTGAGTCAGGAAGTACTGCAACACTCGATGGTCGCTCTTCACTCTAAAATAGCTACCATATAGGTAGTAGTGCCATTTCTTAATAGCATGGAAGATAGCCAACATCTCCTAGTCATAAATATTCATTTGCATATCCCTGTCATCAAGCTTACGACTCTCAAAAGCAATCACACCATACTCTTGCAACAATACAGTACCAATACCGCCGCCACTGGCATCACACTGAATGGTGAACTCCTTGGAGAAATCAAGGCATACAAGGATGGGGACTGAAATAAGCATTTCCTTGAACTGCGTAAAGTTGTAATTAGCAATAGCATCCCAAAACTTTAACCGATCACTCAAAGGTACTACAATGGAGGCATAATGCTTAATGGAACATCTATAAAATGAAGAGAGACCAAGGAAACCACGTAATGAAATAGTGGTGGATGGTGTGGGCCAGTCCTTTACACATTGCACCTTCTTGGGATCAACCTGTATGCCATTTTTGCTAATAGTGTGTCCCAAGTACTCTACTTATATCTAAACGAAGATACACTTATTTTCCTTAGCAAAGAGCTGATACTCTCTCAAGATATCAAACACCCTTCTGACATATGCCAAGTGCTCCTCTTGTAACTTGCTGTAAATGAGATGTCATCAAAGAAAACAAGCACAAACTTAAACAAGGAGTGGAGGATTTTATTCATGAGGCTCTAAAATGTGGTGGGAGCATTAGTCAACCCAAAAGACATCACCAAAAAATGATAAAGCCCATGATCAATCCTAAAAGTTGTTTTAATCTCATCACCCTCCCTCATGTGTATCTATTGGTAGCCAAAGCACAAATCAATCTTAGTGAAGAAGCGTGCACCTTTCAACTCATCCAACAAGTCATCAATCCGTGAAATGGAAAACCGGTTCTTAACTGTGATTTTGTTAAAGTCCCTATAGTCAGAGCACATGCGGAAAGAGTCATCTTTCTTCTTGACTAACAAGATGGGAGATGCATAAGGGAAATAACTCAATTCAATAAAACCCATCTCAAGTTAACTCCTTGACTTGCTTTGCGACTTGTTTACGTTTACACTTGGAGAGTCTATAAGGTGGCTTGTTCACTGACTTGGAATGGGGCTCTAAATCAAGTGGGTGGTCCACTTGCCTTTTAGGGGGAAGAACTGTAGGAATCTGAAATAAATCACTATACTGCTCAATTAAGGCCTGCAAGGTTGAATCCTTAGATGCTTTGGAGGGCTGATCTAAATTTTCCTTATTCAAATGCAAGACAAAGATCTGTGAGCATTTCTTAAACTCCCCTTTGAGTTGCTTTGCTGTAATTAGCTGAAAATCAGCATTATCATGAACTCCCTCTAAGCGAATGAGCTGTCCATGCATCAGAAACTCCAGGTAGAGCTGAGAGAAGTCCATAGCGATTTTTTCCAATTGTTTCAGCCAATCACAACCCAAGACAACATCAATGGGGCCCATTTCTAATGCCATTAGGTCAACCAATGCCACATAATTCTCAGCCAAGCATAGGGGAACTTTGAAACATACATGTGTGCTGATTTCTTCATTTGCTACTTAAACTTTCAGCGGGTGTTATAATTCCATAGGGGTGCATTTCAACCGATCAATTGCTAATTTATTGACAAAACTATGTGTACTACCACTATCCACAAGGATAAACACATGCTTCCTATTAATACTACCTTGAATGCGTAGGGTACTGGGGCTCCTAGAACCAGTCCAAGCATCCAAGGAGATGAAGCAAAGAGAGATGATAGTCGGATGGGGTGTAGTAGAGGTAGTCAAATCAAGAGCATGGGATGGGCAACTGCCAAGGTCAAAGAGAAACCCATCCTCCGGATTATAGAACTACTCTGGTCCACATCCTCAGCATACTCTTCATTTTCCAGCAAGTAATTCTTCCTCATCATTGTTCCAGTCTTCCATTATATACATGCTATGAACTTTGAACTTGGCTGTATTGTAAGGGCATTTTGAGGCATGGTTAGCTGTGTACTTAACACTACATTTAAAGCATAGGCATTTTTCTTTCCATTCCTTCACAATGTCTAGGAGAATGAACTTTTGACAACTTGAACCATTCGAAGGTAATGTTGTGCAGTGTCAATGTCAGAGCAAATAACAGCATATTTGCTCTCACCATTAGAGCCAAGTGCTGTCCCAAAAGTGCCATATTTTCTTTCAGCATGGAAGGGGGGTAAGTGGGTATTTTGGGGCTACTACTAAACATGGGATAGCCTCTAAAAACACCCCCATATGAGGCTCACCTAAACGGGTTGCGGGGCTGTCCATAACCTTGCTGAAAATTCTCATTTTTACAATACTTTATTACATATCCTTCAGCCAATTCAATTACATCAAATAGAGTAGTAGACTTTTGAGCCATGATATCCACGGATAGGCATAGTTCCAACCCATAGATGTACTTATGCAATTTAGCATCATCACTAATACTCTTCACATGCATGGTCAAGTTCATAAATTTATTTGAGTACTCTCATACAGTGAGATTGTGTTGGTCAAGAGTGCACCATTGTCTTGTCAACCGTTCTTTTTCCATAGGGGATACAAATACTTGAATCATGTGCATTTTAAAGTCTTCCCAATCAATAAACTGATGATTCTCTCAATTGATATAGCGCAACTATGTGTGGGCAAACCCTTCCAAGTGGAGAGATGCAAAGATAATTTTCTGATCATCCATGCAAGGGTAGATATTGAAATAGGACTCTAATTTGAAAGTCCATTCTTCCAAATCTGATGGGGATGGGAACTATCCATAGTACTTGGTGAGAAGGATCTTATCACGAAGATCATTGGGGCCTTGCTGTCCATACATACCATGATGGTCGTACATACAATGCTGTCCATGCATACCATGTTGTGCATTTATCCCATGCTGCCCATTATTGCCATGCTGGCTATTAATACCATGCTGCCCATGATGGGGTTGAGCCATATAAGCTCCATTGGCGCTCCTAGAAAGAATGGGGAAGCTTCAAACATTAGTGAGCGAGGGTCCTGACCGGACGGTCAATTGCATGGATGATGGGGGAGCTCAAGAGAGGCTCGTCATTAACATGAGAGGGTTCACTGACTTCATGGTTGGAAGTATCAGAGTGAAGCAGTGCAAAAGCAAATGACCAAGACAAAGAGTGAATAGAGAGAGAAAAGAGAGAGAGAAAGAGACAGTGAGAGAGAGAATCGCAATGGATCGTCGGCTGCCTGAGCCCCCGTCGCCTGAGCCCCCGTCGTCTGCCTGAGCCCCCGTCGTCTGTGCCCCCGTCGCCTGAGCCCCCGTCGCTTGGGCCCCCGTCGTCGGTCTGAGCCCCCGTCGCCTGAGCCCCCGTCGTCTGCCCGCGTTACGCCAGTCGCCGTCAGCCTCTGCTCGTCCGCGTCCGCAGGTACGCGTCTTCGCCTGGATACCTCTGCGCGTGCCCGTGAGCGAGACAGAGCTCGACAGAGAGGAGTCGAGAGAGCGAGCGAGTACAGCCCCTTCGTCAGTTGTCCCGTCAGCCGTCTGCTCTACGTCTGCTGCCCGCGGGTGCCTGCCCTCGGCATCTTGCTATGCCGCGACAGAGAAAGGGAGCCCTAACCTGGCAGCACGTGACTGCAACCCTGCGCAGCTCCGAGATCTGATCTGCTCCTGTACAGAGAGAGAGAGCGAGAGAGAGAGAGAGAAGAGAGAGAGAGAGAGAGAGAGAGAGAGAGAGCCCTCCGGGACTTGCACAGAGAGAGAAAGAGAGAGTGAGGGAGCGGGAGCGAGCGAAAGCGAGAAGACAGCAGTATGGCTGGCCTGGATATGGATTTTCTCGACCGGACGGTGGCAGCCCTTGGCCCTGATTCCGATACAGAGGAGCCGGAGGATATGGTGCCATGCACGGAGGAGCCGCCTCCGGGTTCTGAACTGCCGCCTGCAGGCAAACGCTCCAAGCATACTTCAGACGAGCCAATGGGTCCTCAGGACCGTTCCTATGCGCAGGTTGCCTCTGAACCTGTGGATTCGCAGGAAATTGACTGGAAACATCTGCTGGACTTTGCCAATCCTCTGCTTGGCGATTATGTCCAGCATAATAATGAAACTTTCTCTGCTGCAGCTGCGGATGATGTGCTGGAAGCCACGGTGGACCCAAAATCAGTCTTGCGGTCCTTCTCGGTGTTTTATGACCGTGCAGTTATACTTTTTTTCACCGGCAGGATCCCAGTGCTCTCACATATTCGCCAATGGATGCACCATTTATTGCAAGGGGAGTGTGTTGAGGAGATCTTCCTTGGACCTCGCGGCTTTTATGAGGTGCTGTTGAAATCGGAATCGCATCGAGCTGAGCTCCTATCCAAGTTGCCACTATTCTTTGATCGCCGCTTGGTCCATGTGGTACCATGGCGCCCTATGGCTGACTTCCAGCGTCTGCTTCAACGAGAATGCCCGGTGTGGGTGGAAGTGGAAAATTGTCCAACGGTATACTGGCCATTGTTGAAGGACGCGATGGCGGTTGTGGGCACAGTGCTGGTTCCCCCGAGCCTCAGGGCTATGAACCGAAACCGTTTATGCATGCTATGGGATACGGCCAAGAAAAGGCCTGCGTGGCTTCGCCTCAATTGTTCTGGCATGCATCCTTTGCATTTTCGCCTGAAATGGGGCAATTTTTCCGGACACTGCTTTTCATGTGGTAAATTAGGGCATTTTGTGGCCGAATGCCCGGAACGGCAACCGTCTTCTGAGGAGGCGCAGGTTGTGCAGCCCAAGGATGACATGGTGCTTGATGCCCCGACACAGGAGACCCTTCAGCCACCTACTGTCATGGATAAAGGCAAACAACAGGTCCGGGGTTTGGATTCTCCTAACACTGACTGAATTGAGGCACGACAAAAAAAAGGTAAAAAATTGGACGCAGGCCTGGCAGATCCTGGGCCTAATGCTTCCCCGGATTCCGTGCGCACGTACACGCGCAGGAAAGACATGGTCACCTCACAGCAGACTGCGCGTACTATGGCCCCGTCCGCCCCCCGTCATCCGTCTTCAAGGAAAGTCTATTCAGAGGGCCCCAAGGGCCCACCTGCTAAGCTGGCATTTGATGCAAAAGGTAATGTGATTACACCTTGGGATAGGCGTTATCCCCGCCCTACTCCCAAGGCAATGGATTTCCCTTCTACCTCTAAAGCAGGTCGCCCGAATTCGTTTGCAGTATTGGCTGATTTTCTGGATGAGGGTGTCCTGGATGCCCTCGCGGAAAAGGTGCAATCGAGGCAACAGGCGCCTCGTTCCTGACTTCCTTTTTTGAAAATATATGAAGATTGCCACGTGGAATGTGCGAGGCATTTGCTCTCGCCATAAGCAACATACCATGTGGTCTGTCTTACATGAGAACCAATGGGATGTATTGTGTGCAGTGGAGCACAAAAGTCACGGTGAGGCAGGAAAAGTTGTGGATTGCCATGGATTCCGTCTGTTTTATGCAGGGACACCTGCTAAGCACTATTTGGGCGTGCTGATGATTGTCCATGAGAAATACCAGCCTGTTCTTGTTAAAAATGATGTGCAGGGCCGCTTTCTGGTAATCGAAGTCTTATTTGAAGGAGAGATTTTATGGTTGTTGGGACTCTATGCTCCGAATGACCCCGCATCCCGACGGAATCTACGGTCGACTTTGCAGGGCTCCATGGCACTTGGCCGCAGGGGGTTTTTGATGGGAGATTTCAATATGTGTGTTGACTCTTCTCAGTCCACCTCAGGGCATTCGGTAATGGATACGCCAGAAAGCCGGGTGTGGAACTCCTTTGCTTTGCACGTACTTAAGCAAGATCTTTGGTCGTGGCTTCACCCTTCTGTTTCAGGTTTTACTTTTCATTCCGCACAATATGCAACCACTTGGTCGCGATTGGACAGAATGTATATCATGCAGGGGGATGATTTTCTTCCCGAGATGCTAGAGATGAAGGTCTTGCAGCAATATGCATTGTCGGATCATTTCCCCCTCCAACTTGAGATGCGGGCACAATCTATTGCACCTTTTATGCAGTTGCTGAATAAGCTCCCTTTACGCTTCAACTCCTCTTATTTGAAGCATCCAATTTTTCAGGGTTATATGCAGCAATTGATTGAGAGGTTCTTATTGGACTTCGCCTCTGAGGGCTTGGCTTCGTTCGCACGCCTGCTCTCTAATGTGCAGCGGGTTGCTCGGCAGTATGGGATTCATAATGCCTCTCTTTGTCGCCGCCGTCGACATGCAACAGAGGACTTATTGGCCTTGGTCCGTTCCTTGCTCCTGGACTCCCCAGATGATGATTTTCTGCTGTCCCTGGAGCGGCGTTTGGCCCATCTTATTCAAGTATTTAGCTTGAAATCTTATCAGCAGGCCAAGCTGCAAAACTTGACTGACACATTGCAAGATAGTGCCTGCCAGTCTCATAAGTTCTTTCGCGCCTTGCATGCTTCTCCGGCTCGCGAAAATATGACTCGACTCCAGGATTCGGAAGGTCGCATGGTCACTGATCCGCAGACCATTATCAATATGTGCAGAAATTATTTTATGGATCTTTTTGGTTATTCTTCCTTGCCGTCTAGCCAGGTTACGCATGCCCGCTCGGTCTTCTATCATCTGGTCCACCAGCAGGTTCCATTTGATATGCAAGCCACTTTGGAGGCGGATATTTGCGAAGAGGAGGTTATGGATGTCTTGTTGCACCTGCCTAAGGATAAAAGTCCTGGTTGGGATGGTCTCACTAATGAATTTTTTGAGCACTCGGCCACGCAGTTGGTAAAGCCATTGGTGGTCATGTTTCAGCAGGTTTGGGAAACAGGGATCATGCCTTCTTCATGGAAAGAAGGCCTTATCAAACTGATTCCCAAGGTCCCTTCGCCGTCAAAGCTGCAACACTGGAGACCAATTTCGTTGATGGGCGCGATGTATAAAATCTTTTCCAAAGTGCTGGCAAATAGGCTTCACAAGCACCTTCCAGCTATTGTGCACCCTCTCCAATATGGTTTCATTAAGGGCCGCAACATTTTGCATAATATCTTAAATGTGCAAATGGCGATTGACTATGCGCGGCACTCCAATCAGCAAGTGGTCTTGATTCAATTGGACCTGGAAAAGGCGTTTGACTGTGTGGACTGGTCTTTCCTTGCAGATCTTATGTCTGCTATGGGCTTTGGTATCCGGATGTCCCCATTGATCTACACCATTAGTACTGAGGCTTCTTCAAGAGTTATGCTTAATGGTGGGGTTACAGAGCCATTTGTCCTTGCACGCTCGGTCAGACAGGGTTGCCCTTTGAGTCCTCTCTTCTTTGCCCTGGCGACTCACCCGGTCCTTTCAATGTTATCCTCCATGGCGGCTTCTACCCAGCTGGCAGGGTTATCTCTTCCTTTGGGGCAGCACTTCATTAGCCAATCTTTGGCTGATGACTCCTTTATGATTTTGCAGGCGGACAGGGACAACATTCGCAAGGCATTAGATGTTTGGACGCTCTTTGGTCAAGCCTCTGGTCTTCGCATCAATGCCTTTAAGTCAGCCATTCTCAGTTGCACGGAGCCGGATTTACAGTCATTAGGCTAGCAGGGCCAGGTGGTTTTCCGTGGCTCCATTGTCAGGCATCTTGGATACCCATTGGGGGTGGATGTACGGCCAAAGGACCTGCTGGAGTGGATTTCACAAAAACTGGCCGCGAAGTTTATGTATTGAAAGTCGCAAGCCTGGCCGTTCCATGTCCGCCTCAAAGTGGCTCAGACAATTATGCTACCAACGCTGACGTATTTCTTGCCATTACTGCCATGGACGCCCACTACTTTGAAGGCTCTCACTCATCCCATTCGTTTCATGCTATGGAAAAAAGATTCACTGCAGGCAGGCATTTCCTGGATTTCATGGTCACATGCATGTACCCCTAAGCGCATGGGTGGTGGAGCTATTTTGGATGCAGAAACTCATATGTTGGCTCTTCGTTGGTCTCTTTTTCGTGCCATGTGTGTGGATCATCACCCGTGGACCATCATAGCCCGTTATTTTCTTGAGGACAGCAGGCTCCGCCAGGGTAACACACGGCTTCGGGCCTCATGGTGGCATGTCCTTAATGCTGACTCTCGATTTTCCAGTCCCTCTTCCTCTTTGTTACTGCACTTGGTCGGCTCTTGGAAAGTGGTGCTCCAAAAGGCCCGTTGGCATCCTGTTGGGGACCGCTTGCAGACTAATTCTTTTCAGCTGGAATTGTTGGCAGTATCCAGATTACTTTCATGGAAAGATAAACATCAGCTCAGACCAAGATTTAACCGCATGGCCCGTTTGGGTGTGACTTCGATTGCAGATGCTACCCTTGCTACTCGCAATGTCCTCGCATCGTTTCGGACTGCTAGGAGACTTTTCAGGATCCCGCGCGGATACCGTGATTTATGGGGGAAGCTTTCGTCGGAACTTCAGGGCAGGCAACCCTTTCCTGCCCTGGCTATGGATCGCCCTTGGCAGGACTGGGACCTTGCAGGCCGGTTGAGTCTGGAACAGGCCTCTACTAATCAGGTGTATCATCTTCTCATTAAAGATCACCAATGGCTGGGTGTGAAAGCTAATACTGTTTGGGGCCTGCGGAAATCACTGTCATGGTGGCAGGCAACGCTGATGGAGGGATGGCAGAATAGGGCACCTTTCAAATGCAAGGTCTTTCTGTGGCGGGTAATGATTGGTGGTCTTCCTCTTGCCTCGGCCCTTTCCAAGCGTCGAATCTCAAATGGCAATTGTTTCTTCTGCACCACTACGGCAGAATCGGCCCGACATCGTTTTCTTTCTTGCCCGCTCGCCAAGAATATCTGGTCTCTCTTGTCGCAAATCTGGCGTGCAGTGGTGGGGTCCTCACTGACTCCTTTCGATTGGGTTTTTGTGCGCCCAAAGTATCCCACACGGCCACCGTTACATATGAAGATCTTATTTCACTTTTTCAGATACTGGGGATGCTGGCACATTTGGACAACCCGAAATGCTTTTCTCTTTGATTCGGCCTCTAATGTACCGCGACATATTGCAAGGCTTAAAGGGCTCTTGCATTGGCAGCTAGATCTCATCAGGCACTCTGACTTGCTCCCTCGGGAGGATTTGCATTCCTGGCATTTGGCAATTGCCTCTGGGTCCTTACCATGATTGGTGTAACCTTTTTAGTATACTAGTCCGGGGATTTCCCACACGTTGGCCTACGGCCCTCGTGTCTCTTGTACTCGTGTAATCATGTAATCTTGTACTTTTTTTCGTAATTAATACAATTACCTTTTACGAAAAAAAAAAAAGACAGTGAAACACACCAAATCTGTGGTAAAAAATGTTGTATAAGGATGCAAATATATACATGGGTGCAGAGAGAATGTATGCATATGTCTCCACCTCGAGGATCTCACTCTCCGTGAAACTTGAGGGCAATCTCCACGGTCTACAACCTAAAAACTGGGAGCACAACTAACAGAGAATGTGAAGACCGAGGCCAATAAATAGGCCAGCAAGGAAATGCTAGAAATAACAGGTCTTTAATCCAGCCGACTAGTCAACAAAATTGACTGACGAGCTGAGCACAATCCCACCTTATGGGCCATGGAAGATGCTGAATTTTGGTAGAATAAGATTTTTGAAGTACCAAGGTCTGTGGCCAGCTCTACAAATGCCAACCTAAATGGAGGAGAAGGGTCTACGACTCCAACCTGGACACTTGGATGGCCTTTTGCAACACTCAACCCTTCGAGCGAAATGACCCAACCTTTATGCCTTACCCTCGAAGGGTGGGAGTGGATTTTGACTCAATGTCCACGGCCACTACGGCTTCCCTATAATCTATAATCCTCATTGTACTACATCATTGTCCTTCTTTGCTAGACGAGTCAAGACTCTCTTCTAGTGATAAGATGGAGTTGGCAAAGACTGAGGCACATTGGGATAAACTCAATTCTCTCATCTGCTCGTTTTTATTTCTCTCATGTGCTACAACTGTTATCTCTTATATTGAGTATTTGACGGTGGCCTGGGAGATATGACTGGAGCTTGATTTGATGTATAATCGTATGATTGTCATGAAGCGAGTTTCTTTGGAACTGCAGATGAGGACCATGAGTGTCAACATGTCATCTTCTATGCAGGAGCATATTAACAAGCTGAGGCAGCTTTAGATGTAGGTACAAAATGTATGGAAAGTGATCACTTCTGAAGACACGGCGATAACTTTTCTTTCACAGTTATCGCCCTGTTAGTGGTTTTTATTATGCCTTGATTGCTTTAGGCAGTTTGAGACTCTTCGGTGGGAAGAGATGGTTCCTATGGCCTTGGACCAAGAGGAGCAATTAAAAAGGACCAATGCTTCTAAATTTGGGGCTTTGGTTGGTCAGTCCTCTCAGAAGAAGGGGAAGGACCAAAAGAAGAAGGAGGACAAATCCAAGAAGGACAAAGAAAAGGAGTCCACTTGTCACATTTGTGGTAAGACAAGTCACTGGAAGAAAGATTGCCCCGACAAGGAGAAGAAGGATAAAGAGAATAAGGAGAAATTTTCAAAGGATTCCAGAATGGTGGCTACTTCCTCATCAACTAGTTTCCTTCACTTGGAGGTGCTTGAGGATTCGACCTTGACGGCTTGTGATGTTGCATTGATGGCCCTATACACTCGGGAGTGGATTGTTGATAGTGGTGCCTCACAGCACATGACTCCTCCTTCAGCAGGGGTCACTCATTTGCGGCCTTTGTATGGCCAGATTCTCATTGGTGATAGTTCGTCTCTTCCTATACAAGGCCAGGGAGACATGCATCTTATTAAAGATGAGCGAGGTGGTGCCCATACATTTGAGGTGTTTCATGTGCCGTCCTTGGGATACCATCTACTTTCGGTGCACAAGATTTGTGCCCTCGGCCTCTTGGTCGAATTTGGTGTGGATTCTTTTCGGGTTCTTGATTGTGGATTGAGAGAGGTTCTTTCTTCAAGTTATGAGGAGAATGGAGTCTAGGTTGCGGTCTTCTTCTGCCTTGACTTCTCTTCTTCTTAACTCACAAACTCAGTTCGAGCTTTGGCATGCTCAGTTTGGCCACCTCAACTATGATTACCTTTGGAAGGTGTCAAAGGGACAGCTTGTTCGAGGTTTGCTAGATGTTATGGTGAGCTAGCAGCCTTGTGTATCCTGCATCCGTGGGAAGTAGACTCCTGATGCTATTCCTAGCAAGGCTTTCAGGCGTTCTTTAGCACTCTTGGAGCTTGTTTCTATCAATCTTTGTGGATCGATGAGGATGGAGTCCCTTAGAGAAAGCTTGTATTTCATTCTAATTGTGGATGATTACAACAAGATGACATGGGCTTATTTCTTAAAGTTGAAGTTGAGGCTTTCTCCAACTTTTAGGTTTGGTTGCTCTTTGAGGGGAACCTATCGAGCCGGAAACTGAAGATCTTACGATCGGATAAGGGCGGAGAATTCGTTTCTAATGAGCTTACTCGTTTTTGTGCAGATCGTGGTATTCACGAGGAGTTTTCCAATATAAACACCCCTTAGGAGAATGGCATATTGGAGCAGAAGAATCGTAGTGTGATCGAGATGGCCCTTACCATGATGGAGCATTGTCAAACATCTCAGTGTCAATGGGTTAAGGCTATGGCTACTGGAGTTCACATCCTTAATCGATCCCCTACTTCCTCTGTTGTTTGGTATGACCTCTTATGAGGCATACTTTGGGTCTAAGCCAAATGTTTCTTATTTTAGTATTTTTGGATGTGATATCTATGTTCACATCTTGAAGACACAGCGTGATAAATTCGAAGTGGCTTCCAAAGGACAAGTGTTTGTGGGCTATAGTTCACAGTCTCAAGGCTACCGATTGTATGTTCTTGTTAAGCGGGATGTCTACACGAGCTATGATGTTCGGTTCGTGGAAGTTCTAGCCTCAGAGGGGGGTGAGGAACACCTTGTTCTTGGAGATCTCGGTGATAGTTGGGTGCTAGCAAACGATTGTTCCTCTAGAACTCGTGCCTCTTGAGGACTCTTTGGATGAGGAGCTTAGTTCTCAGCCACCAGATTCACCGATCGCTCCCTCGCCGTTGGTGGACCTTCTAGAAACTTCACTAGATGGAGAGTGACGACGTGAGATCCGACCTCCTCCTCGTTGGGCTCGTGACACTCTTCGTGATGTAGGGATTGAGAGGGTCCCTGAGGAGTGGCAGCTGCAAGATGGCCTGCAGCGTTCTTAGAGGAACCAAGCGTACCACACCAAGCTTGTTTACACTAAGTACTGTTTGATGACTCGTGTCATGCAGGATCGGGAGCCCACCTTCATGAAGGAGGCTTTATAGCATGATCGTTGGTGGAAAGCGATGGAGAAGGAGCTGGAGTCGATTGAGAGGAATGGCACTTGGTATCTTGTGCTGAAGCCTCCCCCCCATAAGAAGATCATTGGAGTCAAATGGGTCTTCAAGACGAAGTATCGCAGTGATGGCACGTTGGACAAGCACTAGGCCTACCTTGTTGCTAAAGGTTTTGCACAACGCCCACGCATCGATTTTCATGATACTTTTGCCCCTACAACTTGGATGGCTACTATTCGTGCAGTTCTTGCCTTGGCTAGCCATAGGAGATGGCTGGTCTATTGGCTGAATGTGAAGTCTGCCTTCTTAAATGGGGAGTTGAAGGAGAAGATCTATGTTGAGCAGCCTCCAAGCTTTGATTCTTCTGATGGTAATGTGTACAAGTTGAGAAAGGCTCTCTATGGCCTTAAGTAGGCTTCATGTGCTTGGAATGAGAATATTGACTTATTCCTCGAGGAGAAACTGGGGTATTGGCGGTTCACAACCGACCCCCAGCTTTATGTTCACACCTCAGGAGGTCGTGTGTTGTTTGTCATTTATCTGGACGACTTGATTGTGAAAGGTGATCATACTTAGATGGTTGAGCAGGCGAAGGCAGCACTTCATGAGATGTTTGAGATGACGGAAATGGGACTTCTTCACTTCTTTCTAGGTCATGAGATCTATCAGACTCCGAGGGGATCTTTATTTCCCATGAGCAGTATATCTAAGAGCTCTTGATTACGTGTGAGATGGAGAGATGCAAGTCTCTTACAGCTTCTATGGACCCGAATTGGAAGGCTACCACTCATTCCAATTCTCCTTCGGTGGATTCTACTTGTTATAGGCCGTTGGTTGGCTCCTTGATCTGGCTTCTTAACACTCTTGTCGACTTATGTTATGTTGTAGGTGTGTTGGCCAGGTTTATGAGTGAACCCAAGATGGTGCATTGGCAAGCTGCTTAGAGGATTTTGTGGTTCCTACAGGGGACTCCTGATCTTGGGATCTATTATCTAGTAGGTATTGGTGCTATAGACTTGGTCCTTACAGGATGGAGGGATTCATATTGGGCCGGCGATGTGGATCATCGGAGGTCCACGATAGGTTATTGCTTTACCTTAGGTACTAGTGCTGTTTCATGGAGCAGCAAGAAGCAACCGATGGTTGCCCTATCTTTGACTGAGGCGGAGTATCAGGCAGAATCTTCTACTACATGTGAGACTGTGGCTTCGTAGGCTCTTGGAGGAGCTTGGTTGCCCACCTAGAGGTCCTACTGTTCTACAGTGCTACAATGAGAGTTGCATTGCCTTGGCCAGGAACCGTGTGTTTCATTTCCTGGTCTATTGCAAGAGAGAGAACAATCTTACCGACTTGTTTACGAAGGCACTTCCTCAGGCTTTACTTTGACAGCACTCTAGATTCCTTAGCCTTCTACCGTGTCTAGGATCTGAGGGGCGGTATTAGAGTTGGACATTCCTTGATCAGGCAGTAGTAGGTACAATAGGTGACATGGTAGCTGACGTGGCAAGCAACACGTGGCAAGTCGAACAAGCTCTGCCAAATCATCGAACTCCAAAATGGCAAGCATCATGACCCACTAGATGCAGTAATTCTCCCCATTGAGCTTTTGATCTGATGGAAGAGCCAGTAGCACGAGCACCTTCCAGTCCATGATCGCTTGAAACTCCATCTCCGCCTTAGAAGACATCTTTACCTACAATGCCTACGCAAAACACACTAAGTAGCCCTCTCTAACTGTAAGAATGAAGCCTGCTAGGGCTCTTTACAGCTCATCCTACATCCTCACCCGTCCGAGGTGATGAAAAGGTAAAATCTGCACCTGAAGGCCCAAAACAGAGCCTTCTTCCTTCTCTAATAGCGAAAACCAGCAGCAGCTTCAGCAAATCTTCTCCTTTCTCACACTCTCACACTCGCCTCAGCCTTGTTTTGATGCGCAGCCCTCCTACTCACTCTCGAACACGCTGAAAACACAACCTTGTGTCGCGCTGAAATCTCCTCTTCAAGTAGGTCCCCTAGGTTAGTCCTCCAATGCTCTGATACCATGTCAGAGTGAAGCAATGCAGAAGCGAATGACCAAGACAAAGAGTGAATAGAGAGAAAGAGATAATGAAACGCAGAAAATATACAGTGAATAATGCCATATAAGGATACAGATATATACATGGGTGCAAAGAGAATGTCCACGTATGTCTTCACCTCAAAGATCTCACTCTCCATTAACCCCGAGGGCAATCTCCATGGTCTACAGCCTACAAAATGGGAGCACAACTAAGAGAATGTGAAGACCGACGCCAATGAATAGACCAGCAAGAAAATGCTAGAAATAACAGGTCTGCAGCCGACTAGTCAACACAACCCACTGTCCAACCTGCCACGTGTCACCTGCCACGCTAGCTACCACATGTCGCCTGCCTGCTACCACGTGTCGCCTCCTGTACCTACTCTCTTGCCTATCCAAGGAATGTCCAACTCTAGCAGGAAGGGGGAATACCCTTGGATCCAAGAATGCCATGTGGACCATGTAGTGGCTCTAGTGGTGGATGTTGTCAAGACTTGCGCTTGGACTCTTTTGCCTTTTCTAGGGCCAGAGTGGCGGCTAACTAGGCTACAAGAGTGGTGAATTGCTCTAGGATTTGTTGAGTCTGAGAGTTCGAATGAGTCATTTGCTCAATTGCTACATCAATTTTAAACAACATCTAGTGATGACTCGCAACCATGTCATTATGCCTCTCTATGTGACGAAGCTCATGCCGACATGAGAGTGTGATTGAGCAAGCTGTAGGGGTCCATATCAGGCACTTCCTCATGTATATCACCATGATAATCTTGTGCCGAGCTAGGTTCATCATTTATTGAGGTCCCGGAGTTCCTAATCTCCCTCTAGACCTCCTCATGGGCCTTGCTTTTGCCCTTTTAATCAACCATTTAGATGCAGTCCACAGGGCCCACTATCAGTAAATGAGGCATAACTTCTAGTAGGAAACTTTGATCATTGGGATTTTTGATTCAAATCAAAGGGAAGGAAACCTTCTTCGAGATGAGCTATCAAGCTTTGTGACAGAAAATTATCAGAGAATTCTACAATTGGATTTCTGTGCCTGCTGTCCTGAAGTGGGCTGTACCCTTTCCACAATGATCTCAATGCACAGAAATGGCTATAACTTTTAGACCGTGGCTCCAATTCAGGAGATTTTTTATTCAAATTGAAGGGGATGGAGCCCTCTTCGAGATGAGCTATAGGTTCACTCCCAAGTGCAATACAGAATTTTCTACAATTGGGTTTCTATGACTGTCCCTAAGTGACTGCGACTAAAACACTATCTATGACTGTGACTAAAACATTGTCTGTGTCCCAATTGGGTTTCTATGACTATCCTTGAGTGACTGTGACTAAAACACTGTGTGTCTCAATTCTCACATGCACTGTGTCAATGGCTCATGGGCTGAGCGGCTTGAGCATCATCATAAGCAACATCCTAAGCATACTGAGCATAATCCCAAGTACATTGACATAGCCATTTGCTCTACCATCATTGCATAAGTGGATCTTAGTGTCACACATCTCCTTAACCACATACATGTCAAGTGTCATGCATGGGTACCATGATCAGTGAAGGTGTCCAAATAGGGGTATTTTATCGAGAATGGGGTGACCATGGAGTGTACCTACACCCACATACAAGTATCAGGCTCCAGATCACCGAGAGGTGGGCAAAATTCCCCTCAAGCCAGGTTGTGCACCCCTTCAGGGTCATAAGTGGTAAGGGAGAGTCACCTATCTTTTGGCTTACCACCTCGTTTGGCATCGACATTTTTCCTCAACTAGAGTATACATGGCAAACATTTTTAATTAAACAACTAGCATGAGGTGCATTGGAAAATAAGCATTGGGTCTATTCATGAGATGCAGGGATTAAACAAGAGCTTGGGTAGGGCTTACCTTAGCATTCTAGTAACTCACTAGCTGCTACTTACCCTTTTACAATGGCTTACTATCCAACTTGAGATTAATCCAAGACATACATGATCAAATAAGAGTTGATGTCAGCAAGAACAAATTATGGAAAGTTAATCATGATGCATTGAAAGGCAAGTGGGGACAAGTGAGTCGTTGATTTCAGGTGGATAGCGTGCATACAATGAAATATTCAACTAAGAGGTCATATGCAACCATTAACTCTCTAACAAAAGGGATTAAGCTCAGCAAGTGGATTAAAATGAGAGATTAGATTGGATTAACATACCTCTTCAGAGTTTGGAGTGGATGGATGAAGCATGATCTACCGTGATACCAAGTTCTCCATCAAGTAAGCCCACTTCATTAAAGCACTCCAATGGATGAATTCTTTAAGGATTTTATGCTTCCTTTGATGGTAGGGACTCCCGTGCTTGTTCCCGAGCTTTATCTTCAAGAATGGAAAGCTTCAAATGAAACTTTCATAGCTGCCCACAAGAAATCTTCGCATGTTGAGCTTCATGAATTCAATCCAGGTAAGAGAGGTCAAGAACGGCTGAAGGAACTCTTGAGGGATGAAGTTCCATGGATTGTAGATTTGAGAGCTTGGGCTGAGCTTTAATGGCTGTCCCAAACACTGTATAGCAAGGTGTCTCACCAAGGAGGAAAGCCAGCAAGAGGAGGCAAGAGTTCAAAGTTTGCCATGGGGGAGGAGTGCTTTGTACTCCAAAGGTTCCACTTGCAGCTGGATCACTTAAGGAGGAGGTGGGACTAAGGAAAATGCACCAGGAAAGTCAGCACAAAATGCACCGCATTTGGCGGGCTACTGCCTACTATCCAAGTGGCTCAAATGCAAGGCACAAGGGTGCTTGCCAAGCTGAGAATCACTCTAGGAAGCATGTGGGGCAGCTGAGAGTTGAGGTTAAGGGATGATTGCAACAAGAGGAAAAGATTTGGGAACAATTCACCATGGGAGCTTGAGGGAAAAGCTTGTTGGAGAAAGAGAGAGAAGCCTTGAACAAAAAGTAACTATGATTTTTGCCCTCCTCTAACTCTTGAACCTCCGACTTTTCCTGAGGCCTCCTAAAAGTTATATGGGAAAGAGTAACGACCAGCCAAATTGCCCATATTACCTCTTGATACGTCTGAAGCTCCATCCATAGCTCCTGCTTGCTCCAAAAAGTTGTAACTAACTGTGGTCCTACCTATTGTACCTGTACCTATGACCTAAGTAAACTAGGGTTTTAGATTTGAAAAGGGAACTAGATAAAGAAAGATGAAAGGAGAGAAGGACCAAAGCCTAATGCTCTAATACCACTTGTAATGAATGAAGCTAAGAGGAGAGAGGAGAATGAGCTAAAGAGAGAGAAAGAGAAAGAAGAAGAAGAATGACTAGAAGAGGAGAGAGAAAGACACGAAAGAAGGAAGAAAGGAGGAAGCCATGGAAGCTTGAGATAAAGGTGACGAGTCAATTCTTGATAATATCCGCATGCCCTAAACTGGGTTTCTTAACACCTTATATACCCCAGTCAATGTGACTAGGTGTCTAACGCCTAGTTCCTGTGTATCACGCTTGTTACAAAGTACCTCATAATGCATGGCAAATCTGCACAAAATAGCAATCCACTACTGTATCTTGGAATGCATGCCCAAAAATTGGACTGGTGGTATAAGACACCAACTCTTGGGAATGCTCATGACCTAATATATTGATAGATTCTTAAGAGTCATATATCCATTCCCTTTATGTTTTTTGCCATGGGTACAGCTTGTGTATTGTCAAAGAGTTTCTAAATGTGCCCTTGATCGACATGACCTGGTGAACTACTTACTATATTCACATCAAAATCGACCACCTTGTAGCTGTACAATCTAGAGGTCATCCACACTGTTGATGTCACTTTAGAAATTTGTGTTCAACTATTTACAGCACTTCCTCATAGTTGTTGGTTTGTTCCTCGTGACTCCTAGTCAAGCTGCCTTCACTACCATGTCAGCATCCATATAGTTAGCTGCTGCATTTTGAGTTTTTTCAGCAGTATTTAGCATCAACATGATCTACATTTGCATCTGCAACGAGTAACTTTAGGGGTTTTCAACACATATTTACACCATCTTCTACTCCATCAAGTGCATACTAGACTCAAGATGACATTGTTAGCAAAGCGCAAAAGAAACTTAATGATTTAATTAAATTTCACAAAGATTTTTAATTAAAATGAAACATTAATTCTGATACCCCTGGCTCTTGGTGCACATGCTATGTGGTACAAGACCAATGCAAAAATGATAAGATGTAATGTAAAACTTTCATTAAAATGAAAATTTACACCTTAGAATTATGTCACATTGAAAGTTTCGCCCAGTAAGCAACTCACTTAGGGTGGTTGAGTTATAAAACACGCCTCAAGCTTAAGTTTAGTCCAATGAGAAGCTCACTTATGATTAATGATCAAGTCGTTAATTAGCCCTTAATCAAAATCTTGATCTGATTAAGTAAGCACTACTTGCTCATTTGAAAAGCTTATATTGGTTATTTGGCGCTAGCACTACTCGGAGTTCTCTTGTTTGAGCAGCCCCAAGTTTGGAGATAGCCATTTTTCTTTTCTTTGCTACCAAAATTGTAGGTTTCAATCATGGAATATAAGCTAACAGCATGGATGGAGTGTGACATCAACCAATTTTCTCCTCCTAGCATAGGGATTCTATTGGCAACCTTGTAACTCCATATATAGCAAGGTATGCTACTATTTTTTAGCTAAACATCAAAGAAATAGGTTGTTATAGTAGAGCAAACCAAGATCCTCTCTTCTCCTTTGAGATCTCAAGCCTAGTGCACTTTCTAGACTACTTTGTCACAAAGAAATCAACATTCTCACAATTTGATCATAAGAATTCCCTCCGTTTGTGAGAGGAACGGCATGGGATTGCATGGAAACTATGGAGGACAGGTTGTCTAGGCAAATGCTCCATAAAATTGGGTTCAAATGCTGGCTGTAATATTTAGGGTTTGGCAAGCTAAAATGTTCATTTGCAGTTTTGAACACTCTACAGTTGGTTGAAGGCCAGCATTGAAGGTGGCAAAGTCATTGTGCACCCATGGATCAATTGTGTCATGAGAAATCACTGAAATACAACCATTTGTTACCAGTTTTGAATATATGTCAATAATCTAAAGAAATACCGAAAGGGGCATGAAGCTTTGGGGCCAACACGTGTCATGTGTGGTATAGAAGCACTCTAGCTCCAATTGTGTACGAATTTTTCTTACTGAATTTACTGTTAAGCTAAATTAAGTGTTTGCGAAAATGTATTCTATTGCCCTTTGGGCTTTTGAAGGCCAGTTCAGACACGCTCTTAACACCTCCCTCAACCTGCTCCCACAAGAGTCATTGGCTGTTAGACTACTCTCCCTTGAGAATTTTGTGCACTTATCCATTCATCCAACATACACTATTCGTTCAATTTTATCTACTTCTTCCCTATTTTTGCGCTTTGTGAATTTGTCCAAGTTATCTTATTTTAGCCATGTTGATGCATTTTGAATGGTATCAAAGTCAATGCTCTACTAAATAGTATATTACAGCTATTGTAGAGGCTAGGTTTGTGTGAGATACACAAGCTACATGTAACCAACTCACAATGGTTGAGACACCTTACTCTTGGGAAGCCATTGTGTCTTCTCCGGCTTCTCTTGATTGAAGACCCTGAAGCAGTATTACACTCTCAATGAGGATATACATCTTTCTCCCTCATCTATATCCACCTTACCGAATGTTTGTCCAAGAGATGAACACAGAGTTCAGAAAATTAATTTGGAACTGATGGTCAGACTATGCTACTTTGTCTTCAACCCACTCTCCCATTAGGAGTAACAAATCAGTTAGAGCTTGATGGTGAGGCTCGCAATGTCATGGGTTCATGAATTTCTAACTTAATGCTCTTGGTAGAATGAAGCCGTGCACATGCACTGTGCACATGTGAGATTAAGTTGAATGAGAATCACAATGATAGACAACTCTAGCTTGGGCAGTGCGGGGCATTGGCAAAAGTAGTAGACAAGTGTCAATGGGTGCTTGGTGACAGATCTTGGTCAGAAACATAGAATATGCCTTGGGAATGACTTTTATTTTCATGGGGGCTTGGGAGTCAAATGATTTAATGTCATGGGGGCTTGGGAATCAAATGATTTAATGTCTTGGACTAAGGTTTGTGGAACATTTCAACACTTTCAGGTGCAAAGTGGTTACTAATTTAAAATTGAGGCTGAGCAATGGCTGAAACTTGGGCAGGACGAAGTATTTTTCCTTAAATTGAATTATTAATGGCCACAAACTGAGTCTAGAGACTGAGTTCTACATGGACAAGCTTGCCAATGAGCATGCAGCCGTGATTAGAGACATGCAAAACTGAAGAGAGTCATTTTGGGACAACTGACAACAGCTGAACCTGAATCTAGCTGGTCTGACAGCGAGAAAACCCTAACCAGCAGCAGGCAATCTGATTGGGAGCATTACTGGTAATAGGCAACATTGTATGGAGCCCAAACATGGGCTGGCTACAGCATGTGAAGGCCATTTCTCATCAGGCAAGCTAGCTGCTGAGTGCTTTTCAGCAGTAGGCAGCAGCATTTACTGCACCATCAGGGGCAGACAACTTGATTTGGGGGCTCATTTATTGCTAGCGACCTAATTTCGAGCATGCATCGGCTGAATATTGCTGCTGGCTCATTGTTTTGCAGTAGCAAATTAGAGAATTCTCTCTCCTAGTGCTTCAGGGGTAATGCAAGGTGTCATACTCAAATAGAATGTTATGCAAAGTGCAATGGTGCCACTTCGACAATGCCCTCATGGAGAAATTGTTCACTTGCCCAAGCACCCTTTTACAAGTATGATGATCAAGGCGCATACAGAAAATGATAGAAGTGCATAAGCACCAAGAGAAGTAGCCACCCCCTTTCACCATCAAATGGTGGAAGGGAAAGCTATGAGGAATCTCTATTTCCATCATGTCACTGTCGAAGGGGGAGGGAGTACCAATGTTGATCCATGGAAGAAGGTACTTGAGGATCAAGTGGTTGACCAATCTTTATTGACCCATCTCGCGAAGTCTCTTTAAACCAGCCCCAAAAGCACATTAGTGCTTTATTAGTATCATTGAATGTCTTCTTTTTGGCAGTAGGTCAAGTGTACTCCAAATCCTCTATAATAGGAGCTTATGCAAGTGCATCCCTTATCCCTCATTCCATTATTGCTAGCCAGCTATCATCAACCCTCTCCATGTGCGCTACTGTCTACACCCTGTCCTAGTGGATACCTCATTCGTGATGCTTGCAAGTGTTGCCTTTGCTTTCCATGAAGTCATACAGCCTGGCAACCTAATTTGAGGAGCTTCCATCTCATCTTTAGCATCAAATACCTGTCGCCCAGCTGCCTACAGTCTACTGCCAGACAGGCAACCTGTTTCCAGCCCTGCAACTATTATATTTTCACATCAAATAGGCCCCCCAGCATCCACGCAGCATTCTACAGCTTGTCACTCGTCCTGACAGCTGTGTTTGCTGCTATTTGCAAGGCCCCATGAGAGGCAAGTGTGAGGGTGGATAGAGGGCATGCTAATGGTCTTTCATTCTTGGTGGACTTATGTGTGTCATCAAGCTCACATGTTCTGGTGACCCAAACCTTGGACAATGGTCTTCCCCAACGCCAAGTTCATGATGGGACTTGCGACATGAATCATGATGTGTTCATGTGGTCTCACATGAGGGGACCCGAATAGCATGCATATGCTCTCGTGAATAAATCTTGGTGTCACAATGAGCTATCCATGGAGCTTGTGTGGCTATAGGAGGCTGACTTGACTGCTTTGCTTTCAAAAGAGGAATTATGGCATTTGGACTTCTTTTATCACGGTGCTTTCTTACCAAGGTGCATCCAATGAAGTGCATGCTATTGGAGTATCCATGGTGCATCCTAGGTGTTCTTGTTCTTTGCTTGTTCACCTGTCCTCTAAGAGAGGGTGTTAGAAATGGTCATATCACAAGTTCATGGGTGCCCGTGCCTTAGTGTCTGGACAGCCTCTTTATTGTGTATTTGATTATTGACCAACCTATTTTTTTAGTAGGACAACTCCTTATTTTTGTCTACAAAAGGAGGGAGTGTGGCCAAAGTCATTCATTCATGTCCTTGCGAATTATTGGTGTGGAGAGAGAGAGAGAGAGCTTGTGGAGTGTGTAAGTTGGTGCTCGACCATTGTACTCTTGATTATCACAGTGGATACATTTTCCCAATTACATCTTATGCATCCTCTCTTTCATTGATCTTGGGTCTATCATTATTCTACTTCTTTTGCTCTTCTAACCAAAAGCTCTTAACTCCTCATAGCCTAGACCCAATATTATATACCAAAGGTTAATACCATTAAAGGACCAATGTAATGTCCCTAAATCACCTACATTCCAAAAAGCAACTAAGCCAAGGCAATATCTCTTCCCAAATCCATATAAATCTCAAGCTTCTGAGGTGTACTATTTGAAAGAGAAGAAAAAATCTGATGTCTATTACCAAGAGGCAAATGCAAAGTCTAGCACAAGTGCAAACAATAAAGAAGAAGACCATCATGAAGTCCACCAACACAGAAGGCCTAAAGACCAAATGCCAAGCCAAAGCCTAAGCCAAAGAAAAAGATTATAGCTAGGACCAAGAAACAAAATCAAACTTAAAGCCCCAAAAGGACAAGAAGACAAGAAGACCCAAGAGTCAAGCACCAACATTAAGAAGGCCAAAGAAACTAAAAACCACAAAAATTGAAAGCCAAAAGAACAAAAGTCCAAATTCCAAGCAAATAAAGAACAGCATCAACCATTCACTAAATCAACTATCCTTTTTCAAAAGACCCATAATCCATTCAAAGTATTGTATCCTCAAAGAGATGCCAATGACCTAGCAAGACGGGGCACTCTATGTCCACCATGCATTGGGCTCTACAAAAGCTACTAAGCTATGAGTTTGCTCCTACAGCTTCTTCCCCCCCTTTTCTTTTTCTTTTTTTTTTTCCTTTTTTTTAATTGGTCGTACACATCCTACCTTGAGTGGTATTGAGAATACAAGTGCAGATTAGGATTTAAGGATTACTTTACAGTTCAACAGAACCTTGGTCACAAAGCATGATAGAATCCTAATCCAATGATGCAAGCATCGATATACTTCATAAAGGGTTTTGGTCTAAACCGGACTCTTGAAACCACCAAGAGCTGGAAAGAATCAAGAGATGCATCCTCCATTATGGGGAGATGGAAAGGTGATGGTGCCAATTTGTGGGCTAATCTAGGAGCCCTATTTGATATACAACTTAACTACACTCCTCCCAGCTAATTAGGGTCGCAAATTGATCTTTAAGGTTCTGTTCTTTCTTTTCAAAGGAAAGGAAGTTCCATCAATAAACACCTTAGAAATAAATAAACATCATGGGGTAAAACACAAATCCAAAATGGCCTTATAAATGAGACTAAAAGAAGTCTAGTATAATATTGGGAGAACAGCCACTCAAAGGTGGCCTATAATGCCAAACCATGCATGAATCTAGATGGAGTGTCCCAAATGCTAAGAAAAGCCTCTATCCTCCTCGTGCAGTCAAAATCATTCTGTAACCTTGCCCATCTCTTGCAGAGACTTTGGACAATCTCTTTGCAAATCTTGAGAAGAGTCTCTACAATAAAAATGTCAAGTAGATCTATGGCATGACTGCATCCCACTGTTTAAATGTACCAAGCAATAATGTTAGCAATCCACTTCCATCTATGTCAATGCCCTTCAATCTTTGAGGTTACCTATGTACCATGTTTAGTTTTAATCTTCATGTTTAGTTTTAAACTGCATTCTATCTATGCCATTCCTCACTAGGCATAACTGTCACCTTTACAAGTAGATACCTTACACTTGATAGTGAGGATACAAGGAGTTTTATACGATGTTTAGATGAATGCTCGCTGATGGAAACACTTTACACACAGTACACAGTGCACAACAGGCTATGAGCACACTTATATTTATGTCACACTTTGAACAGAAATGATATCCACATATTCATGGTCTATATGCACTTTCATTAGCTTAAGGTCTAAACATAGGCTCTAATGCAAACTAAAGGATCTACATATAATTTCATCATTTAGCTTGGGTATGGCACCTACATGAATGGAGACAAGGATCTTTATGTTATGTATCTTATGCACAGCTATCTTAGGAATGCACTTCATAAATCATAAAGTGTATATGAAAGTTGTCCTATCAAGAACTACACACTAAAAGGACTATAGTTCTCATTTTTCAACACCGGTGCAGCAGGCACATGCCTAGGGGCAGTAAACAGGCATGTGGGGCATGCATGTCCTTCATGTAGGATGACCCAAATTGTCCTTGTCTGAACTTCAAAACACCAATGTTACTCCAAGACTAGTATTGTACCGTTTTCTTGACGGTTACATTTGATCAATTTATGGTCCACGATCTCTTCACCATATGTTATATCAGCACCAAAATCAGCTGCCAACAATCGAAATGGAAGGGTTCCCTGAAATCATGGCATAAAAAGTTAAATGTTTAGTGCACTTTTTGTGATAGATTTAAGATTCAATATCAGCATAAGCATTCAAAACAATAGTTTCAGTACTTCAAGAACTAGCAAGCAATGGTCACATGTGACACAAAACAGGATGGAGACATGGGGAGGAATTGCTGTCACTTGTGACTCTATAGTCACATGGGATAGGACATGGAACAGAAAGAAGCTACCATCCTGTTAAGTCCAAAAATGACCATCACTTATTACTACTGCAGCAGCCAAGCATAGATTCTCTCAAAAGGCAACCCAAAAAGGTACAGTTTATAGTGCAGCTTAATATCTGACACACTATATGAGAATAATAAATTTGCATCACCACTTTATCGAAAATCACTTCTATATAAGAAATTATAAAATGTATTCATGAAAAGGGCAAAAGAATTTAAAAATACAAATGACGAACTCAAATATGAAGACAAGGAAGAGTGAGTAGAGGAGCAAAACAAAATAAGCCGGTCAATTGGAAATCAAACCATAGAAATTCCTGAGAAATGCAGAAAACAACAATTGGCCTGATAGGTCCTGCCCTTAGACAAGCCTGCAAAACCCTTACATGGTAGCAAACAACTCAAAGCTTGAACACCTTCCAACCGTAGAGCCTTTGAAGCTCACCCTCAAGCCTCAGGTTAGCACATGACTATGCCTTTACTTCCAAGCCACCAGGGAACTAGAGTCCCATACCACCACACCACACACCTTATGCGTGCAATGCCAAGCCATCCCATGGCATAGAGCTTAATGTGGAGATTGGCTAGGGCTTGCACTGCAAAAATACAAAAATGTACGAACATGACTAAAACATAATAACTAAGGCAAAAGCACATAAAAGAAGAAAAACACAAAATGCAAAAAAGGGGAGAGTGGAACCTAATAAACTAAATGAATGTTGAGTGTAAATAGGTGAATGTACAAAATGCTCAAGGGTAGAGCAGTTCAACAGCTGATGACTCTTGTGGGAGGGGACTCAAGAGATGTCGATATGTGTCATCAACTAGAGATGGATCCCAAATACAATAACCACCAAGCAAAGCAAAGGCTCATGAAGAAAAGTGTTGAAAATGCAAAAACCTCTTGTAGATGAAAATGCAAATCAAGTTGATGCTAAAAACTATTGGAAAACTCAAATCGCAGCAACTGGCAACTAGAGTGATGACATAGAAGTCAAGGCTGCTTGATCTACAGTCATTGGAAGCAGACCAGCAGCTGCATGAAGCTAAGAAGTGGCTAGAAGCTGTAAACACAGCTTGATTCGGCCAATAGGCACAACAGCTCCAAGATGAAGTAAATGCAGTCGTAGAGAACCTCCAACGGCTTACAATAGCAAGTTGGCCTGCTCTAGACAACAAATATAACAGTTTGAAGGATGGCACTAGCAAGTGGACTATATTTAACAAGTGCTAAAGTAGTTGCGGAGGCTAATGGAGATGATGGTGAAGGATGGCGAAAGGGATTCAAGATGTCCAAAGTGGCTGGACAGATCCCTATTTATAGACACATAAGCCAACCAACTTTCTAGGATGGTGCCCGGGCTGTCTAGGGCAGCACCCAAGCACTTGGGTGCATTAAATGTGGATGCCTAGACACTTTATGTACCTCAAACATTCGAGTTTTGGGGATGTTTACTAAGCTGAAACAAAACAAATACTCAAAGCTGAATATGACAATTATTCAGAAAATTACAACCTCAGAGAAATAAAAGGTAATGGACACAAGATTGAGGGTTGAAGAAGGGTGACCCCCTGCCCCCTTAAGATTATATTTTCATATAATCAACTTAGGAGTGAGTAGAAGTAATTTTCACTCTCAATCACAAGATCATGCAAAAGATATACATACACACATGCATCACTTACTATGCAATAAAAACAATTAATTTCTTTACAAAATGAGAGTAAAAAGAGGAAACATCAGCCTTTCTTTGTTGTGGAAATACAATACATCAATGTGGCTCTCTTCCTATCCATGAAATGAAAGAAGTGCTCGAGAAGAATACATTGTAATGAATCTATAGGTCTAGTGTCTTGTAATATAGCAACAAAAGAAGAGTGAATATGGAAATATTCCATGATGGTGAACTAGAGAATATGGATTGAGGTGGATAGGGCCAACTTTAGGCTATCTTCAGGTACTATACATGAGTTTACAACTAGGAAAACCAATGTAGAATGAGGAAAAATGAGTTGTTTTTATAGACGAAAGAGGAGAGTTAGTACAAAAAGAAAAAGTGGAGTTGAACAAAACAAAGTGTCTAGCCACATGTCATGAGATGTGAGAAGTGTCCCAACACTTGTCTCTCCCTATGGCCTTCCTTTGTGGGCTGAAAATTGTCAAGGATTACAAACAATCAAATTTAGTAAGCACTGTCAAAATATAGGACTTACAATTTTTAGAACGCCATCCCTACTTTTTTAGGACTATCATTTTTAGGCCAATCCAAGGCTCCTAAATTTAGGGATCCCCTAAAATTTAGGGATTCCTCAATAGTGATATCATGTAAAAGTTCTTTCTAAGTACATTAGAAAAATGGTGTTGGAATCTTTATATGACTTTTCTAACCAAAGATATATGCATTTTGAGCTTTCAACCTACACATGCACGTTGTACAAACATTTCATGATCATGCCATCTTGTTGATTATAATTGTCTACTCCAGTGGATCTAGCCCACACTTCAAGGTATTGATAAGCTGGATTTCGAGTCACAATCACCCAATCAAGTCATATAGATAAAAGTGTGTGCTATCTTTTTTCTAACCCACTGCATGACCATTCATCAATGGCCGACTATTTTTACTTTTCTAGATATCTAGTAATTACAATGGAAATAAAGACAACGAATAATTAAATATACAAATCAATCAAAAGAATATAAGTTATTTTTCTTCATTGTGTTGTGATGAACAATTGGTCTTGGCTACTAGCTATACATCATCATGTATTCTCTATATCTTATAATGCTTAATATTGCCATAGTAAACTCAATCGATGGGAACATATCTTTTTGATTCAACAATTCAAAAAACGTGTCCTAACCATATCTTCTAATTTGATCTATCAAATTTATCGATCCATCCATCTAAACAAGTTTATAATCATTGGAAGATTGTTTGTCAATTAATTCTGGCAGATTCAAATCCTAGAGCTAGTTTTTCTTTTCCGTTCATGATGGAAAGTGAGACAAAGAGCACTATTTGCTCGTAGTCAGTTCCCACATTATGGGACACTTTTAGCAGTCTTAACTGTAGGTATAGAACCCTGGTTATCACGTGCTTTCTATAGAGTTAATGTTGAGAAACCACTTCTTTAGTTTACACACTTCAGTTGGGGTTTCACACTGACAGCCCCAAAAAGGGCTAGTGTCCACATTTTGGTCACTTTCTCAATGGGCGCCCATATATGGGCCACCCTAGACAACTCATGCCTATAAATAGACAGTCACTTTATTCATTCATACTCCACTTCAATCATTCTTCACCCACCTTTCTTCGTCACTTCTGTTAGAATTTGCCGATTCTATCGGCAGTGCCCAATGTAATTTGTGTGGTGTGGACACTTATTAAAGTGTCAATGTAAGGTGTGTACACCTAGTGTATTAGAAACTTAAAGTAGTGACACTAGACTCTAGAGTAAAATAAACCTAACTCTAGTTAGTTGGTGGAAGGCTGTTTAGGTCAACCATTGACCTAAACATAAGTTGTACTTTCACTTTATCTTTCATTCTTGCAAGTACACTCTACTCTTTTTGCTTCAACTCACTCTCTTGCTGTCATTGTCTCTCCTCTCTCTCTCCATAGCTGGCTGCCATTTTCCAACATTTGGTATCTGAGCAGCTCGTGCGTGTGCATTCCATTCAGCCACCGTCAGCCGGTGCCATCCTGCCCAAGGTCCTACTGCTGCCAGCTCGGTTCTCAGCTCGAGGATGAGTTTTCAGTTGCTGTGAGGTGCTGCTGAAGTGGAGGAGGAGCTATAGTTGAGCCATCTCTTGACTACTCCAAATCTGTCTAGTTCAACCATCAGCTCCAAATCTGTCATTTTGCTCCAAATCTGTCCAGCTCAGTCATCTGCTCCACATCTGCTGTTTTCAGCCTGAGCGCAGCGCTGCACGCAGTCCAATGCACAGTCCCACACACAGCCCGAGGACCTACTGTTTTGGAAGAGTTGTTGCTGTTTCAGCTCTGCCCGCCATTTTCTCAGCTCTACCCGCCATTTTCTCAGTCCTGTCCACCAATTTCTGCAAACCCTAAAAAGTGCAAAAACCCTAATTTTCAGATTTTGGGTTTTCTCGAAATTTTTGGAATTTCCAGTATATTTCGGCCATTTCTTCTCGAATCTTAGCTCGTGCTGCCCAAAAATTTGGGGCTTTTGCCCAATTGGAGGCCCTTTGCGCAAATTGTTACCAAACTCATAGGCATTGCGCAACTTCTTCCACATGGGCTTAAGAAAATTTGGGGATTTTCAGTTTTTTGGATCCGACACGCATCGCGAGGCAGATTTCAACTGCTGTTCACTGTTGACATGCATCCAGAGGCGACATTTTTGCAGAAATTCCAACTGTAAGGTACAAATTTCTTCAATTTCTTTGAAATTTTAGAAAGAAATTTGGGGCTTTTGCCCAACACACACTCCAAGGCAAGCAACAAGCAATACAATAGCATTTAGTTGCTGTTACAGTCAGATTGGGCAGAGAATCTTGGAAAAATTCAATAAATTTTGGTAAGATCAACATTAAGTTGCTGTATTTTGTACTTTTGTGGACACACATTTCGAGGCGGGTGTGGTACAGCAATATAGTACTGTAGTACTGGCTGAGTGCTGATTTGGGTGGCATTGTGCACACTTTGGCATTTGAGTGACAGTTTGGTATTTGTTTCTTAATCCCATGGGGGATTTTGGTACTCGAGGAGTATACTCTATACTTCAGCATTGAAGTATTTGGCTGCAGATTTTTGTCTATCACTGACAGTATGGCATGTTAGGGGAATAGTGATCAAAGCAACATCCTTGGTGTCCTCACTCAGGAGGACAAACTTGATGGCTCAAACTACCCACTATGGATTTTTATGGTCCGTAACCTTCTTGTGGCGAAGGATTGTGGGACTATGTTACAAGTGATTTGCAGCGACCGGGAAGTCTTGCACCTCAGACACCTCAGCGTAACGCTCGAGGATAGGTTGATGGTGTTGCTGCTGCTGGTATTGGTGCTGCTACTGCTACTGCTGCTGCCCCTCCTCTCCCTCCTACCCAGGATCAGAGGAAATGGGACTCAAAAGATGCACATGCACTTTCTTTGATTGCCTTGTCACTGAAAAGGACAATTATTCCGCGCACACAGTCTTGTAAGACTTCAAAATCAGCATGGGATGTACTTAAGCATATGTTTGCAGCACGCAATGAGGCCAAATTATCCTATCTCTGTAGAGAGTGGGCCAACGTGACCATGGATGAAGGTGATAGCATAACAGAGTACCGTAGTCACATACAGGATTTGCGTGAGTAGCTACACAATGTTGATGAGGTCATTCAGGATGTTGAATTAGTAAACATCACACTGAATTCTCTTCCAGAGTCGTATCTTGGTTTCCACACCTCTTTGATGTTGCCTTTGAGGAGGGGGCAGCAACCCCTTACATTTGTGGAGTTGGAAGGCCTCTTGTTGCAAGAGGAACAGACTCGGAAGAATGTGGCCTTACATTCAGGTGATATGGCTATGCTTTCCAAGTTCAAAGGCAAAGGAAAAGTCAAGCAAAATGTAAAAAATCAGCAAAAGGGTGATGTTGAACAGCCATCAAATAAGGTTGTTCAAGATACAGAAAAGACTAAAAAGAAGGGAAAATGCCATTATTGCAAGAAGCCCGGTCACTATATCAATGAATGCAGAAAGAGATTGGCCAAAGAGAAGAAAAAGAACTCCGGTTTGGCTATCCAAGAAACATCAGCCACTAGCAAATCTACTAATGATGATACTTCAGCCAACTTTGTAGAGAAGGACTATGCATTTCTCACATGTAGTTATGATTCTTCAATGGCTGATTCAGTATTTAATGCTGCTGAAATGCAGCAAACATGGTATTTTGATAGTGGGGCGTCAAAGCACATCACTTCTAGGAAGTGTTTGTTTATCTCTTTGCATTCAGCCCCTGCTGGGAAGCGTGTTACATGTGCGAACAGCAGCAATTATGATGTATGTGGCATTGGGACAGTCACTATTACTGCTGCAGATGGTTGTGATTTCATGCTTCTAGATGTCTTGTTTATACCTGGCATTACAAAGAACTTGTTGTCTATCTCTGCTTTTAATGAACATGGCTTTCAAGTCATCTTTGAGGATGAAAAATGCATTGTTAGAGACAGAGATGGATTATACACTTAGACTGTCCAGCACCCTACATAAGGGTCTATTTTTGTTGGATACATATAACAGACAGTCTCATGATGCTTTAGCAGTCACTACTCTTTTGCCCGCTATACAAAATGCAAAGCTATGGCATGCCCGCTATGGACACGTGAGCTTTGGGAGTTTGATGACCCTTCAAAGGTATCATATGGTAAATGCATTGCCTTCAGTGGAGACTCCACCTCCTCATGCATGTGAGGGATGTATTTTGGGCAAGATGCAAGGTTTGCCTTCAAACAAGATGGTGCCGTGCGTGCTGTCCGAAAATGCAGCTTATTCACTCTGATGTTTGTGGTCCCATGAGGACACGTGCAATTGGAGGTCATCAGTACTTTGTTACATTTATTGATGACTACTCTCGGTATACATAGGTGTATGGTGTAACGTGTCCACTAGCATCATCCAAGACACGTCTTAGCAGTCCATCGGAAAGGATGTCTAGAAAGCTCCGCCCGGCACTTCCATGGAATGTTACGGGTTTTGCGATCTAGGGCTTCCCATGTCTGCCACGTAGCGGAAGTATTCTGGCCGTTCCCACTTAGGATCGACCGGAATTAGGGTTTTCCTGATTGGTCATTACCTAACAGCAATTAGCATCGGACCCAAGCGAACTACTTTACGCAGAAACGCCAGGTCCGAAGCAGATTCACGCTGCACTTGGTTCAAGGAGAATGGGAAACGAGAGGGATGCAAAGCTCAACCTCTCTGCCATAAGGCATAGTCCCATTCCGTTCCCCTAAAACAGCGTAAATCAGGTAAGACATAACTCTAGGTCATCGCTTTCGTTGTTCGTGTCCTTTGACGATCATCCTGTTGTTCTTCAAGATTTGAGAAAAGTTCCCGGCCGACCGGGACCACCCAACCATAGGACGGACCCATGGCCCATCCTCCGCACTTTCTTAGGTTTGTTTTAGTTAGGTAATTATCTAACACGTAAGTTGGACATGTAACAATCAGCTTCTTTAATTAATCCGTTAAGCACTAGTTCCTTCACGTAATCTTATCACGTGACATAGAAAAACAATATCAGACAAGTTCTTTGTTAATACATCATCATATTTATCTTTGAAATACAAGGAGTTCCGCCCGTAGGCTTGTCCATAATCCGCCCGAAGGCAATCCAGTAATCCACCGGGATCACTATTCCAAGCTTCGCCCGTAGACTAGTATGCGGGCCTCGAGATCCAATCCCGAGTCACGTTAGCCTCTTATGTAGGACCCGGAAGGCGAGGGATTTACGGCCAGAGCCTCCCCTGACACCCAAGTGTCCTCCTGCTCCAAGTAGAGCTCAACGGAGAGACCTCTCGCGGCGGGTTCGGTCCACGTTCCCGGCGCGGCCAACAACCCCCTTGGTTAAGATCAGGCAAGCAGTCGGGGGTAACTGAAACTGCCTCTCCCTTCAGGTCTTCAACCTAAAATTCAGGTCTTCAATCTGAAGTATAGATATTCATTTAATTTGTAATTCATAAATCAAACAGTGCTCTAAAATCTCTAGCAAGCACAAACACTTCCATTAACCGATCTTGTTATTGGCAAACTGCTAAGGAATGATCCTTTCCTTTTCAATGCATCAACACTCGTTCCAGGGTGTCTTGCAACTTGGCAAGATCCCCTATATTCTGGGTTAGGGCATGCCCTATTAACCAACTTGGTCAACCCTAAAGTTCATTGGATACTTTAGTTTCCGGTTTTTAACCTTCCTTATTTAGAAGGATATCAAAGAATACATCCTTTTGCAAGATAACTTGCGTAAGGATCCGCCATCCTTGTTGAGGGTATTTGACCTTTCTTCTTGTGAATCAATCACAAGACCATATGACTTCGCACTTGCTGCGCAAGTCCTGCATCGTAATATACAATGAAACAATCCGTTTTAGTTTCTTTAAGCTGACGTTTGTCGGACCTAGGGTCTCTTTTTAAGAACCTCAGGGACAAACCCTAGTTCTTTTACATTTACGATTTATTAACCCTACAATCAGGGAAGGTAGGCAAGTATTTAAGGTATAAACGTTTCTTGGATTTTTAAATCATTTCCAATGCATATTTCGCAGCATAGATATTTCTAAGTTTATATTAATTCGATTAACTTTTAGAAGGTAATATCGAGATCACCTCGGCACGATTTGTTATCCTTGTGACAATTGATTTTTCAGTCCTAAACTTTATTGCTTTGAGGTTAGGTAAATTCAATTAATCTTCATTTTTCCTTGCGAACGAAACTCATGCCAAATAACAATCTTTTCCTTGCTAAGATATGCAGTTAGCAATGATAACTTCCTAGAGTTCAAGCAACGTAACAAACCTTTCATGAATTTCATCTTCTATAATGATTCGTTGCAAAAAAAAAAAGGGGGTTAATGGTGCAAGATGCAGTTTTTATACCTTCAAGATTTAACCGAAATATACTACTATAGTAGGTAGATAATCTTGCTCGTAATTTGTTTCAATGCATGATGCTATTTGAAGGAAAACTATGTTTTATACATTATCATTTTTGCATGTTCAATTAAACTAAACTTCTTCATCGTAAATAACTAAAACAAAATATATCTTATCCCTAACAATTCATCTTGCATGATTAAATTAAAACCGATATAAAACCAAGAAGGAAAATCCTGGTTTTGGGGTGAGATATCCACATGGATATCGGGAGATGACCCTCCAGCAGCTACTCCTTGGACTTTCTTAGGCGGCATCGCAGTTGTAATCCTTCAAACGTGAAGGTAGCTTTTACTCTCCTTTTCGGATTTCCACCGTCTCTCTTTCGAGGCAAGGAGCCGTTTAAAGGATTGACCACGAGAAGGGGTAATAAGACCTTTAAGGTCTTAGCTTCTTCGGAAGGGAAGGGTTTATAAAGCCTAAAAGAAAAAGGGTCTATAGGGTATAATCACGGTGAAAAGGGTGTGTGTGAGTGTGGTTTCACAAACATATATGACGGCCCTTGGGAGATCTTTGGGCTTGGGGTAAAAGGTATAGGAAGGGGGATTTTTGGAGAGGTTTTGGGACACAGAGTAGTAAAGGTTTTAGGGATTTTAACCCGAAGTGATAGGGGAAAGGTAAAGGGTGAAGGCTTATAGCACGGGGGAGAGGAAAAAGGGTGTGTAAGGAGAAGGGAACACGGGGTTAGAAAGGGCTTAGGGGTTTAAAAACCGGGGGGGGGGAGGGGGGGGAGAAAAAGGGTGAGTAAAAAGGGATATAAGGGGGGTGAAAGGGTTCTAAGGGAATAAAACCGAAACCGGGAGGGGGGGTGTGAAAGGTAATAAGGCTATAGGAAGGGGGGCTTAAGGAGCCCCCCCCCCTTAGAAGCTTCAAGAAGCTTTTGTAGCCACGTGGTGGGGGGGGGGGGATAGTCTACAGGCGGTGGTCATGGCGCACGTGGGGAGAGAGGATAGAGGCGGCAGGCGGCAACTCGGCAGCATCAGGCGGCAACTCGGCAGCATCAGGCGGCGTCCTCCTCGTCTTCGTCCTCCCTCCTACAACTCGGCAGCAATACCAGCCCGGCCATGGCTTCGTCCTCTCCCTTTCTTTCCCCAGCAGCAGGCCCCCTCTTCTAGTTAAATAGGGGAGGGGAGGGAATCCTCCCCCCTCAACGTGTCGATGGGCATGCTACTGGAGCCGAGCAAACTCCAGCGAGGAGCTTGCTGGCTCCTCTATCCCCTTCCAGCCTTCTAGCACAATACGCCGCCGCGTGAGAGGGAGAAAATAATCAAAATAAATATTTGATATATTACATATGGGCTGAAGGCAAAATCCAATGTGTTCATACATTTCAAACATCTTGTTGCAAAGCTTGAAGCTGAAACTAACTTAAAAGTGCAAATACTTCGCACAGATAAAGGGGGGGAGTACATGTCTCGTGCTTTTGAGACATATTTGCTTGATCATGGCATATTACACATCAAGCCACTATTAGAATGACTCCTCATCAAAATGGTGTTGCTGAAAGGAAGAATCGGACTCTTATGAAGATGACTCGTTGTATGCTAAAAAGCAAGGGGCTACCTCATAAATTTTGGCTAGAAGGCCTTCAGAGTGCAAATCATGTATTGAATCGTGCACCCACTAAGGCACTGAAGACGATCACACCGTTTGAAGCTTGACGTGGCAAGAAACCCAAAATAGACTACTTTCAGGTGTTTGGTTGCATAGCCTATGCACATGTTCCGAAAGAGCTTCATGGGAAGCTTCATGACAAGGCTATAAAATGCATATTTATTGGCTACAGTTCGGAAAGCAAGGGCTATCGCGTGTATGACCCACGCACAAAGAAAGTCATTGTCAGTAGGGATGTCCTATTTGCTAAAAATGCTGCATTTTCACATTATCAGTTTCAAATGCCAGCCACCCATGACATTGGTGATGTCTTTGAGGGTCTTTTGCCACTTACTTTGGAGTTTGTGCCTGATGTAAATGGCAGGACAGACTGAATACAGCAAGTTGTTGTTGCACTATATGCTCCCGAACAGCAGGGTATCGATGATGGTTTGCTACCAACCGTGCTTTGTACCTGTCAATTATACCATCAGGATTGCATTTGAGTTTAAAAACCCATTTTGTGCCAATGGCCTTCTTGCCATGTGGTAAATCTACAAGATCCCATGTAGAGTTAGTGGTAATAGAGTCTAACTCATCCTGCATGGCCTGCATCCAATGTACATCTTGCCAAGCTTTGTCCAAGGAAGTAGGCTCATCATTGTCCAATAGTGAGCTCATAAACACATGCTCATCACAATCATCTACTTCTGTAAAATCAATCAAATGTGCCCCCCCTGCATCATTTGTTGCATTTCTGGTAGCCCTTTTAGTGTGTTGAGGTATAGGAGCATCCATTTTACTCTCTTGGAGAGTCTCTAACAGCTGCATCATTTGCTGCATTTCTGGTAGCCCTTTTAGTGTGTTGAGGTATAGGAGCATCCATTTTACTCTCTTGGAGAGTCTGTAACAGCAGCGGGCACATTTGATTGATTTTACAAAAGTAGATGATTGTGATGAGCATGTGTTTATGAGCTCACTATTGGACAATGATGAGCCTACTTCCTTGGACAAAGCTTGGCAAGATGTACATTGGATGCAGGCCATGCAAGATGAGTTAGACTCTATTACCACTAACTCTACATGGGATCTTGTAGATTTACCACATGGCAAGAAGGCCTTTGGCATAAAATGGGTTTTTAAACTCAAACGCAAGGCTGATGGTACAATTGACAGGTACAAAGCACGGTTGGTAGCAAAAGGCTATGCACAGAAGAAGGGCATGGATTATGAAGAAACTTGTGCTCCTACACTTGTATGAGTACGGTGAGATGTGTGATTGCTATGGCTGCAAATTATGGCTTGCAAGTACATTAGTTGGACATTAAGACAGCATTCTTGAATGGGGATTTGCATGAGGATATTTATGTGTCACAACCTCCAGGGTTTGTGGTTAAAGGGAAAGAGCACATGGTATGCAAGCTGCATAAAGCTCTTTATGGTCTCAAACAGGCTCCTCGAGCATGGTACTCCAAAATTGATGCTTATTTGGCTAGCAAAGGGTTCAAAAATAGTCCGACTGCTCCCACTCTACACATTAAGAATGAGGGGAGGGACTTGCTGATTATCATTCTTTATGTAGATGACATGCTGCTCACAAGACCTACAGAAGAAAAAATTGCAGATTTTAAGGCTGAATTAAAACATGCATTTGCTATGTTAGTTATACGCTGCCTACACTATTATTTGGGGATTCAATTCACCCAAAATCAGCATGGTATCATCATGTCACAGTCACAATATGTGGATAAGCTGTTACATAGGTTTAGTATGCAAGATTGCAAACCTATGTGCACTCCTATGGAGCCAGGCTTAAAGTTGTCTATGCATGATGGTAAAGAGATGTCTGCCAGGCTATTGGCTATCTTATTTATCTTTGCAACACATGCCCTGACATTCAATATGCAATATCTGAGGTGAGCAAGTATATGAATAGGCCACGGACAATACATAGGCAAGCTGTTAAGCAGATCTTCAAATATTTGCAAGGTACTCAGTCACATACATTATTATTTCCTAGGGGGGAAGACTTGCACTTATAGGCTTACAGTGATTCAGATTGGGTTGGTGATGTAGACACTAGGCAGTCTACTAGTGGACACTCTTTCTTTCTAGGCCGTTCATGCATTTCATGGCTAAGCAAGAAACCGCCTACAATGGCTACCTCGTCTTGTGAGGCTGAGTACAGGGCAGCCTTCACAGCAACAGTGGAATGTGTTGGTTGTGCAAATTGTTGGCTAATCTACATTTACCATTGGAGGGTCCTACACCCATTCTTTCTGATAGTCAAAGTGCTATTGCAGTAGCACGAAATCCTATGTTTCATGCTCGCACGAAATACATAGAGGTGCATTACCATTATGTCAAAGAGAGATGCTATGCAGGAGAGATCAGCTTGATGTATGTACCCACACAAAAAAATGTTGCAGACATTTTCACCAAGGCATTACCACGCGAGAAGTTTGAGGCTTTTCGAAAGTCCTTAAACTTGTTACCCTTTGGTGATTGATCATCCTTGTACTTCATCTCATTGGCACTGGGGTGTTAAAATTTTCCGATTCTATGGACAGCGCCCAATGTAATTTGTGTAGTGTGGACACTTATTAAAGTGTCAATGTAACCTAGTGTCTTAGAAACTTAAAGTAGTGACACTAGGCTCTAGAGTGAAGTAAACCTAACTCTAGTTAGTTGGTGTTAGGTCAACCCTTGACCTAAACATAAGTTCCACTTTCACTCTATCTTGCATTCTTGCAAGTACACTCTACTCTTTTTGCTTCAACTCACTCTCTTGCTGTCATTGTCTCTTCTCTCTCTCTCCATAGTTGGCTATCATTTTCCAACAACTTCGACACTCTTCCCTCTTCACTCCATTACTGCCCATACCCCTAGTGGAGGACATCGCAATTCGTCATCAAACCTTTCCCTTCTCCCTCAAGTGCCCTATTCTTGTTATATTTAAGGCTGCATTTAGAGGCTTCACCCTCCTAGAGTCATCATTTGATAGCTGGTGACTTCTCTTCTCCACCAGGCAGCATTAGCCTACTTGCGTTTTGGATCTTCTCACATCTTAGCGATAGTCTCCAACTGTTAGCATCATCAACTACCATGCATTTTGCATAGAAATAGCCCTTACAGTCTACATTTGTCATCATCAAGCATCGCCTCTAGATCTAGTGACCTTTCCCACACAGGCATCAGCATTCTATTATTTGCATTTTTAGCATTCTAGGCTCTAGCATATGCATTTGCAACCTAGCTCAACTTCTCCAAGGATCTGAGGATTGTGGTTTATGTAGGGAATGGTTAGGCATGGAGATCGAGACAGAATGTCCTACGCACAGTGAGAGAGACAGAGAGTGAGAGAGAGCAGAGTAGAGAGTGAACACGTTTTCAGGTACAATGACGAGTGTGTACCTTTAGGTTTTTAGATAGATATATATATATATATATGTAAGTACAAGTGCTAAGGGTGTGTTCACACCCGAGCACATTTAAAAGGCACAAGGCCTTTATTTCCAACAACCTCCCACCTAAAGGCAATGTGTCTTAAGAGGAGAAAAGAATCAGCTAAGTCTAGATATGTGCAATGCTGAAATACATATATCTATCCAACTCCCATCATCTGTCGGCAACCAGCAAACCGCTCTGCTGGAAGACCCTTCGTAAGAAGGTCTGCAGGATTATCATATGTATGCACTTTGACAAGCTCAATGCTTTTGTTGTCAAGTACATCTCTAATGAAGTGGTACTTCACATGTATGTGCTTTGTCTTTGCATGAAAGACAAGATTCCGTGCTAGCATGATAGCACTCTGACTATCACAATGGAGAATAGGTAACTCTGTGATGCCAAGCTCTCCCACCAGACGTGAAAGCCATTAAGCCTCTTTGCATGCCTTAGTGGCAGCCACATACTTTGCCTCTGTAATAGACAATGCAACACACTTTTGTATCCTGGAGATCCAAGAGGCTGCTCCTCCTGTGAAAGTAAACACATACCCAGAAGTGGACTTCCTACAATCCACATGACCAACATAGTCTGCATCTGTAAAGCCAACAACAGATGGTTTCTGCTTTCCAAAGGAGATGCATAACTCCTTTGTGCCTTTGAGGTATCTCATAATACCTTTCACTGCATCCCAATGCTTCTTGCCAGGGGTTGCCATGTATCTGCTAACCACTCCCACCGCAAAGGCAATGTCAAGATGTATAGCAACCATAGCATACATCAAGTTGCCAACAGCTGAAGCATATGGTATCTTGGCCATTTCAGCCTTCTCAACATCAAATGTAGGGTTGTCCTCTGCACTAAGTTTCACATATGGAGGCAATGGAACCCCAATTGTTTTCCCCCCCTCCATATTGAAACACTGCAAAACTTTGGAGATATACTCCTGCTGAGATAGATAGAGTAAGCCTTTCAATCTATCTCTGAGTATTCGCATGCCAAGAATGTGATTTGCATCACCAAGATCCTTCATGTCAAAGCTGCCATGAAGACTTTGCTTCAATGAATCCAAGGCATGAATATCCCTGCCAGCAAAATCAGCATGTCATCAACATACAAAACCAAGATAATCAGGCTACCATCTGCTACCTTCTTGGTGTACAAGCAATGATCTACTTGACTTCTATGAAAACCTTGGGACTACATGAATGTATCAAACTTATGATACCATTCTCTTGGTACTTGTTTCAGCCCATACAAATTCCTTTTGAGTTTACATATGAGTTTTTCCTTCCCTTGTTCAACAAACCCTGCAAGCTGCTGCATATATATGTCTTCATGCAGATCACCATGTAAAAACGCAATCTTTACATCCATTTGTATGAGCTCCATATCCTCAACTACAACCAAGCCCAAAATGGTTCTCAATGTAGTCATCTTGACTATACGAGAGAAAATCTCATCAAAGTCAATTCCATGCTCCTCCTTGTACCTCTTTGCAACCAATCTTGCTTTGTACTTTGGTGAGGAACCAGAAGTGACCTTCATCTTGTAAACCCATTTGCATGGAAGGGTTTTCTGTCCTTTAGGCAACTGCACCAAGTCCCAAGTGCCATTTTTATCAAGAGATTCCATCTCTGACAGCATGGCTTTATACCATTTCTTGCTGTCCTATCTGTCCATTGCTTCCTTAAAGCAAGACGGTTCACCACAATCTATCAACATGACATAATCAGCCACATTAATTGCACCAAGAACAAATCTGTCAGGTTGTCTAGTAGCCCTAGATGATCTCCTAACCCAATGGTCATTGTTTGATGGTTGTTCCTGCAAATTTCCATTTTCAGCATTCTGTTCTAGCATTTCAGCCTGCAAATCAGCATTAACAACTTGTTGTCCAAGCTGTTCATAGCACATGCACATGTAATGGCTCGTTTTCATGGGCAATAGCTAGCTGATCGTTTCCTGCATTTACAGGTTCATTTACAGCAGGTATTTGCTGCTGTACAGCGGGCACATTTTGTTGTCCAAAAGCCGGAATACAACCCTACGGACCTCCTCAGTCTTTTCGGGCTATTTGTGCATGCGATCTTCCCGGAAGATAACGTCATTGTTGCGTACTACTTTCCGTTTCTTGGGATCCCACAATCTATACCCCATTTCACCCTTGTCACCATATCCTAGGAAAATGCATTTACAGGACTTTGGCTCAAGTTTTCTGCGTTTTTCTTTACGAATGTGCACAAAAGCCTCGCAGCCAAACACTTTCAGATAAGCATATGAAGGTGGCTTGCTCGACCACGCTTCTTGGGAAACTCCCCCTCCCAAAGACCTATTTGGTGACCGATTAATTAAGTGAACGGCTGTCATAACAGCCTCTGCCCAAAAACCATGGGATAATGCAGCATGAGACAGCATCGTACAGACCTTATCTTGCATGGCCCGATTCATACGCTCTACAACTCCATTTTGGGGTGGATTATGAGGGCCATTGAGCTCCCTCTTTATCCCTTTGCTGTCACAAAATGCCTAAAAGGCCTTAGACACATATTCCCCACCATTGTCAGATCGAAGACACTTAAGTGTCTTATTTGTCTAATTTTCAGCCAATGCCAAGAATTTTTTAAACTTATCAAGCACTTCATCCTTGCTATGAATGGGATAAACCCATACCTTCTGTGTAGCATCATCGACAAAGGTGACAAAATATTTTTTCCCCCCTAAAGATAATCCTGACATTTGACATACATCCGAATGTACTAACTCTAGAGGAGAAGATTTCAAAGAAAGAGACTTTTTGTGAGACGTCTGTGCATATTTGCCATAAATGCAATGATCACAATGCTCAAAATCAACATAATGAAAACCAGGTAAGTAACCCAAACGAGAAAGCACTTTCATTCCTATTTGACTCATGTGTCCCAACTGGCCATGCCACAAAGAAACGCTTGGCTGCTCGGTCATGGCAACCACATGGTCACGCACACTAGATACATGAAGTGGATACAAAGTATCACTCTTGCAACCTCTAGCAATAACCCTAGATCCCTTACAGATCTTCCATTTTCCATCACCAAAGGTGGTATGAAAACCATCATCATCTAGCTGCCCTGTGCTAATCAAGCTCTTCTTGAGTTGAGGTACATGCCGTACATGCTGAAGTGTAAAGACAGAGCCATGCTGAAACTGTAACTGCACACTGCCAATACCTGCAATCTCACATGCATAGTTGTCCCCAAGATGGACAACAGAATGTCGACCCCCTGTATAGGCGGAAAACCACTCATGATGAGGGGTGACATGAAAGGAAGCACCTGAATCAAAAATCCAAGTATGCATGAGTACATCACTCCCACTGTCACTGTCATGAGTGACTACATTCACCTCTTCAATTTTTACACCGCTCTTCTTAGGCTAACTATCCTTCTTCTCTTCCTTGCTATCATCTGTCTTCTTGCCTTTTCCTTTCTCTTTCTTCCATTTGTAGCAGTCACATTTAAAGTGACCCTTCTTGCCACAATGATAGCATTCAACATCTTTGCCACGTGATTTACTGCATCCCTTGCCATTATATTCGCCCTTTTGTTGTGATCTGCCCCTAGTATGCAAAGCACTGGAAGACTTATTAGATGCATTGTTATGTCGATTCATCTCTTCCATAAGTAGAGCACTCTCTACATCAGCATACAAAAGGATTACATTAGAATTGCTCATAGCATTCTTGAATGTATCCCAACTCTCTGGTAGAGTACAAAGCAAGAAAGTAGCCTTAAATTCCTCATCAATCATGAACTTCAAGGCAACCAGCTGGCTGAAAATGGAGTTAAACTCACTCAAGTGAGTAGACATTGTTGTACTCTCTTTCATACGCAAATCCATAAGCTTTTTCAGCCAATACACTTTGCTTGCGGCACTCTTTTGTGCATACAATTCTTCCAATCTAGTCCATATAGCATATGCAGAATCCAAACCTTCAATGTTGAAGAGCAAGGCATCAGAAATCAATAGCTCTATGGTTGAGCATGCAAGCTCATTTAACTCATCCCAATCATCATGATCCATGTCCACGGGCTTTCCCCCTTTGGTTTTGATCGGCTTTGCTTGCTTCTTTTGTAACAAGATATTGTAGCACTCCTTTTGCCAAATTGCAAAATTGTATGCGCCTTCAAGCTTCTTTATGTGCTGCCGTTGACTCCTACAAGACTAATGGAGTGTTGAGCACCTAGGCTCTGATACCAGTTTGTAGGGACTGGTTAGGCACAGAGATGGAGACAGAATGTCCTACGCGTAGTGAGAGAGAGCAAAGTAGAGAGTGAACATGTTTTCAAGTACAATGACGAGTGTGTACCGTTAGGTTTTTAGATAGATATATATGTGTAAGTACAAGTGCTAAGGGTGTGTTCACACCCGAGCACATTTAAAAGGCACGAGGCCTTTATTCCCAACAGTTTACTCCCTCAACAGCTAGTAATCATCTTCCTCATCTTTGACGGCATCAAAGGATTGTAGTTCGCTCCCTCTATAGTTGTCCTTCACCTTCGTGATTACTTCAATAGCCCACTCCCCAAAGGACTGCATTTCGCTCCCTTCACTATGCAAATTCCCCATAGGTGCTACCACCTGAGTCAGACAGGATAGTGCAGTCATCTTTTGAGCTTCAGCTCCGCTATGTTAGCTTTTCTTCTCATAGCATGATTCAATATGTCATCACCATATTCTTCTTGAGTTTCTGAGCTTTTCTTCTCTCTTAGTGTTTGCCATACACACTGTGTTTCTCCCTGCAAACCCTATTGTTTCTTTGTACCATCACACATTTTGATATGGTATCAAAGCAAAGCGCAGAAGCTCAAAGAGCTAAAGACCCTATTCATCAAAGAAGGCAAAGACAGGTTGCGAATTCAACATCATCTACTAATTTTCCCTTTCATTTCTGCTACATCAATGGGAAAGAGAGATACTCTTCTCTTCTCTCACCCTCTCTCCCTTTTCCCAGTTCAGAATCTGATGCTATGACTTTACAAGCAAATGGACAGACCACTAGGTGCTCCTCTTTTAGCATCACCAGACCTCCCATTGATGTTTGCCGACATGGACCTTTGCTCCCTACACCACTAGAGTATATGCGTCTTTCCCCAGGCACTCATTGTGCCACCTCTCCATTCTGGGCTGCAGAGTTAATTCTACATCGACTTTCATATTTTTATGCTCCAAGCAATAAGACACATCCAATGCGCACTAAGTCCTCTCAAGTAAAAGGAGGATCGTCAGGTGCCACAACCTCCTCACGACGACCGCAATGCACTGCGGAGGAGGCTTCTACTACTTCTAGGGTTTCAAGAATACCACCTCAACAACCCACGATTTTGTAGTCTGCTTCACCCAAAGACAGTGATTATTGGATACCATCCCATCAACAGTTCGCTCCTTCACAAGACGATGGCTATTCGACACCTTCCATAACTTTGGCTCCCAATCCACTCCATTGAGAGACAACGACTCTTACCCCATCCTTGGCTCCGCCTGATGAGCCTCACCTTTCCCCACCCTCGACTACTCAAGTTCGAAAGGCTACCTCTGAAAGTTCTTCAACATCTTTGACATCCCTATATACCTTCAATATGACCGACAGTAATTCCTTCATCATCAGATGATTTGAAGTTCATGATCCATGAGTTTTTAGATTCCCTCTCTCTCACACTCGGGATTCAGAGGGGGATGTATTCTCTTTGCCCTCAAAGGGGGCTTCTACTTCTTTGACTTCAGAGAGGACTCCTATATCTCCACCCTCAAAGGAAACACCTACTCATCACGAAGTTCTTCCACACCATTTGTTGTTCCAGGATGGTTGTCTTTGAGTAGTCATTTCACCTAGTAGTATCTAGGATCTTCAAGTACCACTTAGATCAGGGCCTCGGGGATTCAACGCAACTTGGTGATAAGACCTTCGAATTCCTGACAGCATGGAGTTTTGGAGCTAGTGGCTTCTCTCGCAAGGTGAAGTCTAGTTCTACAATTCATCCCATCTAGTGCTCCTTACTACATGTTATCTTTCATGTGAAAATCTTGAAACTCTGGGATCCTCTACATCTTCATTGTCCCTCTTTTTGCTCCTCTTTCTTCCTCCCTTTTTGGGCTTGAGGGGGTGTTGAGAAACCACTTCTTCAATTTACACACTTCAATTAGGGTTTCACACTAACAACCCCAAAAAGGGTTGGTGTCCACATTTTGGTCGCTTTTTCAGTGGGCGCCCACATGGTGGTGCGCCACCCTAGATAGCTTATGCCTATAAATAGGCAATCCCTTTATTCATACTCCACTTTAGTCATTCGTCTGTGAGAGTGCGCAACAGAAAGAGAAAATTGAACACGAAGAGAAGGAGACAAAGAGAGAACACAGGAGAGAAGGAACAATTTGACTACAAAGGCTGAAGGTACAAGGCTGCAACAAGCAACCCCAGCATGCAACTCTATGCGTCAATATGGGACCAAACAATGGCAGAAGGATGAGAGAATGAGGGTTGGCCGATCACGAAGAATCAATGATGTACAATGGATAATGAAAGTGGAAGGACAAGCTGCCTATATATAGGTGAAAAGGAGGAAAAACCCTAAATGTAGTCAAACCCTTAAAAAATAGCCAAAAGTGCACAAAAAGAAATGCACTAATGTGCCCTCCATCTAAAGTGTCTAAAATACATAAAATGGCAAACAAAGACAATGTCAGAGCTCCTAATGTCCTCATCTGACTCAGATTGAGACTCACAAGCAAGAGATAACTACACAAGACATACAACTACTAACACCCCCTCTCAGATCCTGGATATGGCAAAAGGCCGAAGAAGAGGCAGAACCAAGGGTGGCAAGAAGAGTGCCAATGCTGATGTATCCATCGATGAAGAAAGCAAGCCAAGGAGCAAGACCCCCTCTCCATATAAACATCTGATCAAATGAAAGGCCACCAAAGAGCAATGGAAATGAAGAGGCCTAGAATGGATCACTCCAAGGACTCCAATCGAGGATGGGTAAGCCAAGCCTCTAACCCAACTAGGAGACAATAGTGAGGAACTATCGAAGGGGCCATAAGCTGCATAGAAACACCAAGGACAAAGGGCCAAGGGGCAGGGAATGGTGGCTCAATGACGAAAAAAAGGGGTAGCCGCATAAAAAAGAGACCCAAAGTAGACTGAAAACCCTGAAGAAACTCCTCACCATCCTTGGAAGCCCCCTTTAGAACACAAAGGGCCAGGGAATCCACAACCACATCACCAATATAGTCCCCCTCTGAAAGGGATGGGAGGTACGAGGGAGCACTAGAGGAGATAGTGGGGGATGGGATGAAACCTGTGGGATAAATGATACACAATTGGGAATAGGTGCAACAAGAGAAAGCTACTCGGAGGGCCCTACACAAGGAAAGGGGAATGGAGCAGAGATAGCTCCCTCTCCTACCAACCTGTCATAAAAGTGGCTCCTATAGAAGAATTATCAATAAAGACGGCCGACTCAATGAAGACAACGCGGGTCCCGAATCTAGGAAGGCCATAAATTGAGAGGAGAGGGAAGCCCAAGTCAAGAACTTATAGAGCCTCAGAAACAAAGCTTGAGGAACGATCACACAATAGAGGCAAGGTGCCAACACCACTAAGAGACACCGAAGAGATATCACATGTAGTGGCAATACCCTCCGAAGAACATGTAACAAATCACCTTCAAGAGTCATAAGATTGATGCACCACTGTCAAAGAGCCAAGGCTGCTCAGAACCAAGACAGTTAAATAAGGCTCCTCCATCAAATAGATGTGTAGAAGCATTGAGTCAATGGAAATAGCAGGTGACAAAGTAGAGATAGACAAAAGCTCTGATGTGGATCCACCCTTCGCTCCCAAACGAAGGTGAGCATATACTCCAACACTTCTTCTCAGGGTGCAAGGTCTTCCCACAATGAGGATATAGAGAGAGCTCACGCTCAACAGCCAAGATCCACAAACCACTTATTCATTCAAGTGTTTCAAGCGAGCACCTATGGCTATCTCTCACCTAGTTGATGCGCCTTCAATCCTACTGGGGTGTAGTGAGCTTACCTCAATGCCTGAATGAGTTGCCTCCTCCCTCAAGCACACCAGTAGATTCTTGATGCAAGCTCAAGCCTCCACCTCCAAGCTCCATCCTCCATAGCCGCACGAGAGACAAAAGAAGAGAAGAGAAGAGAATAAGAAGAGAGGAGATGGTGGAGAGCTTCATCTCCTTGATCCCTCACCCTCACACTCACACTCCCTCTCTCAAGCACACACAAGAAAGTAAGGAGAAAAGAAGAAGAGAAGAAGAAGAAACTCTTGTTGCCACACACCAAAGAATGAGCTCTCATTCACTTTTTGAACTTTATATACATATCCTAAAATCCCATGGGAACCCATCCCCTTTTTTACATGACCGGCCATTGTGGCAAGGTCCTCTTTTCCATTCCCTTCTACTTGGTCTATTTCTTTAGCCTATGCCCATCTACCCTTTTACAATTTGCACAGGAGGGAGCCTAGCGCTCTTTTACAAAAGTTTTGGGGTGCCTTTCACTTAAAAATCCGCTTTTGCCTTGAGCTTGCTTTTAGAGACCGCCCTTGCGCCTTTGCATGTTCTTTGTCCTGCTTCTTCCATTTCATCCGCATTTCACTTCTTTTACTTCCGTCTCGGGCTAGGGTTAACATTATCCCCCTCTTAGACAAGTGCCAAACACATGGCACTTGCGGGGCTTTGTTATTGAGGGTCTGGTGCTTCGAAGGGTGGTTGCCTAAGGGGATGATGGGGCCTTATGTTGATTGGTCGTGGTTGAGGAGCTTGGCTATGATTGCATTGTTGGAAACCAAGGGTATATTGAGTGGATGGCGGGGCCTCCCATGTTGGTGGTTGTAGCATCCGAGACTATGTGAAAAGAGAAGACGTGCTCTACCTAGGAAAAGTATCTACCTCACCGTGTAGTGCATCATGCTTCTGCTGGTGGAACGAGGAGCTCGGTCTGACCACAGGCAACACACAAGCCTGGGTGATATCCCACACTTGAGGATCCCGTGCGTGCAAGAGTGAGGTGCGGTGGTTGCGGCTCAAGGAGATAGGTCTAACCGTAGGCAAGTGTTACCTCCCTAGGTATATCCTACCCTTGAGGTGCCCTAAGCATGTGTGGTGGGGGATCAAAAAGGGCTAGGGGGTTAGACACCGAGCCGTCCGACCGAGGCCACCAGATGCGCCTAACTTGAGAACCCTAGGTGCAGTGACTGTGGTCTATGTGCAACTCGCTGTGTCTTCGTGTGATTCTCTCTTTCCATTTCCATTCTCTTTGTTTTTCTTTTTGTTTTGTACTTTTGCATTTTCTTTCTTTCTTTCTTTCTTGTTTTTTTTTTTAGTTGCATAGTCATGACAGAAGCTAGTCTTCGTCATCGGAGTGAGGCGGAGGAGGCTTAACAAATTTGTTAAGGAATTGGTGGCTTTGGAGATACTCCTTGAGGTCTAGGCAGACTTGAAGGGTGGTGGTGGAGAGGAATGGATGATTGCAGCGGGTGAAGCGGCTATCATTCATATCCTCTAGAAGAGCTAATCAAAATGAAGATAATAGTGCAGCTCGCATCATTAATCGAGCCATTGCGCAACTATTTATAGTGTTAAGATCAAAATGGAGGACTGGAAGGCCGCACTCCTGCGGAGTGGGGTCTTGCCTGTTAAGAAACCCTTCATCCACAATTTGCATTTTTGCATTTCTGCGTTTTGCGTTTAGGGTTTGCAGCCCCAAAAAGGGACGCCATCCTAGACTGACTGCGCCTATTTATAGGCCACTCTCTCATTCATTCCTTATGGCTGATTCGTTCAGTCTGTCACCTCTTCTCTCCAACCTCTCCACTATCCTCACACCCCTTCAGGAGGACATTGCGGTTCGTGGTTCATCTTCCTTGTGCTACGGCACCCTTGTTCCCTTGTATCGCATTCACTCCATGATTCAAATCTTCATCATTCCATTCATCAGAGTTTCTTCTCTCTTCTCTTCGCTTCTCCATGTTTTGCCAAGTTCACTCTATGTTCCTCCCCGCAAACCCTACCGTCTCGCTGGTACGTCATCTTTTGACGTGGTATAAGAGTTGGATCTGCTCAAACAACAGCAAAGATCCTCCACTCCAATGACGGTAAAGACCGGTGGCGGGTTCAACATCCACTTCTCTTCTTCTTCCGCTGCATCAACATCTCGTTTTTGCAGGTTTCAAGTATTTTCAACTTGCTGCCCGCACCCCTTTCGCGAAGGATATCGTAGTCTCAGTTGTCCATTGTTGTCTTCTACAGTCTGGCAATTTCCAGCCTTCCACCCGCAGTTTGCAGTTATTCACAGCAGAGCGACTGTTGCTGATTACTCTCCATTCAGAAAGTAACCTCGTTTTTGCAAATTTCGGATATTTCAGCTTTTTGTCCACACCCCAGACGTGGAGGACATCATGGTCCAAGCTAGCCATTGTTGTCTATAACAGTCCGGTTCATGTTTCCAACCTATTACACACTATTCGGAGCTGATTTCAGCATATTGATTGCTATGTTAGTTTTTCCTACGTTTTTAGTCTTTCTCTCCTCTGCAGCCTGCGTTTTTAGTCTCTCTCTCTCCTCACCTGCATTATCAGAGAAGACAAAGACCAGTGGCGGATTCGGCATCAACATTTGATTTCCCTATTATTTCCGCTACGCATTGGGAGATATCATTTTTCTCCCTCCCACCCTCCCTTATCCAATTTACCACATCGGTACCATGGCATCTCCCTCGATAGATTGTCCTTCTACTGGGTGTTCCTATTGCGGCACGAACAGTCATCCCACCGAAGACTGTCGACATCGACCTTTGCTCCCCACCCCCCGGAGTATATGCATCTTCCACCAGGCACTCCTTGTGCCACCTCTCCTTTTTGGGCCACAGAGATCCACAGAGATTGTTTTGCATCGGCTATCGGAGTATTATGCTCAAGGGCAATGAGCCGCACTCAACGCACACTAAGTCCTTTTGAGCACACGGAGGCTCTAAGACCTTACGAGGCGATAAGCCCTCCTGGAGACCAACCACCCCATAGCACAAAGGTTTTCCCCACCCACTTTCGGGTACAATGGCTTCCACAGCCCACATCTCCTCCACAGTCTACTCACCTAAGAGCTTGCAATTGTTCCCCACCCTTGGCTCATCCTGAGCCTCGTTCTTCCCCACCCTCTTCCACTCAAGTTCGAGAGGCCACTTCTGGGTGCTTTCTGGCTTCTTCTTTCAGGCCCCAAATACCTTCTTCAGCACAACCGGGGGCACTTCCTTCGTCATCAAATGCTTCATAGTCCGTGAGCCATGAGTGGTTGGATTTCCTTTCTCTCTCAAACTGGGATTCAAAGGGATATTTTCTTCCTTCGCCTCGGAGGGGGCTTCCAGTTCTTCTTCGGCTTTAGAGGGGGCTCCTCCTTCTCCTTCCGATTCAAAGAGGGACTCTATGTGCCATGAAGTTCTTCACACACCACCACCTTTCACTTTCGAGGAGTGGCTCTCCTTTGAGCAGCCATTTTCTCTACTCATACCCAGGATCTAGAGGATCTACCTAGATCGGGGCCCTCGGGTCTTCAGTAGCAACTAGGTGGCTAGGCCTTCGTATTCCTTCTAGCCATAGTGACAAGAAAAGGCCGGAACGGCCCCCCGGCACGTGGAATCGCCGTCCCCGGCACGAATCCGTCGTGGACCGCGTTCCAAATTGGTGGAACGTTCCCTGTCTAAAACGAGACAGGGAACGCCACGTGGCACCACTGACCTAGAGGGTGTGTGGACTAGTGTAACCTGCAAACAAGGATGATGGCTGAATGGGGGCAGCCTGTCTATTTATAGATATGGAAGGGCGCCCCAAAAATTAGGGTTTTCACTAAACTTTCGCCAACCGCTCCCCGTTTTAGGGTTTCCACTAAACTCTCTCGAACCGCTCCCCATTTTAGGGTTTTACTCTAAAAGAGCATTTTTAGTGTGTTTTGGGGCTGTTTAAGAGGCTAATCAACAAGTAATGCATATTTTAGCTCAACACGTTGCACGTAGACAGAGCACACTTGATGCTAGTTGGGATCCCAAGAAGAAGGAAGAGGTGGATACATCAGTGGCACGCTTTTTTTATCATGACCACATTCAATTTCGTGCAGCCAGGTCAAAGTATTTTAAATTGATATGCAAGAAGATTGGTGAGTATGGCCCTTCGTATGTACCTCCATCATCAAATACCTTACACACCACTTTGCTCGACAAGGAAAAGTGCCTTGTTGAGCAAGCAGCAGTGACTAGAAAGAACATGTGGGCTAAAAATGGAGTTTCCTTGATTGCTAATGGTTGGAGTGATACACACAAGCGATCCATTCATGGTATGGTTGCTTATTCTCGTAGGGAAATGTATTTCATATCTTCACATGATGCATCGGGGACAGGAAAGTCTGCAGATGTACTTGCAGCAAAGTGGGTTACAAGTGTTGAGCTTACTGGCCCAGAGCATGTTGTGGGATTTATTGCAGATGGAGAGCCCGCAAAAAGGGTAGCAGGTGCTATTATCCACGGATATTATCCGCATATCACAGTTTCATATTGTATGGCTCATTGCTTGAACAACCTACTAAAGGATATTGATAACCTATCATGGATTGCACCTGTCATAGAGCAAGGAGCTCAAATGGTTAGCTTTGTTTTGAATCACCAGTTTCTTCGCCATCACTTCTCTTTGCGGTCGAAGAAGACACTTTTAAAATACTCTAATACCAGATTTGCCTTTAACTTCTTGATGCTAGGCAGGTTAAGAGAATGCAGTGGTACCTTGAGGCAGTTATTTCTTATTAATGAGTTTACCTCATCAACATTGGCAGATACTCCTACAAGTATCTTATGCTTGGAGAAAGAAAATAACTCCACTTTTTGGGATGATGTAAAGCGGATAGATACTATGGTATCACCTATTGTACATTTATTGAGGGTTATGGATGCTATGCAACCTTGCATTGGCAAGGTATATGAGGCTATGGATAGGCTGAATGAAAAGTTATAGGAGTTGGCACCAAATGATGAGGCGTATGAGAAGATACACCATTTAGTTGTGACGAGGTGGAACTCCTATAGCTTACCCATGCATGCAACTGTATTTGTTATGGATCCTGAGTTCTAGGGCAAGGGTCAGGAGAATGACACTGAGGTTATGGATGCATGGAGACTTATATTGTCTCCGTCTAGTGCCTGATCATGGCACTAGACGAAAGATCAAAGATCAGCTTTCATGTTATAGGACCTTTCGGGGTTCTTTTGGTTGTGGGGATGCACAGGAGAATCGCTGTAAGATTGGGGCAGCTTTGTGATGGAAGGACCATGGTTCGGATGGTCCTAAGTTGCAGCAACTAGCCATCCGTATTTTGAGCCAGTCAATTAGCTCCTCTTATTTGGAGCAATTGTGGAGTACATACGCTCACATTGCTTCAAAGAAGAGGAACCGTCTTGGTGTGGAGAGGGCAAACGATCTAGTATTCGTTAGTGCTAATTTGAGGATGTTATGTAACAGTATGACAACAAAGCCCGATACATTCACAGTGTGGGAGATGCAGCAAGAAGAGGAGACACATGCTGAAGTTGAGGGAGATGCAGCAATTCATGGTATACATGATGATGAGGCTGGCACTTCAGGAGTAGCTAGAGCAGCCTCAGATCATGATCATGATCTTTGATTTAGTTTACTTATCATGAGTCTCATAATACATGACACATTTACATTGTATATGATATTATGATCATTGATGACAGTGTGACACTTGGGCTGTTGACAGTTATGCCATGCCGATATTATATTTGTACTTGAGTCTTGCAGTCTTGCAGTTGCCCTTTGGGTTATTTTGGCATGCCGCATTTTGCTGCAGTCTAGAGATTAGACTTTATATTTGTAGTCTTTTTTGGGGCAATGAGCATGTTATTTCAAAGATTAGACTTCAATTTCATATTTGTAATCTTTTTAAGTTTTTTGGCAATGGGACCATAGGCATGTTCTTTTAGCTTGACTTTAAAGTTTCGTTCATTGTTCATTGTTCATTGTTCATTGTTTTATGATTTATCATTTATGGCATATGTATTATGAATTTTATTATTTATAATTGAATAGCTTACCTCTTGAGCCTTGTAAGTTGCAATTCAATTTCTAATGAGTAGTTTTAGAATGATGCATAATATCTTAAAGTTAAAACTTAAAATGATTTGTCCTTGTGGATTGTATACCTTGGTTTTAAGTTTTAACACTCCAGAGTCCACATGGATTATGAGTAAAATATTTTTTTTTTCATGAATTTTAATTTTTTAAATGACGTTCCCGTTCCCACGTCCCCATTCCCTAGGTTTGGCGTTCTCGTCCCCGTCCTCGTCCCTGTTTCCCGTTCCCATTCCCGTTCCCCATTTCAAGTTTCTATGCTTCCAGCATGGAGTCACGGAGCTAGTGGCTTCTCTCTCGAGGTTGAGTTTTGGGTTCTATAGCTCATCCAGTCTCCTGGCTATCTTCAAAGGTCTCCTTTCAGGTGGTATTCTCATATTACAGGGTGGATCTTCTTCGTCCCTTGGTCAGCATGGAGCTACCTCCCAAGATCAAGTACAAGCATATCCTTATGGTTCTCGGCACCACACAAAGTCCGACATTCCTCCTATGCATTGCATGTTTTCATCATCTTTGTACTAGGGCGCTTGGGCAAGTGAACAATTTTCCCAAGAGGGACACTGTCCAAGTGGCACCTGCTGCATGAGCATTCTTCAGCATGTAGCATTGCATCTCCACCTCACTCTTCTCTTGTTCTCCTTTTTGGGCTTAAGAGGGGGTGTTAAGAAACCCTTCACCCACAATTTGCATTTTTGCATTTCTGCATTTTGCATTTAGGGTTTGCAGCCCCAAAAAGGGGTGCCATCCTAGGCTGATTGTGCCTATTTATAGGCCACTCTCTCATTCATTCCTTATGGCTGATTCGTTCAGTCCGTCACCTCTTCTCTCCAGCCTCTCCACTATCCTCACACCCCTTCAAGAGGACATTGCGGTTCATGGTTCGTGGCTGTCTTCATCATCTGCCTTGTGCTATGGCACCCTTGTTCCCATGTATCACATTCACTCCATGATTAGATCTTCATCATTCCATTCATCAGAGTTTCTTCTCTCTTCTCTTCTCTTCTCCATGTTTTGCCGAGTTCACTCTATGTTCCTCCCCGCAAACCCTACTATCTCACTAGTACGTCATCTTTTGACATTGCCTAAGGAGTATCTTAATAAGGTAATTACATGTGGTAAGAAAGGCGGAGTCAGGGTACGAAGAGAATTCGTTGATGAAGCGGACCATGGTATCATACAAGTTTTCTTATGTGAAAATAAGGGCATCTTTATACGTAGTACAATGCGGATTATAGATTATCAGGAAGTCATAGCGGGCGTGGACATTAGGGTCAAAATCCACTCCTAACCTTCGAGGGTATAGCATGAATATTGGGTTGTTCCGCTCGAAGGGTTGAGTGTTGCAAAAGGCCATCCAAGTATCCATGTTGATGTCACAGATCTGCCTTCTCCATATAGGTTGGCATTCATAACCAGGCACACACCTCGGCACTTTAAAACCTTTGTTTTGCCAAAATTCAGCATCTTCAATGCCCCATAGAGTGGGATTTCGTTCTCTCTCCTTCAACAATTACTCCCCGAGAGCCTACCTCCGATATTAATCACCTCCTCCACCACCTTGATGGGCAAAACTCTACGCAGGGTGGTGGGGAATTGGAAATTAAAATCGAAGGGGTTCGTGGCCATTTCTTGCTATTCCCAGATCACAAGGTCGGCGTGGAAGCTTGCTTGGGATTCGTTCTTGCATGGTGGGATAGGTACAGGTGGTGCTATTACTCCTCTAGCATTCCATCTTCTTGTTTCCTCCACCTTTGTTTTCTCCTTTCTCTCAGTGCCGCCTTTCTTTCTGCGGAGGTATCTGCTTGCTGCTGCTCATCTGGTCGTGAGAAAGGAGTCCCAACTCTTCCTCCTGCGGTCCCATTTCAAAGTTCATTTCGGCCACCTCCTCCTGCCTTGGCTCTTGCTGTGCCCCTTCTGTGAATCCAAGTGCGTCAACTTCTTGTGGGGTTAGGCCTGCCAGTAGGAGATAGTGGCGTTGCTCTTCAAGGCTAAGGCCAACTCCCACGGGTTGTGGTGGCATCTGCAGGCCTGCTCTCAAGGCCCTGCATGCTATCCCTAGCTTCTTCCTTACAGTTTCTATGGATTCTCCTTCCTCTGCTTGTGTGACATCTAGTAAGGTATTCAAGAAGGCACATTGCTGAGTTTGAAAGCCCACTTGGGTGGCCTCTGCTCTACTTTCAACAAGTACTTTGTCTTTCTTCACTTGAGCTAGACGACGCGCCAAGGTTTTCACCCTCCTTTCATTGCAGGTTGCCCACTCTTTTGCTCTCTTTATCATCTCCCCGAAGCTCTCCCCCTGCCTCTGTGTCAAGGCGGTCATTGTAGATTCCTATTCTTTCCACTTTTGAGTCGTCACCTCCTCCTTTTCCAAGTGCTCGATCTCTCTCTCCAGCCTCTCCTACTCATCTATCTCTAGCATCACCCTTTCTACCAGGTCTTCGACCTCTTGGTGATGCTCTTCCTCTTCCTACTCTCTTTTTGCTTCTCTTGCAGCAAGCTCATCCATTCCCAGTTGGACTTTCTTCAACTAAGCTTCCACGTCCTCATGCTGCATTATTAAGAGTTTATATTCACATTGTAATCCAACCAGCTCCTCGTTCTCATCTTCGAGCTGTTTTCTCTAGGTTTCCTCATTTTCTTCCTTGGTACATGGCCACCTGCCGGGTTTTTTTCAGCTGGAAAGCAACCACTGAATCTTTCTTGGCTTCCAACTCAGCCATCGCTATTCTCATTCCTCCTTGGCTTTCTCCAGCTGAGAGAGTAGCTTCGCAACATACTCGTCGTAGTTAGCGGGTGGCGTCACAGTTGTGGGGATCGGAGTTGTGGAAGTTCCCACCTTTTGCTGCTTAGGGTCCTGCCTTGACTCGACGTCTGCTGGTGCCGATCTCTTTTGCCCTACGGTTGGGGTTTCCACACTCTTTGCTTGAGCAAGTTCCTTGTTGCACACAAGCCATAAGATTATCGGCATCTACCATGGCCAGGGTGCCCTGGGTAGGTGTTGTTGTTGTGGGAGTAGGTACCATGAGGGGTGGAATGGGGTGGATGGGGGCTTTGCCCTTGCCCTCTTGCACTGCAGTTGGTATGCCTTCAGGCACCAGTGTGCTTGAACCCGGGCCCTCATCTCTCCTCAGGCTCAAAGTGTCCATCTCATCTTGTTCACCTTGTTGCTCCATTGACCTACGTTTGGCCATCTCAATGTCTTTCTCTTCCTTCTTCCTCAACTCCTCCTCCTTTTCAATGGCCTTTCTCTTCCTCTCCTCCTTTTAAGCGGCCTTTCTCTTCCTCTCTTCTTCAACTCTTTTTGACTCTGCCTCCGGCCTCTCAAACTCTTCTCTCTCTTTCTTCTTCCTTTCCTTCACCTCTTTCTTCGACTCTTTCTTGACTTTCTACAAATCCGCTTTCTCATTTTTCTTCCTTTCTTCCTCCTATTTTTCCGGTGTTGCCTTCTTCTTAGATTTTTTTGATTTCCTTCTGTTGAACTGAGCTTCTTGCTCTCCCTTCTCTTCACTAAGTGTCAGTGTCCTCTCACTCAATTGTTCTCTGTCATGATGGGGAGGTGACCTGTCAGGTGTCACATCCGCTCCTTCCTCTCCATTATGTGCCTCCTTTATCACTTCCTGGATAAGAGCAGTCAAGATTCCTCCATACCCAATGAACGAGGCTTTGGTTGAAGGCTTCTTTCTCTCGACTCCTTTTGACGCTGGGGACTCTCCACCCACCGGCCTGCTTCCAAGGGCTAGTGCTTTGGCAGATTGATCAATGGTTTTCCACACGTAGCCATTCCAATCCACCTCATCCAACGAGTGAGCTGCCATGCTCTCCAGCATGGGCACACTGATCTTGTGCATAAGCGAGTTGTACCTTTGGCTGGAGAAGAGGGAGTGGATCACCTTAGCCTGCAATTTGACTTCTGAGTTAGGGATGTCTTGAATGCTTATGCCATCTTTTGTCAAGACGTTCTCCTTTTTCATCTTCAGCATGGCATAAACATTTCTCTTTTATCTCTTTTTCACCTTTGGTTTCAATCTCAGCGCCTTCTCTACCAAGGCCTTACTAGCTGGAACCTGCACTTGCTTAACTCCTTCTCTACTCCCCATAGTTACTATCCCACACTCCCTCTCAGGGTCGTATGTCATTAAGAATTCCACACACTTAGTGTGGTCGCTCTTGTTCGACTCTTTGATGTACTTGGCAAGGTTGTACTATTTTACAATCCTCTTGGCAACCTCCTCATTGGCCACCGCCTCTTCAATGTTGTGAATGCTCCTGAATTTGAGCTGGTTGTAGGCCCGGTTTTCAAGGGAAAGGCCATACTTCGCTCTTTCCTCTTCCGTGAAAGAAAGGCGATGGGCTCGGTCTTGCTATGACATCTTCAGCTCCTATCATGAACCATGGTTCACCATTAGTGCTTTCCAAAACAATTACTTGCTGAAAGAAAAGACTCCATGCTTGCTGAATTGAAACATTTTTAGTACAGAAATAGACTTTCCCTTCAAGCTTTATTGCAAAATTTTATGACATTTTCCTCAATCGCGAGTTAATGTTTTCCTTCCTTTTTTGTTCTTAGGTGTGGATTGAGGCTTTTAAGGTATGTTTTTCCTTTTTTGTTTCCTTGTGTGTTTGATTTGATTTTGATTCACCTTACCCCCTCCTCAGAATTGAGAAGAGTCCTGCCTAGGATTGAAGGTTAGAGAGTAGAGGGCGTTCAGCACATGGGCATAGTGTTTTACTTTGGCATAAGCCAAGCATAGAAGTTTTGAATTATATTCCATGTGAGCATATCGGTCCATGTCGAAAGATCGGATGCCTACCTGGGTGATGTAAGTAAGGACATCGAGCAAGAAGTCACCAGAGTCTACGCGACTAGCAATGTGATGTTCCTCCTCAGTGAGGATGCGATCTAAGTAGGGGTATCCCTGAATGTGTGCTTCCATGGGTCGGTCACAAATGGTCGTCAGTACCCTATAAGAGGTTGGAGCGACATAAGTTGGGTCATACTCCGATGTTTTGATTGCGCGTCGTTGCTCAACATTTGTTATGATCTGACATCCTTCGAGCTCCCATTGAAGGCAAAGAGCGTACCATTTCCTCAAGAAAGGGGAGTCATTGTCAACAAGCTATTTCTAGTCTTCTATCTCTTGATTGTTCGCATAAGCTGTGCGCTTGTCATATGAGGTGATGAGGCGTTGTTTGTGCGCTTGTTCGCGGGAGACTCGGTGACAATCAGCTCCTCAGCTGCCTCAAAAGCCTTGACAAACATAAATTCCGATTCTCCCCAAGAACAAGGGAGTGTCCATACCTCCGTTGCTATAGGCTCGTCCAAGAGTCCTAAGTCTAAGTGGTCATAGCTTTTAGCAAGCGACATGAAGGTGGCATCTAGGCGTCTAAGACAAGCAACCAATTCATCCCCATTGTTCTCCACTAAGTCCAAGGCCACAGTCACAATCGATCGTTGCTCATAAGAGGGTCTAAGGCCGGCGGGGGGTTGGGGTTTGACAGAACTAGAGAGATCAGCAGCCGATGGGGCCCACTTTGGTTGTTCTTGAGCTTGTAGTTGGGCCTTTTATAAAGTAGATTGGGTTGTGGCTCTATTGACGCTACACTGCGACATTCAGGTGACGTTCCATGAGCTGTAGGACTAGTCATGGCATGTGTGTGAGTAGTAGGTTATGGTTTGGGTCGATAGGCTATCTATCTAAAAACCTAAAGGTACACACTCGTCATTGTACCTACAAACGTGCACACTCTCTGATCTACTCTCTCTCACTCTCTCTGTCTCTCCGCACGCAACTAACACCTGTTGTCTTGATCTTCGTGCCTAACCCATCACTACAAATTGGTATCAGAGTTGCCGTTGAGGCGTTCGTACTTCTCGGAGTTCGAGCAGGAGCTGACAAGCAAGCTCAGGTCGTGAGTTCGTGGGCGACAAGTCATGCAAGCAGCCATTGAATAAGTCATGAGCTGCAAAAGGCGAGCTGTGGAGAGTGCGACAGGGCCACGCTCCAGCTGACGAATGACTATTGGACTGGCGAGTGGGGCGGCTGGCAATGGGGCACTGACCAGCGTGGCAAAGACTAGCTAGCGGAGACTGACGAGCGTCTGCATTACGGGTGTCTGTCCTGCACGACAGGACTGCATGGCATGTATGGCAGGTCGATGGGGCTGACGATGAACACGGCAGCTGACTCTCGCGAACAGGCGCTGTCATCCCTGACGGGTCAACGGACCATTCAAAATTTTTTTAATGCCTCTTTCCGTTACCGGATGTTCACACTTACAACCACAGAAGGCAAATCTGTGTCTTGAAATTTGGGGGTTTTCCCAAATTTATGCCCGACACACATTGCAGTGTTTTCTGGACCAGAAATTGCAGACATTGAATGCACAAGCCTCAAAAAAAATTTGGGGATTCTCAAATGCAAGTAAGATTTTTCATGGATGAGTCAATTTCACTAAAATCTGTACAATCTTAGCCAGAAAATTTAAAGCTTTTTCCAAATTTGGGGAATGTGATGCGAGACAAGCAAATTTGTCTCAGAAATTACAGAAATTTGTGAAATCTTCCCTCCGACATTTGGGGCTTTTCATGTACATTCACAAATTGGGTTGAAATTTACCCAATTTCTCAACATTGATGCACATTGGACCCCGTGCAATTTGGGGCTTTTGCAGTTTGGGAAAAATCTGGTGCAGCATTTGGTCATTTTATGTACATGTAGGTTGAATTTCACACAATTTGGACATCAACACTTGGTAAAATTTGGGGGTTTTGCTGAAATTTGTCTATTTTGGCAAAATTGGTCTGTTCTATGCATGACAAAGAAAATGCAGATGTGTGGTTGATGCTTTGAGCACAAAAATTTTGGGGCTTTTGACCATTCGAGTCAAATTTTATGCCCGTGGGTATATGTACAACAGAAATTGCAGCTAAAACTTGGGATTTCTCATGTAATGTGATGCATATGCCCTTGGAACAGCTGTAATCGGTTGTGGAATGCTGTAGCACATGGTTTGGTGCTTCTGAAAATTTAATTACAGATCCGAAATCTGTGCTTCTACGTGGTTATTTATTGCTGGTTAGTACTGGTTTGTACCTTGGTCACTTGAGTGACAGTTTGGACCTGCATTTGCTGTTTTTTGGTCACATTTGGGCTGAGATTCATGGCTGGCAGCAATGATAGCAATAATCTAATGCACATAAAGAAGCTTGAAGGAGCACATAACTTTGCAGTTTGGCAAAAACAGTGCTACAATATCCTGTTGCAAAAGAAGCAGGCAAAGCCGATCAAAACCAAAGGGGCAAAACCCACGGACATGGAACAAGAAGATTGGGATGAGTTAAATGAGCTTGCATGCTCAACCATTGAGCTATCGATTTCTGATGCCTTGTTGTTTAACATTGAAGGTTTGGATTCTGCATATGCTATATGGACTCGACTGGAAGAACTGTATGCACAGAAAAGTGCTATAAGCAAAGTGCATTGGCTGAAAAAACTTATGGATTTGCGTATGAAAGAGGGTACAGCAATGTCTACTCACCTGAGTGAGTTTAACTCTATTTTCAGCCAGCTGGTTGCCTTTAAGTTCTTGATTGGTGAAGAATTTAAGGCTACGTTCCTCCTTTGCACTCTTCCAGAGAGTTGGGATACATTCAGGACTACTATGAGCAATTCGAATGCGATTCTTTTGTATACTGATGTAGAGAGTGCTCTACTCATGGAAGAAATTAATCGGCAGAATAATGCATCTAGTAAGTCTTCTAGTGTTTTGCATACTAGGGGCAGATCATATTCAGCATGGCTCTATCTTTACACTTCAGCATGTACGGCATGTACCTCAACTCAAGAAGAGCTTGATTAGCACAGGGCAACTAGATTATGATGGTTTTCATACCACCTTTGGTGATGGAAAATGGAAGATCTGTAAGGGATCTAGAGTGATTACCAGAGGTTGTAAGAGTGATACTTTGTATCCACTTCATGTATCTAGTATGCGTGACCATGTTCTTGCCGTGACCGAGCAGCCAAGCCTTTCTTTGTGGCATGGCCAGTTGGGACACATGACTCAAACAGGAATGAAAGTGCTTTCTCGTTTGGGTTACTTGCCTTGTCTTCGTCGTGCTGATTTCAAGCATTGTCATCATTGTATTTATGGTAAACATACACAGACGTCTCATAAAAAGTCTCTTTTTTTGAAATCTTCTCCTCTAGAGTTAGTACATTCAGATGTATGTCAAATGCCAAGATTATCTTTAAGGGAAAAGAAATATTTCGTCACCTTTGTCGACGATGCTACACGGAAGGTATAGGTTTACCCTATTCGTAGCAAGGATGAAGTGCTTGACGAGTTTAAAAAATTCTTAGCATTGGCTGAAAATCAAACAGATAAGACACTTAAGTGTCTTCGCTCTGACAATAGTGGGGAATATGTGTCCAAGGCCTTTTAGGCATTTCTGATAGCAAAGGGATAAAGAGGGAGCTCAATGCCCCTCATAATCCACCCCAAAATGGAGTTGTAGAGCGTATGAATCAGACCATATAGGATAAGGTCCATACGATGCTATCTCATATTGCATTACCCCATGCTTTTTGGGCAGAGGCTATTATGACAGCCATTCACTTAATTAATCGGTCACCAAAAAGGTCTTTGGGGGGGGGGGGGAGGGGAGTTTCCCAAGAAGCGTGGTCGGGCAAGCCACCTTCATATGCTCACCTGAAAGTGTTTGGCTGCGAGGCTTTTGTGCACATTCGTGAAGAAAAACGCAGCAAACTTGAGCCAAAGTCCTGTAAATGCATTTTCCTAGGATATGGTAACGAGGGTGAAATGGGGTATAGATTGTGAAATCCCGAGAAAAGGAAAGTAATACGCAACAATGATGTTATCTTCCAAGAAGATCGCATGCACAAACAGCCTGAAAAGACAAAGGGGGTCTGTGGGGTTGTATTCCGAGAAGAAATACCTTTTGGACAACAAAATGTGCCCGCTGTACAGCAGCAAATACCTGCTGTAAATGAACCTGTAAATGCAGGAAATGATGCTGGAAATGATCAGCCAGCTATCGCCCATGATAATGAGCCACTACATGCGCATGAACAGCCACGGCAGCAAGCTGTTAATGCTGATTTGTAGGCTGAAATGCCAAGACAACATGCTGAAAATAAAAATTTGCAGGAACAGCCAGCAAACAATGATCATTGGGTTAGGAGATCGTCTAGGGCTACTAGACAACCTGACAGATTTGTTCCTGGTGCAAACAATGTGGCTAATTATGTCATGTTGACAGACTGTGGTGAACCGTCTTGCTTCAAGAAAGCAATGGACAGACAAGACAGCAAGAAATTGTATAAAGCCATGTTGTCAGAAATGGAATCTCTTGAGAAAAATATACTTGGGACTTGGTGCAGTTGCCTAAAGGGCAGAAAACACTTCCATGCAAATGGGTTTACAAGATGAAGGTCACTTTTGGTTCCTCACCAAAGTACGAAGCAAGATTGGTTGCAAAGTGGTACAAGCAGGAGCATGGAATTGACTTTGATGAGATTTTCTCTCCTATAGTCAAGATGACTACATTGAGAAACATTTTGGGCTTGGTTGCAACTGAAGATATGGAGCTCATACAGATGGATGTAAAGACTACATTCTTACATGGTGATCTACATGAGGACATATATATGTAGCAGCCTGAAGGGTTTGTTGAACAAGGGAAAGAGAAGATGGTATGTAAACTCAAAAGGAGTTTGTATGGGCTGAAACAAGCACCAAGAGAATGGTCTCATAAGTTTGATACATTCATGCAGTCTCAAGGCTTTCATAGAAGTCAAGTGGATCATTGGTTGTACACCAAGAAGGCAGCAAATGGCAGCCTGATTATCTTGGTTTTGTATGTTGATGACATGTTCATTGCTGGCAGGGATACTCATGCCTTGGACTCACTGAAGCAAAGTCTTCATGGCAGCTTTAACATGAAGGATCTTGGTGATGCAAATCACATTCTTGGCATGTGAATACTCAGAGAAAGATCGAAAGGTGTTGGGTATCTCACACGCCTTACTTACGCCTACGCTCATATGGGAGTGTGCGGGTGATCACTAGGACACTGGGGCACTTTTTACTCTCGGTAGGAGAGGTTTTTTCCCCCAGATTATGTATACTATTTTGTATGTGCTTGTGGTGCACACTTACGGGCACTTACTGTGTTCGGGTGTGAACAGCCCCTTATAACCCTAAGGTATAAGGGTTATCATTTGTACTTTCAGCTAACACTCTATTCAGTACTATTGCATTGGGTATCGTGCTCAACTCTGTCTCTCACTCTCACACTGTCTACTGCACTTCAGCTGCACCTCGATCCTCTCCCATCTGACATTTGGTATCAGAGCTGGTCAGCAGCTCTGCACAACTCCCGAGGATTCTGCACAGCTCCCGAGGACTCAGCCGCCGTCGCTAGTCAGCTCAGGTTTGGGCCTGCATCTGTCTGCCCTGTGCAGACTCGTCAGTCAGCCCATCTCCTTCCTGTAGGAGCCCCGCCAGATTGGCGCCTCTGTGCCCTAGCGCCAGCTCGTCAGACGGCGCCACCAGCTGCCTGCGCCGCCTGGACCTGGAGCTGAAGCCGCCTTGTCTGTCACGAGCCTTGCTCCTGCGTGTGCCAGTTCGTGACCAGCGCCGCTCTGTCTGCGAGGAGCTCCACCTGACGCGCCTCCTGTACTTGCAGACGCCGTCGCCACCTAACGCGCCACCTGACGCCGCCCTGTCACGTCCTTGCCAGCTGACGCCCTGTCCCGCCATCTGACGCCCTGTCCCGCCACTGGTACCCTGTCCCGCCACCTGTCTCCTGACACGCCACCAGTGCCCTGACGTGCCGCCTGTGTCCTGACGCGCCATCCTGTACCCTGTACCTGTGCGTCAGTCCGACTGTACCCAGCAGTCATTACCTCGGGAATCGTGCCCGTCATCAACACGCAGAGGTAACATTCTGCACTTTTCTTTTACACAGGAGTTCGTGCAACAGGTTCAGGTTCAGCATTGGGAAACGTGCTGAACAGCAGGTTCAGTTTTCAGCATTGGGAAACGTGCTGTGTCAGTCTGTGACACATTGAATGCACATTTTGGGGCTTTTGTAACAGACATTTGTGACAGAAATTTTGGGCAGAAAATTTTGGGGCTTTTGATGTTTTAGTGCTGCTGAGCACTAATTGCACCTTGGGAAGCGTGCATCAGTGACAGTTTTTTTGACAGAGTACCCTTTGCACATTAATTGCAGACTTGTGTTTGCTGCAATTTCTGGAAATTTGCAGATTTCCAGCCCGTACTGCATTGACATTGCTCTATTGCCTTTTGGGAAATAATGGCAAATCAGGGAGGAGATGTATTCACCTATGTGTCCAAGGAAGACCGATTGGATGGGAACAATTATTCCCTTTGGTCTTTCATGATGAAGAATGTATTAGTGGCCAAAAATTTGTGGGATTATGTCAGTGGAGAGGAAGCACGACCGGGAGTTGTGGCTCCCGCTACTCCTCCTCCAGGAGGACGTGCAAGAGGGCAACCTCAGCCCCCTCCACCTCAGCCCGCTCAGCCACTTCCCCCAAGAACTGCAGCTCAGAAAGCTTGGGATACACGGGATGCACAGGCTATGTCGTTGATTGCATTGGCAGTTCAGCGTTCTATCATTCCTCATATTCGTTCAGCAGCTTCTTCACAAGAAGCTTGGTTGACATTGGAGCAGATGTTTGCAGGAAAGAATGAGACTCGCATCTCTTTCTTGAAGAAAGAGCTAAAGACTCTAAAGATGAATGAGGGTGATTCTATGCAGGATCATCTCAACAAAATTCAGGACTTGCGGGAGCAACTCATGAATGTGGATGAGTACTACTTAGATGCGCAGCTGATTTCTACGACATTGAATTCACTGCCTCTCTCTTACTTGGCTTTTCATACTGCCTTGAACCTCACTATGAGGATTTCGAAAGAGCCCATCACTTTCATTCAGCTTGTCAGTTTGCTTCTAGAGGAGGAGCAAACTAGACGGAACAGTGGTGTGGATGGTATAGCCTCTGAGCAGGCTTTTATGTCAAGGCAAAAGGGTAAAAACAGCCAAGGGAAAAATGCTTCGCAGAGTTCTGGTAGTAGTAACACTTCACAGACAAGTCAGAAACAGGGGGGCACGCAAGCCAAGAAAGGAAAATGCCATTACTGCAAGAAGCCTGGCCACTATATCACTGAGTGCAGGAAGCGCATCGCCAAAGAGAAGAAGAAGGAGTCAGGGATGTCTGTTTCTGCAGCTCCTTCCACTGCTAGCGAGTCCGCGTCCTTTGTTGCAGCCAGGGACTATTGTTTTTACACTTGCAGTTATGATGTCTCTTGGGCTGATAGAGCATTTAGCTCTACAGAAGATGCTGACACTTGGTTCTTTGACAGTGGTGCTTCACGGCATATCACATCTCGTAGAGATTTGTTTGCTTCTCTTGGTGCACCTCCCGTTGGGAAGTCTGTTCAGTGTGCTAATAATGCATCATACCCTGTTCGTGGTATTGGGGAGATTCAGCTTACAGCCATTGATGGCTCTATTCTCCGCCTACAGGATGCTTTGTATGTGCCTGGCATTAAGAAGAATCTGCTTTCCATTTCTTCTATGGCACGTTGTGGTTTGCAGGTCACCTTTGATGATGACCGTTGCATGGTCCGTGACAAGGAACACATGACATTGGTCTTGACAGGTTCTCTGTGTCATAGGTTATATGAGTTGGATGCTCTTTCGGTAGATCAGTCTGCATATTTGACATCCACTCTTACTCCTGCTATGTTAGAGGCAGAGTTATGGCATGCTCGTTTGGGGCATGTAAACTATGGCAGCTTGATGCTATTACAGCGTACTCAGATGTTGGATGGATTACCTCTCTTGGAGAGACCTCCTGAGCATTTATGCGAGGGTTGCATTTTAGGGAAAATGCATCGTTTCTCTTTTCCCCGTGATGTTGCTTTTAGAACAACAGCCAGACTGCAGCTTGTGCATTCGGATGTTTGTGGGCCCATGCAGACACAGTCATTGGGTGGTTGTTACTATTTTGTAACATTTATTGATGACTTTACACGTTTTTGCTGGGTCTACTGCTTGAAAAAGAAGTCAGAAGTGTATGATGCATTTTTGGCTTTCAGTGCACTTGTGGAAACTCAGTCTGGTTGCAAGATTAAGACTCTCCGTTCGGACCGAGGGGGGGAATACATGTCCTCTATGCTGAATTCTTATTTGCAGCAGAAGGGCATTATCCATCAGTACACTACTGCATATACTCCACAGCAGAATGGGGTAGCAGAGAGGAAAAATCGGTCACTCATGGAGATGGCCAGATGTATGCTGAAGGCAAAGAGTTTGCCTCATAGTTTTTGGATGGAAGCCGTCATGTGCGCTTGCCACATTTTGAACAGATGCCCTACCAAGGCCTTGAAAACCGTCACACCTTTTGAGGCTTGGCACAGCCGCAAACCTTCTGTTGGCCACTTCCGTACTTTTGGGTGTCTTGCATATGTCCATATTCCACAGGTACTTCGAAAGAAGTTGGACAACAAGGCTGTAAAATGCATCTTTATGGGATATAGCAGCGAAAGCAAAGGCTACAGACTCTATGATCCCGTGACCAAGAAGGTTTTTGTCAGCAGGGATGTTGTATTTGATGAAAAATCAGAATTATCCTTGGCTGGTTTTGATACATATCAGGCTGCCCGTGATGTCTTTGAAGGGCTGCTGCCCATCACATTTGGTGATTCAGCTGGTACTTCAGCAAATGAACCTAATGTTCAGCCAGCTGCTCCTATGGAACATGCAGTAAATCAGCACATTGCTGAAACTGAAATTCAGCAGGAACTTGTACACAGTCAGGAAGCAAGACAGGTGCCTAGATGGTACACGCAGACTATGAGAGATAGTCATTTGGAAACACCCTTGGCTGGTCGTACTCGAAGGCAAACTCGACTACATGATTCAGCACATTCCATGGAGTTTGTTATGGCAGCATGTACTCATGATAATGAGGAGCCTGAATGTTTTGAGGATGCACGACATAGTGTGCATTGGATGGCAGCCATGCAAGCTGAATTGGATTCTATTCATAAGAATCATACTTGGGATTTGGTGTCTTTGCCAGTTGGCAAGCGTGCCATTGGTACGAAATGGGTCTACAAATTGAAAAGGAATGCAGATGGATCCATAGATAAGTACAAGGCACGGCTGGTAGCTAAAGGCTACGCACAGAAAAAGGGCATTGACTATGAGGAGACCTTTGCTCCTACCTCCCGTATGACGACCATTCGGTCTATGATAGCCTTGGCTGCACATTTTGGTTGGAAAGTGCATCAGCTGGATATAAAGACTGCATTCTTACATGGGGAACTTCAGGAAGAAGTGTATGTACAGCAGCCCATTGGTTTTGCAGTTGAAGGCTCAGAAAATTTAGTATGCAAGCTGAAAAAAGCTCTATATGGTTTGAAACAAGCTCCACGAGCTTGGTACGCAAAGATAGATGCTTTCTTGCTTAGTCAGGGGTTTGTAAACAGCCCATCTGAGTCTACCCTTTATGTACATAAAGAGGGGGGATCCATGCTGATTTTGTGTCTATATGTAGATGACCTTTTGCTCACTGGAACACATGCTGATCAGATTTCAGCATTCAAAAATAATTTACAGCAAACTTTTGACATGTCTGACTTGGGTATTTTGCACTATTACTTGGGCATCCAGTTTGTACATGATGCTAGAGGCATTGGATTATGTCAGTCAAGGTACATTGGGCAACTTCTTGAGAAGTTTGGCTTACAGGATTGCAAGCCAGTTTGTACACCCATGGAACCTGGGCTCAAACTGTCATTACATGATGACAGTGATTTGTTTGATATCCATACTTATGCTCCAGCAGTGGGATGTCTCATCTATCTATGCCACACTCGGCCAGACATACAGTTTGCCGTTTCAGTTTTGAGCAGGTACATGCATCAGCCTCGTATGTCGCATTGGCAAGCTGTGAAGCGTGTGTTTCGTTACTTGCAGGGTACTAGAGCTCTTGGATTGCTTTATGCCAAGGGGGGACCACTGCAGTTACATGCTTACAGTGACTCTGATTGGGCTGGTGATTTTGATACTCGTCACTCCACTAGTGGCAATTGTTTCTTTCTTGGCTCCTCATGCATTTCTTGGCTTAGCAAGAAACAATCCACTGTTGCCACGTCGTCATGTGAAGCTGAGTACAAGGCAGCCTTCACTACTGCAGTTGAGTGCGTATGGCTTAGACGCTTACTTGCTGATTTGGATGTATCTGTTACGGAGCCTACTCCTTTATATACTGACAGTCAGAGTGCCATTGCAGTGGCACGGAACCCCGTGTTTCATGCTCGCACGAAACACATAGAGATTCACTACCACTTTGTCAGAGAGAGGCTACATGCAGGTGATATCAGCCTTGTCTACTGTCCTACCACCAGCAATGTGGCAGACATCTTCACCAAAGCTCTTCCACGAGACAAATTTGAAGCATTTCGCGATGCTTTGAATTTGACGCCCTTTGGTGGCGGATGATCCTTGTACACTTGATCACTCTTCACTCCAGGGGGGTTTGTTGGGTATCTCACACGCCTTACTTACGCCTACGCTCATATGGGAGTGTGCGGGTGATCACTAGGACACTGGGGCACTTTTTACTCTCGGTAGGAGAGGTTTTTTCCCCCAGATTATGTGTACTATTTTGTATGTGCTTGTGGTGCACACTTACGGGCACTTACTGTGTTCGGGTGTGAACAGCCCCTTATAACCCTAAGGTATAAGGGTTATCATTTGTACTTTCAGCTAACACTCTATTCAGTACTATTGCATTGGGTATCGTGCTCAACTCTGTCTCTCACTCTCACACTGTCTACTGCACTTCAGCTGCACCTCGATCCTCTCCCATCTGACAAAAGGCTTACTCTATCTATCTCAGCAGGAGTATATCTTCAAAGTTTTGTAGCGTTTCAATATGAAGGGGGAAAAACAATTGGGGTTCCATTGCCTCCATATGTGAAACTTAGTGCAGAGGACAGCCCTACATCTGATGATGAGAAGGCTGAAATGGCCAAGATACTAGATGCTTCAGCTATTGGCAGTTTGACATATGGTATGGTTGCTACACGTCTTGACATCGCCTTTGCAGTGCGAGTGGTTAGCAGATACATAGCAACCCTTGGCAAGAAGCATTGGGATGCAGTGAAAGGTATTATGAGATATCTCAAAGGCACAAAGGAGTTGTGCATCTGCTTTGGAAAGCAGAAGGCATCTGTTGTTGGCTTTACGGAAGCAGACTATGCTGGTCATGCGGATTGCAGAAAGTCCACTTCTGGGTATGTGTTTACTTTCACAAGAGGAGTAGTCTCTTGGATCTCCAGACTACAAAAGTGTGTTGCATTATCTACTACAGAGGCACTGTATGTGGCTGCCACTGAGACATGCAAGGAGGCTTTATGGCTTTCACGTCTGGTGGGAGAGCTTGGCATCACAAAGTTACCTGTTCTCCATTGTGATAGTCAGAGTGCTATCATGCTAGCATGGAATCCTGTCTTTCATGCAAAGACAAAGCACATACAGGTGAAGTACCACTTCATTTGAGATGTACTTAACAGCAAGAGCATTGAGCTTATCAAAGTGTATACAAATGATAATCCTATAGACCTTCTCATGAAGGGTCTTCTAGCAGCAGAGCGGTTTACTCATTGCCAATAGATGATGGGAGTTGGATAGATATATGTATTTCAGCTTTGTATACATACCTAGACTTAGCCGATTCTTTTCTCCTCTTAAGGCACATTGCCTTTAGGTGGGAGGTTGTTGGGAATAAAGGCCCTCGTGCCTTTGAATGTGCTCAAGTGTGAACACACCCTTAGCACTTGTACTTACACATATATATCTATCTAAAAACCTAAAGGTACACACTCGTCACTGTACCTACAAACATCCACACTCTCTGATCTGCTCTCTCTCACTCTCTCTGTCTCTTCGCACGCAACTAACACTTGTTGTCTCGATCTTCGTGCCTTACCCGTCACTACAACAATAGGGTCTTTGGAACCCACCGCAGCTTGACCATACGTCAATGTCTATAGTCGCGTTTTGGCCTCCTAGGCGCGAGGTGGGGTTCTTAGCCTTGCAAGGTTGTAGGTGTCTACTCCTAGGTGGTGGTCATTGAAATATAGACATCCATTGAAGCTTTGGCTCATGGGCCTTAGTTTTAACTTCAGTGATTTGCTAGTCTTGAGACTTGGTGGATTGTGACGAAGCACTTTTCCACTCCTTAGACTTGGTGGCAAGTTTCTCTACGAGTGGCTTTGCAAACTTGGAAGTAGTCACGTAGCCCTTGCTGAAAGCTATAACTATGTGAACGTTGCCCATGGCTAGGTGGATATACTGCGACTCATAGTCAACATTACAACGAGCTTGCTTTTTAAAGGTTCATTCTAACGACTCTATGCCTGCATCTTTAGTGTTGGGCAACACATAGAAGATCATCGGCATGCTTTCAGACTCGATAGAAACTATAGCCTTGCACTTTCCCAAGAGTGTGTATGATCGGTCCCCAAACGGACTGAGTTTAGCGTTAGTGGGCAATTAAAGTCAGCTCCCTCATTGATCAATGCATTGAAAGTGCATGTGTACTTGGCAGTGACCGTTATACTTACGTAAGCTAGTTTTACAACTTTCTCATCTTCACCATTCATCTCAGTGATAGTGGCGACTCATACATTGGCAGGGGACACTAGCATTGAAGGCTCATGTAGTGGATGCGTGGGTGGGTAGTACTTCTTTACGCGGCTGCCATTGAAGAAGCCTATGCCCTCACCTCCCAGGGTTTCGAGTTTTACGTTGCCCATTCGGCTAATGACCCGAACTCTGAAAGGTCCTAACCCCCTAAACTTCATTTTCTATTTATGTCCCTTAACTGAGTACAGCAGTACTAAGTTGTCATGTTCAAAGTCTCGCTGCTTGACATGCTTGTCAAACCAGCTTTTGTGTCTTACCTTCTCGCATATTAGCGCATGGATGGCTAGAAGCCAAGTTTCCGATAAGCGTTCGAGCTCAACCAAGCGTTCTGTCCATACCTCCTTCCCATCCCATCTCTCTTGAAGGGCTATCCTCAAGCAAGGAACGAAGAACTCTAAGGGTAGAATTGCCTCAGTTCCATAGGTCAACCTAAAGGGAGTCTGACCCACTGCCGTTTTATAAGCCGTGCAGTAGGCCCACAAGGCCGCCATCAACTTGTTATCCCAGTCATTGCACGAAGCACAGACTATCTTGGTCAGGACGTTCACCAAGATTTTATTTGCGGATTCAGCTTGGCCATTTACCTAAGGGTAATAAGGCAAAGATTTCTTATGGATGATTAGGAAGGTGAATAGGAGATGAGCTATCACTTCATTGAGGAAGTGTGTGCCTTGGTCACTAACGAGTTCGATGGGACAGCCAAATCGTGAGATCACTTGCTCCCATAAGAACTTGGCAGTGGTCCTAGCGTCATTTTTTCTCCTAGCGTGTGCTTCTGCCTATTTCGTTAGATAATCGGTAGCCGCAATGATACACTTAGCTTATGAATACTGTGTCACGAGGCTAATGGGTCTGATAAAGTCAATCCCCCAATTCTCGAAGGGCTATCGTACAATGATTGGGGTTAGCTCCATGTGATCCTTACGAATAGAAACCTTAGTCCATAGGCACTCATCACAATGCTTTACGAATCGTGCTGCATCTCGGAAAAGAGTGGGCCACTAGAGCTGGGACTCTAGCACCTTGCGGACTGTCCTGTCTCCACTGAAGTGTTCTCCTATGATTCCGTTGTGTGCCTTTGTGAGTACGTCATGCATTTCATGCTCACACACACATCTGCGCAGCAACCCGTCTTGCCCCAACCTATAGAGTTGGCCTACTATCAACTGATAGGATTGGATCTTCAGGATGAGTCGCCTAAGGCCTTTTCTATTAGTCGTTCAGGCAGTCCATACTCAAGCACTTGGACTATATCATCTGCCTAATACGGCGTCATATCCGCTCTAAGCAAATCTCTTTCACTGGATAAACTAAATAGATACGCGTCTAGCAGTTCGTCTACAATGCCTTGTCCAGCAGCTTTTCCTATGGGGATGCGAGATATATGGTCAACCATGGAGTGCTACTTCCCTTGACGTACCACCACGGAGAAGTCAAATTCTAAAAGCAGAAGTAGCCATCAACCGATGTGTCCCATAGCACAAGGTTTATTAACAATATATAACAAGGCTTTATGGTCAACAAAGAAGGTAAAAGGCGTAGCCAAAAGATAATGCCGAAATTTCACCACCCAAGTTAGGGTGAATGCTGCCCAAATCAAGAAGACTGTTGACCAGGTCTGAATAGACCCCCGCCTTGATCTGGGAGGTGCTGCCAGGTCCAAATAATGGACTCTCGAGGCAAAATATAGGCCACCCTGGCTAGAAGAAAACCACCCTGGATAACTAATGAGTCTTGTTATTGAACGCAAGGAGGAAAGTGTGAATATATGCTTGGGTTTGCACTGAGGAAACACACCATATATGATCAAAACACGAGAGAAAGGGAGAGAAAAAAGAGATAGAAAAACACATAAATCTACAGTCTATGAATGCTGAAATGAAAAGGGCTGTAGACATATCTTCTCAAGCCAAATCTCTCCCACCATCACCTAGGAAACAAGTGCGTGGGGTAGTCTGCCAAGTGGGCTAAATAGAAGAAACGAATGCAATAAAATAATGCAGTCGGCCAACCTCATCGAAAATTGTCGACTGCATCATAAATAAATAAAATAATCAGCAATCAGTCCTCTTACTGCCATGTAGCACCATCGCCTGCCTAACAACTTCCCATACACACTATCTACTAAAAATGCCCACTAAAACTGATAGGAATAATGAATAATGCCCTTAGAATAATGAATAATGCCCTCCGAGAGTACCTTCGAGAGAATTGACTACACCAATGGTAACCTGAGAAATGCTAGTCTAGGGGATGAATAATCTCTAACAAGTACTACAATAGTCACCCAATGGGAGAGATGGCAGCAACCTGTCGCCTAGCACCAGATGTTGAAAACGCAGGCTAATTAGGTGCTATGATGGCATAACAAATGGAGACCTCCAACAACAGGGCGATGGTTGAAAACAGGCCGCCTATGGCTGGATAGTGATGGGCTGCAGTTGTTGATGGCTCGACAGTAGATGGTAGGTGGCTAATGGCTAACATCTGCACGGTAAAGTGAGAAACCTGCACAAAAGGATGAGGCTGAATGGTAGGTAGACTATCTATTTATAGATGTTAAAGGATGCCCAAAAATTAGGGTTTTGCAAGACCACTGAAACTCTCAACCCATGCACCAAATTTGTGTTTTTCATTAATTAAGCGCCTTTTGGGGCTGTTTAAAAATGCTAATCAGCTACAAAGTGTGTTTTAGCTCAACAACCCCTCTCAAGCCCAAAACTGAGGCTAAAAGGGAAGACTAGCAATATGTACCCCAAGGCATCCCACCCCAAAGCAACCAGAGCATCGGACAAAGGGTGCACGTCAACTGCCCAATGGCCTACCAAAACTACAGAGGCAATGGTTATCTTACCAAGGGAGTCCAAGTAGTCACCCTTGAGATGATAGGGCATCGGACAAAGGGTGCTCGTCGGTTGCCCAATGGCTTACCAAGCCCTACAAAGGCGAAAGGAATCACATTGAACTTTTTTGTTTTTTTCTTTTTTCTTTGGGCGGTTGAATTAACTATAGGAGTGGTGGTCGACAGTGACTTAGAAGATAAGAGTAGGGATGGTACACCCAACACACCACAAAACAATACAAGCTTGGCCAACCACTCGAGGATGTCGACGAGGGAAAGGTAATGAAGTATCATGTGAAGAAGGATGGTGGTGTAATCCACCATTGGAAACAACTTAAGATCTGTCAAGTGGTGATCTACACAATGGGATGCGTAGTATGCTACATGCTGAAGAATGCTCATGCAACAAGTGCCACTTGGACAGTGTCACCCGTGGGAAAATTGTTTACTTGCCCAAGTGCCCTAGAAGGATAGAAACCCCCTCTCAACCTGGATGTCGATGCCCAATACGGAAAAGAAGCCTGAGGATGTCGGTCTTCACGTGGTGCCAAGAACCATGTGGAATGAAGATAATGAAGCATCCCTACTAGAAAAGCAAGAATAGAAGTCACCGCTAGGATAGCATCATGAGAGATATTGCACGATCCGTCGCGAGAGGGAAAGCCTCCATGCTAGTGGAAGAGCAAAACTCCGAATAGATGGAACCATGAAAGAAATAGCGCACAACTTCTTTCTCTAGCTCAAGAAGAACTAGTGTAAACCTACATGTTAGCCCTACACTGAAATACATAACCCTCCAAAAGAGAGAAAAATCTGCAAGTACAAAGGTGAGTAGCAAGATGCTCCAAAACCAAAATTAAAAATAAAGGAAAGTGAAACCAAGTGCAATGCAATGTGGATGTAAGTATGCAACAGAAGTCTAAAAAGAAAAAGGCCAAGTGTGTAATCACCATCATGTACGGTGAGACGGGAAAGTGATCCTAGAAGGTGCAATGGATGGCCTGGAAATGGATGCATAAAGACTTAAAGTACAATAGGAAAGTCACTAGCAGACCAATCAGCCAATCCTTCAATAGTAGTGAAGAAGATATATACTGCTAAGACTGTCTGCATGCCACATACCCAATAGCGGCTAGGACAGATGGAACAAATGGTGCAGCGGCCAGAGGCATAGCCCCACTAAACTAGCCAGTTAAAGTGGATTCAGTCGCAGCAATCTGTCATGGTTTTCTAGGTGGAAGACCTTGGGCCTTGATACAACACTCTGTCGATATGGGCCGATGTAACCAACCTTCCTCCTCAGATAGGGTGGTAAATAACTTGATTAAGCACTATTTACAGCAATTAACAAATTCACAAAACTAAAATGAACACTTTACCATATAATCTTGGACATTGAACACCCTGTTGGCCCCAAAATTGGCACCTCTTTCGGTATTTTTTTAACTTAATTAAAGAAGAAATTGATGTACAATGGGATTCTCCCAATCCCTTTCAGTATTCCAACTCCCCTTGCTGTCCAAAATGACCAGCAAGTCTTCAATCTGATTTGCCCCTTGATTCTTCAAGAAGTTGATTGACCTTCACCTAGTTTGATGGAGATGGAAAATGCCCCAAATTCATTGATTGGCTGGTCCCTCCACCTGAATTTGACAAAAAACAACTTCAACCCTTTAGAACCCAAGTCTTGGAGATTCCAATTTTTGACATGCTTCCCGAGGCTACTGCTAAACCCTAATTTTTGCTACAGATTAGGATTTACAGAAGAGAAATCTGAAATTTCTCAGCCTCTGGTGATCTCAATGCTGTAATCTTCAAAGCAAGGCCGTAGAAAGGCTAGGAGATGAGAGAGAATGCTGAGAAGAAAGAAAATTCTGACTTTCTTCGCAAAGAACTGAAGAAAATCTGTCATTTACTGGTGCTGTCATGTCTCAACAGCTTGTAGATGCAAAGAACTGAAGAAAATCAATCATTTACTGTTGCTGCCCTATCTCAATAGCCTGTAGATGCCGTCACCTGCTATTGATTGATCTTCTCCTACCCTTGGCTACCTCAAAAGATCCTCCAATGGCTGCAAATCAGACCAGTAGCGTCTCCTCTCTTTCTCTTGCAGGCTGAATACACTAAAAATGCCTCTCTCCAGTCTCTAAAGATGTTTTTCACTCTTGCATGGGCATTTTTGACAAGTGACAGCCTTCCCAAATGGTTTTTCCAGCATTATCTATAATTAAATATTAATTTTCAGTCTTTAAATATTGAAAATTAATCTGACTAGCCAATAATTCAATTGGCTAGGCAACTTCCATTCCCGAGTGTCTCTGCGCCATCTTTGACTATCAGATTGGTGTTAAGTACCATTAAATGCCACGTCTCTAGTATCACCAACTGACACTTATGGCCAAATGAATGACTTAGGCTAACAACTGGCACCAGATGCCACCAAGTATCTATGCGACATAACTTATAGCAACTTTTGCCTTTGACATCCCGTGATTTCCTCAGGTCCTGCGCTCGTAAATTTACTCTAATCCCAGTTACACCTCACATGTGCAACATTTACTTAACCATGTGATTAAAAATTAATCCACATGTTAAGTGAGTGACAGATGACTCTGAAGAAGACCATAAAAGCCAGAGGAAAAGCAGTCGGGATGAATGAGCACGAGCAATCCTTTCACCTCCCAGCCTTGCCTAGTTTATTGCTGGCCAGACCCATCGTGACCCGATTGCCAGCCGTCAAACCTTGGTGAGTTCTACTATTCTTGGACTCTCTTTGGTTCTAGGCTCCCCTAAACCCCGTTCGGACGTCCAAGAGCCCGGACGGTCATCCTCGTGTATGTTCCCCTTGATTCACCTTAATGTCACTTTAATGTCACATTAATGTCTGTGACCTTAATGTCACATTAAATGTCACTTTAATGTTACATTTCCTTCCCCTTAAGAATCGGTTTCGTCCTCGAAAACGATACTTGGAAGGTCTAACTGTAAATTGGGAAACCTTTTCTTTAAAGTACTTACTCGCTCCCATGTTGAGCTTTCTTCTGAACAATCTTTCCACTTAGCCAAACATTCTTGATAAATAGTATTCCTTGTTCGTCTATTACGAACATTTAATATTCTTTCTGGTTCATGTGGATTAGATTGGTCATTTAATAGCTCCTCAATATCATCATTTAAGATTAGATTATCCAAATCACCCAGCTTCTTCCTTAATATACTTATATGAAAAACTGGATGTATTTTACTACCAGCAGGTAGTTGGAGCTTGTAAGCCAATTCTCCCACCTTTTTAAGGATTATGAAAGGACCACAATACCTTGGTGAAAACTTTGGACATTGTCCCTTTTTCATAGTTTTAGTTTGTTCAGGCACCTTAAGATAGACCAATTCTCCTTCTTCAAAGGAGATGTCTCTTCGGTGAGGATCTGCATATGCTCTAGCTCGATTTTGAGCCTTTTTAATATTTTCTTGAGCAAATTTTAACATACTATTCATATCCTCCAAAAAGTCTTTGGCTCCCTGAACCTTTTCCTTATGCAGTCCTACTCCAAAAGGAGCTCTGGGTTGAAACCCATACATTAACATAAATGGACTATATCCAGTGGAAGAGTCTTGGCACTATTATATGCAAACTCTGCTATCGGTAGATACTCTTTCCAATTAGTTTGCCTTTTACTTACATATGCCCTAAGCATATCTTCAAGAATTTGGTTAACCCTTTCAGTTTGCCCATCTATTTGCGGGTGATCCGCCGTACTCATGCTAAGTTTAGTATCCAATTTCCTAAATACCGCACGCCAAAATTGGCTATCAAATTTTCTATCCCGATCAGAAACTATATTTGCCGGAAGGCCATACAATCGGTATATGTTCTCTACAAACAATCTAGCCAATTCTGGTGTTTTAACATCAGTTGAAGTTGGAATGAACCTAGCCATTTTGGTTAACCTATCCACAATCACCCACACAGAGTCGTGCCCCCTCTGTGTTCTGGGTAAAGCAACAATAAAGTCCATGGAGATACTCTCCTATTTTCCCGAAGGAATCTCTAGTGGATGGAGAAGTCCTCCCATTTTCAATCTTTCAGCTTTATTAACCTGGCATTTATTACATTTGACCACATAGTCAAGGACGTCCTTATTCATTCCAGGCCAATAGAACTGCCTTTTAATAAGACTATAAGTCTTATTAACTCCTGGATGTCCCGCACTAGGGGTATCATGACACTCAAAGAGTATCTGGCGCCTTATTTCTTTATCTTTCGGGACACATGCCCTACCCTTGTAGAGTAAATAATCATTATCAATGGTAAAATTCTTCCACTTGAATCCAGTTTGAGCAACCCCCGATGCTCCATTTCCTTGTTGAACATCTTCAGATATTCCTTCCTCAGTAGAAGCACTTTCATTTGGATCCCCATTATTTATTGCTTCCCATATGTTGGAATATGCCGAATCAACCTGGCATTTTCCTTTTAAGGATTCAAGCAAGTTGGAAGTGAACTGAGTAAAACTCAATTCATTAATAATGGGCATTCTGCTGAGTGCATCAGCTACTATATTATACTTTCCTTTTCTATATCTTATCTCATAGTCGAACTCTTGGAGGAGTTCGGCCCATCTGGGTTTACGCCCGTGTAAATCCGGTTGATCATTAAGCCACTTAATGCTTTCATGATCCGATATAATCAAAAGTTTGGCACCGTACAGATAGTGCCTCCATTTCTTCATAGCATGTACTATTGCATACAACTCCCTCTCATAAACAGAATAATTCTGTTTTGCACGGTCTAATTTCTTGCTTTCAAAAGCAACTGGTTGACCTTCTTGTAATAAGACCGCGCCTATCGCCTTATCACTGGCATCAGCTTCAACCACAAATGGTTTATTGGGATTCACTATTAATAATACTGGAGCTGTAGCAATAGCTACCTTAAGTTTTTGAAAACTTTCATTTTGGTCTGTTCCCCAATTGAAGCTCTTTCCTTTCCCTTTAAGTTGGTCTGTCATTGGAACAGCTATTTTGGCATAATCTCGAATGAATCTACAATAAAATCCAAATAAACCTAGGAAGATCTGCAGCTCTTCTAGGTTCCTTGGAGATGGCCATTCAATAATTGCCCTTACTTTTTCTGGATCCATGTTGATTCCCTCTTTCGAGATAATATGCCCCAAATATTTGACCTCTTGTGAAAAGAATTCACATTTAGTTTTCTTCGCATAAAGGGAATGTGTTCTTAACAGTTGGAATACTAATTGTAAGTGTTCCAAATGTTCTTCTCTTGATTTACTAAAGATCAAGATATCATCCAAAAAGACTACTACAAAATGTCCTAGATAGGGCCGTAAAACATTATTCATCAGCTTCATAAAGGTAGCTAGTGCATTAGTGAGGCCAAAAGGCATCACCAAAAAATCATAATGCCCGTATCTAGTACGAAATGCTGTCTTAGGAACATCTTGTGCCTTAATTCTTACTTGGTGATAACCTGATCTTAAATCTATCTTTGTGAAGAATTTTGCCCCTTGCAATTGATCAAAAAGATCTTCCATTCTGGGCATAGGAAATTTATTCTTCACCGTCATTTTATTAAGTGCTCTATAGTCAACACAAAGTCGCATAGAACCATCTTTTTTCTTGACTAATAAAATTGGTGAAGCCCAAGGTGAATTACTGGGTTGTATAAACCCTTTATCAAGGTAATCCTTAATTTGTCTTTCAACTTATTGGTGTTGTGTTTCACTTAACCTATACGGTGGTTTAGAAATAGGGTGTGTATCCTTATTCGTGTCAATTGGGTGATTTATATCACCCCTATCTGGTGGAAGGCCACTTGGTAAATCAGAAGGAAATACATCTTTAAAATCATTTAACAAACTACTTAATTCATTATTTACATTCAACTCACAAACATAAGAAAATTGTTGCTTTATATTAGAAAAAGTAAAAGTATTTTGTATAGGAAGAGACCATAACAAGTATACCTCACAAACTTCCTTCTTTATCAGCTTCTGAACTTCAGTAGAACACAGCAAAGGATTATCAAATACTTCATGTTCACCTTGAATGACAAAAGTCTTACTATCCCTTTCAAATTCCAGTGTATTATGATGGTAACTATGTTTTAAGGATGGTTCCAATCCCCATAGCCACTCCCTCCCTAGAGCAATATCAGCTCTTTCCATGTTCAAAATTTGGAAATCAAGTTTATCTTTATATCCTTGAATCTCAATTTCCAAATTGGATACCATTGTATCCCATATTTTATTGTCTTGGCCTTGCATCATACGAACAACATATTGATGCCCACTCTTTTATTGGGGAAGTTTCAATTTTTTGACAAGTGCATAATTTATAAAATTATGTGTAGCAGCGTCATCAATCATGACTCTAACCCTCTTTCCAGCTATCAATCCATGTACTCTAACTAAATCATGTGGCCCAAAAGTAGACTGCCACATAGAAGTTGACATACAACACTTGTGTTGTACATCCATGTGCAAGACCTCTAAAGATTTGTACTTTTCATGCCCCTTTAATTCTAAGGTCTGCACTACATGGATTTGTTTTTCTTTTCCCTTGCCCTTGTCTTTATCCTTTCCTTTGTCTTCCCCCTTTTTCTTTTGAGGGCAATTCCAAGCAGCATGGTTAGGGGATAGGCAATTGAAACACAGCTTTTCTTTTTTGGCCTTATCAAAGTCATCAGGACTTAACTTTGGCCTCACATATTGTTTCTTTTCAAAAGGTTGTTTTTTACCCTTTAAAAATGGCATTTTCCTTTTAAATTTGCCCACAAATTTTGAGGTTTCCAATTCCTTAGACTTGGGCTCCGTATCAGTGAGACTAGTGAGTGTACCTGGACGCATACTATCTTCATTGATCAATGCAAATTTAATTGCCTCTTCCAGCGTCTTAGGTGAACTCCTTTTTACTTCCTTTTTACAGGCTTTATCTAGTCCCCTAATGAATCCTCTTGTCTTTTGAAATTCATCTATTCTTTCCAATTTGAGGATTATCTCACGATATTCCTCCAAATATGTCAGCAGGGGTCTTCCCTTTTGTCTGATATAATCCCAAACTTCCCAATTTCTTTCCATTTCATTTTCAGGAATGAATTCTTTCAAAAATACGGATTCAAATTGAGCCCAAGTTTCAAGTATTTTATTCGCCTCCTTTAAAGTTCGCCACCACTTATATGCTTTGGGCCCCAAAGTTAAACTAGCCTCCAGTGCTTGGAGATGTGGTGGGGTATTTTTAAGTTTATGTAAATCTTCCCATTTTTGGAGGAAATTAAAGATTGTATCTTTATTTCTATCTTTTTCCTCCCCGTGAAACTGAGGGGGTTTCATATCCTTTAGAACTGGATTATCCCTCAACTTATGGTGGGGTTCCTTAGGATCTCGCATAGTCACATCTAAATCTTTCGATGAAGATGGGACATCCGAGGTTTCTATCTTATTTTTATCTCTTTCTAATAATAAAGTTAATTGAGATTTTATTTCAGTGAGTGTTTGAGTTAAAAATTCCATTTGAACCCCCTGAGCCTGTACACGAGCAGTAAGATCATCAAATTGTTCTCGTGTAGCCAAAAATTCTTCCCACTGTTCCTCTTGCATTTCCGATTCATGGGGATCTACCATAGGGTGGTCCCCAGAACTAGAACCTTCCATTACTCCCTCTTTCCCTTTTTCTGCCATTAATACACTGGAATTGGAAAGCAAAGATAAGAAATTTGCAGACAAAGTAAAGTATTTCCCTGGTTTTAATGGCAGACAGTTGTTGCTGGTTTGTAAATAAACCCGAAGAGTAAGGAACAAATTTTATATTCCGAACCAAACCGGTCACGCAGGAAATGGAGCTTCTTTACAGAAACGACTAGTATTCAGCCCCCTTCTTAATGATCACGCAGGCCATCAATGCACCTTTCCTGAACTTGTTCTCTGCTGAGCTTATACTTGTTATGCAAGTGCAGTCGGGGCTGGCGAGAGAAATTCCAGAGCGTGCAGTCAACTGGTCACAAAGGAACCAGAAAATAACGTCAGTATCACGCAACTGGAGGGCCAGCCTGCGGAAAGGGGAACAAGGCGTCAGGTCCGTTGATGCGCTTTAAGACGGGCTTGAGCCAGAATTCGGCACGCGATCCAGCCTACGACGTTAGATATAGAAAATAGCTCCCCCCCGCCATATGATAAGTGACGTAGTGCAATAAATCGTCACGTCAAATTTATATGACGTGTCACCAGGCGCCGTAAACGGACTACTTCACGAGACCTGTCGGCATGTCTTCTCGTCGAACAACTTCACGGATCCACAAAACGAGACCCGTCGGCTCTGATACCAATGACAGATGACTCTGAAGAAGACCATAAAAGCCAGAGGAAAAGCAGTCGGGATGAATGAGCACGAGCGATCCTTTCACCTCCCAGCCTTGCCTAGTTTATTGCTGGCCAGACCCATCGTGATCCGATTGCCAGCCGTCAAACCTTGGTGAGTCCTACTATTCTTGGACTCTCTTTGGTTCTAGGCTCCCCTAAAACCCGTTCGGGCGCCCAAGAGCCCGGACGGTCATCCTCGTGCATGTTCCCCTTGATTTACCTTAATGTCACTTTAATGTCACATTAATGTCTGTGACCTTAATGTCACATTAAATGACACTTTAATGTCACATTAGTGTCACAGTGAGGCTTTAAAAACACGTCCTCATGATAGCCGACCTCTAGCAGTGTGTACAAAACTTATTTTTCTTAGGAATTTGCTATCAAAGGGATCGTATTTCTTTGGTTCCATGGGAGGAAGTGGTGTCACCCTTGGTTTGGCTTGCCTTTGCATCTTGTGAGTTCTTGCCACTATTGGTTGTCTACCCAGAAGAAGAGGCAACCAACCCTCCCCCCTCTAAATGGATGTGTGTGGAGGACTTCTTGTAGACTTGATTATGCAACCTCACATAACACAAGAACTGACACTCAAACTTGTAGAAGGTTAGCAATCTAGATAGTGAGATAATATGTAGGATAAAATGAAAGTATTTTTCAGGGCAACTTCTTCAAGAAAAACGTGGCCTGATCTCATCTAACTTCAGGGAGCCAGTAGTAGCAAACTCGGCGAGTAACCCCCAATACTCAGCCAACTTGACTTTCGGATCATCCCCTTCCTTAATGGAAAACTCTTGAAGCTCAAAATCGAGCTTGATATGTCAAGTGCAATCTCGGGCCACATACCAGTCAATGAGATGACTCCAATGCTCACTGTGAGGGAAAAATGTTGTAATTGAGAGTGGAACTCAAGAAGAAACCCCTGCATTAACTCAACATTGGTTGTGGCATTGCGGGCTCTCCATTAACGATGTGATCAAGGGGAGCTAATCGAGGATTTGGCATAGGCTCAATACCAACGACAAGGTCCCAAAGTCCCTGAGATTCAAGCACTTGTTGCATGAAGTTTGACCAAGTGATGAAATTCGACCCGTTAAAACGAGTCTTATCCGTGAAGGTATTTTTGGCCGTTGCAACAGGAAAGTGGTAGTGCTAGGAGATGGAGAAGGTGTGTAATGGGGTAAGGGTGAACAGGGTGGGTAGGATGGGCGAGTGGAGTACACTTGGGAAGAAATCCCAAAGTGTCCACCATGCATACGAGAAGTATGCATAGCAAATCCAAATGTGAGCAAGGGTGAACTAGGTCTACACTTGATTCTTCAGTTCTTTGCATCTACATGCTATTGTGGCAGGGCAGCAGTTGCACTTGACTAATTTTCAGTCATTCTTCGCGACAAAACTCTGAATTTTCTCTCTACAGCTTTCCCTCTCATCTCCCAGCCATTTCACAGCCTTGCTCCGAAGATCTCAGCATTTGGACCCTTGGAGGCTGAGAAATTGCAAATTTTTCTGCTGTGAACCCTAATTTACAGCAGAAATTAGGGTTTAGCAGCAGCCTTGGGAAGCGTGTCATAAATTGAAAGCTCCAAGACTTGGAGGATTTAACAAGGCTGAAGGTGAATTTCAGCTGAATTCAGGTGGAGGACTAGCCAACCATTAAATTTGGGGCGTTTCCATCGTCTATGAAGTGGGTGAAGGCCAATTGAGTGCCCGAATCAAGGGAAAAAATAGATTGAAGACTTGTTGGTCACTTTGGATAGCAAGGGGAGTTGAAATACCGAAAGGGATTGGAAGAATCCCATTGTAAATCAAATTTTTCTTCAATAAAGCTAAAGAAATACCGAAAGAGGCGCCAATTTTGGGGCCAATCGAGTGTGCATTGTCCAAGATCAGTAGGTAAATTTGTATTTTCAGATTTGCATTTATTGTTTGCTAATGTAATTAAGTTATAATCAGGGATTTACAACCCTATCCGAGGAGGAAGGCTGGTTTCAATACCTGTTATTTTTGACACCACGCGTGGCTCTAATACCATGTGAGAGTGCGCAACAGAAATAGAACAGTGAGCACAGAGAGAACGAGACAAATAGAGAATGCAAGAGAGAGAAGGAACAATGTGACTGCAATGGCTAAAGATAAAGGGCTGCAATAGTCAGCCCCAACACGCAACTCTACGCATTAGTGTGGGTGGCAGACAATAGCAAGGGGATGAGAGAATGAGGAGGGCTAGCTGGTCACAAAGGATCAATGATGGATAATGGATAATGAAAGTAGGAGGGCAGGCTGCATACATATAGGCGAAAAGGAGGGCAAACCCTAAACGTGGTCAAACCCTTAAAAAATAGCCAAAAGTGCATAAAAAGAAATGCACTAATTTGCCCTTCATCTAAAGTGTCTAAAACACGTTAAATAACAACCAAAGACAATGTCAAAGCTCCTAATGTCCTCATCTGCCTCAAACTGAGGCTCACGAGCAAAAGATGACCACACAAGACACACGACCGGTAACATCTTCACCCCCTCTTCCTCCATCACTGCGATACTCTTCCCTCTTCACTCCATTGCTGCCCATAACCCTACTAGAGGACATCGCAGTTTGCCATCACCCTTCCTCTTCTCCTTCAAATACCTTGTTCCTATTACCTTTCAAGATACGTACGAAGGCTTCACCTTGCTAGCGTCATTATCTGATAGCTAACAACTTCTCTTCTCCACCAAGCAGCATTAGTTTGCTTGCGTTTTGGGTCTTCTCACATCTTGGCAGCAATCTCCTCCTGTTGGTGTCATCATTGATACCTTGCATTTTGCACAAAGAAGGCCCCTATAGTCTGCATTTGCTATCATCAAGCATCACCTCCACATTTGGTGACCTTTTCCACACAAGCGTCAACATTCTACTATTTACGTTTTCAGCATTTTGGGATCTAGAATTTGCATTTGCAGCCTAGCTCAACTCCGCGGCATCTGAGGATTGAGGTTTGCTCTCTCGACAGCTGGTGAACATTTTCCGACGGCATTAGAGAACTATGGTTCACTTCCTCGACAGATGCCCTTTACCTTCCACTAATTACTTTGATAGCCCACTCCCCAAAGGACTGCGTTTCGCTCCTTTCACTAAGAAGATTCCCCACACGTGTTGCCACCTAAGTCAGACAGGACAGTGCAGTCATCTTTTGAGTTTCCACTCCACTATATCAGCTTTTCTTCTCCTAGCATGATTTAGTGTATCATCATCGTGTTCTTCTTGTGTTTTTGAGTTTTTCTTCTCTCTCAATGTTTGTTGTACACATTGTGTTTTTCCCTGCAAACCCTATTGTCTCTCTGCACCGTCGCACATTTTGACAATTGGTTCATGATATGCATCACAACTATTTCTACTCTCTGTGCCCAGAGATTGGTGGCACGATATGGATATCAATGTCTTTCCGAGGTACCTTTATGAGGCTTATAGCAGAGTATTTGTCAGCTCATGTGTGAGTCTGAGTTTGATCTGGGCTGGGCATTTTTATTAGGTATTTTAGGTATTTTTCTAGTGTGGCATTTTATGCCAGTGGGGCATTTTTATGCACTAGTCGGCCAGCTTTAATGCTGTCCGACCAGCATTGTTGCTCCCCACTTTTTCAGCCTATATATACTCAGTGGCTCCTCCTCAGTTAGACACTTCATCTTCACCATCTGCAGACTCTGTGGAGAGAGGAGCCAGTGCCAGTGCCCACGCAGCCAGTGACTCACTGTTGTATGCGACTGTCTCGTGTTCAGATATATGGATTTCATTTCCCATGCATACATCTGAGTTCTCATCTGTATCGTGTTCTTTCTTTTCTCTTTTTGTCTTGTGTTTCAGCAGTTTATTTCAGCACATGTTTATGCTTTCACCGCTGCTCCACTTCTGACATGGTATCAGTTTTCAGGATTTGTATTTCTGTTGTGTTTTCTTGCTGATTTCAGGACTGTTTTATACCCCTGCTGATCAGACGACTGCTGTCGCAGCCAGGCGACCTGTTTTGGGGCTGTTTTCAGCCTGCGTTTTTTGCAGTTTTGCCATCGCCTGCTGCCTCCGCACCCTTTGCTGCCTACGCACCCTCTGCTGCCTGCGTTTTTCATCTGCAGCTGCTGGCGACAGTTTTCTACCTGTTTTTCTCCAGTTTACAGCCTGCGTTTTGCTGATTCAGCATCTCTCGTGGCTGGGTGACTGTTACTTCAGGCCGTTTTCTCTGTTTTTGGCAGTTTTTGACTGATTTTTTGACTTTCTGCAGCAGATTTTGTCTTCTATTGATCAGATTTTGGGTTCTATTGCATGTGAACTCTCATTTTCTGTAGTCTGTGCTTGTGTTTTGGCTGTGTTTCCTCTCTAAATTCCATCTCTTCTCTACTTCTCTTCTTATCCTCTCCATATGGCTCCTCCGTGCACTTCCACTGATGATAAGTTACATGGACCTGATTATCTCACATGGAGTGCTGTCATGAAAGCTTGGTTTGTGCAGAAGCGGCTATGGTACATCGTCTGTGGAGCTATTGCTCGACCTCTCCGTCCTTTTCCTCTTCCTGAAGACTTTGATGAGGACAACCATGAGGAGGCGGTGCTCACATGGGACTCGGACGATGCCCGTGCTTACTCGGCGTTGCTTCGGTGTATTTCTAAAGCGGTCTTACCGGCGGTTACCTCCTGTAGGACATCTCCTGAAGTATGGCAGAAGTTGCAGCAGATGTACGAGGCACCTTCCACCATGTGGGCCGTCACACTTTATGGCCAGCTCCAACAGATGAAGTTTGAGCCGAAAGATACTATTCAGTCTTTTCTTCTTCGTGTTACGCAGGTACAGGACCAGCTTCGGCACATGCAATCTGCTCTTCCCGAGGTGCATCTTGTCGGGACGATCCTCTACAAGCTCCCCCCGGAGTTTAATGGAGTGGCCAATGCTTTGCGGGCGCAGACATCATCGACTCCTGTCAGTTTTACACATATGACCTCGATGCTTCTTGAGCATGAGGCATCCTTGAGATTACAAGGGCGGCTTCCGACACATTATGGAGGTGAGCCTTATGTAGCTTCAGAGAGGGGTGACGGGAAGAAGAAGTCGAAGGCCCAGTGTTACCACTGTGGCAAGAAGGGACATTTGCGGAAGGACTGCAAGAAGTTAGCGGCTTCCAGGAAGAAGGAGCAGAAGACGAAGCGGGATGCTGACTCTACCGATGAGTCCTCTCCTTCATCAGACTCCGACTCCGATCCTCCGACCAAGGTGAAGTCCAAGGGGCGGAAGGGATCCTCTTCTTCGGATCGCGGGAAGGGCTTGGTGGCCCCTTCCTCGGCTGCTTTCTAGTGGTGGTGATGAGGTCATCCCTCACGACTCTCTTGTGCCAGAGAGGGAGTGTGAGCGGGTGTTCAGATGGGGCAGCCGCGCCTCATCTATATTTTTATACAGGTGCACAGGTTCCAGAGAGGGACGTCCCTGACGCATCGACTTCAGTCTGGCGGAATCAAATCCTGGAGCTGGGATTGACATCCAGGTTCATGCTGAGCTGGTTATCTGACAGAGAGCGGGAGGCTTTCGTCTGGAGCTCACCTGAGGGGACACTTTGGCGGTCTGGCCAAAGGCGGGGAATTCATGGTCACCTATGTTCAGGGGCGTTTTTGACAGGATGGTCTTGTATGCTCCTGCGAGACATTGGTGATGGACACAGTGACATGCTATGATCTTCTCTATTTTCAAGTGTTTGGTATGATCGACATCGACATCAGGTTCTCTCCGAGGCACCTTGGTGGTGGCTTGATCACCCACTGCTTGGGTATCCATGGTTCTACTTGGTGGATCTAAGTTGTATAGTTTCTGATCCCTATTCATTGTACTATTGTATTGTATCAGATCACTCATGATCTGAGAGAGGGTGTTAGCAGAGTATTTGTCAGCTCATGTGTGAGTCTGAGTTTGATCTGGGCTGGGCATTTTTATTAGGTATTTTAGGTATTTTTCTAGTGTGGCATTTTATGCCAGTGGGGCATTTTTATGCACTAGTCGGCCAGCTTTAATGCTGTCCGACCAGCATTGTTGCTCCCCACTTTTTCAGCCTATATATACTCAGTGGCTCCTCCTCAGTTAGACACTTCATCTTCACCATCTGCAGACTCTGTGGAGAGAGGAGCCAGTGCCAGTGCCCACGCAGCCAGTGACTCACTGTTGTATGCGACTGTCTCGTGTTCAGATATATGGATTTCATTTCCCGTGCATACATCTGAGTTCTCATCTGTATCGTGTTCTTTCTTTTCTCTTTGTCTTGTGTTTCAGCAGTTTATTTCAGCACATGTTTATGCTTTCACCGCTGCTCCACTTCTGACAGCTTAATCACCCACTGCTTATGTATCCATGGTCCTTTCTAATTTTCATTATTGTATGTATACTATGGTTGGTCTTTTATCATTTTATACTTTATTGTACTTATCACCCATGATCTAAGAGAGAGTGTAAGAAATGTAGAAATCAGTACAAGCTCACAATTTGAATGCATTTCATTTTTCTAAGGTGCCACACATTTAATGTTGGCCAACTTGTATTTCTAGCATTTAATTATGCTAGCCGACTTGATTATTTGGATCTCTTACTTCAGCCTATTTATTGGCTGCCTCTCCTCCATTTCATATTCTTCTTGTATATGCATAATGCATCTTCCTGATAAGAGGGAGCTAAGTCCACTTTACCGGTTGTCCACAGCCTGTGTCTTTGTACACACTCGTGGTTTGGTGTATGGATTCCGTTTCCTAAGTTCATTACTAAGTTCTTGACTTCTTGTCCTTTTGTTGAGTTCTTTGTGTTTTACAACAGCTCTATCTTTTTGCTTTCATTGCTCCATAATATTCTAACTCTCACCGCCTTCACTTTCATTGCGAGGTTTGTGTACCAAGCACCTTTGTACAAAGCATCCATGTTCGAAAAAGCAAATTCCCACAACTTGTTATAGAGATGCAGCAAACTTTTTGGAATCCTCTACTCCTAGCCCATCTTTAAGAGTTGGCTCTAATACCAATTATAGGACTCACAATCCTAATTGCACAACTCACCAAAAGATGAGAGAACCCAAGAAAGGTAGAAGAGATCCTCAGATCTAATAACAACAGTTGATAGAAATAAGTACAAGTATCAGCCCAAGCTGGCACTCTTCACTTCAATTCCTCAAACCACCTCACCATCCAATCTAGGATAGCTCTTCTACACCACACAATGTCCTCAATCTGTCTTCAGTTGCATTTTGGCATATACATTCCAAATCAATGAACTCACAAACCCTCCAAATCACCAACTAAACTTCTCTCATTGGTCCTCAAAGTAGGCGCAAACAAAAGGTGTAAAGAAGATGCATTGCTAATCACAACCCGCACCACGATGAAGCATTCTACAACCGCCAAGCCTTTGCTTTTATGATGTTTCACAATCATGCATTCATTTCGAATCAACTTACTAATTGCCACATCATCAACATTATTAATGTTGGACGTTTTTTTCCCTTTTGCTGTCACTAGCCTCAAATCAACTACCACCATGACCTCCTACTCACAGGAACTGCTCTATTGATCACAACTTGCTGCCCACAGCAACCTATTGGTGATTGCACGTGTGATCCACATATTCTATCACTTACTTGATGTATGTGCATGTGTACGTGTGTAATGCCAAGTGCATTTTAGGAGATCTTTTCATTAGTATTATATCTTTTGGAGTTGGCATCTATCATTTGCAACTACCCACATCATCACATTACAGATGCCTTCATCCAAAGCAGCTTTTCATCTTCATCATCGACACCTATCCGCCTAAAGTCTACGTTTTGCTCCCTTCACAAGCACTATCGTCTGGTTAGTCAAGAAAGTGCTATCATCTTTGTGCCTTGTTCAACATCATCAACTCATCTCCACTCACCTCGGTCCTAATCTACAAGACAGAACCCTAAAGCTCCATTGTATCATCATTGTATATGATTCATTATTTTCATTCTTTGAGTTTCTGAGTTCTTTGTCTCCGTGTTTGCCATGCACACTTTGAGTTCCTCCCTACAAACCCTCCTATCTCTCCATAGGATCCACCACACGTAAATATGGATTAGGCTTACCTGCACCACCTCCATCACCCTCTCATAGCCTAAAGAGTCATGAGCTGCATTAGTGCCTGTGTTATTGTTCATCAACAGTGGACCCTATATGTTGGATGACCCTACCACATCAAATTGCCCCACCACATTAGTGATATTGGCCGTATTAGTGGCCGCATTCACATGCTGATATTGGCCACATTAGTGGTTGTGTTATTGGTCATCAATGATGGATCCACTACAATGGATGGCCTCACCATGTTGAGTCCCTTATGCGGTGGCATTGTAGAAGACTGATTCTTGGGTCATCATGGCCTAAAGATAAACCCTAAAGACAAGATTCTTCAAGATTTCACTAGAAAATTTGCTCAAAAAGTTCTATAAAAAGGGAACATTGCCGTGTTAGGTTTTTTATCCTTCTTGTCATCACTTTCCTTGTCAAATTTTTGTTCAGCCCACATCAGCACCCTTCTGCCAGCCATCTTCATCAAGGACAACTACTAATGATGTTGATTGTCATCATCTACTACTTGTCCTCATCGTTATCAAGCTGCCCTACTGCTGGTCATCATCCTCTACACCTTTGTTTTGCAATCCAACAATGACATTTTGCATCCACAATCATGGGGACTCCCCAGACAACCATGTTCACTGCTATGCTTCAGCCTCAACAGCCTCCATCATCCAGGGAGCTTCTTTGGGATCCGTCACAATACAACATACTCGTTTGGCCCACTCAATTTAGAGATAGTGGCTGTTGGACAACCCTCCCCCTTGAGCATCCATTTTATCAACCCTTAGGTACTTAAAGTTTGCTCACTGAGCTCGTTCAATCATTTAGTGCATTATCATTTCATTCCAATCTTTAAGCATTCTTTTGTTAGTCATGTTTGATACACTATGTGCACTCTAGTAACCCCAGGATTCACACCCATTGTGCCATTAGTTTGGATCTCTTAGGATTTCATTTCCTCAAAAACCATACACACACAAAAATAGAAGAAAACATGAGGAGGATGCAATCCTAAGTCACCTCTGAACCATGACAAATGGAAATGTATCTTGTTTGTCCCCATCGAACCATGAGCTCAACTGCCAAACGCTTCCCAATTCTCAACCCTTGACCTATTGGCTAATCTTGGTGAGACCCTTCTGAGCTCACCATCTATGAAACTTTGATTGTAGGTGCACAATTGATCACATCCAACCTTTATACTATAAAGGTGATTGGACAATTGGTGCCCAAGAGGATGCTTGACTTTTTGTGCCTCCTCACAGGATGGAGTGGATATATAGAGAGTTGTTGTCCCTCCATTTGCGTTTTGAGTTTCTCCTCTCCATCACTGTAGGTTGAGAGTTAGAGTGTAAGAGTTTATTTTTCTCATTTTTCTTTCACCATAACAAAGTGCATGCTTCGGAGCTTTCTAGATAGGATGACAGCATGCATTGTGAGTTAAGAATCAACAAGAGAGTGTTGTTTTTACAAGACCGTGACACACAAGATGCGCTTTGGAGGATGCAACAAAGAGGTCAGACGCAGCATGCAGGAGATGATCATGATGGCAAACAACCCATTTAAGTAAGAAAAGACATAAAAGCCAGCAAGCACATAAGTCCAAACAACAAGGTAGTGGTAATCAAATGAAGACAACAAAACAATGACTAAAGGGCACATGCAGTGGCGCAGATGGAAACATCGCCATAGGGGAGCAGGTCTCAAGGGAAACAATTTAGTCACACGTGCCAATGTCAAAGACTATGCAGTCATTCAAGATGACAACATGGCATTGACATGAAAACCTAGGTAGGCTCTGATATTCCCTTGCTAGCCCAGGGAATGAGCCCAGCCCTTGCAGTGAAAGCAGTTTGTACATTCCCACCCTTGCCAAACTCAAGTGATTCAATCCAGCTTCCCCAGGCTTTGCAATGTGCACTCTCAGACGACCTGTTCTTCTTTCCTTCATTGCTCGTCAAGCTGGAAACGTATATCAGGCACGTGAAGGGTGAGACAAACAAGCAAAACTCTTGACAAGTCCCCGTTGAAGACGCAGAATAGTGAAAGAGTGTCCTGGTATTTGGCTTTACACTACGCGTCTATTTCTGGTATTCGGCATTCGCTAAACCGTGATCATCTAAGTGTGGCAAGCCATGAAAACCGTGATATCAGCTGGAAACTCCAGAAACAGAGAAGCCTGTGCATGCCGTGAGAGAGGGTTTGCCACCATAGCCGATCATCTGATGAGAGAGGCATCGTCATAGCTAGCATTTTCGACTGTAACAGGAAACTCAAACAGTTTATGCTCGATTTCTGACAAAGGAATTCGGCAAATGTTTCCAAGTTCGGTCTGAGAGGGCATACAGACTTGTTGAAAACGAAGGTAAGCCTGCTTACCACTCTAACCATAGGAGCAAGAATGTGCTTCTCCCTGTAATCCAGCTCCATCGCTCTTGCAAAGCTGCCGTCTGCCTTACAGTCCATAAAACTAACTCTCACATCTTATATAGGATCGTTCCTAGCGCGTAAAATTTTCTCCCCTTCTCCCCTCCCTCTCTCTACACCGTGACAAGAGCGCGGCGGGCATTGAACCTTTAAGGCTCCCTGTCGGCCGATCTACTTTTGCGTGTCCGGTCGCCTTACCCGCTACTTCGGGTTTATTTGATGACACAGGTTTAGGACTACCAAATTCCAATCTTTCCACATAAAGGTAGCCATCCCATTGGTTATCCGCATGGAAATTGTTTTTGGGTGACTAGCCATGCCCGCCCTGAATTGTGGTGGGCCCGAATGAGCATCTTCACATGAGCGTCTACATTAGTATTTCTCTCTTTATTGTGATGTAACACTAGTTACACTTTGCCCATACGAATGGGGCATTGTGCAACAAACTAAAAGTGTTGTACAATATATGGTTGGACAGATTTTTTTTCTCATATTAGCAAATTCTGCCACTTAATATGGTGCGCACATGACCAACCATGTTATGTGCACACCATCCCACAATGACCACTTTTAAACATGGTCATTGTGGGATGTGCAACAAACTCGGAGAGTTGTACAATATATGGTTGGACTAGAATTTTTCCTAATAATGGCAAATTCTGCCACTTAATATGGTGCATACATGACCAACCATGGTATGTGCACACCATCCCACGATTAGCACTTTTTGACATGGCACCTTTCGTTTCTAATACAAGCAATGAAATCACACTTTCCCTAATGACTATGAGGAGAATGTGTGTTTTTGTTATTGGCCACGGTGAAACTGGCTAAAAGAGTACATGTGTTAATGGGGCATGCATTGTCTCATTCTGAAGTGATTTTGGGAATCCTGCACTACCCTACCATGGCAAGGCTACTTCATGCCAATGGTGATATGATTATGCTTCAGGACCTAGTCCTCCTTCTCTCCTTCTCACAATACTGCCTAAGTATTGACATTGACATGCTATGGTTCTAAGTTGTAATCATCAATCACTTGCCAACCTGGTTCTTTGTGCGACTATCTCCACAAGTATCATGAACATCAATCACCTATTGTTCTTGTTCAAGTTGCATCAATGCCATGTTGTTCTTGTTCAGCCTATTGTGTTCTCTCTCTCTCTCTCTCTCTCTCTCTCTCTCTCTCTCTCTCTCTCTCTCTCTCTCTCTCTCTCTCTCTCTCTCTCTCTCTCTCTCTCTCTCTCTCTCTCTCTCTCTCTCTCTCTCTCTCTCTCTCTCTCTCTCGTTGAGATTGAGACTAGTAGATATAAATCCATACCACCAAAGGAGCACATCTGTCAAATATGCCAGCTAGAGCCGAATGCAAAGGAACACTACATTTGATGTTACTTAGCATACTATGAGATTCAAGGTTGTTTCCATTGTCTCTTTAGAGACAAGTTTAGACCACTATTTAGGATCATAGACTTTATTGATTAACAATGTAAGAAAATAGGACATAGTAGAGTACATGAATTTTGTATGCAAGTGATGAATTGACAACATGGAGAATCAAAAACTTTTATTATTGCAGATGAGTACAATAGATATCTAATGCTTCCCTAGTGTGTGCTTCTATTACGAAGCTTCAATAGCACACACAAAACACACGAGAGTAAAGGCTATATATACAAAAAAGAGTGACTATAGCAATGAAAACAAGTCACACACTGATGCATGCATGTTGTTTTGAGCATGCGTCTAGTAGGTCTATAAATTACACATGGTATTTAGAATAATGGGTGTTTAGGCTAGGGAAGGGTTAGAGCATTGATCTCCAACATCCACCCCCTCCCCATTTCAATATTCACCCCAAAGGTGAACTACTCCTTTAGTCCAATACCAAGCTAATGTAGGTGTCAGTCCAAGGTACTCCTTCCAAGAGCTTTGGTGAAAATGTTTGCACAATTGTCATTGGTATGAAAATAATCCAAATCCAAATATTTAAGGTGCTCTCATAACCTTTAGTGGATGAGATACTATATTCCAATGTACTTGCAATACACCTTAGAACACATTTTACTTGCCTCAAATGAGTTCCTTTTGACTAATTAGAGAACCTGCTTAAAACACCTATAGCTTCATTAATGTTTGGACATGTATTACACAAGTAAAGAAGCCCTCCCATACATTTTCTAGAAAGCTCACTATCGACAAATGTCAATACATCTTCTTTTGAAAGCTTTAGGTTGACTTTAGATGTCTGGTTCTTGCCAAACTTCAATCCCCAAACAAGAGTGCATAAGTCTAAGATTTGTCATCTCAAACTCACTACATAGAGCCTTCCTTGTTTGAGAAATCTCCTCATCGTGATTTCCATTAAGAGTAACACCATCCACATATATTGCAACGAGCATGTGCCTACCACTCTCCTTGAACACATACAAACTAACATAAAAAAGAATTCTCATAGCACCAATACTCAACAAGTATCTATCAATGCAACCCCATTCCAAGCCCATGGGACTCGTTTCAACCTATACTGTGCCTTGTGGAGTCTACAAACTTGTCCTTAGCACCTAGAGCTACAAAACCAACTAGTTGTTGCACATGTAATACCTTGCAAAGTTTGGCTTGTTTTAGCCTAAATAGTGCCTTGTGGAGTCTATAAACTTTGTTTTAAGCACTTGCAGCCAAAAAACTAGATGGTTATTCCACATGCACTTCCTCCTTGAGATATCTGATCAAGAAGGCTAATTTAACATCCATTTTTATCACCAACTATCCATGTTGTGCAATAAGGGCTATAATGGTATGGATAGTAGAGTTAATCAGGATGCAGGAGAAAATGTAAATTTGTAATCAAACCTTGTATATGTACAAATCCCTTCGCTACAAGTTGTGTCTTATTATCCAATGATCCATTGGCCTCATACTTAGTTGTGTAGACCCACTTGGTGCTAATTACCTTTTGTGATTATTTGGATGATTCACAAGGTCGCGAGTGTAATTATGCAAGATGGAATCATTTTCCATTTGCACAGCTTGTATCCACTTTGTATCTTCCATAGCCTCTTCAAGATTACTAGGTCCTTATACTTTATCCAACTCTACATTAATGCATAGTTGACCAAATGTGCTTGAACTCTCCTTTGCTCCTCTATACTCTTGGATCAACATGGCCCATCTTGAATTTCTTCAATTACTAGTAGATCCTTACCATCTAAGAGCTCAATTACCCACTTAGGCAATGGCTTTCTTGTGTGTAGAGGCGAGCACTGCCAAGACCCATGGACCGCTTATTGTTTCAAGTGTTTCATGTCGAGCACTAATGGCTACCTCTCACATAGCTGATGTGCTCTCTCTCTACGATTGTAGTGAGCTTACCTCCATGCCCGATCAAATTGCCTCCTCTCCAGAGCACTCCAGTAGCTCCACGATCCAAGTGCAAGCTTCAATCACGATCCTCAAGCTCCACGCTCCAAGCTCCATTGCCTTGCAAGCAAGAGAAGAGAAGAGAAGAGAAGAGAAGAAGAGAGGAGAAGATGAAGAGCTTCTCTACCACGGTCCCTCACCCTCACACACTCACTCCCTCATCCTCTCACACTCCCTCTCTCAAGCACAAGCTCAAGCAAGCAAGAAGAAGAAGAGGAGGAGAGCTACTTTTGGCCACACACAAGGATGAGCTTCTCATTCACTTTTCAACTTTATATAAAAAACCATAAATCCCTTTTGATTAGTCATCTCCTTATCTCCTTTTTTACATGGCCGTCGGCCGCCGGCCGTGGCCTAAGTCCTTTTTCCCATTGTCCTCTTATCTTCATAGCTTCCTTCCTACCGCCCATCTACCTTTATAGTTTGCACAGGTGAGAGCCCGGCGCTCTTAAAATAAATCATGGTGCGCCTTGCGCTCTTTTACAAAAGTATTGACTTGTGTTTTTTATTGTGCGCCTCTCTCCTTGATTTAGGACTTATTGCACTTCTTGCGTTTCTAGATTTTTCTTGGCTCGCCTTCGTCTTCTGTTCCACTTTTGCCTTGGTCCTGTCTTCTGCTTTAGATTTTTTGGATTTTTCACCTTGTTCGTTTGAGGGTTAACATGCCCCCTCTTAGACGAGTGCATGTCCCATGGCACTCACCGTCGTAAGTAGCAAGCTTTGGCATGCACTAAAGGCATGGGGTGGAAGGAACTATTGTGGTTTGCCTTAAAGGAGTTTTGGTGGTGGAGCAGATGAAGGTCATTGTTGGGGGCACGTTGTTGGTCGGATTGGTTTTGGTGATAGGGCTGTTTTTTTGTTGGGAGTTTCGCTTATGGCTTTGGCGGCATAAGTGTTGATGTTCTGGGGATTCTGCGCGTGACGATTCTTTGATGGACTTGCATGATGATACTGGATAAAATTCAGAGTTGAGTGTTAATGAAGAGCTGACAATACTTTCGTTGGAGTCGAGTCTTCAGTACTTGTAATTGAAAATCTCTCATATGGTCTCTCCCCAGGGGTTAGTGCTAGTCTTCTTATCGTGCATAAGACATAGTTTGATTAGTTTGGGAGACAGGTCAACTCTAGGCAAGTTGAGTGAAATGTCCTACACTTGAGGACCCAAATTGTGTATAGATTGTGGTGCAAATATTATATGAGTGTACGTACATACTTAGATATTACGTAGTTAGAAGACTGTTGGTCTAGTTCCTCGTAGCAATGTGTGGATGAAGCAAGGGTTCAATGGGGTGGAAAATTTTGTTGATGTTGTGAAGAAGTACACTCGAAGGCTTATTGAGACATCATTTGTGATTTTGACAACACGATGTAGCATAATTGAGCTCATTGACACCTTAGCTTTGGTAGCTGGTTGCTACTTATAGTGTTTGAAGAGTACGATGTACTTTCCATGGTCTTTTGTACCTTGCTCACCACTATTGATTGCGATGGCACTGAGATGAAGTGCAAAAAAGAATTATGCAAATGGTTCACGGTGATAGGTCTAACCATAGGTGAGACGAGCTCCCTAGGTATGTCATGCCCTTGATGTGCCCTGAACAATTGTGGGGGATGTGTAAAAGGGCTAGGGGATTAGGGACAGAGCCAGCCGCGACCAAGGTCACTAGAATACCTAATTTGAGGATCCCTAGTGTTGTGCTATGATCGTGGGTGCTTTTTTTCTTTGCTTTTCTTTTCTTTTTTCTTTCTTTTTTCTCTTTTTTTGGGATAAAATGAATACAACCATTGCAATATGTTGAGGCTATCAACCTTTCATTTGGATTGGGAAATGTCAAGATCCAAAGGCTGTGAAAAATGGATATTACAAAGATGATTATGTTACTAGCCTTGATACTAGAGGAATAGTTGTTGAGATGGAGAGATACACATGAGATTTTGCAAACCTCTTTGTAACATGTGAGACATCGTTACAATTGAGGTAGCAAACAACTGCATTGAGCCGGGTGTAGAGTTTGGCCAAGAAAGAGAGAGTAGCCAATTACTATGTTGCAATGTGTGCTTTCTGCAGGGGTGATTTTCTCTTCTAGCAACGGGGCTTCTGGCATGGCTCTTTGTTCTTGGTATTTCTGTAATGGCTCTTTGTGGGGTTGGTGGTCTTGTGGTGACTTGGACATTAAATACTTTCGTATACAGAGATCTGTGTCGTCATGTATCCACTTGACAACTCGTGAGAGTACATGCAAGTCATATGCTTCAATCAAAATGAACATGTGCAGCTCAAAAAGACATCAGTTATTTGAATCCCATATTGTTGACTTCAATGCATGTCACCTACACTTGATTATCATTGCTTGTGTGTGTGCTAACTTTGTTTTGTTTTTTTGGTATTATCTATACACAGTCACAAAACATATTGTTTATTTATATACACGTTTATAAATCCATGTCACTTTGTGAGAATAAAAACCAATTGTAGAACTCAGGATTGTACTGGAGTGTGGCACACACATCTAGCACTTGTGGCAACCTACTCAATAACAACTGATATTTTGCAACATCGAGTAGCATGGTACCTTGTCCGAGTCTACTTGCAACATGTAGCACCTTCTCAGTGAGAATTTCATCAATCAGAGAGTTCTCTTGGCTAGTTCCAGCTAAGTTCATACCCCAAACGATAGTCAGTACACTCGAAAGGAAGTTGGCGCCACATAGGTCGAGTCTCTTTGAGACTGCCAATTGGCCAATCGCTCCTCTGAGACTATCGTAATATGGGCTCCAAGTTCGACCATTATAGCACAGTTTTCAAACCAACGTTTTTCAAATTGACATCGACCCTTTGATTTTCACTTTAGTTGTTCTATCTCTAAGAGATTTGGTTGGCAAATCACTTCTTGAATGTCACAGTTAAGCGTACTTTATCGGATTCCTTGTCAAAGATGAGTCGCATGCGTTCATGTAGAAGCTTGTCATAGTGCTCGTTAAGATATTATTGCTCTTCCCAAGATAGTGGATATGACAAATATTCCTCAAGTTGCTCCCTAGGGAATGTGCCCATGTCCGCAAGGACGTAGACACATGTGAATAATTTGAGTTTAGCATCCAACTCAATCAAGCACTCTGTGACACTTCTATGTTCAATGAGAGCTTACTCGGTTGCTATCTCATGCAAGGTTCTAGGAGTTTCCATAGGTTTTAGCATAGCTGGGGGTTCAAGCCTAGATGAGCAGGATTGGTCAATGCTAGGATTGCTTATGTCCTCAGGGTTTTCATGTTTCTCCTCCCGAGCCTTTGCTGCTATTGTGTCATGGTTTCCCTCGGATGTGACTGATATAGTTTTGCCAACCTATTATGACAGTGTTGTATCCACTCTTGATTAGTCAATGTAAGTTCTGTTGTTAGTGGATTGAGCGTTGCAAGCAACCGTTGATGGTAATGGTTGCTTTGATTTATCAGAACACACGAATGTGTTTGAGGTTTCACCATTGTTAGGAGAGATGGCAATGGGCTCATTCGTGGGTGGGTTTGATGCTTTACTCCTCAACTCTTCAGCACTCTTGGTCTTAATCTTCTTGGTGTCTACAGCCACTTGCAACTGCTGATGTTTTCGTTGTTTTCTCCTCTTTTTCTTGGGCACTTAAGGTGTATCCTTTAAAGACTCACGACCCTAAACTAGGTCAACCGCCATCGCTATTGATGTGCTTGGTTGGGCCTCATCCTTCTCTTTCTCTAGTGTATCCTCATGGGACATAGCTAGAGCCTATTGAATAGACTCGCTAGGTTGTGAGGGTACAATTGCCTCTCTTTTTGGAGAGCCTAGCTCTTCAGCTAGTTCCCCTCCGTTTAGCCCCTCATCCGATTTCATTGGCATTCCTTACCCATTGGAACATGCCTCCATTGCTTCTTATCAGTGCAGGTGTTGTGTTTAGAGCCATTTTCCTCTTGCTCAAGAGGTTATTTGAGTGACTCTAGTGTAGAAACAAGAGACAGTTTAGGGTTCGTGTCATGTAGACTTGGATGAAACCAACTGAAGAAGTCAGGGTTGTATTGATGGGAAGCATAGAGATCTAGGATTGCAGGGTCTTGAGTGAGGCGCAATACATATGCACTAACATCAAGAACCATACTTCCTACTCCTAGCATGCTAGCCACGTGTATATCTTCTTCTAGAAGCAACTTATCATACAAGGGATGTTTTTTGGACAGTGACAGAAAGCTGGACCTCATGGACCATTGCCAATACTCTTAATGAGGTCGAGGCAACGTACGTGGGATCATGTCTTGATATCCAAAGGGCTTTCCTTTGCTCAGTGAGAGTGTCATTAGCCAATGGCCAATTTTGGTTGCCAAACTTTGGTTGGAGTACCATTTTTGCACAAAGTTACCTTGTCCTTTCCGTTTTCGTTTGATTACTTCGAGCTTTTCCTTGTCTCACATTGAGCAATATAGAGTGAGGGTATCAAGTGCAATTCCCTAGCTGTGGCTTTTGGGATATCTTTTATGAATTCTTTAGTGACAGCTACATAGCGGCATCAAACATATTCTTGCCCACGTCCTAAGTCAAGGGTTCAGCTATGATCTTTGTATACTCTGGTGTTGGCCTTCCAATGTCCACATGGACATATGCACATGTGATGGTTGTTAGCTTGTGATCAACCTTCACCAAGCACTTCATCTCTAGCTCATTGGTCAGATGCACTATCTCTTTGGCCAAATCTTTGAGAGATTTCTCCTCAATCCTAGGCTTTAGATGCTTTGGAAGTGCTAGAGGTATTAAGGATGTTGGTTGTGACACCTCTTCCACTGGTGAATTGTTAAGGACATGTTCTGCAAGGGGCGTCATCACGGCCAAAGGATGTGACTACTGTGATTCTTGATTGGAAGTAGTAGCAGCTATTTCAGTGGACTGGCCACTATCGGTAGACTATGGTATCAAGTCCTTAAGTAGATCAAAAGTGGTCGTATCTTTTGTTGCCCTTTGCGCATTCACTTGTGCAGATTGAGCATCAGTTGAGCTAGTCACGCTGGATTGCACGAGCATATCCTTAGGTTGAGAATTAGGGATGGTGTCATGTTCCACATCTTGGACATTTGAAAGCTCAGATGGAGATTGAGATAGGGATTGAGCAACTACACTTGACGATTGTTGTTGTGCTTCCTATGTTCGTTTAGGAAAAGAGGGTGTAGGAGATTTGGGACTCCTAGGTGGACTTGGTACTGGCTGGAAGATTTGCTCATTGCTGTTAGATGATTCTGCCATTTGCTTTGTTGAGCAGTCAGCCTTATCATAAGCAACATTGTGCCTATGGCGCTCATTATCCTCTTGGAGAGTCAAAGGCTCATTGGGCACTAGTGGTCTTTGTGCACACTCGATGGTTATACATGACATTTGCTTGTTAAGCATGCTAGGCTGAGAATCTATCTTTCGAATAGTCCTATTTGGTTTCTTGATTTCAATCGTGAGGGGCTCAGTCACTCCAACGTTGTTGACTCGAGACTTGGATTTTCGTTTAGATTTCCTCCTGTGCTTCTTCGATTTTGATACGATCTGGCCTTAGTTGATAGAGATGGTTTAGCAGTGGGCTTTGGCACCCAAATCCATCGATTACTTGTGTAATACCCTTGAGCAGGTAGCAATGCTTTAGATATCCATTGCAGTGTTGTGCTGGCTCTCCACCATCAATACCTTTGTCTATAAGGCTTGGGCTTCTTTTGTGGTCTTCTACGATATTTGTAAGTCCAAAGCCTATCCTTGGCATTGTCTTTTGGCATTCTTGTTTCAAGCATGGCCTCACTCACCAGTTCTCTCTGTTCAACATGTGCTTGTATCAACTCTTTCAACAAGTCCTTATTCTCATTACTAGGCTTGCCTGGTATGTCAGAATGTTCCTTATCTTTCCCTTGAGGTTTGATGAGGTCACCCTTATTAAAGGTTGTGATTATCCTCACACCCAGTAGTGCCAAGTGTATCCTCTGTGCTACATAATCGGCCTCACACTTTGCTACCCTTTTGGAGGGCCTTCCTAGGAGGGTTTCCTTTCCACAGTTAGCACTATTTGGAGAAACATGGAATAGGATAAGCAAGCTTTCCATTTCAATAGTTACAAGGATTTTGCACTTCCCTATAAGTGCTTGTGGGCGTCGCCGTAAGGACTAAGAGTTGCATTAGTTGGAGTGAGCTCTAGTTGGCCTAGTAGGGTCCATGTTTCATAGGTCAAGATATTAAAATCAGCTCCTTCATCGATGAGAGCATCGACACTATGCTCTCTTTTTGCCGTGAGTTTGACCCTAAGGTAAGCAGGTGGTACTATGTCTTCATCTTTCGGGTCTTGGCTTATAAATTCAAGCCTTCTGATACATGCCCTTGAGTCCCCAACTGCACAACTAGATGTGGATTCTCCACTAATGTCTTGGGTCGTTTGTGCAATGCCGTTCAAGGTGCATCTATTGTCAGGATTGTCATGTCTAGTCATCCTTGCAGTTGTAGCTTGATGTTGTCGCATCTCGCTTTGACTAGATGCAGTTGGAATGCAACCTATACATGCCTTTGTGGTGTGGCCTTTTTGCCCTTGTTAGCTAGATTGGCCCATTGAGATTCTAGGGTCTCTGTTTGTCCTTGTTCAGGTATGGGCTTTTCGTTATTGTTTTGCATGTGAGAATCTATGCTTGTGTAGAGCCATTACTATATTAGGATCTAATTTGGAGGACCTGTCATGATGCACGTTTTCTCTCCAACCTACTTAGGGGAGGTGCAGAGAGCCCTGTCTGCATGGGTTTGGGGGGGGCAGCCCCCCCGACCCGCAGGGCCGTTATATTAAAGACCATGCGCGATTTGAAGGACTATTAGTAGTCAAGTTTTGAACTACTTGCTCTAGATTTTAGCTTGGTGATAGATCTATGATGTGCTTTCGACTCTATATGGTCTCTAGGTCGGTTTTAGGGCTTAGATGTGTCAAATCTGTATTCTATTCACATGTCTGATTTTGATAGTTTTCTATTTGATTCTCAGATGTCTGATTATCAGAATCAAACGTCCGATTTTGGGTTGGTCTGATCGGCCGATCGAATAGTCCGAGTCCGAGTGGTCCGATTATGAGTTGGTCCGATTTTTGTACGTTCGATTTTCGTGTATCCGATTATGGAAGTCTGATTCTGGGATGTCTGATCTTCGTGCATTTGATTTTGGGACTCTGATTCGAGGAATCGGACATCCAATTTGACAAGTGTCTGATTTGGAGTGTCTAATTTTGGATGGTTTGATTATGGGATGTCCGGGTCCGATTTTCATGCGTCCGATTCTCAAAATCGGACAAGGTATATCCAATCAGATATGATGTGTTGGTCTGAGTCCAAAAATCAAACCGTTTGAGTTCGATTTTGGGATTCAAACTCTGATAATAGTGTCTGACTCCTACGTATGAGTTTCCAAGATGCCGAAAATCAATTCGATTCTAATTATTTTGGTTATGAGAGGTCACACAAACTTCCAGAATGTAAGAATAGACCTTAATGAAGGATTCTATATACCTGGAATAGTAAATAAAATTCAAAATACAAATCAGCAAGCAAATCAAACCCTATTGCCCTATTATGATTGCAGAAACCCTAATGATTGTTTTCCTTTTTTTCTTTGTTTTTTCCTATCCTAATGCATCCAAATCACAAAGAAAACACCTACATTACTCCAACCTACTTTTCCAAATCCAAAAAACCAAAAACCTACTTGATAAAGAGATCGAATATCTCTTCAAACTCCCCCGCTTGCTACCTATCTTCCTCAAGTACCGGTTCGGGGAAAACTCTACTTTAATGCTTGATTTGAAGCGCGCAAACACTCAAGGCTTGAATCCGTTGGTCCCAAAAATGGAACCAAAATGTAAAGGCGAGCTCAAGCTCAACCACCAAGACCCACGAACTGCTTATTGTTTCAAACGTTTCAAGCCAAGCATTAATGGCTACCTCTCATATAGTCGATGTACTATCTCTCTACGAGTTTAGTGAGCTTACCTCCATGCGCAATCGAGTTGCCTCCTCTTCCGAGCACTTCGGTAGCTCCACGATCCAAGCGCAAGCTTCAAGCAAGCTCGATCCTCAAGCTCCATTGCCCTGCGAGCAGGACAAGAGAAGAGATGAGAGGAGAAGATGGAGAGCTTCTCCACCACGGTTCCTTGCCCTCACACTCTCACACTCCCTCTCTCAAGCACAAGCTCAAGCAAGCAAGAAGAAGAACAACAAGAATGAGCTTCCCATTCACTTTTCAACTTTATATACAAAGCCCTAAATCCCTTTTGGATAGTCATCCCTTATCCCCTTTTTTACATGGCCGACCGTGGCCTAAGCCCTTTTTCCCATTGTCCTCCTATCTTCCTAGCTTCCTTTCTACCGCCCATCTACCTTTACAATTTGCATAGGTGAGAGCCCGACGCTCTTAAAATAAATCATGGTACGCCTTTTCCTCTTTTACAAAAGTATTGACTTGCACTTTTTCTTATGCACCTCTCTCCTTGATTTAGGACTTTTTGCACTTCTTATGTTTCTAGATTTTTATTGATGCTCCTTTATCTTTTGTTCCACTTTTGCCTTGGCCTTGTCTTCTGCTTTACATTTTCTGGATTTTTCACCTTGTTCGTCTGAGGATTAACATTGTGTCAGGCTCCTCAATCTCATTCTAGATTTTTCACCTTGTTCTTAACATTGTGTCAGGCTCTTCAATCTCATTCTGTCATTTGTGCCTTCTCCTATGTACCCGACTCCTCCATTTGATGTCGCTACTCAACAAATACCTCGTCTTGACTTATTGCCAATTCTCATTTTAAAAGGATTGTAGTGTCAATAACCCTTTGACTATTCACTGTATCCAAAGAAAGATGCATTTTTGGCTCTTTACCTCCCAGACCAAAGGGATCGTTAGAGCTTGGGAGATCTCTGACACTTCATAGATTGAGTTTTTATCTTGTTTTGACTATTAGTTTAAATTGTTCTACATTGCTTGGTAGAGTTGTGGATTATATGTGTGTGACAATCCAAGTGGATAGAAATACATAGTAGGAGATCTCACAAGGTGAGAGGCTGTAAGTGATTGATCAAATCAAGATTGCATGATTCGATATGCACCTTTTTGTTTAAATTCGATAAGTAGTTGATATCAAGCTACAATTTGGTTATGTTTTTGAGACTTAATGGAATATCATTTAGCAGATTTTTCAATGGTAAATTGTAAGAGGAATATGCCGAGCTTGTGTGAGATGGGGTTTTTCGCAATAATGAGCTCTATGCAAAAACCTTGCGTGTCATAGATTGGAAAGATGGGTTGGAATGAACCCATTCGAAGGTGTTTCATTCTTTGTTTTTTCATTTCGTAGGTTAGGATGTGTAATGAGATTTTTAAGATTAGGATTTCTCCTCCTTTAATTCATAAGAAATCAAAAGACTTCGAAAATAGCATCACCACGTGTCAAGTAATCATTGGCCTATGCATCTTAGTGATCATCAAGTATTTTCAAAATTTTGTGTGCTTGAAAGGAGAGAAAAATGAGAAAATTCTAGGTTTCTTGCATTATTATTTTCATGGGAAAATTCAAGCATGGCATGGGCCAAGTGAACTAGCTAGTTGCGATCTAATATGGGTAACCCAAAAAAACTATGCATGTATGAATTACCAAGAGTTGTTTGTTGATCTAATTACGATAAAAAATAATATGGAATTGCTGGTTATGCTTTGAGAATTTTGATTTTGCATTGTCTTATTCGTGCATACATGAGGGATAATACTTGCTATAACTACTAGAGAGCATTGTCTTTTAGTGAATGTGAGAGTTGATCAAATTTGAATGGGTTGTGAATTGCATGAAATTTGATGAAATGTCATTGATTATTTTTGAAAAATTACTAAGCAATTTGTGAAGTTTCAATGCCATGGAATGAACAACTCATGGACATTGGTATGACTATGACTAGTTAGTCATCAACAATGCAACAATGTTAGTAGCAAGATGCTCCTTTGGATATATATATATATATATATATATATATATATGGGTCATGGAGTCTTCGAAGTGGTTGGAGGGAGTAGCAGCTCTTTGTTTTATATGACTCGAAACTTCAGATGTTGCAGAAATGCTGCTTTAAATTAGATTTATTTTGAGGTTTCTTTTGTTAATAAATGGTATAGATAAAATACTTCTTGAGTACCAAACCTCTCTTTTTGTAGAAAAGAAAATAGAGAGACCCACTTACAAGTTATCAAATACTCACGTCCTTTTTATTTCATTGTTATATCACTTTTAAAAAGACCCTTCTTTATTTCTTGAATACCAAACCTCTTCTAGTTGTGCCACATTGGCTTGGGAACCTTTTGATTAGTTAGAGATCTTCAAGGTAAAGCTCTAGCATAATAGGCTGGAGAACTTTCTGGTTGGTCTCCATTGGGTATATATATGTGGGGTCATGGAGTCTTCTCTTGCCATTAAAAGGGGGGTGACATGGAGGAAGTCGGGTCGGTGAAGCAAGGAGATATCCTAGTTGTTGAAGGCTAGGTCCTGATGGGAGTCCTAGGTAATGGGGTCCAAGACTAGGAAATGGTTGAAGGGAGTAGCAACTCTCTGTTTTATATGACCTAAAGCTTTGAATGCTCCAAAAATGCTAGCATGAGAACTTGAAGCAATGGGGTTGTGAGAGAAAGAGATGCATAAAAAAATGAAAATGAAAAAATAATGAACTGCTTCAAATTAAATTTATTTTTGAGGTTTCTTTTGCTAATATATATAGTACATATAAAATATTTATTGAGTACCAAACCTCTCTTTCTCAGAGAGAGAGAGAGAGAGAGAGAGAGAGAGAGAGAGAGAGAGAGAGAGAGAGAGAGAGAGAGAGAGAGAGAGAGAGAGAGAGAGACTTTTAAGTTTCCAAATACTCAAGTCTTTTTTTTTTCCATTATGATATCACTCTTAAAAAGATACTTATTTATTTCTTGAATATCAAACCTGTTCTTGTTCTGCCACATAAGCTCGGGATCCTTCTAATTGGTTAGAGATCTCCAACGCAAAACTCTAGCATAATAGGCTCAGAAACTCCCTAGTTGGTTAGGGATCCCCGAGGCAAACGTCTAAATAATATATAAAATGGATGGATGCGTTTATAAGCACTTTACCTTCTAATTGATTAGGGATCCCCAAGGCAAAGCTCCAGCATAATATGCTCGGGAACCTTGTGGTTGGTTAAGGATCCCAAAGCAAAGCTCTACTCTAAATAATGCATTTAGAATATAATAGATAAATAATATAGAGAATAGAATGCGTTCTATAAACACCTTACGTAAATACGTTAATACAAAGTGCCAAGTTGACCCAATATTACTGAGTTCTTTTTAACACGGTTCCTCTACACACACAGGAAAAAAGGAGACGGAGGGAGAAGAAAAAAAGGAGACGGAGGGAGAAGAAAAAGAGGAAGAAGAATAAGAGAGGAGAACGAGGTGCCTTGTAACAGCGTGCTCGATCGATTGGAGAGCACGATCGCGAGGATGAGGAGGTGGTCTAGGGTTTTCAGCCGCAGTGCCAGCATTCTCACGTCCTCAGCTGGGGAGGCCGGAGTGCAGCGCCGCGGTTTCGGCTCATCTGCAACCCCTCCTGCCGTCTTTGTCGACAAGAGTACCCGAGTCATCTGTCAGGGCATCACAGGCAAGAATGGCACCTTCCACACAGAGCAAGCAATCGAGTATGGCACAAAGATGGTGCGTCATTTTTTTTCCTTTGGTTTGGTTTTTTTTTTCCCTTTCGGTTGGTTGGTTTTTGGTTTTGTTGGAGGTCTTCCTTTCCTTGTTTGATGTTTGGTTTCTCAAAAGACTGTGATCCAAATTGGAAAAACTAGATCATGATACTCTCTGGACACTGTGGGGGGCCGGTGTCAAAGCCTTAAGTATACAGGGGAACTGCAGTCATAAACGAGCCTAAGGTCATGCATGTTTCTTTTTAATGGAGCATGAACTCAGTCAATCCCCAACGTTTAGGGGACTTCCTTTTATTCCAGTATACTTGGAACATTTCATTTTGTCTTTTGTTTCAATTCTCTTCTTGGGATCTAACGTTATAGAAGACCATCTGTTGCAGTCCTGTTATCAATTCTGAAAAGAAGTACAGCTAAGTACAAAGATCGTGCATCATCATTGATCAACTTTGTTGCTGATAGACTATGGCATCTCGCAATGGTTGTCAAACACTTTGTGGAGATGAAAGCTTGTGATTTTGGTATTTTAAGAAACATTTGAAGATAAGCATATTCTTGTTTTGCGGTGGTATATTGACATTGCTAAATTATATGGGGATAAATAGCTTCGTATTTGCTCAAAGCATCAGCCTGCTTTGTGTGTGTAGCTTGTGCCTCCAATATTATGTGAAAACTACAAAGAAACTAAGTCTAGTTGAATGCATTTGAGAATGCTTTAAGAGGACTACCATGATAAGTAATTGTTAGAGAGATCATAGCCTGCACAGTCAGTCGGACTGTGCAGTCGGACTGCCACGTGGCAGTCCGACTGTCTGCAGCCCAGTCGGCTGCATTTAATGCAGCCGACTTGTTTCCAGGCTGCGCCCTTTTTCTGGCGCCCCAGTTCGTGGCAGATTTCGACTATTTAATAGTTGACACTTTCAGCAGTCAGGACACTTCCTCTCTGACGCAGATTACAGACCGGTGACGCGTAGTCTCTGTCTCTGTTCACAGATTTCAGACAGCAGACAGTGCAGACTGTAGCAGACTTCGAGGTGGACAGCAGGTCGCATTGTCGAGGTGGAGACACGCAGTCCAGCGCACTGCGCCCGTGTATAACTTTGTATTCAGCATTCTTTATACAGCAGATCTTCATTGTCCACTGTCTCTCTCCCCCTTCTCTCTCTACGTTCTCTCTCTCTCAGTCCTACGCTTCCGCACCGCTGCACTCTGACATGGTATCAAAGCAGTGTTTGAGGGCTGACTGAGCGCAGAATCAACCTGAAGAGGAGTTTCCATCGCGACACAAATTTGCGTTTTTTGCGTTTAAGGGCAGACAGGAGGGCTGCGCCTTGGAACAAGGTTGAAACGAGTGTGGGCGCACAGGAAAGGAGTACAGGTGGTGGATTTGCTGCTGTTTGACGTGGAGGAAGTTTGAGTTTTCAACCTAAAAGTGCAGGTTTTGCTTTTTCATCGCCTCTGGCGGGTGAAGAAGCTTCAGGACGCGGAAGAGCCTTAGCAGGCTGAGTTTACCCAGTCAGAGGGAGCTGCTTTTGCGTTTGAGAAGGCATTGCAGGTGAAGATGTCTACAGAGATGGACTTGGAGTTCCAGGTGATTATGGACCGGAAGGTGCCTGTCTTACCGGCTCTTCCTACAGATCAGAAGCTCGACGGCGACAACTACCGCATTTGGCGCGTTATGATGTTGGCCATCCTTGAGTCCTATGATTTGGCGGAGTTGGTACAGGAGGATATTGACCGGCCTTCGGTAAGAGATGAGTCCAAACTCTCTTCCGATGCTCGTGCGGAGTTGACCAGGGCCCAGTCTCATTGGGACAAACTGAATGCCAGGATTCGATCCTTTCTCTTTCTATCATGCACTACAGCCGTGATCGCTCACATCGAGCACTTGACGGTGGCTCAGGAGACATGGCTGGAGCTTGATCAAATGTACAATCGGATGATCCTGATGAAGAGGGTTTCTTTGGAGGTATAGATGTGGACCTTGTCCGTAAATAAGTCTTATTTGCTACGGGAGCACATTAACAAGCTAAGGCAGCTACAGATGCAGGTTCAGAATGCCGGAAAGCCGATTTCCTCCGAAGACATGGCGATCACACTATTGTCCCAGTTGCCGCCATGATTCGGTACATTTTACTCTGCCCTTATTGCTTCGGGGCGAGAGTCTACTCTTCGCTGGGAAGAGTTGGTTCCTATGGTCTTGGACCAAGAGGAACAGTTAAAGGGACAAAATGCTTCCAAGACGGAGGCGTTGACAGGTCAAGCCTCTCAGAAGAAGGGGAAGGACCAAAAGAAGAAGAAGGGGGATAACAAGTCCAAGAAGGACAAGGAGAAGGACAAGGACAAAGACTCCACATGTCATATTTGTGGAAAGACTGGCCATTGGAAGAAGGATTGCCCTGACAAAGACACGAAGGACACCAAGAAGAAGGATACCAAGGATTCTGGAGCGGTGGCTGCACCCTCATCAACTACATTTCTTCATCTCGCTGTCATTGAGGACGCTTCACCGAATGCTTCTGATGCTGCGATGGCGGCTCCCCAAGCTCGAGAGTGGATTGTTGATAGTGGTGCCTCACGGCACATGACTCCTTCATCAGATGGTGTTGCCCAGCTGCGACCTTCGCGTGGGCAGGTTCTCATTGGAGACAGCTCTTCAGTTTCTGTTGCAGGTTGGGGTAAGATGCAGCTTATTCCGGATGGACGAGGTGGCACCCATATCTCAGAGGTTTTGCATGTACCAGGATTAGGGTACCATCTCCTTTCAGTTCATAAGATTTGCTCCCTTGGTCTTTTGGTGGAGTTTGACAGTTCTACTGTGCGAGTCCTTGATCGTGGATCAAGGAAGGTTATCTCATTCGGATATGAGAAGAACGGCATTTACAAACTGAAGTCTTCCACTGCCCTCTCTACTCTTCTTCTTACCTCACAGCCACAGTTTGAGTTATGGCATGCTCGGTTTGGTCACCTGAACTATGACTATCTTCGGAGGGCGTCACGTGGACAGCTTGTTCGAGGGTTGCCGGATATAGTGGTGAGCCAGCAGCCATGTGTCTCCTGCATACGGGGGAAGCAACATAGAGATGCCATTCCCCACACAGCTTCGCAGCGGTCTACTTCACCGATGGAGCTAGTATCTACGGATCTATGTGGCCCTATGAGGAATGAGTCCCTACGTGGGAGCTCGTACTTCATGCTGATCGTGGATGACTACAGCAGGATGACATGGGCCTACTTTTTGGCACTAAAGTCAGAAGCTTTCTCGCGCTTCAAGGATTGGCTTCTCTTTGAGGAGAACCGATCAGGCCGGAAGTTGAAGACCTTGCGATCCGACAAGGGAGGTGAATTTGTGTCTAATGAATTTGCTCGGTTTTGTGCAGATAGAGGAATTCACCAGGAGTTTGCCAATACCAATACTCCTCAAGAAAATGGTATTCTAGAACGGAAGAACCGCAGTGTGATCGAGATGGCGCGCACCATGATGGAGCACCGACAGACCCCTCAGGTTCTGTGGGCCGAGGCTATGGCTACTGTAGTCCACATCCTTAATCGATCCCCTACTTCGGCCGTGGAAGGGATGACTCCATTTGAGGCTTATTTTGGGACAAAGCCAGATGTTTCTTACTTTCGGGTCTTTGGGTGTGATGCCTATGTTCACATTCCCAAGGCTCACCGTGATAACTTTGAAGCGGCTTCTTGTAAACAGGTATTTGTTGGCTACAGCTCCCAGTCCCAAGGCTATCGACTGTATGATCTCGTCAAGCGGGATGTGTACACTAGCCGTGATGTGCGGTTTGTGGAGGTTCCGGCTTCTTCAACGGGTGAGGAGCATCCCGTTCTTGGAGATCCAGGGGAGAGTTGGGCTCCTTCTACAATTCCACTGCAGCCTGTGCCTTTTGATTATGATTCTGTTTCTGACACAGAGTCTACTGTTCCACCGAACACCTCTGAGGAGTTACCACCGGTGGATATTCCAGAGTCTTCTGCTGATGGAGAATGAGGAGGGAAGGTTCGGCCTCCTCGCTGGGCCCATGACACACTCCGTGATTTAGGGATCGAGGGGGTTCCTGAGGAGTGCGGACCGCATGATGGTCCGTGGCGGTCACGGAGGCACCAGGCGCATTCTTCGGAGCTTGTTTGCTCTAACTATTGTTTGATGTCCCGTGTTATGCAGGATCGAGAGCCCACCTCCGTGAAGGAGGCTTTACAGTCCGCCCCATGGAAGAAAGCTATGGAAGCTGAGTTGGAGGCTATTGAGAGGAATGACACTTGGTCACTTGTGCCATGCCCCTCGATGAAGAAGGTGATTGGAGTCAAGTGGGTCTTCAAGACCAAATATCTCAGTGATGGTACTTTGGATAAGCACAAGGCTCGCCTTGTTGCTATGGGTTTTGCACAGCGCCCAGGGATTGACTGCTGTCATGACACCTTTGCCCCCACAGCTCGTATGGCAACCATTAGAGCTGTTCTCGCTTTGGCTGGCCATAGGAGATGGCCTGTTTATCAGTTGGATGTGAAGTCGGCCTTCCTGAATGGTGATTTGAAGGAGGAGATCTACGTAGAACAGCTTCCTGGCTTTGGTTCTTCAGATGGGAAAGTCTACAGGTTGAAGAAGGCCCTGTATGGCCTCAAGCAGGCCCCGCGAGCTTGGAATGAGAAGATTGATTCGTTCCTCCAGTCTCAGTTGGGATATCGGCGGTCCAAGGCCGATCCGCAGCTTTATGTTCACACTTCTGAGGATGGTTGTGTGCTGTTTGTATTATATGTTGATGATTTGATTGTCACAGGTGATGATGCACAGCAGGTCCAGGAGACAAAGTCAGCTTTACATCGGACGTTCGACATGACGGATTTGGGGCTACTCCATTTCTTTTTAGGCCATGAGATTTATCAGTCTCAGAGGGGGATCTTTATCTCCCAACAGAGATATGTCCAGGAGCTCTTGGTGTCTTTTGAGATGGAAGATTGTCGGGTCCTCTCTACTCCTATGGATCCGAACTGGAAGGCCACTTCCCATTCAGCTTCTCCTTTGGTGGATGCGTTCCGCTATCGACAGTTGATCAGGTCCTTGATTTGGCTTCTCAACACCAGGGTTGATCTATGTTTTGCTGTTGGGCTCTTGGCAGGGTTCATGAGTGAACCTAAGATGGTGCATTGGCAGGCTGCTCAGAGGATACTTCGGTATCTGAGGGGGACGTCTGATTTGGGGATTCATTACCCCGTAGGGACAGATAGGTCAGATCTTGTACTTGCAGGTTGGAGCGACTCGGATTGGGCCGGTGACGTGGACCACAGGCGGTCTACAACAGGTTACTGCTTTACTTTGGGTGCAGGTGTTATTTCATGGAGTAGCAAGAAGCAGCCCACGGTAGCCCTTTCGTCTACTGAGGCGGAGTATCGGGCCGCATCTTCCACCACATGCGAGGTTGTGTGGCTTCGGAGATTGTTGGAGGAGCTTGGGTGCCCCTAGACTCGTCCTACATTGCTGCGATGTGACAATGAAAGTTGCATTGCCTTGGCAAGGAATCCTGTTTTTCATGCCCGGACCAAGCACATTGAGATTCAGTACCACTTCATCCGCGAAAAGCTTCTGGATGAGACCATCATTGTGGAGTATTGCAAGACGGAGGACAATCTTGCGGATTTGTTTAGGAAGGCGCTTCCTCAGGCTCTACTTGGGCAACATTCCAGATCCCTCAGGCTTCTGCCCTGTCCAGGCTCTGAGAGGGGGTGTTAGAGAGATCATAGCCTGCACAGTCAGTCGGACTGTGCAGTCAGACTGCCACGTGGCAGTCCGACTGTCTGCAGCCCAGTCGGCTGCATTTAATGCAGCCGACTTGTTTCCAGGCTGCGCCCTGTTTCTGGCGCCCCAGTTCGTGGCAGATTTCGACTATTTAATAGTCGACACTTTCAGCAGTTAGGACACTTCCTCTCTGACGCAGATTACAGACCGGTGATGCGCAGTCTCTGTCTCTGTTCACAGATTTCAGACAGCAGACAGTGCAGACTGCGGCAGACTTCGAGGTGGACAGCAGGTCGCATCGTCGAGGTGGAGACACGCAGTCCAGCGCACTGCGCCCGTGTATATCTTTGTATTCAGCATTCTTTATACAACAGATCTTCATTGTCCACTGTCTCTTTCTCTCCCTTCTCTCTCTGCGTTCTCTCTCTCTCAGTCCTACGCTTCCACACCGCTGCACTCTGACAGTAATGAGTAATCTATTCCAAGCTTCGTCTAGTGGGTACAATGGGGTGTGATGTATTGTACATTGGGCAAGGGGCAACAAGGATTCTCATATCTACTCCATCCTAACGTAGACTTTGCCATTTCTCAACTATGCTCCTATAATGTTGGGCCAAGATTTGACCAATCTATGCGAGATTGGGTCTTCTTGGCGTGCTTTCAACTAGTTAGTCTCTCCTGATTGCTGTGCTATTGGAGGCCCTCTATATTGTGAGTTTCTATTGTGAAGTGGATGCTATAGGAGGAGAGACTGTAGAGAAATGATAGGGTTTGTGGAGAGGAATAGATTGTGTATGATAAACATTGTGACATAGAACTCAAAAACATAGAAACTTGATAGTGAATGAATGGGGGAGGATGAAGAATACCCACAACATGCCTTCTTTATTGGAGATTTTGGAGCATTTGTCCTAGCATGTGGAATGTGTGCTTAAAAATACAAATAAATCCTTTTTAGGTATGTTAATGGGGACTAAAATTAAGAATTAACTCAACACAATTTAATGTTAATGCTCAATGACTTTGGTTGCTCAATAGTGAGGCATGTTGCATGGAGTCACTATTGGCCTCTTAGAGGCTGGCCGATTGTTGCCATCTTTGGCTTTCCTATTGCCTTTATATGGGTTGGTGCTCTTGCTTCTTCACATTAGCTTGCATGACAACTTGCGTCCTTGGAGGGAGGGACTGAAGACACTATCACATTGTGTTGGTACCTTGGTAGTAATATATCGTTCATTTCATGATTTCTTTAATGGATTCTATTGCGTGTTACTCACTGTAGAGTTTTGGTGTTCTTGTTAGTGATGTACATTTCATGCGTATTTTTGGTATTTATTAGGCTTTGTATTGGCACCTTATGGGCAAGTAGTCTATTTTGGGGCTAGTTCATTTGTCAGGGGTCTCTCCCTAGTGTCTATATATACTCCACTCCATTCTAGAAGTGTTAGATCACATCCACTTGGAGAGAGGGATGTTGGAGGTATTGCTGGTCACTACACGTGCCATTTGCTTGTGTGGTTTGTGCGGAACATCTCTTGTATTGTGTTATGGATTCTATTGCATGTCCAATCATCCTTTGAGTTTTTGTATTCTTTGCAATGCTCTTCTCTATTCTTTGTGTTCTTTCCGTCTATTACACAGCAATGCCTATCACTTCCATTGCTGCCCACTATTCTAACATGTTATCAAATGTCCGTGTTGGTGTTCTTGGTGGACCATCCCTTCTTTTCATTGCTGCAATTTTGGCAGGATGGTATGGGCTTATTCTTTGCAGCTGAAGTTGAAGGCTTTCTCCCACTTCAAGGATTGGTTACTGTTAGAGATCATAGCCTGACTGGAGGGCAGGCAGCTGCACAGTCGGACCAGCAGGGCAGCTGCACAGTCGGACTGTGCAGTCGGACTGCCATGTGGCAGTCCGACTGCCTGCAGCCCAGTCGGCTGCATTTAATGCAGCCGACTTATTCAGGCTGCGCCCTATTTTCTGGCGCCCCAGTTCGTGGCAGTTTTCGACTATTTATAGTCGACGTTTCCAGCAGTCTGCCCACTCTTCTCTGTCGCAGATTACAGACCGGTGCCGTGCAGATTTGTCTCTGTTCACAGATTTCAGACAGCAGGCAGTGCAGACTGCAGCAGACTTCGAGGTGGACAGCAGGTCGCATCGTCGAGGTGGAGACACGCAGTCCAGCGCACTGCGCCCGTGTATATCTTTGTATTCAGCATTCTTTATACAGCAGATCTTCATCGTCCACTGTCTCTTTCTCTCCCTTCTCTCTCTGCGTTCTCTCACTCTCAGTCCTACGCTTCTGCACCGCTGCACTCTGACATGGTATCAGAGCAGTGTTTGAGGGCTGACTGAGCGCAGAATCAACCTGAAGAGGAGTTTCCATCGCGACATAAATTTGCGTTTTTTGCGTTTAAGGGCAGACAGGAGGGCTGTGCCTTGGAACAAGGCTGAAACGAGTGTGGGCGCACAGGAAAGGAGTACAGGTGGTGGATTTGCTGCTGTTTACTGCTGTTTGACGCGGAGGAAGTTTGAGTTTTCAACCTAAAAGTGTAGGTTTTGCTTTTTCATCGCCTCAAGCGGGTGAAGAAGCTTCGGGACGCGGAAGAGCCTTAACAGGCTGAGTTTACCCAGTCAGAGGGGGGTGCTTTTGTGTTTGAGAAGGCATTGCAGGTGAAGATGTCTACAGAGATGGACTTGGAGTTCCAGGCGATTATGGACCGGAAGGTGCCTGTCTTACCGGCTCTTCCTACAGATCAGAAGCTCGACGGCGACAACTACCGCATTTGGCACGTTATGATGTTGGCCATCCTTGAGTTCTATGATTTGGCGGAGTTGGTACAGGAGGATATTGACCGGCCTTCGGTAAGAGATGAGTCCAAACTCTCTTCCGATGCTCGTGCGGAGTTGGCTAGGGCCCAGTCTCATTGGGACAAACTGAATGCCAGGATTCGATCCTTTCTCTTTCTATCATGCACTACAGCCGTGATCGCTCACATCGAGCACTTGACGGTGGCTCGTGAGATATGGCTGAAGCTTGATCAAATGTACAATCGGATGACCCTGATGAAGAGGGTTTCTTTGGAGGTACAGATGCGGACCTTGTCCGTCAATAAGTCTTCTTCGCTAAGGGAACACATTAACAAGCTAAGGCAGCTACAGATGCAGGTTCAGAATGCGGGGAAACCGATTTCCTCCGAAGACATGGCAATTACACTATTGTCCCAGTTGCCGCCACGATTCGGTACATTTTACTCTGCCCTTATTGCTTCGGGGCGAGAGTCTACTCTTCGCTTGGAAGAGTTGGTTCCTATGGTCTTGGACCAAGAGGAACAGTTAAAGGGACAAAATGCTTCCAAGACGGAGGCGTTGACAGGTCAAGCCTCTCAGAAGAAGGGGAAGGACCAAAAGAAGAAGAAGGGGGATAACAAGTCCAAGAAGGACAAGGACAAAGACTCCACATGTCATATTTGTGGAAAGACTGGCCATTGGAAGAAGGATTGCCCTGACAAAGACACGAAGGACACCAAGAAGAAGGATACCAAGGATTCTGGAGCGGTGGCTGCACCCTCATCAGCTGCATTTCTACATTTAGTTGTCATTGAGGACGCTTCACCGAATGCTTTTGATGCTGCGATGGCGGCTCCCCAAGCTCGAGAGTGGATTGTTGATAGTGGTGCCTCACGGCACATGACTCCTTCATCAGATGGCGTTGCCCAGCTGCGACCTTTGCGTGGGCAGGTTCTCATTGGAGACAGCTCTTCAGTTTCTATTGCAGGTCGGGGTAAGATGCAGCTTATTCCGGATGGACGAGGTGGCACCCATACCTCAGAGGTTTTGCATGTACCAGGATTAGGGTATCATCTCCTTTCAGTTCATAAGATTTGCTTCCTTGGTCTTTTGGTGGAGTTTGACAGTTCTACTGTGCGAGTCCTTGATCGTGAATCGAGGAAGGTTCTATCATCTGGATATGAGGAGAACGGCATTTACAAACTGAAGTCTTCCACTGCCCTCTCTACTCTTCTTCTTACCTCACAGTCACAGTCTGAGTTATGGCATGCTCGGTTTGGTCACCTGAACTATGACTATCTTCGGAGGGCGTCACGTGGACAGCTTGTTCAAGGGTTGCCGGATATAGTGGTGAGTCAGCAGCCATGTGTCTCCTGCATACGGGGGAAGCACCATAGGGATGCCATTCCCCACACAGCTTCGCGGCGTTCTACTTCACCGATGGAGCTAGTATCTACGGATCTATGTGGCCCTATGAGGAATGAGTCCCTGCGTGGGAGCTCGTACTTTATGCTGATCGTGGATGACTACAGCAGGATGACATGGGCCTACTTTTTGGTACTAACGTCAGAAGCTTTCTCGCACTTCAAGGATTGGCTTCTCTTTGAGGAGAACCGCTCAGGCCGGAAGTTGAAGACCTTGCGATCCGACAAGGGAGGTGAATTTGTGTCTAATGAATTTGCTCGGTTTTGTGCAAATAGAGGAATTCACCAGGAGTTTGCCAATACCCATACTCCTCAAGAAAATGGTATTCTAGAACGGAAGAACCGCAGTGTGATCGAGATGGCGCGCACCATGATGGAGCACCGACAGACCCCTCAGGTTCTGTGGGCCGAGGCTGTGGCTACTGCAGTCCACATCCTTAATCGATCCCCTACTTCGGCCGTGAAAGGGATGACTCCATTTGAGCCTTATTTTGGGTCGAAGCCAGATGTTTCTTACTTTCGAGTCTTTGGGTGTGATGCCTATGTTCACATTCCCAAGGCTCACCGTGATAAATTTGAAGCGGCTTCCCGAAAACAGGTATTTGTTGGCTACAGCTCCCAGTCCCAAGGCTACCGACTGTATGATCCCGTCTTGCGGGATGTGTACACTAGTCGTGATGTGCGGTTTGTGGAGGTTTCGGCTTCTTCAACGGGTGAGGAGCATCCCGTTCTTGGAGATCCAGGGGAGAGTTGGGCTCCTTCTACAGTTCCACTGGAGCCTGTGCCTTTTGATTCTGATTCTGTTTCTGACACAGAGTCTACTGTTCCACCGGACCGTTCTGAGGAGTTACCACCGGTGGACATTCCAGAGTCTTCTGCTGATGGAGAACGACGAGGGGAGGTTCGGCCTCCTCCTCGCTGGGCCCGTGACACTCTCCGTGATTCAGGGATTGAGGGGGTTCTTGAGGAGTGGGGACCGCAGGATGGTCCGCGGCGGTAACAGAGGCACCAGGCGCATTCTTCGGAGCTTGTTTGCTCCAATTATTGTTTGATGTCCCGTGTTATGCAGGATCGAGAGACCACCTCCGTGAAGGAGGCTTTACAGTCCGCCCCATGGAAGAAAGCTATGGAAGCTGAGCTGGAGGCTATTGAGAGGAATGGCACTTGGTCACTTGTGCCACGCCCCCCGAAGAAGAAGGTGATTGGAGTCAAGTGGGTCTTCAAGACCAAATATCTCAGTGATGGTACTTTGGATAAGCACAAGGCTCGCCTTGTTGCTAAGGGTTTTGCCCAGCGCCCAGGGATTGACTGTCATGACACCTTTGCCCCCACAGCTCGTATGGCAACAATAAGAGCTGTTCTTGCTTTGGCTGGCCATAGGAGATGGCCTGTTTATCAGTTGGATGTGAAGTCGGCCTTTTTGAATGGTGATTTGAAGGAGGAGATCTACGTAGAACAGCTTCCTGGCTTTGGTTCTTCAGATGGGAAAGTCTACAGGTTGAAGAAGGCCCTGTATGGCCTCAAGCAGGCCCTGCGAGCTTGGAACGAGAAGATTGATTCGTTCCTCCAGTCTCAGTTGGGATATCAGCGGTCCAAGGCCGATCCGCAGCTGTATGTTCACACTTCCGAGGATGGTTGTGTGCTGTTTGTATTATATGTTGATGATTTGATTGTCACAGGTGATGATGCACAGCAGGTCCAGGAGACAAAGTCAGCTTTATATCAGACGTTCGAGATGACGGATTTGGGGCTACTCCATTTCTTTTTAGGCCATGAGATTTATCAGTCTCAGAGGGGGATCTTTCTCTCCCAACAGAGATATGTACAGGAGCTCTTGGTATCTTTTTAAATGGAAGATTGTCGGGCCCTCTCTACTCCTATGGATCCGAACTGGAAGGCCACTTCCCATTCAGCTTCTCCTTTGGCGGATGCGTCCCGCTATCGACAGTTGATAGGGTCTTTGATTTGGCTTCTCAACACGAGGGTTGATCTATGTTTTGCTGTTGGGCTCTTGGCAGGGTTCATGAGTGAACCTAAGACGGTGCATTGGCAGGCTGCTCAGAGGATACTTCGGTATCTGAGGGGGACGTCTGATTTGGGGATTCATTACCCCGCAGGGACAGATGGGTCAGATCTTGTACTTGTAGGTTGGAGCGACTCGGATTGGGCCGGTGACGTGGACCACAGGCGGTCTACAACAGGTTACTGCTTTACTTTGGGTGCAGGTGTTATTTTATGGAGTAGCAAGAAGCAACCCACGGTAGCCCTTTCGTCTACTGAGGCGGAGTATCGAGCCGCGTCTTCCACCACATGCGAGGTTGTGTGGCTTCGGAGATTGTTGGAGGAGCTTGGGTACCGCCAGACTCGTCCTACATTGCTGCGATGTGACAATGAGAGTTGCATTGCCTTGGCGAGGAACCCTGTTTTTCATGCCCGGCGAAGCACATTGAGATTCAGTACCACTTCATCCGAGAAAAGCTTCTCGATGAGACCATCACTGTGGAGTATTGCAAGACGGAGGACAATCTTGCGGATTTGTTTACGAAGGCGCTTCCTCAGGCTCTACTTCGGCAACATTCCAGATCCCTCAGGCTTCTGCCCTGTCCAGGCTCTGAGAGGGGGTGTTAGAGATCATAGCCTGACTGGAGGGCAGGCAGCTGCACAGTCAGACCAGCAGGGCAGCTGCACATGGCAGTCCGACTGCCTGCAGCCCAGTCGGCTGCATTTAATGCAGCCGACTTATTCAGGCTGCGCCCTATTTTCTGGCGCCCCAGTTCGTGGCAGTTTTCGACTATTTATAGTCGACGTTTCCAGCAGTCTGGCCACTCTTCTCTGTCGCAGATTACAGACCGGTGCCGTGCAGATTTCTGTCTCTGTTCACAGATTTCAGACAGCAGACAATGCAGACTGCAGCAGACTTCGAGGTGGACAGCAGGTCGCATCGTCGAGGTGGAGACACGCAGTCCAGCGCACTGCGCCCGTGTATATCTTTGTATTCAGCATTCTTTATACAGCAGATCTTCATCGTCCACTGTCTCTTTCTCTCCCTTCTCTCTCTGCGTTCTCTCACTCTCAGTCCTACGCTTCCGCACCGCTGCACTCTGACAGTTACTGTGTAAGAAGAACGCATCAGGTCGGAAAATTGAACACATTACCATTGGATAAGGGAGGAGAATTTGTTTCTAATGAGCTTGCTAGATTTTGTGCAGATTGTGATATCCACTAGGAGTTTGCAAATATCAACACACCTTAAGTAAATGACATATTGGAGCGGAAGAACCAGTGTGATTGAGATGGCTTGTACCATAATGAAGCATAGACAGATAGCTCAGTGTCTTTGGGCGAAGGTTCTGGCTACTGTAGTTCACATCCTTAATCGATTCCCCACTTCGGCTATTGTTGGTATGACACCCTATGAGGTGTATTTTGGGTCTAAGCTTGATGTTTCTTATTTCAAGGTTTTTGGGTGTGACGTGTATGTCCGCATCTTGAAGACAAAGAGTCATGAGGACATGTATTTTTGAAACCTCACTTAAGATGTGTATTAATTTTTAATCACATGGTTAGGTAAATATTGCACATGTGAGGTCTAATTGGGGTTAGAGTATATTTTGGAGCTACGGACTCTAGGAAATTACAGTATATCAAAGGCAAAAGTTACTATGTATTATGTGGTACAAGTACTTAGTGGTATCTGCTGCCAGTTGTTGGCCTAGGTCATTCATTTGGTGATAGGTGTCTTTTAGTGACACTAGCGAAGTTGCGTTTAATGGTACCTAATGTCAATTTGATGGTCAAAGATGACGTATAGACACTTGAGAATGGAAGTTGCCTAGCCAATTTAATTATTGGCCAATCAAATTATTTTTTTGGGCATTGAAAGCATTCAAAGATTGAAAATTAATATTTAATTATTGACAATGCTGAAAATGGTATTAAAAGGTTGCCACTTGGTAAAACTTGCAAACGTTTTAAGGGGCTTGTGGAGTCTATTTCGAGCAAGGAGAGGTTGCAGATGTGATTTGCAGCCACTAAGGAGTAGTCCTACGGCTTGTGATAGCAGTTTGGAGCCCTCCAGGAGCAAGTGACAGTAGCCCAAGGTCGTTCTGGTGCAGATGACAGTATATAGAAGGGGGCAATAATCTATTTGGTGGTCCTAAGGTGTAGGTGATAGCTTCCATGGCTGTTTGATAAAGCAGTAGTAGTAAATGATTGGTTTTTTTCAATTTTTCGTAAAGAAAGTCTGAATTTTCTCTCCTTAGCATTCTCTCTCATCTCCTAGCCTTTCTACTACCTTGCTCTAAAGATTACAGCATTGAGATCACTAGAGATTGAGAAATTTCAGATTTCTCTGTTGTAAACCCTAATCTATAGTAGAAATTAGGGTTTAGCAATAGCCTCGAGAAGTGTGCCAAAAAGAATGATAGAACACATTTTTAAAGTGAAAATAGCCATTTCATTACAAAATAAGATGAATGCATGAGGGTGGCCATCGTGTCACATGGGTTGCGCACAACATGTGATATAACTGGAGTCTAATACATATATGGTCCATGGATGATGCATCATAGTGGCATGTAGATACAATGATAGTAGATACAAAAAACAGAGAGACCTATGAATCTATAATGAGGTATCATCATCATCATCAGAACCTTGTGAGTGCTCATTAAGGAAGTTTGAAGATGACTCGGCATCGGATGATGAGACACTCTCATACTCATTCTCACGGATGAGGTTACCATCATCATCAAATGATGGCTCCCTAGGTGTTGGCTGTGTAGGCAGGGAGGGATGTCATCGTGATGCACAAGATGTGAGCTACTAGAGCCCTGCCTTACATATATTTGCAAGCTGCTCGAACCACCCCTCCTTGATGTTGGAGGGCGTTGAATGACCATGCTCGTGCTACATTCTACTCAAACTCCTTGCCCATGAGTATGTTGATTGTAAGGGTCATGTGTATTTGTTGCTATAAGCTCTCTATAGAGCTCTACAAAAATCCCCTCCTCCTTGTCCACCTCTTGATGTACACTCCGAAGAGTCTCGCCTGTGAACTTGAATATATCAACCTTCATCGACACAATGCACATAAGATTGTAAATGCTAAAGTATAAAGTATAAACTTCAAAGTTTAGAACAACAAATTTTGAATTTTACAGTTAAGTGTTTATTTGCTTTGGACTACCTATGCTCATCATAGCCCTCATCATGTGTAGGTAGCAGGGTTCATCATGTGAAGCATTTATCGAAAGTCTTGTCACAAAAGATAAATGCTTCACAAGTGACTCTCTCCTTCAACGAGTGGGAGAAGCAAAAGCCACATGCCCTCTCTAATCCGCATAGTATCCTAGCTCCTCCAACACTGCATTGTGGTCATCCACAGAGACCACATGAGTCAAATAAGCAAGCTGGTTCGAACGGAGCGCTTTGTCATTCATGATTGTTGGCGACTGGTAGGTGTACCAATGTGGCAAAACCATGGATAAGCTTATACATCCATGCCCATCTTCTCTCTACTATCTCTAAAACATGTGCATGCTGTGTCTCTGTGATCACTGTGTAAGCACGTGCCTCCACAAATTTTGCTCTAAAGAAGGGAACAAGAAGGCCCATGGTGGATCCCTCACCTTACTTATATGTAACACCCTATAAAAGGGAGTCACGACAATGACAATGGCATGGACTTTCTACCAAAACTGCTCATTAAGGCACAAGCGTTGCATAGGTTTGGCCTCCTTTGTCTCATGCTCATCTCACTCATTCCATAGAGTGGACACCATTGTCTACTGGTGCAAGGCGGACCGTACCTCATAAAGGCGCTCGAGCGATAACCTCATGTAAGCAAATTGAGTCGAAGAAGGCTTCTTCAACTTGAGTGTGCTATACTTATGATAAATTGTAAGTACCTTTACCTTTTACCATGAAGAAGGTGACAACTGATGTAGCCTTGCGAACCACCCTCTTCACCCACCTAAGCTTCCTAGTGTCCTCCATGAGCAAGTCTAAATAATGACTTGCACATGGAGTCTACATAATCATGGGACTTAGCCTCAAGCAAATGGCCCATGCGCCAACAATTCGATGCATTGTTGGTAACAACTTGCACCACATTTGAGGGCCCACCTACAACCACAAATTACAAGTAACAATACTGAGAGAGAGAGAGAGAGAGAGAGAGAGAGAGAGAGAGAGAGAGAGAGAGTTGAGCCTTTCAAGTCAACTTTTAAGATTCAAGAATGAAGAGAGATGGGGGTTGGAGGGAAAGAGAGAATCGAGATAGATGTTAGAGAGAATAGGGACATAGACATGTATGCATAAATTATAATGAAAGAAAGTGAAACAAATTTAAAAGGCAATGTATATCTCAATGATAGCTTGCCGAATGTGGTGGTAGATGAATACGCTTGTCATTTTCCCCTTCCTCTTGTCAGTATCTATGGCCGGCAAAAAGTAAGTGCCAAGTGGACATGAGACGAGTATGTTGATGATGCCCTATTTCTTATGTTCACTCCATCCGTTGGTGGGAATGGAGCAACCATATTTTATCCATGTGGCTCGAATAGAATCCAAGGCTCCATCAATCCTCTTCTCCTCTTCATCAATCTTTTTCATCCTCATGTCATTTTATGTGACACCGGTCCATCCTTTGGGAGAGTGAGATGCTTGAGTCTTGACTCTTGAAACTTGAAAGTTGAAACTTGAAAGAAAGGGAGAGGGTTAGGCTAAAGTTAAAAGAGCAAGACTGAGAGAGAGGGGATGGGAGAGGCTTGAGCCTTGATAGGGTGTGGGAAAGAGGAGAGACTGAGAGGCTAGAGCTTCACGAATCACAAATCAATTCAAGATCCAAGAGAGGTAGATGAGAATGGCAAATGCTTTCTGAACTAGTGTGGAAGCATGGAGGAGAGAAGCACCTTTTGTAGATGAAAGAAGGGTCAAACAGTTAAAGAAGAGTCAACAGTCAAACAGGGTTGCTAGCTAGATAGAATCCAAGGGGGGCTGGGGGAGGAGTGCATAGCTGGAAAAGGGGGTGGGTTGAAGTGTGAGATGGAAGGATCGAGGTGCAGCTGAGAGTTCAGTAGTAGACAGTGTGAGAGTGAGAGAGACAGAGTGAAGCACGACACCCAAGGGAATAGATTGAAAGAGTGTAACCAGAAAGTGCAAAGTATAACCCTTAAACCTTAGGGTTGTAGGGGGTGTTCACACCCGACACACACTAAGGTGTGTAACATAAGCACATAAGCACATACGACAATAAGACTATAAGTTTGGGGGAAAAAACCTCTCCTACCGAGAGTAAAAAGTGCCCCAGTGTCCTACTGATCACAGACACTCCCATATGATCGTAGGCGTAAGTGAGGCGTGAGTCAAATACCCAACAAACCCCCCTGGAGTGAAGAGTGATCAAGAGTACAAGGATCATCCGCCACCAAAGGATATCAAATTTAAAGCATCGCGAAATGCTTCAAATTTGTCACGAGGAAGAGCTATGGTGAAGATGTCTGCCACATTACTGGTGGTAGGACAATAGACAAGGCTGATATCACTTGCATGTAGCCTCTCTCTGACAAAGTGATAATGGATCTCAATGTGTTTCGTGCGGGCATGAAACACTGGGTTCCGTGCCACTGCAATGGCACTCTGACTGTCAGTGAACAAAGGAGTAGGCTCCGTAACAGATACATCCAGATCAGCTAGCAAGCGTCTAAGCCATACGCATTCAACTGTGGTAGTGAAAGCTGCCTTGTATTCAGCTTCACATGACAATGTGGCAACAGTGGATTGTTTCTTGCTAAGCCAAGAAATGCAAGAAGAGCCAAGAAAGAAACAATTGCCACTAGTGGAGTGACGTGTATCATAATCACCAGCCCAATCAGAATCACTGTAAGTATGTAACTGCAGTGGTCTCCCCTTGGCATAAAGCAACCCAAGAGATCGAGTACCCTGCAAGTAACGAAAAACATGCTTGACAGCTTGCCAATGTGACATACGTGGCTGATGCATATACTTGCTCAAAGCTGAAACTGCAAACTGTATGTCCGGCCTAGTGTTGCATAGATAGATAAGACATCCAACTGCAGGAGCATATGTATGTATATCAAACAAATCACTGTCATCATGTAATGACAGTTTTAGTCCAGGTTCCATGGGGTACAAACTGGCTTGCAATCCTGTAAGCCAAACTTCTCAAGAAGCTGCCCAATATACCTTGACTGTGATAGCCCAATACCTCGAGCATCATGTATGAACTGGATGCCCAAGTAGTAATGCAAAACTCCCAAGTAAGACATGTCAAAAGTTTGCTGCAAATTTTGTTTGAATGCTGAAATCTGATCAGCATGTGTTCCAGTGAGCAAAAGGTCATCAACCTAAAGACATATAATCAGCATAGATCCCCCTTCTTTACATACGTAAAGGGTAGACTCAGATGAGCTGTTTAGAAACCCCTGACCAAGCAAGAAAGCATCTATTTTTGCATACCAGGCTCTAGGAGCTTGTTTCAAACCATATAGTGTCTTTTTGAGCTTGCATACCAAATGTTCTGAGCCTTCAACTGCAAAACCAATGGGCTGCTGTACATAAACTTCCTCCTAAAGTTCCCCATGTAAAAATGCAGCCTTGATATCTAGCTGATGCACTGTCCAACCATAATGTGCAGCCAAAGCAATCATAGACCTGATGGTCGTCATACGGGAAGTAGGAGCAAATGTCTCCTCATAGTCAATGCCCTTTTTCTGTGTGTAGCCTTTAGCTACAAGCCATGCCTTGTATTTATCAATGGATCCATCTGCTTTCCTTTTCAGTTTGTAGACCCATTTTGTTCCAATGGCTTTCTTCCCAAATGGCAAGGACACCAAATCCCAAGTTTGATTCTTAGTAATAGAATCTAATTCAGCTTGCATTGCTGCGATCCAATGCACACTGTGTTGTGCATCCTCATAACATTCAGGCTCTTCATTATCAAAAGTACTTGCTGCCATAACAAACTCCATGGTATGTGCTGAATCATGCAAACGAGTTTGCCTTCTAGTACGACCAGCCATGGGTGCATCCAAAGGACTATCTTGCATAGTTTGCAAATACCATCTAGGTAACTGTCTAGCTTCCTGACTGTGTGCAAACTCTTGTTGAATTTCAGTTTCAGCATTATGCTGAATATTCCGATTAGCCAATGGCTGAATTTCTGCACTTTCCATAGGAGCAGTTGGCTGAACATTAGGTTCATTTTCTGAAGCTCCAGCTGAATCACCAAAAGTAATGGGCAGCAGCCCTTCAAAAACATCACGGGCAGCCTGATATGTGTCCAAACCAGCCAAGGATAATTCTGATTTTTCATCAAAAACAACATCCCTGCTGACAAAAACCTTCTTTGTAACGGGATCATAGAGTCTGTAGCCTTTGCTCTCATTGTTATATCCCATAAAAATGCACTTAACAGCCTTGTTGTCCAACTTTTTCTAAGTACCTGTGGAATATGGGCATAGGCAAGACACCCAAAGGTACGAAAGTGACCAACAGAAGGTTTACGGCTGTTCCGAGCCTCAAAAGGTGTGACATCTGGCCATCTCCATGAGTGACCGATTCTTCCTCTCTGCTACCCCATTCTGCTGTGGAGTATAGGCAGTAGTGTATTGATGGACTATGCCTTTCTACTTCAAAAAAGAATTCAGCATAGAGGACATGTATTCCCCCCCTCGGTCCGAACGGGGAGTCTTTATCTTGCATCCAGATTGATTTTCAACAAGTGCACTGAAAGCCAAAAATGCATGATACACTTCTGACTTCTTTTTCAAACAGTAGACCCAACAAAAACGTGTAAAATCATCAATGAATGTCACAAAATAATAACAACCGCCCAATGACATGGTTTGCATAGGCCCACAAACATCTGAATGCACCAAGTGCAATCTAGTTGTTGCTCTGAAAGCAACATCACGAGGAAATGAGAAACGATGCATTTTTTCCAAAATGCATCCCTCGCATAAGTGCTTAGGAGGTCTCTCCAAAAGAGGTAAGCCATCAGCATCTGAGTACGCTGCAAAAGCATCAAGCTGCCAAAGTTTACATGCCCCAAACGAGCATGCCATAACTCCGCTTGTATCATAGTAGGAGTAAGAGTGGATGTCAAGTATGCCGTCTGATCTACTGAAAGAGCATCCAACTCATATAAACCATGACACAAAGATCCTGTCAAGATCAAAGTCATGCGTTCTTTATCTCTAACCATGCAACGGTCATCATCAAATGTGATCTGCAAACCACAACGTGCCAAAGAAGAAATAGAAAGCAAATTCTTATTGATTTCAGGCACAAACAAAGCATCCTGCAGGCGGAGAATAGAGCCATCAATGGCTGTGAGCTGAATCTCCCCAATACCACGAACAGGGTATGATGCATTATTGGCACACCGTACCGATTTCCCAACGGGAGGTGCACTAACTGAAGCAAACAAGTCTCTTCGAGATGTAATATATCTAGAAGCACCACTGTCAAAGAACCAAGTGTCAGCATCCTCTGTAGAGCTAAGTGCTCTATCGGCCCAAGAGATGTCATAACTGCAAGTGTAAAAACAATAGTCCCTATCCACAACAAAGGACACGGACTCACTAGCAGTGGAAGGAGTAGTAGAAACAGACATTCTTGACTCCTTTTTCTCTTTGGCAATGCGCTTCCTGCACTCAGTGATATAGTGGCCTGGCTTCTTACAATAATGACATTTTCCCTTTTTAGCTTGCGTCCCCCCTTCTGTCTGATTCTGCAATGTGCCCGAAGTGCCAGAACTCTGTGGAGCATTTTGCACCTTGCTGTTTTTGCCTTTCTGTCTTGCCACAAAAGCCTGCTCAGAGACTATAGCATCCACACCACTATTTTTCCTTGTTTGCTCCTCCTCTAGAAGCAAACTAACCAGCTGAATAAAAGTGAGTGGGTGCTCGGCAATCCTCATGGTGAGGTTCAATGTAGTATGAAAAGACAAGTACGAAGGAGGTAAGGAATTCAAGGTGGTGGATATCAATTGTGCATCGGAAAAGTACTCATGTACATTCATGAGCTGCTCCCTCAAGTCCTGAATCTTATTCAAGTGATCCTGCATAGAATCACCCTCATTCAGCTTCAAAGTCTCTAACTCTTTCTTCAAGAAAGAGATTCGAGTCTCATTCTTTCCTGCAAACATATGCTCCAAAGTCAACCATGCATCTCGTGAAGAAGATGCTGAACGAATGTGAGGGATGATGGACCGTTGAACTGCCAGAGCAATCAATGACAAGGCCTGTGCATCACGTGTATCCCAAGCTTTTTGAGCTGCAGTTCTTGGAGGAAGTGGTTGAGGTGGAGCGGGCTGAGGTCCCCGTTGTCCACGTGCTCCTTGAGGAGGAGGAGTAACGGGAGCTACAACTCCCGGTCGAGTTTCCTCTCCACTGACATAATCCCATAAATTCTTGGTCACTAATACATTCTTCATCATGAATGACCATAGCGAGTAATTGTTTCCATCCAATCTGTCTTCCTTGGATACATACGTAAATACATCACCTCCCTGATTTGCCATGATGACAAATTTCCAAAGACAAATGAGCAATGTCAAAGCAGTAAGGACTGGAAATCTGCAAATTTCTAGAAATTGCAGCAAGCACACTTCTGCAATTAATGTGCAAGGGCGTACTCTGTCAAAAACTGTCTTTTCATGTATGCTTCCCAAGGTGCAAATAATGCTCAGCAATACTGTTATATTAAAATCCCCAAAATTTTTGTCAAAACAGTCTTTCTGTGACTGTAACAGCAGTTCATATGCAACTGTCCTCAAAATACATAAAAGCCCCAAATTTTCTGATGAACAAGTCCAGAAATTTGCATCAAATTTATCCCACACTTCTATCCTGTATGCTGTGCCTGCTGCGTATGAACCTCCTCTTCCAAAACTTTGTTCTGGACTAAAGGGATAAATTTTTTTGTTAGAATATACCTGACGTGGTCAGGACGGACGTCGGTCAAACGACTGGTTGACGTGGACTGCGGGCGGACGAGCAGAGTGGCAGGTCGCTGGTCAGACGGAAGTCGGGTGGGCTGTCGGAGCGGGCGAACAGGACGGCGGGTTGCTGACGTGCCACAGGCAGGCGGCCACAGGCAGCTGGCGCTATAGATAGGCGGCGTTGGAGCTGACGTCGCCCTGCAGACTGGTGGCTACTGCGCCTGGAGCTGGCGGACGTGCTGGAGGTAGGCGGCGCTCAGGCCAGCTGGCGGCTGCACAGGCAGTTTAGAGCGAAATTGACGGGGGCTGGCGAGCAGGACCAGGTGGTGCTGGCGGGCAGACGAGCTGCTGAATTGGTCGACTGGGCAGAGCTGGCGGGGGCTTCAGATAGCAGACAGAAGACTGCTCTGATACCAAATGTGAGATGGAAGGATTGAGGTGCAGCTGAGAGTTCAGTAGACAGTGTGAGAGTGAGAGAGACAGAGTGAAGCACGACACCCAAGACAATAGACTGAAAGAGTGTAACCAGAAAGTACAAAGTACAACCCTTAAACCTTAGGGTTGTAGGGGGTGTTCACACCCGACACACACTAAGTGCCCATAAGTGTGTAACATAAGCACATAAGCACATACGACAATAAGACTATAAGTCTGGGGGAAAAAACCTCTCCTACCGAGAGTAAAAAGTGCCCGAGTGTTCTACTGATCACTGACACTCCCATATGAGCGTAGGCATAAGTGAGGCGTGAGTCAAATACCCAACATGAAGTATCCAAGACTCCCCATCCTCCCAAAAGTGCCATGCAGGAGACATGCGTAGGCGGAACGTGCAAAACGCAGGGAGACATGGTGGCCAAGGCCCGTTTTTTCATATGAAAGTGTATGGATACATACGGTACAGATCGTACCATACGACGTACGAGTGCAACTGTGCTGTATAGCTGCCATGTCATTGTCAGCGTTTGCTGATTCTACCCTGTTTTTGATCCAGTACATCCACTGCTGTGTTTTCTACTGGTAGACACCTGTGGAGGCTGCCTTGCTACGTTTTGGGATCCGTTAAGAGTATAACACACTCTCCAGCTCATACTGTTTGCCCTGGTCCCAAGAGACATGAGTTTGGGGGTCAGTATTCTTCACTGCACTGTATTTGCTACATTGAGCATTGCATTCTATTCAGTATTCATTCATTTTTATTCATTGTGTTGATTGTCTTTTACCCTAACCGTAACCGTGTTTCTTTATCAGTTTGCGTGTTTGTCGTATGATTGTTTTTGTGTTTTCTGTGGTAGAGCATTTCTTTACAGTCCCTTGCCCTTAGGTGGTAGGGACTACTTCAGCCTATTTTGGCTGAACTGGTGGACAGATGGGTTCTAGGGTTAGCTGGGCAGGTGGGTGTGGGGTGGAAAACTACGTAGATGAACAGGGGCACGTGGGGCAGACCTAGGGGTGGGGCAGAATCTGGTTCAGATCTGGGGCAGGGGCTCTGCACGTCTGAGGTGGGGCAGCACTAGTGGCTACCCTGGTGGTAAGCCACTTGATTTTGTGTGTGTTTTTGATTCTGCTTCCGGAGTGCGCAGTCACATTGCCTGTCTGCGAGGTCTTCTTTGGTAGCTTCGCATCATTCAGCATAGGCATCCTTTCTAGGGATGATTTGCTTTCTTGGCATGCTGTGCTCTGTTCAGTTTACTGTTTCCTTGTCAGCCAAGGAGTCCTATTGTGACTCCTTTATTGTCAGGTACAAAGTCCACGTGTATTTTTGTGTTTTTGGTAATTAATGGGATTACCCTTTACACGAGAGAGAGAGAGAGAGAGAGAGAGAGAGAGAGAGAGAGAGAGTCATGTTTTAGGTTTGTATTTCAGGTTGGAGGCGTGACACCTAAAAAGGGAGGTACAGAGCATCTAGGTCTTCCTGTGTTTGAGACTGTTGCAGAAGCAAAAGCAGAGACCAAAGCTAATGTCTCTGTGATATATGTGCCCCCAAAGTTTGCTGCTGATGCCATTTTAGAGGCAATGGAAGCTGAGTTGGATCTTGTTGTTTGCATTACGGAAGGAATCCCTCAGCATGACATGGTTTGAATCAGAGAACCCAAACCTCATGACTCTTCTCTTATGAATTTGACACAGTTAAGGGCTTGGTGACTTGATGATCAGTTGATTCACCTGCACACACTTAGATAGCCCTAATATTTGAGGTCGTCGCTTTTTCCTTTATGGCCCTACAGAATCACAAGTGAACATTGCTTGTAAGTCTACATTATGATTGGTATCGTCTGTAACTTAGGTTCGGGTGAAAGCTGCCTTGAACAAACAGTCAAAGACACGTTTGATAGGACCAAACTGTCCTGGAATTATTAAGCCTGGAGAATGTAAAGTTGGCATTATGCCAGGTTATATCCACAAACCAGGGAGGATTGGAATTGTTTCTCGGTCAGGAACCCTTACGTATGAAGCTGTAAGTGTTTTAGCTCACATGATGAGACATTACCGTAATGCTTTGACTTTGAGTATAAAATGTTACTTTGTTACTACAGGTTTTTCAAACCACAGCAGTTGGTTTAGGACAGTCAACTTGTGTGGGAATTGGAGGTGATCCTTTTAATGGTACCAACTTTGTTGATTGCCTTGAGCGATTTGTCAATGATCCACAGACAGAAGGTATTTTGTCTCTGTTGTGTATGGGTCGCCTTCTTTTTCATATTAACGGATCTGTTTTGTATTGCCTTTTCTAGGCTGATTCCTTTTTAGAGCTTTGTATACACGAACAAGCTAACTTCCTTTCTTCTGTTAAGTTGAATACTATGACCAAGACTTGCTGTAAATACATGAACTGAGGTGTCTGAAAGAATATTCTATCTTGCACTAGGGTGTGGGCATTCAAATATAGTGCAGAAGATATCAAAATATGATTGGTTTTAAACTATTTATTCATCTGACAAATTTGCTTCACGTACAGCAATCCTTACTCATATACCTTCAATGCATGGAAGGGCTTTCTTTCGTCTTTTCCTGATGATTGCTTTTGTTGTTAGGTTTCATGTGTGTACTTTCCTCTAGGCTTATTTAAAGGGATACATTAGGGGTATACATAGACAGTAGGAGCAGTGACATCAAGCTGTATAGTTGTCCATGTGTATGTGTTAAACCTAAAGTAGAAAGAGGTTGGCATAATACACTAGATTTTTGATTAACTTAGTTAGCCTCCTGGCCATGGTTTCTCATATCTAGCTTTGCTCTTGCAATATCAAATGGGTTCTGTATTTTGTTCTTATGTGTCTTTAGGGTGTACAAATTGTAAGCTGGTAATCCAAAAGTATTCATCACCATGGTAACATGTGGTTGGCCATGTTCTTGTGTCTCATCTGTCTTCTGTTTCAAATGTATTCCATGTATTTGGCTCCTCTTCAACAATCTACGTGAGGATGAGTCAAGCACCTCATCGCAGATAGCAGTGAAATTGTTCTTTTGTGTCCCTATTTGCAGGGATAGTATTGATTGGTGAGATAGGTGGCTCTGCGGAAGAAGATGCAGCAGCTTTTATTAAAGTGAGTCTTTTTGGTATTCTAACACTTCTGCTTAATGGTACCCTTAAGTTAGGTTGTTGATATCGTGTGTTAGTTTCAAATGCAGCTCAAATTATTTCTATTTTGCTGTTTTTTGTTTAGTGGCTGTTGTAGTTAATGGTAGGAGGCGACCATTAATGATAGGGTGCTTCAATTGCCATGGTTACACTATAAATGATGTTAAGCATAAAATATCCAGCATTTAGGCCTAAAGATATGAGGAGATAGTGTGTGTTTTGAGAATGCTATTGTCAATTGTGATGATATCACAGGCACCTTGTGGACTTGGGCCACAATGACATGGCTGTACTTCGGGAAATGCAATTGCTGTTGATGCTGCACCGTGGCTAGGGGGTAGTGTTTACGTGAGCTACTGAGGAGTGAGTCAGTCATGCTTATAAACAGCTAAACCTTATTATACGGAACAATGCATGATTGGTGTTGTCTACACGACTGGCTTTTCTTACTGGTCCAGATCTGAAGCTGTACCAACAATTGCAAAGTTCAAGGCTAACCATAATTAGAGGTAGCTCAATGGCTCAATAACAATGAAGATAGGTCAAAGGCAAAAGCACGTGATGCAAAAGCTCATATCCCAAGCATGGCCGTAGGACTCAACACAAATCACGAAGGCTTCAACCCACCTTCCAAACATTCCCTTTGAGGGAAGAACCAACTATTGCAAAGTACAGAAGGCTGTATACATTGGGCTGTGGGAGTATGTACAGCTGAAGAACTCTCTCAATCTGCATAGAAAAATATGAAGATGACCAGGCACAGGCCCACTATAAATAACAGGAAAATAATAAATTAATGCAGCAGGTCAGCTGGTCAATTTTGGTCGATTGTAGTAAAACTGGTCCAACTGGCTGCAAAAATGCGCAGCCTGCTGCCACCTCTCATATGGCACTGCTGTGTGCCTGCCTTGCCCTGCCCTCCAAAATTGCTGCCCATTTGCCTGGCAAGTGTCAATCTGTTGTCCTGACTTGCTCCTGTACATGATGACCATGTCTAACTGCCCTGTCGAGCCGAATGTCCATCGTGGAGGTGGCCAAATCTCTAACATCCCCTCTTAGATCCTAGACCTAGTATAAGAACTCTGGGATCTGGAATGTTGACAAAGAATGGCATAGGGAAGTGCCTTGGTAAACTAATGTAGTAGGTCGGTCAGTCAAATTTGGTTGATTGCAGCAAAACTGGTCTGACTGGCTGCAATAAATGTGCAGCTTGTTGTCGACTGCCACATGGCACTGCTGCATGCTGGCCCTACCTTACTCACGCGAATTGCTGCCCATTCTCCTGGCGAGTGTCAATCTGCTGTCTGACTTGCTCTTATATATGAAAAAAAAGTCTAACTGCCCTATCTGAATACAATGTCCATCCCGAAGGCGACCAAATCTCTAACATCCCCTCTTACATCCTAGACCCAGGATAAGACTCGAGGACTTGGAATGTTGACCAAGAATGACGTAAGGAAGTGCCTAGGTAAACAAATTTGTCACATTATCCTCTGTCTTACAACTCTGCATCAATGGTCTTATTGAAGATCTCATAGATGAAGTGATATTGTATCTTGATATGCTTTGTCCTTGCATGAAATATAGGACTCCATCCAAGGCCATGCAGCTCTCTGTTAGAGATCATAGCCTGACTGGAGGGCAGGCAGCTGCACAGTCGGACTGCCACGTGGCAGTCCGACTGCCTGCAGCCCAGTCGGCTGCATTAAATGCAGCCGACTTATTCAGGCTGCGCCCTATTTTCTGGCGCCCCAGTTCGTGGCAGTTTTCGACTATTTATAGTCGACGTTTCCAGCAGTCTGCCCACTCTTCTCTGTCGCAGATTACAGATCGGTGCCGTGCAGATTTCTGTCTCTGTTCACAGATTTCAGACAGCAGACAGTGCAGACTGCAGCAGACTTCGAGGTGGACAGCAGGTCGCATCGTCGAGGTGGAGACACGCAGTCCAGCGCACTGCGCCCGTGTATATCTTTGTATTCAGCATTCTTTATACAGCAGATCTTCATCGTCCACTGTCTCTTTCTCTCCCTTCTCTCTCTGCGTTCTCTCACTCTCAGTCCTACGCTTCCGCACCGCTGCACTCTGACAGTTACTGTGTAAGAAGAACGCATCAGGTCGGAAAATTGAACACATTACCATTGGATAAGGGAGGAGAATTTGTTTCTAATGAGCTTGCTAGATTTTGTGCAGATTGTGATATCCACTAGGAGTTTGCAAATATCAACACACCTTAAGTAAATGACATATTGGAGCGGAAGAACCAGTGTGATTGAGATGGCTTGTACCATAATGAAGCATAGACAGATAGCTCAGTGTCTTTGGGCGAAGGTTCTGGCTACTGTAGTTCACATCCTTAATCGATTCCCCACTTCGGCTATTGTTGGTATGACACCCTATGAGGTGTATTTTGGGTCTAAGCTTGATGTTTCTTATTTCAAGGTTTTTGGGTGTGACGTGTATGTCCGCATCTTGAAGACAAAGAGTCATGAGGACATGTATTTTTGAAACCTCACTTAAGATGTGTATTAATTTTTAATCACATGGTTAGGTAAATATTGCACATGTGAGGTCTAATTGGGGTTAGAGTATATTTTGGAGCTACGGACTCTAGGAAATTACAGTATATCAAAGGCAAAAGTTACTATGTATTATGTGGTACAAGTACAGGAAAGGAGTACAGGTGGTGGATTTGCTGCTGTTTACTGCTGTTTGACGCGGAGGAAGTTTGAGTTTTCAACCTAAAAGTGCAGGTTTTGCTTTTTCATCGCCTCCGCCGGGTGAAGAAGCTTCGGGACGCGGAAGAGCCTTAGCAGGCTGAGTTTACCCAGTCAGAGGGGGCTGCTTTTGCGAAGGCATTGCAGGTGAAGATGTCTACAGAGATGGACTTGGAGTTCCAGGCGATTATGGACCGGAAGGTACCTGTCTTACCGGCTCTTCCTACAGATCAGAAGCTCGACGGCGACAACTACCGCATTTGGCGCGTTATGATGTTGGCCATCCTTGAGTCCTATGATTTGGCGGAGTTGGTACAGGAGGATATTGACCGGCCTTCGGTAAGAGATGAGTCCAAACTCTCTTCCGATGCTCGTGCGGAGTTGGCCAGGGCCCAGTCTCATTGGGACAAACTGAATGCCAGGATTCGATCCTTTCTCTTTCTATCATGCACTACAGCCGTGATCGCTCACATCGAGCACTTGACGGTGGCTCGTGAGATATGGCTGGAGCTTGATCAAATGTACAATCGGATGACCCTGATGAAGAGGGTTTCTTTGGAGGTACAGATGCGGACCTTGTCCGTCAATAAGTCTTCTTCGCTAAGGGAACACATTAACAAGCTAAGGCAGCTACAGATGCAGGTTCAGAATGCGGGGAAACCGATTTCCTCCGAAGACATGGCAATTACACTATTGTCCCAGTTGCCGCCACGATTCGGTACATTTTACTCTGCCCTTATTGCTTCGGGGCGAGAGTCTACTCTTCGCTGGGAAGAGTTGGTTCCTATGGTCTTGGACCAAGAGGAACAGTTAAAGGGACAAAATGCTTCCAAGACGGAGGCGTTGACAGGTCAAGCCTCTCTGAAGAAGGGGAAGGACCAAAAGAAGAAGAAGGGGGATAACAAGTCCAAGAAGGACAAGGAGAAGGACAAGGACAAAGACTCCACATGTCATATTTGTGGAAAGACTGGCCATTGGAAGAAGTATTGCCCTGACAAAGATACGAAGGACACCAAGAAGAAGGATACCAAGGATTCTGGAGCGGTGGCTGTACCCTCATCAGCTGCATTTCTACATCTAGTTGTCATTGAGGACGCTTCACCGAATGCTTCTGATGCTACGATGACGGCTCCCCAAGCTCGAGAGTGGATTGTTGATAGTGGTGCCTCACGGCACATGACTCCTTCATCAGATGGTGTTGCCCAGCTGCGACCTTCGCGTGGGCAGGTTCTCATTGGAGACAGCTCTTTAGTTTCTATTGTAGGTCGGGGTAAGATGCAGCTTATTCCGGATGGACGAGGTGGCACCCATACCTCAGAGGTTTTGCATGTACCAGGTTTAGGGTACCGTCTCCTTTCAGTTCATAAGATTTGCTCCCTTGGTCTTTTGGTGTAGTTTGACAGTTCTACTGTGCGAGTCCTTGATCGTGGATCAAGGAAGGTTATCTCATTCGGATATGAGAAGAACGGCATTTACAAACTGAAGTCTTCCACTGCCCTCTCTACTCTTCTTCTTACCTCACAGCCACAGTTTGAGTTATGGCATGCTCGGTTTGGTCACCTGAACTATGACTATCTTCGGAGGGCGTCACGTGGACAGCTTGTTCGAGGGTTGCCGGATATAGTGGTGAGCCAGCAGCCATGCGTCTCCTGTATACGGGGGAAGCAGCATAGGGATGCCATTCCCCACACAGCTTCGCGGCGGTCTACTTTATCAATGGAGCTAGTATCTACGGATCTATGCGGCCCTATGAGGAATGAGTCCCTGCGTGGGAGCTCGTACTTTATGCTGATCGTGGATGATTATAGCAGGATGACATGGGCCTACTTTTTGGCACTAAAGTCAGAAGCTTTCTCGCACTTCAAGGATTGGCTTCTCTTTGAGGAGAATCGATCAGGCCGGAAGTTGAAGACCTTGCGATCCGACAAGGGAGGTGAATTTGTGTCTAATGAATTTGCTCGGTTTTGTGCAGATAGAGGAATTCACCAGGAGTTTGCCAATACCAATACTCCTTAAGAAAATGGTATTCTAGAACGGAAGAACGGCAGTGTGATCGAGATGGCGCGCACCATGATGGAGCACCGACAGACCCCCCAGGTTTTTCTGTGGGCCGAGGCTGTGGTTACTGCAGTCCACATTCTTAATCGATCCCCTACTTCGGCCGTGGAAGAGATGACTCCATTTGAGGCTTATTTTGGGACGAGGCCAGATGTTTCGTACTTTCGGGTCTTTGGGTGTGATGCCTATGTTCACATTCCCAAGGTTCACCGTGACAAATTTGAAGCGGCTTCCCGAAAACAGGTATTTGTTGGCTACAGCTCCCAGTCCCAAGGCTACCGACTGTATGATCCCGTCAAGCGGGATGTGTATACTGACCGTGATGTGCGGTTTGTGGAGGTTCCGGCTTCTTCAACGGGTGAGGAGCATCCCGTTCTTGGAGATCCAGGGGAGAGTTGGGCTCCTTCTACAGTTCCACTGGAGCCCGTGCCTTTTGATTATGATTCTGTTTCTGACACAGAGTCTACTGTTCCACCGGACACATCTGAGGAGTTACCCCCGCTGGATATTCCAGAGTGTTCTGCTGATGGAGAACGACGAGGGGAGGTTTGGCCTGCTCCTCGCTGGGCCCGTGACACACTCCGTGATTCAGGGATCGAGGGGGTTCCTGAGGAGTGGGGACCGCAGGATGGTCCGCGGCGGTCACGGAGGCACCAGGCGCATTCTTCGGAGCTTGTTTGCTCCAATTATTGTTTGATGTTCCGTGTTATGCAGGACCGAGAGCCCACCTCCGTAAAGGAGGCTTTACAATCCGCCCCATGGAAGAAATCTATGGAAGCTGAGTTGGAGGCTATTGAGAGGAATGGCACTTGGTCACTTGTGCCACGCCCCCCGAAGAAGAAGGTGATTGGAGTCAAGTGGGTCTTCAAGACCAAATATCTCAGTGATGGTACTTTGGATAAGCACAAGGCTCGCCTTGTTGCTAAGGGTTTTGCCCAGCGCCCAGGAATTGGCTGTCGTGACACCTTTGCCCCCACAGCTCGTATGGCAACCATTAGAGCTGTTCTTGCTTTGGCTGGCCATAGGAGATGGCCTGTTTATCAGTTGGATGTGAAGCCGGCCTTTCTGAATGGTGATTTGAAGGAGGAGATCTACGTAGAGCAGCCTCCTTGCTTTGGTTCTTCAGATGGGAAAGTCTACAGGTTGAAGAAGGCCCTGTATGGCCTCAAGCAGGCCCCGCGAGCTTGGAACGAGAAGATTGATTCGTTCCTCCAGTCTCAGTTGGGATATCGGCGGTCCAAGGCCGATCCGCAGCTGTATGTTCACACTTCCGAGGATGGTTGTGTGCTGTTTGTATTATATGTTGATGATTTGATTGTCACAGGTGATGATGCACAGCAGGTCCAGGAGACAAAGTCAGCTTTACATCGGACGTTCGAGATGACGGATTTGGGGCTACTCCATTTCTTTTTAGGCCATGAGATTTATCAGTCTCAGAGGGGGGTTCTTTCTCTCCCAACAGAGATATGTACAGGAGCTCTTGGTGTCTTTTGAGATGGAGGACTGTAGGGCCCTACGCTTCCGCACCGCTGCACTCTGACACTCTCATCATCACATAGTAGGGTGTTAGCCCTTGTCTATGGAAAGCGAAGCTCTTCCAACCACCTTTGAAACCAAGCAGTAGGGCTAACACCCTACTATGTGATGATGAGAGTGTCAGAGTGCAGTCCTACGCTTCTGCACCGCTGCACTCTGACACTCTCATCATCACATAGTAGGGTGTTAGCCCTTGTCTATGGAAAGCGAAGCTCTTCCAACCACCTTTGAAACCAAGCAGTAGAATATATTGCTCGGTTCTTAACCTTTGTAGAAGAAAAGGAAAATTGTAGGCTGCTTCTTATTGCTCCAAGAAAACTTGTGTACGTAGAAGAAAATAATAGGATGTTGTCGATTGTCTTTGATTAACATCACTAGCCTCGGATAGGGTGGTAATAACATTATTTAACAATAATTACAGCTACTAATTAATTCACATAAATTGAAATGTACACTTAACCACTTTAATGTTGGACAATTGACAACTTGTTGGTCCCAAAACTGGTACCCCTTGCAGTATTTGTTTAGCTTTTATTGCAAATGGATAGAATACAAGTGAGATTCTCTGATCTCCTTCGCTAATCCAAGTGCCTCTTGCTGTCTAAAGTGACCAATAAGCCTTCAAACCAAATTGGCCCTTGGTTTGCTTGGGGATTGGCTTTCATCCTACTCCTTGAAAGACAAATTCAGCCCCAAATCTAATATTGGCTAGTTGGTCTCTTGATCTCCTTGAAATTTCTCAATTTTAGCTTTTGAAATTCAAGTCGTAGGCTCTCAATTTTAAGCATGCATTTTGAGGTGGTTGTCAAACCCTATTTTCTGCTGTAAATTAGGGTTTACAGTAGAGTTTTTTCAATCTATCTCTTATGGCTCAAATGGTTGGGTTTTGTTGAGATAACTTGAGAAATGGTTGTAGAATGAGAGAGAATGAGCTTAGGACCACTAGAAAGGTTGTTGTCTTCTCATGTATATTGTCACCTATACCAAAAGGACCTTAGGCTACGGTCACCTACATGTGGAGGACTCCAAATTGTTATCACCTGCTGTAGAACTGGTCCCTGGTGATTGCAAATCACATTAGTAGCATGTTCTTGCTCTCTAATAGCATCCTCCTCTCTTACAATGATTGGAATAGATTTCCACTAGTCCTTATAAATGTCTTCTTCACTTGCACGGGAAAGTTTTGCCAAGTGGTGGCCTTCTAATCCCATTTTCAACATTATCTAGCTTATTAAATTAATTTTTAAAATATTAAATTAGAAACTTAATTTAATAATTATTCTAGTGCCCTAAAAAATAATTCCACCGACCAATAATTAAATTGTCTAGGTCAATTTGTCTTTCAAGTATCCCTGTAGTTAGTAGCCCTTCCATAGGCAGTAGTCAATTAATTAATGCCTAGTCTCTAATGTCACTATTGACACTAGTAGCTAATAAATTGATCTAAGTCAAAATTCGACATCAAATACCACCTAGTACTTATTAGACATAACTTATCATTACTTTTGCCTTTGGCAAAAATAGGGTAGTTAGGTATAATCTATTCGATCCATGGACTTAGTATGGCATTGAATGTACACAAAAAAACCTTGAATAAAATTCGGTGTTTCATATGGTTATTAAAAAATACATATAAAATTAAGGGTTAGGCTAGTAAATATTACTTGTTTTAAGATGAGAATGGCTATCCATGAGATAGAGTATCACAAGGTATTATCCATTCTATACTAATACAATTTATAAACCATAAATGTCTTTGCTTTAATTTTCAACGAGTCATAAACATGATGAGAGGTTGGAAAAAAATGTAACTCCAAGACTCTTGGTACAAGTAATTTTTAAGACCCAATTTTATTTATAAGATTGAAGACATGTACAATGGATTTTAAAAAACACACACACATACATACATGTGCATGTGTGTGCATATTGAGTCTAATGATCCTTCTCTATGCTATATCTACATGATGAAATGCTCTCCAAGTCAATAATCCACTAAAACATACCATTTTATATTCTTACCTAACCATATGTGTTTTGAAGCGAGGTAGAAGAAGAGAAGGTGGTTAGTGAGATATAGGCAAAGGCCAATGAGGAGAAAGAGAAAAAGGGTAGAGCAGAATATAACTTTTCTTTGAACACCAACTAAAAAAAAAGGGATGAAAATTGGATGAATCATACACGTCCAATTGGACTTGGCAGATCATACTATACGGATCTATTGGTGGATAGAATGCAACCATGGGCAATGACTAATATCTCGAGGTCCTAGATCCCACATTGTGAAATAATTAACTTGCGGCTTACATGTGCAAGTCATGTTAGCACATTTGATTAACTTTTGCTCAAATGCTAAGGAAAACAATAAAATTTCACGTCCTCATGATAAGCCATCCTCTTGAAATCCTTGCTATCGTCTTTGATTGCATTGCAATGTGTCGAAGTATCTGTTGCTACCATTTGAAATACATGCTAGCATCGTAGTCAAACATGTGCATCTATTGCTTAACTATGCTCATGCCGTCTACATGTGAAATTTCAGTCACTTAAACTAGTTACAATTCGCACACATGAGACATAACCATTGTTAGAACCTTAAGGGATGCATCCAAATGCCAAAACTCGACATTGTTGTGACAACCAATGCATTATAATGCATAAAATAACCATAACGAGTGCCTCATAGCAATGATGTACCACATGAGTATCATGTGAAGTATACATCGGCTACAAACCACATGTAACTCATGCAATTGTGCTTCTCTTTTATCACTTGCAAATGTACATTGCATACTATCCATGTATCCTATACATACCTTGCAAATGTACATGATAGCCAAATGTGCATTCCATGTATTTCATACATGCCAAGAACCTTGCAGATATATAGTTTCAGAGCCTAGGTTCTAGGCCTTTTTCTCTCTTAAGCATTGGGATGCTTTAGACTTTCACATTGTTACAATTCCAACTTAACTAATATGTAACATTGCATACAGTTGACTAGCCCCTCATATGTATGTTACATGCTAGGAGCACCAGATGCATTAGAAAACATTTCTATTTGCATACTTTGGACTATTGCAATATGATTGTGCACCGGAATTGATATACTACCAGCCATACCAAGATACATTTTCCCATAACTAGCATGTATTAATAGCTGCATTTTCTTCATGACCGACACTGTATGGAGCATTTGTATGACCAACATTAATACCAAAGACTCCCAAACACAGTGGATTGCATATATGCATTACTAAAGTTACCACTTTGTGCCTCAGTATCATGCCAACATTGCTATACATGGGATTATAATCTTACCAGCTATGCCTGGATACATTGAGCCTTGCATACCATGCATTGGTTGTTGCATACCATAAGAAGTTGTGCTATATATCCTCGTATGTGGTCCCTTGACTCACCATAGCATAGAAACTAGCGCCATGATCAAAGTACCCTAGCTGTCCTATCATTGCATGCATGTCCTGTTGTCCAAAACACATTGGATTGGCACTTTCAAGTTGCCCTTGCATATGCATCAATTGCTCCACTCTCATTATTTGCTTTTGCTAACTAGCCACATTTGGAACATCATGCTATTGTATTGTCTCTTCCTTCATTGCATCTTGCTATCCTAGAGCTCGTTGAAGACCATTTTCTCTTCTTGGCTTTGTTGCCCTTCTTTAAGGGATTCAACAAACACATGAATTGAGGATCATTTGCCAATGGCAGAAACATTTCAATTGCTGTTCTCAGTTGATCTCTAAATTGGTCATCTTCAAACATTTTGTAGCATGTGCTTGGTTGCTTTGAGATCGCTATGGCCATCTTGTGGCTACCACTCCTTAGGAACTTCCTCAATCCTCATTTCACGGAGTGTATCACGTGCCCAATGGGGAGAGGTTCAATACTCTCCTTGCCTATACGAAAGTCTTTTGAACATCCATCAGTGGGGCATTTGGTGAAAAAGCAATCCGTCACGAGGACGTGAAATTGTATTGCTTTGCTTACCATTTGATTAATTTCATTGCTTGGCTTAGCATTTGATTAAAAGTTAATCAAATGTGCTAATGTGACTTGCACATGTGAGGTGCAAGTTAATTATTTCATAGCATGGGATCCGAGGCCCAGAATATTAGATGATGCCAAAGGCCAAAGTTATCATAAGTTATGTTTGATAGATACTAGGTGTTACCTGGTGACAAATTTTGGCTTAGATTAATTTATTGGCTACTAATGCTAGTGGTGACATTAGAGACTAGACATTAATTAATTGATTAATGTTGGTCTAAGGGTTAATTACTACTTGGGGATACTTGGAAGAAATTAGCCCAGTCAATTTAATTATTGGTTGGTGGAATAATATTTTTGGGCACTAGAATAATTATTAAATTGATTTTTAGATCAATATTCTAAAAATCAATTTAATAAGCTGGATAATATTAAAAAATGGGATTAGAAGGTTGTCACTTGGCAAAACTTATCCATGCAAGTAGGAAAAACGTTTTGGGGCTGGTGGAAGTCTATTTCAGCCATTGTGAGAGATGAGGAGTTTGTTAGAGAGTAAGAAGATGCTGTGATGTGATTTGCAGCCACCAGGGATCAATTCTACAACAAGTGACAACAGTTTGGAGCTCTCGAGGTGAAGGTAATAGTAGTCCAAGGCCCTTTTGGTGCAGGTGACAACATATAAGAGGGGGTAGTAGCCTTTCTAGTGGTCTTGAGCTATAGATGACAACTTTTATGGCTGTTTGAGCAGGGCAACAACAGTTTTTTAGCCTTTCTCGTGATGAAACATTGAAATTTCTCTCTCTATAGCATTCTCTTTCATCTTCCAGCCATCTCTTAAGTTATCTCAACAAAATCTAGCCATTTGAGTCATTTGCTATAAACCCTAATTTACAATTGAAAATAGGGTTTGATAGTTGCCTTGGGATGCGTGCTCAAAATTGAAGGCCTAGGATTTGAATTCCAGCAGCTAAAATTGAGGAGTTTCAAGAAGATTTAAGAGGCTAGTGAGCCAGTATTAGAGATTTGGACTGAATTTGTCTTTCAAGGGGTAAGGTGAAGGCCAAACCCCAAGCAAACCAAGGGGCAAATTGGTTTGGAGGCTTACTAGTCAAGTTTGATAGCAAGAGGCACTTGGATCAGTAGAGGAGATCAGAGGATCTCAATTATATTCCATCCATTTGTAATAAAAGCTAAAGAAATATTGCAAGGAGCGCTAGTTTTGGGGCCAATAGGCCATCCATTGTCCAAGATTGAAGCGGTAAAGTGCGCATTTCAGTTTATGTGAATTAATTACTTGCTGTGAATATCGATTAATCGTGTTATTTACCACCCTATTCGAGGAGGAAGGCTGGTTTCACAATCTCCTCATGTCTAGAAGGTGTTGAGCTAAAAATGCATTATAAACGGATTAGCTCTTTTAAATAGCCCTAAAACTCAAATGTTACCAAACTTTCATTAAAAAGAAATGTGTTTTTAGAGAGATTTTATGTCCCATAAGCAAAACCCAAATTTGGGAGGATCCTTTGTATCTATAAATATAGACAGGATGCCCACCATTTAGCCCATCGTTGTTTGCATGTCACATCAGTCCACACTGTCTGTCCTATTGTTGGCACCTAGTTTTCAGCCTTCAGCCTATCTCCTTCAGTTGTCCAGCCATTGTTAATTGCAGCCACCTTCAGTCTAGCCCCTAATTCATTATCTGCTGCTATCACCCTGCTGTTTGAAGTCCTTCCAATGGCCACATTTGCAGGCAGCTTACTGACATCAGCTGCTGCCACGTTGTTTCTTGATCTATAGCCAGCATTTATTGCCCATGCAGGCCACCTTGCATCAGCACACGCTCTCCTATTTAGTGCCCTGCTGTTATCAGCCTCGGTGATCAGTTTCCAAGCTCTTGATGGGTGGTACACTACAATGTTTCGTAAATTTCAGTCTAAAAAATTCTGTGTTTTGACTACCAGCCTACTGCCCTTCTATATTCAGCACTCTTTCAACTCTGATTGGTGGTTACAGGACTTTGGATCCGCCTCTGGTGGGTGTCATACTCCGACTACATCCATTGCTTTGCCTTTGAGCATCTTGTACACTCTTTCTATCATTTACAACATTGATTCATTCACTTCGAAGTTCTTTTTTTTCCTATTTGTGTTTGCATTTTGCTTTTTTGTTTGAGTTATTGTGTTTTAGTCGTGTTTGTACATTTTGCGTTTTCTTAGTGCAAACCCTAGCATATCTTTACATGGTATCAAAGTTGGTGCTTTTCTGAAGAGTATACTTTTGGCCATCATGGAGGCTTGGTTTGTGAGAGATACACAAATGTTAATGTAATTGATTCATAATGGCTCAAACGACTTCATCTTTAGATCCTTGATGCTTTCTCAAGCTACCCTTTCAATGAGAGGCTCTCTTAAGGCATTATAATCTTGATTTGGAAACAGGGAACAATTGTTCCAGCTTGTAGGAACGGCCTAAGATATTCCAAACCCTTCGAGGAGGTGAAATGGCTAGGGAATGTTCCATGTTGTTCCTTGCCATTCCCTATTTGGAATGGCTACTCCAGGCTTGTTGACCAAAAAATTGACCTTTTTTTAAGTTTTTTCTTCTTGCTTGTGTCACGCTCCTTCTACCACATGTTCATCCATCTCCATTGCCTAATGTGCACACACTAATCTCTCTCTCTCTCTCTCTCTCTCTCTCTCTCTCTCTCTCTCGGGTTGAAGATTCAATGTGTCAAGACAAGCCACAAGCCAATCATGAGTCCATGCAAAGTTCAAATTTGTCGCATTATAAACTCTTACAAATGACAATCAAAATTCAGCCCTATCCTCAATTTCAAGATAATCATCCATTTATATTGTCTAATTTCAAGGGAAATCGGAATAATTGGGGCAATTCAAGGGAATTAGGAGCTATGGGGGTAATCGAGTCAATTTTGGGACATTTGGAGCTTCGAGAGGTATTGGTGCAACTAGATGGACATTTGGGGCATTTGGGAATTTGTAGTATTTTTGGGGCATTTAAGGCAATTTGGGTGATTTGTAGCATTGGGGGGACTGTTGCGGCAATTTGCGGCTATTTGGGTCATGTAGGGCATATTTGGGGTACTTAAGACATGTGCCCCCGTTCTTGTTTGTGTTCCTTGCTCTTGGATGTTTCTCTTGTTCTAGGGGGTCCCGTTCCCCGTTCCAGGTAATTATGCTTTCACTTCACATTTAAATTCCTCTTATTTCAGTCTAGATCCTTAATTTAGACCTACAATAGATTATACACTCTTAGTGTACACATTGTCTTTGATGCAGATCTAGGTTTTAGGCCATCACTAGACACTCAGAGGTGTACCATTCTATACACTAATACATCATTAGTGGGAATGCTACCCTTTTAACATTGTGCCTTACACACCCACAATTGTCACTCTCTGTCCTGTAGTCATGTTGTGTGGGGAATCCCCCTCTTGCATATTGTACCAACCTCCTCGGTTACTCAAATGCACGAATCTCCATCTTGTACTAATGAGTCACCTCCTTTGAAGGAACCAAGGAGTGGAAAGGAATCACCTCCACATTTAGACCTAGTCTCGCCTTTTTTGATCAAGGTAATCATGAAACGTTTCACCCTTGAAACATTGTGTTTTACCTCAAAATGTTTCACCTTTGAGCAAGTCCCAAGTGAAATGCCAAGTGAAATGGTTGAACAATATATGTGATATAGTTTTCTTTATAAATAATGAGATGCAACTTACATATTCATACGTGCGTCAGCTGTCTCGATAGCAACGGAATAGGAAACAAAAGACTGCAACGTTTGATCAGCCAGGGTTGCTCCTCCTTTCTTTTTAAATCAAGAAGATGACTATCATTGGAGGTTCATCTCTTACATTTTAACAAGGTGTTCTAGGATATGATCCAGCCAATTTGGACTCTACCTTGGCAAGAAATGCTATGTGATCTGCTCAGCTTGATCACTGTCTGCTAGAGGGACTATTTTCTCATCTGATTCGTGATTCTGGAATGTTAGGTCTTTTCTGCTGTTGAATTTTTCCTTGTTGAAGACAGAACTGAGCAGAGTTTTCTCATGTTTTGCTCCATATTCTTGTGACAATTATGGCAGAGAGCTGCATAGGTAGGGAGGGAAAGGGGGAAGGAAGGGAATTGGTTGGTGTTTTGGAGGGGGGGTGGAACTCCATGTTATTGCAGTGTTCATGTCCCTACTGTCCAGATGTTCTTCTTCTGTTACTCCTTTTTTTTTTTCCCAGTAAGCTTGATGAGATTGATTGAGTATCAAATAGCTGTGAATCAGCTTCTAGCAGGTCAGGATATGCAAATGCTTTTGTGTGCAGACTTTCTATGGATACAAATTTGACTTGCTGTTTCAGTTTCACATTGACTATTTTAAGCTTGTACCAATGAAACTTCCTCGCATTGGGAACTATGTTGATAAATGAAAAGCAACGGTCTTACAAGGTTAGAAAAAGTGTTTTAATGAAATTTCGTGTGTTCTTCTCATTATTGTTGCCATGTCTATGCAGCTTTTCAACATGTTAACAAAGTTCCTAGTTCACCATTCTTCTACCTGTGTTTTCTCGGAAAGCATTCCCTATGCTGGTGGTTCTCCAGTTCTTCCTTCTTACTCGTGTGCAGTCTGTTAAGTGTTGATTCCCAAAAGTTGCTGTAACAGCTGCCACATCAACTTCACCTGATGAAAACACAGCCTCTTGAAGCACCACTAGTGGCAGAGCTACCCTTGTGGAGTCTACCAACTGCCATCAAAGCTGGTAATGTCATAAGAAGATTCACACGATGAAGGTTAGTGAGGCCTAGGAAGAGGAAGGATTCCATCTCGTCTTTAGGTGAAGATACCAAAGCCTATTGAGGTGATGTATACTGCACAGGTTCTGGCTGTTGCCACATGAGGTGGCATGAGCATCCCAACCAAGCGCTGCTGAGTAGAAATTGGGTAAAGGTGAGTCAAAAGTTGGGGTTGCTCTCATCTGGTGAAGCAGGTGGGAGCTGTTCCTTATGGAGTTGGACTAGTGGTGTTGTTTGCCTTTAGATACCTTATATGGAATGGTGGTGTGAACTTTCATTCACAGGACTTCCTGGGCTGGGTAGATATGGACTTCACCATGCAGTACAGGTCATACTTTTACTTGTGCAGCATATGATACTTCACAGATGGTTCAAGTTTGTCTGTGTACAGGCAATTCTAAGTACACTTTAATGTTTCATTGTTCAATTTACACTCCTGTGCTTGTTAGTGCAAGTATGTGCATACTTGCTCATTCAGTTTTCTCTCTTTCTCATTGTATACTGCTCCCATGTCCAACATTTTTAGACAGGCGAGGCCCAGTTTTTAACTGAAGAAATTTTCTTGTTACAATCTTGTGATGGAAAGCCCAAGAGAATATATTCTTGTTACTTCTTCTCTAAACCCAGAGCCTTAAGGGGAAGATGAACTTTTGCAAGTGAGTTGGAAACCCCAATTGGGGTGGGGGGTTGGTTGGGGAGGGGGGAAGGAGTTAGGAATTTAATGTTAAGTTAAAACCACCAGGGAACTATGAGCATAACTAAGTTTGATGTTGAGGGGTCATTTTATTTCTGATTTTGCTCTGATTGTTGATTTCCTGCTATTTATGACAACAGGAAAGTGGTACAACCAAGCCAGTAGTCTCATTCATTGCAGGACTTACAGCCCCACCTGGAAGACGGATGGGCCATGCTGGAGGTATGACATGTTGCTAGCTTGAGTGAGAATTCTCACATACCACTTTGAAATGGATTCTTTGTTTTTTGTGAATATTCTGGAATTAAGATTTTTCTTAATTTTAGAAAAACACACACACACACACACACACACACACACAGAGTGTGTGTGCGCACGCGCTCGTGAAATGCACACAAAATCCTTCCCCTTGTGAAGTACCAATAAAGTATGCCTTTGTTTCGTATGTTTTCAGCCATTTTCAGTGCAGAGTTTTAGTACAGTTGGATTCTACCTGGTGATCTTAAAGTTTTAGGTGCTTTCACATTATTTCTTTTACGAATGGTGAACAGAATAGTAACAATGGGCTGTGTTGTTGACATCTCATGAGAGATGTTATGTACAGTGCTATGGCCATGCCATTTTGTTGCATCATGTTACTTCATCCATATAAAAAGTATTAGATCACTTACCTGTGATTAGTCCCTTCTCAGCTGGGATCATTATCTTCCTATTCCCTTAGGTTGTCAAAGCAACCATGTCACCTGTCCGGTTTTTTAATGTCTACTGCCTTTATTATTTCTTCTTGTATTGCATACCATTTTGTTGCATCATGTTACTTCATCCATATAAAAAATATTAGATCACTTACCTGTGATTAGTCCCTTCTCAGCTGGGATCATTATCTTCCTATTCCCTTAGGTTGTCAAAGCAACCATGTCACCTGTCCTGGCTTTGTAATGTCTACTGCCTTTATTATTCCTTCTTGTATTGCATACCATTTTGTTGCATCATGTTACTTCATCCATATAAAAAGTATTAGATCACTTACCTGTGATTAGTCCTTTCTCAGCTGGGATCATTATCTTCCTATTCCCTTAGGTTGTCAAAGCAACCATGTCACCTGTCCTTCTGGTTTTTTAATATGTCTACTGCCTGTATTATTCCTTCTAAGTTCTTGTATTGCTTGAATGACATACTTTATAGAAATTTGCCTTTACCTAGCGATGCTTCAACTAACAAAAAAGTCTCACACAATTCAACTACCTTAATATGCAGCCATCATATCGGGAGGGAAGGGGACAGCACAAGACAAGATTCGCACTCTGAAAGAGGCTGGGGTAACAGTGGTTGAATCGCCTGCAAAAATTGGTACAACCATGCTCGAAGTTTTCAAGCAGAGAGGTCTCCTGTGAAGAGGATGAGTAGCCTCCTTTTTGACAAGTCTATCATGCTAGAAGGATCCAGTACGTGTTCCCAAAATTGCAGAGGTGATTTTTTGTGGCTACATTAGTCAAATGTTTGCCGGCCTATTGTTGGAGCATTTTGGTCATAAGTCTAACTAAACTTTGTTTGCACAGTGCATGTACAAGAACAATCTCATATATGAATAAGAAATGAACCATGACTCCCGCTTAACCTTCTGGACTATCTGAGTCAAGTTTTTAACCTGCACTCTTTAACACTTTGGTCATTTGTTATTTCCAACCCTAAAGAACACAATTGCATGCCTTGACCTGAGAATGAGCAGGCACTGGTTTTCTTGAGCACATGCAGCTGATTGTATTTTCTAATAGTTCTCGAAAGTGTCATTTTCGGTGTTGTGATGGCTTTTAATGGTCTGTTCATTTAGTAGTTGCTCTGGTGTAAGGAGGTGGATTATGGATTTATCTTCTAGTTCTTTTTCTGACAAAACAGATATTGCATTGAAACATCTAGGACGTTATGAATGGAGGGTCATAGAGCTAGATTTGATCATGACAATGAAAGCTCTAGGGTCATGACAATGGACGGCCATCAAAACTAAAGGCATTATAATGAGTTAATCATGAGCCCTAAAAATTGAAAGTTGCCAGAGAATTTGTCGATCAATAATCCTATATTAGAACAAAGACCAAAATAAGAGCCCTTGATTCCGGTCTTTTGTGAGAATAGGGGTATTACACAGGTTGGAAAAGGTTACGAGGCATGCTTAAATCTATAAAAAATAGTCTTAGATGGCATAGTCTTAGATGGCATAGTCCCTAAGCAAAGACTTGGCTGTTTAACTGATAACTGATACGCCCTTGGGGTGGGGGTCTATCATATATGTGAATGGAAGTAATAGTGGTTGAACAGCTCGCAAAGATTGGTTCAACCATGCACGAAGTTTTCAAATAGAGAGGCCTCTTGTGAAGACACATGTAATCTCTCCTTTGCTCAAGCTAAGTATGATAGAAGAATCTACTACATATAATTGTCTAGAAAATTTTAGAAGTGATTTGCGGGCTATTTTTAGTCAAATGTTTGGTGCCCTTAGGACACCCTCGGCATTTTGGTCAAAAGTCCAATTTTTGTTTGCATGGTTTATGTACAAAAACAATCTCATGTATACAATATGAGAAATGGACAACTCCCATTTAATCTTTTGGACTTCTCAGAGTCCTATACCCCAAGTTTTGGGTGAGTTTTTCCCAACACTAATCGCATTTGTCTTGGAAGGACATGGGAAAATGAGCAAGCATTAGTTTTCTGAAGCACATGCAAATGAATTGTATTTTTTAAATAGTCATTGAAGGTACTTTTTGGTCTTGTGATGCCTTTTTATGGGCCATTAAATGCACTTGTTACTGTAATGTGGAGAGATGGATAAAGGTGGTCTTAATTTAAAAAAAGAAAAAGAAAATAGAAGTTGAGATTGCAATGATATATAGAGGATAATGAGAATGAAGGTACATATATAAGTGGGTTGCATAATTGTCAATGGGAGCTAAAGGGTCATGATAATGGGAGGTCATTCTAGAGAGTTTATGGGTCAAGTATGAACTAGCAAAGCAAAGACCAAAAGAAGAGGCATATATTTGAAGCTTTTTTGTGAGAATATAGGTATTAACGAGTTGGAAAAAGTAATTGGGTATGCAAAAAATATGATATCATAATTAATTTGAGCAATGAGAGAAATCATGGGTAATAGAGGAATGTTAAGAGGGATGTGCCTTTGTAGGAGGGAAGGTTAATAAAGGTAATAATACAATCACAACATTGTTTTTGCTTTTGAAATTGGACACACTTAAAAAAATTGTCTTGGATGGTGTAATTTCTTAACAAAGACTTGGCTCTTTAATTGATACTCTATAGCCCCTTGGTGTGAGTCATGTGAGAATGAAACACCTTTATGGTTAAAATGTGAATAAATATGAATCTTGTTAAAATTAAGTTCACGACAATTCTTTTCTTTCAAGTTGGATATATGTACTCATACACATCACTTAATAGAAAAGACCATGAATCTTCACACCCCACAATTGTATTTGATTCTCTTTTTCCAAATATATCGTTGGTTTCAAAGTGGAGGAGATTCATGAGTTTATTATTGGTGAATATATATTTCTTTCAATCAATCTTCATCATGGTCTAATTGACAAGATATGGCCACTAAGGTCTACCAACTATAGTCAAAAAGCTTAAAATTTAGAAACTTGACTAACTTTACCTAAAAGTGGTTCAAAGCAAGAAAGGACCTTTGATACATGTTTATAGCTCGCATAAGTTTATGTGCTTATAAGATACAACCTTAGTTACATCTTACAAAAAGATCTTCACTAACTTTACATAGAAGTGGTTCAAAGTGAGAAAGGACCTCTGATACATATCTATAACTCACATAAGTTTATGTGGATATAAGATACAACCTTAGTTACATCCTACAGAAAGACCTTCACTAATTTCTCGCTTCATAGAAAAGTATCATTTATTAAGGCCTAGATATGACGTATAAATGCTAGTTATAAAGTGAAAAAATCTTTATAGTTTTCTAGAAGCCTAATAAAGTTGACCATATAAGGTTTAGTCGGCCCCTAATGTTTCCTAACATTAAGTGAGAGGTTTATTAGGTGTATTATGTTCAATTTTCAAGTTGAGAATGTTTGACCTCATAAGATTATTAGCCCTATATTAGTATCAATCTTATAACCCTCTTGAATGTTAATGAACCTTATTTACAACCTTTTCAAAGGTTAATTATCAACATTTTAAGTTTTATTAACCTTAGTACGTCACAAACCATTTTATGTGCAAGTTATTTTAGTCGTATAACATTATTAAACCTATAAGATTAAAATCCTACTTCTAACATTTCAAAAGTTAACAAAGAGTCCATCAAGGCAATCTAATCACAAAGGCCTACCGAGATAAGAGTGGATGTGAGCTTCAACAGCTTAATAGGTACACTACTAATGATTAAAGCAAAAAAAAAGGGGAAAAAAAGAGAGGACAAATTTACATGATAAGTCCTTAATATAATGAATCTAATAACTAGCTAGTAATAAAGCATTAAGATAAAATGATAAAACAACTAGATAAAACTTCAAACCCATCACATTCCTGGAACCTACTAAGATGCCAAGTGATGCTAATTTACTCCATGAGCTAGATGTGTCAAAGTACACATTGGAATTTGAATATTCTAGATGGTTGTATTTCTATGTATGTGTATTTATTTGTGTGATAGTTGATTTAGCATATGCATAGATTTATTTAGGTGTGACGATTGCTTTGTTTATATGCATACTTATTTGTGTGTGTGTGTGTGTGCACATGTATGTTGTGCATATATACTTGCCATTATATATGAATTTGAGATGCTCATGTGCACATGGAACCATGCATATAAGCAAGTAAGAGACCTATATACAAATGTGCATATGTATGTGCAAGAGAGGGTGCATGTGCATGTCCACGTGAATGTGCATGCGAGCATGTGTGCTTTAAAAAATGTATGTACAGATGTTTTTATGTTTACATGTGTGTGTTATTAAATAGTGACTAAGGTGTGTAAAAGTCACCAAGGTTTATTTAAATGAATGCTAAAAATTATAACAAGGTAGTTGAAGACATTATGTACTATAGCTTTGTAAAGGAGAATAAAATGTATGGATTCAAAGAGAGAGAGAGAGAGAGAGAGAGAGAGAGAGAGATGAAATGATATATTAACGTCTACAAAAGGCCAAAATGACCTATGAGACCATGAGTTACAATCATGTGTATGATGGTACAACTGTGTGGGCAAAATATGTAGCACAAAGCAAAATAAGAAAGGAAGCTAACTATGGCTATGTGTAAACATAGAGCTCTATCTAGTAACAATGAGCTCCAAATGATACAATCTCATGTGGGTATGGAGGGCCTAGCTCTAGCTCGAGCAATAATCCCGAGTATCCGCCTATGAAGGTGTCGTGGGTGTCTATGTTGAGGCCTAGGACGTCTGGATCGGCTAAGCTCAATGGCTCGATCAATCAATACTCCTTGTCTGTGTGTGGACCGTGGCGGTGGGAGAGTCTCTTGTGTGGACTGTGGTTGTAACTGCATTGAAGTCTGTGAGCTGCCTTTGCGAAGGGCCTCTGTGTCCTGGACCAACTGTACTCCTGAGGCACATGTCACGAAGCCATTGTATCTCAAGAAGAAAGAGGTGAAGGCATCAATGATCGGTAAAATCCATGACTTTGGATACTGGTCCAAATCCGTCTCTAAAGAGACTGTGGAAACAACCACGGACCTCATAATACGCTGGGCAGTGGCATATATAATGCTCCTCTATCTCTAGCTCTAATTGGCATATCTGGCATATGCGCTCCTCTGGGGGAGAGAGAGAGAGAGAGAGAGAGAGAGAGAGAGAGAGAGAGAGAGAGAGAGAGAGAGAGAGAGAGAGAGAGAGAGAGAGAGAGAGAGAGAGAGAGAGAGAGAGAGAGAGAGAGAGAGAGAGATTTATTGACATCCTTTAAGATGCATTATAGGTAGATATAACCAATACGATACACTAATGGATATCTATATACAATCCATTAAGGGGTGTCAAAAACTAATCATTGGCCTAAAAACTACATTACAAGCAAAACAATCAAACCCCAACATTGGAGGACCTTTTCTTAGGGGAACCCTAAGATCCCTAGATGAGAGTTTTGCTTGTACAATATACAATCCACTTGCCTTCTAAGCTATCTTCATCATGGTAATCTTTTTTGGCTTCTCACTGAGCTCATATGGTGTAAGCTCATATATAACACATAGCTTGATCCCCTTGAATTTGTTACCTTGTCTCAAGGAATTGATTTTATGATTGATCCCACAAAAAATAAGGGTGGATTGATACTCCTCTAATTTATGGGTCTCTTATGCCTTTAGAACACATAAGTGATACTTCTTGAAGAAAATGTTGATGTTAGTGTTAAGGTGATAAGATTCGGTGTGTTCTTTATGGTGCTCAATATCTAGCTCCTCTTTAATTTCTCCATGCCATCATGTAGAAGGGCCTCCAACTTGGACATGCCATGGGATTCAGTGTCACCAAAGAGTCCACTTCTCAATTTTCTTTTCCATCACCTTGACTATGTTTTTGAAAACTTCCTTCTTTCTTGGTCACCTCAAAGCATATTCACTTGGGTTGCACCATTACTAGATCCCACACGACTTCTCGAGGTAATGAGGACTATTACACAAGTGTTCTTCTTTTTAGAGGCAAGGATAAACAAACTACTTAAGGTAGCTGGTACCCCATCTTCTATTATTGATGATGTGAGGCATGGCTTTAATGTCCATGGATCACATCCTTTCCCCACCCGTTGGTACATCCATTGGGGGGGGGGGGGGGGCAGGGGAGAGAGGTGAGCCATCTAACAATCCCTAAACCTCCTACGTGTATGTTGTTGTAAAGGGAAGATAGGGTTTGGATTCTTTGGGGGCAGTTGCATAACACCTAGGTGAATAGCACTCCCCTTGCCTCACTAGGCGTTAACAAAAACTTTAATTTTTTGACATGAGAGATATAGATGGTCTCACATGAGAGAGAGAGAGAGAGAGAGAGAGAGAGAGAGAGAGAGAGAGAGAGAGAGAGAGAGAGAGAGAGAGGTCAACCTATAAGACATAACCATATACACTGATGATCATTACTAAAAATGAAAGTGTGTCATAGTAAAGAGAGAGAGAGAGAGAGAGAGAGAGAGAGAGAGAGAGAGAGAGAGAGAGAGGTCAACCTATAAGACATAACCATATACACTGATGATCATTACTAAAAATGAAAGTGTGTCATAGTAAACTATGATAAGGGATGGCGATATACAATGCAAAGGGAGACTAAAGTAGTATACATGAGTAGATATTGGGGATAGAATAGAGGGATAATGAGGCAGTATACATGGAGCTATTTATATCTTCTTGTGTAGTTGGACATGAAGACATAATAACCCCTAGTTTCACTTTTTTGATTTTGACACGCTGTGGATGACATGTTGATTGCTGGGAGAGCTCCTAATAAGCTAGATGCTCTGAAAAGTCAGCTCAAGAAGAGCTTTGAGATGAAAGACATGGGATAGGCCTCACATATTCTTAGGATACGCATTACACATGACTGCTCTTAAGGGCTCCTTTACTTGTCACAGGAGGAGTATATCCTAGAAGATCCTTGAGCGATTTCATATGTAGGATGTTAAGAATATTAGTTGTCCTTTGCCTTCTCATGTGAAGGTGAGCTAGGCCGATTGTAAGCAGTTTGATGAGAAAAAGGCTGAGATGGCCAAGATCTCTTATACACCCACAGGGGGGAGTTTAATATATGCCATGATAGCTACTCGTCTTGACATAGCTTTTACAATGGGAGTTGTGGCATTCTATATGGCTACACTTGGTAGGCGGCATTGAGATGCCGTCAAGGGTATCATGAGGTACATGATGTTAGATATGATCAATGCCCCACCCTCATTAGGTGCTACCAATGATCCATGGTGCTCAAAGTTGTAAGGCCCCCATTATGAGGAGAAGCCAAATGTGAGCCCGGACATTGGTTGAGTCCTGACTTGTATATCAGATGAGGTCTATGTGACCGGATGGCAAAAAGGTGACTGTTGTGGGTCTAATCTTTGGGTTAGACGGAGTGGTTAAGCTGGTAGCAACTCGAGGCACATTGCATTGAGTTGCGTGGTAAGGGAGTTAAAAGGGGCCCCTATTGTGGGGTCCGGGGGCCGCGGAAGCGGCCCCTGGCTGGGGGGTCCCAGGGGGGCCAGCGGCCCCCCTGGCGGGGGTCCGGGGGCAGCGCCCCCGGCCCGATGGTAAAGGGAATATTCCCTGGCCGACTAGTGGAGGCTCATATGGTAGGTCGGTCAGCAGGCCGACCTAACGACCTTCGCGGGCTATAAAAGCTAAACCTCTTCGCAGCCATCTTACACTCATCTTTCACCCAGTCAGAGTTGTTGTTCCAGCTAGCCTTAAGCTCTTCACCTATCTTCTGTCTAGATCGCCATCTAAGCTTCACACAGTGGAAGCGCACGGGTGGACAGAGCCATCTTTGTATCAGTTGTTTGGAGTTAAAGAATTTACTGATTCTCCTCTTATCTGTTGTGTACTCTCTATCTCTTTCTCAGATTCTGTTCGCTGCGCCGTGTAATATTTTACATGGTATCAGAGCCCAGGGGGCTCTAGAGATCGGAGAGCATGCAAGAGGCAAAGGCTTCAACAGCAAAGAGAAACGATGTCGACTCCAGGAAGCAGTTCTGGCGCATCAGGAAGCGGTGCAGGAGGTGGTGCTGCTGTACCGGCTATTCAAACACTGAGGATTCGTCCACCAACCTTCAGCGAAGGCAAGTTAGATGGTACAAACTACACCTTGTGGAAGTTCAAAATTACAACTATCCTTGATTCTTATGAGCTTCTGGAGACTGTGCTGGGGACTGACGCAGAACCACAGCCTACCCCCGACCCATCAAATCCTAGTGTGATGATTCCTCCGAATGCAGATCTTCTACGAGCTTGGAAACGAAGGAATGCAGATGCATTGTGTGCCTTAGTTACAAGCTGTTCTGACAGTGTTTTGACTCTGATTCAGCATACAACCAAAGCGTCAGAGGCTTGGAATGTACTAAGGAGTCAGTATGAAACACGAAACCAAACAAGGATTCAAAACTTGGAGAATCAACTAGCAGCGGAGAAGTTTGCTGAAGGAGAGACGGTTGAAGCATTCATCACTCGGATTAAGAATCTGCGCGACCAGATGGCTGGCGCTGGGATACAAAAGACTAGCGAAGAGCTAGCTCGGAGGTGTCTTCGGATTTGTCCACAAAAGTTTGATGGACTAGTAACTGCCCTTAATACTCAGGTGAGACCTCAAGCTTTGACTTTTGAGGAGTTTTGTGCATTATTAATGGAGGAGGAGTTGAGGCTGAAAGCCCGAGAAGGAAGCAACAATGGAGATGCTGCATTCTCTGCCAATGCAAAAGGCAAAGGTGTTTCCTCCACCAAAAATGATGGTGACAAAAAGAAAAAGGGCGGCAAGAAGAAGTTTCAAGGAGAGTGCTTCTACTGTAAGAAGAAAGGACATGCAATTGCAGATTGTCGTGTCAAGAAGGCAGATGAAAAGAATGGTACCCTTAAAACTAAAGGGAAAGAGACAGCCAATACGGCTGAAGCAGAGTTGGAATTATTCATGGCGACCATTGAGGAAGTGTGCTCCTCGGCGCAAGAAGAATCTACCACTGACTCTTGGGTGTTGGATAGTGGGGCCTCCCGTCACATGACCAACAAGAAAGGTCTATACAGTTCTATGCAGCCTCTACAAGAATCCATCACTGTGACGGTTGGAAATGATGCTAAATGCCCTGCTGCGGGCACAGGTACTATTTCTTTTGTTGCTGCAAATGGTGAAGTCAAAAAGCTTTCAAATGTGTTGTATGTTCCCGAAATCAGAAGAAATCTCTTATCAGTTGCTGCCATAACTGATCTTGGTCATGAAGTGAGGTTCAAGAAGACAGGTGCAGAAATTATTGATAGTGCTGGCACAATTGTTGGCAAAGGAGAAAGGAGGAACAACCTGTATGAGCTAAGTGCTCTTACAGCCACCGCTGGAGTGGGCACAAGTAAGCTTTGGCATGAAAGGTTTGGACACATCGGATTTGCAGTATTGAAGGAGATGCAAAAGCAAGGTATGGTTGCTCACCTACCTACAATAACTGAATTGAAGGAACCATGTGAAGCTTGTATGATGGGCAAGCAACAGAGAAAGGCATTTCCACAAGAAAGCAAGAATAGAGCACATGCTCCTCTAGAGTTGGTGCATGCTGACTTGTGTGGTAAGATGCCTACACAGGCCTTGGGGGGATCTTCTTATTTTATGTTGATTGTCGACGACTACAGTAGGAAGATGTGGGTGTACTTCCTTCGTGATAAGGCTCAAGCTTTTGGTAAGTTTAAAGAATGGCTAATACTTGTTGAGAATGAAACAGGGAAAAGTGTGAAGAAATTTAGAACAGATGGTGGTGGTGAGTTCAACTCAAAGGAGTTTGAAGGCTTTTGCAAGAGCAAAGGTATCAAGCGTCAATTGACAACGCCTCACACACCTCAGCAGAACGGTGTTGTGGAACGCAGGAATCGCACCATTGTGGAGATGGCAAGATGCATGCTAAAGGGCAAGGGATTACCTAACCATTTTTGGGCTGAAGCTGTTAATACTGCAGTCTACATTCTAAATCGGAGCTATACAAAGGCTCTCAAGGGAAAAACACCTCATGAGGCTTACACTGGTAAGAAACCATCTGTCTCACATTTCAGAATTTTTGGATGTGAATGTTATGCACATGTTCCAGATGAGAAGAGAAACAAGTTACAACCAAAAAGCAGAAAATGTATCTTCTTGGGTTATAGTGATGAGCAGAAGGCTTACAAGTTATATGACCAAGAGGCAAAGAAGATCATCGCAAGCCGTGATGTGGTGTTCAAGGAGGAGCCGCATACAGTGGAGGAGGAGAAGGCAAGGTCTTCCACTTTATCATCAAGCGAAGAAGTAGTCCACTATGAACCTGTCCCGAGAGCTATCCCTATCCTTAAGGAGGAGGAAGCATCATCTTCAGATGATGAGGAAAAAGTTCACCAACCTGACATCACCCCACCGGAAAAGCCATTGCCGCGCTGGGTGAAGCAGCTCTATGACCACAATAATCCTATGCCTGCATCTGTTGAGGAGAAGGCAGACGGACCAAGGAGGTCTCAGAGAATAGAGGAGCAAAGGAGGGCTTCTGCTCACATAGTCAACATGGCCTTGATGGTTGAGATTATGAGAGAAGTAAAGGAGCCAACTGACTTAGAAGAAGCACTTGCAGATCCATCATGGAAGGCTGCTATGCAGGCGGAGTATGACAGCATAATGAAGAATGACACTTGGGAGCTAGTGGATCGGCCAGCAAAGCGGAAGATTATTGGCACCAAGTGGATCTGGAAGGTAAAGTACAAGGCTGATGGTACCTTAGAAAAGTACAAAGCTAGACTGGTTGCCCAAGGATTTTCACAAGTTGAAGGGTTTGATTTTCAAGAGTCATTTGCCCCAACTGCCAGAATGACCACTATTCGCACGGTACTTGCAGTGGCTGCCCACAAGAAGTGGCCAGTGTACCAAATGGATGTTAAGTCAGCGTTCTTAAATGGTGACCTCAAGGAGGAGGTGTACGTGGCTCAGCCACCAGGGTTTGAGGCCCCCCATTCTGAGAACAAAGTGTGTAAACTGAAGAAGGCATTGTATGGGCTGAAACAAGCCCCCAGAGCATGGTACCAGCGGATAGATAGGTTCTTTTTAAACCTAAACTTCAAAAGATGTGCCTCAGATGCTAACTTGTATGTTTACAGGGATGGTAAAAAGTCTGTAGTGATTGTCCTATATGTGGACGACCTTCTTATTACAGGTGACTATGAAGATATGATCAACCAAACTCGAAAGGCTTTGAGTTTTGAGTTTGAAATGACAGACTTGGGCTTGCTGCACTATTGTTTGGGGATTGAAGTCTGGCAAGAGCCAGGAAAGATCTTCATCTCTCAGAAGAAGTATGCATGGGAGATCTTGAAGGCATTTGGCATGACCGAGTGCAAGGAGATAGCTACACCTATGGAGGTGAATGTAAAGTTATCCGTTGAGGATACATCAGCACTAGCAGACATTGGGAGGTATAGGAGGTTGGTCGGCAGTCTAATCTACTTGTGTAACACCAGACCAGATATCAGTTTTGCTGTTGGTGTTTTGAGCAGGTTCTCAAACAAACCTCATGAGAGTCATTGGAAGGCTGGGATGCGGGTGCTCAGATACTTGAAGAAAACTCTTGACTATGGTATCACATACAGTTTCGGAACTTCTCTTGTGGGGAACTGTGACTCAGATTGGGCAGGAGACATTGATTCCAGGAAGTCAGTTTCTGGTTATTGTTTCTCTTTGGGTTCAGGAATTTTCTCTTGGATTAGTAAGAAGCAACCAACAGTGGCATTGTCTTCTACCGAAGCAGAGTACAAGGCAGCTTGTTTTGCTGCATGTGAGGCCGTATGGTTGAGAAGGATTCTATGGCATATGGGAGTGCAGGATGAAGAACCAACTGTGCTGAGATGTGACAATCAGAGTTGCATCGCCATTGCCAAAAATCCAGTGTTTCATGCACGCACCAAACATATAGAGATCCAGTATCACTATGTGCGTGATTTGATGGAGGATGGGATAGTGGAATTGGTCTACTGTCCAACAGAGGAGAATGGAGCAGATATCTTCACCAAAGCACTTACGAAGGATCTGCTTCAAGTTCATCTTCAGAGACTCGGCATTGGGCCGAGGAGATAGTTCACCTATGGGTGGACATTGAGGGGGGGTGTTAGATATGATCAATGCCCCACCCTCATTAGGTGCTACCAATGATCCATGGTGCTCAAAGTTGTAAGGCCCCCATTATGAGGAGAAGCCAAATGTGAGCCCGGACATTGGTTGAGTCCTGACTTGTATATCAGATGAGGTCTATGTGACCGGATGGCAAAAAGGTGACTGTTGTGGGTCTAATCTTTGGGTTAGACGGAGTGGTTAAGCTGGTAGCAACTCGAGGCACATTGCATTGAGTTGCGTGGTAAGGGAGTTAAAAGGGGCCCCTATTGTGGGGTCCGGGGGCCGCGGAAGCGGCCCCTGGCTGGGGGGTCCCAGGGGGGCCAGCGGCCCCCCTGGCGGGGGTCCGGGGGCAGCGCCCCCGGCCCGATGGTAAAGGGAATATTCCCTGGCCGACTAGTGGAGGCTCATATGGTAGGTCGGTCAGCAGGCCGACCTAACGACCTTCGCGGGCTATAAAAGCTAAACCTCTTCGCAGCCATCTTACACTCATCTTTCACCCAGTCAGAGTTGTTGTTCCAGCTAGCCTTAAGCTCTTCACCTATCTTCTGTCTAGATCGCCATCTAAGCTTCACACAGTGGAAGCGCACGGGTGGACAGAGCCATCTTTGTATCAGTTGTTTGGAGTTAAAGAATTTACTGATTCTCCTCTTATCTGTTGTGTACTCTCTATCTCTTTCTCAGATTCTGTTCGCTGCGCCGTGTAATATTTTACACATGAAGGGCACATCATATATGTGCATATGTTATGATGGCTAGGATACAGGAGTCATGGGATACACTGGCTCTAATTATGCAGGACATGCAAACATTAGAAGATCCACCTTTTGCTATATGTTTACCTTTGTTAGGGGTGTTGTTTCTTGGATGTCCAGGGCGTAGAAATGCACAACCCTCTCTACTATAAAGGCCGAGTATGTTGCATCCAGTGAGACTTGCAAGGAAGCTCTCTGGTTAGGACATCTAGTAATGATAGACCTTGGTATAACTAATGTAGTCCCTATATTGCATTCAGATTCTATGAGTGTTATCCAGTTAGCTAGAAATTTGATCTTCCATGGGAAGACAAAGCACATTGAGGTGTGGTATCACTTTACCCTAAAACCCAGAGAGGCCATTGAGGACAAGTCTGTTGACCTTGTCAAGATCTCAACTGACCAAAATCCTACAAGTCTGCTTACGAAAAGTTTCTTAGCAAAGCGTTTTGCCTTCCTTAGGAAGTTGATGGGCGTTGGATAAGATGACCTCTACTCATCTTGTTGTACTCTATGTACACATTGTACTTTGTCACATTTTTCTTGTTCCCTCTTCACTCGAGGCACATTTGCCTTTAAATGGGAGGTTGTTGGGGGTAAAGACCCTCATGCCTAGCTGCGCCTCTATCACTACATCGACAGTACTTGCACCTACACACTACAAGTGGCGGGCACCCATCAATGTCACTTCATTCTTTATTCTTTCAATGATATTTGAATAAAGGGAAGGATGGTTACACATTGTGATTGTTGCAGTTCCCACATCTTGAGTCTCTCTCGCTTGCTCTCTTACTCCATCTGCCATAGCTCACACCTCTCTTGCTTCCGCTTGCTCGTGCTTCCACTTGGGCTTCTCCCTTCAAGGCTCACCAAATCTATCACCATAACATAATCCATAGAGGGCTCAAACTTTGTAGACTGCCATCTATCTCTAGTAGACCCCCGCCTCAAGAGACAGGTTGTGGGGCTTGTACATCTTGTGGAGTATCAGGAACTTGGGCCACTGGAGCATCATCCACTACTATAGGCTGTTAAGCTGGTTGTACAGTAGCACGAGGCTCCTTCTAAAATATCACCATGCATACCTCAATGACATGCTCAGGCTACTTACGCATGTTCTCCTAATGGAAAAACAACATCATGGCTGCAAATAATCTTCGGAGTTTGCGGATCCCATAGGTGATAATCCATGCACTTATACCCCCATAACCAAGAAAGATGCATGTCCTTGGGTACATGGCAAAAAGCTTGACAACCAAAGACACAAAAATGAGTATATGAGGGAGGTTTTCTAGACCATATCTCCTTTGTAACCTAATAGTCAAGAGCAGTACATGGAGAACGAGTTATCAAGTGTACGATAGTAGTAATTGCCTCAGCCCCAAAAATGTTGGAGTAAGCATACTTTGCCAAGCATACTGCGAACTCATATTCAAAAGCCAAGCAAACATACCCCAACATAAGGAATCACCAAAAGAAACTACTTAATGTGCACCATCCCCAAAGTGCTAGCAGAGATAAGACTCTTTGTAAGAGCCAATACATGATATCTATCATGCAAATTAAATAAGAAACTTAAACCAAACTGTAGCTTGGACATTGCCAATACCAACCATTTGCAATGCCAAGTCATTACCCAAACAAATAGATCCAGTCATATTGCAATAGGAGTGAAACCACTCTCTATGAGAGGTCACGTGAAAGGAAGCCCTTGAATCTATGAGCCAACACTGAGTATACCCTGGCAAAGCATCAATCAGCTATGAAGTATCAAGAGAAGAAGCTGCAAGTATGAAATCATCATCAAAATTAGCCAACACAGCATTAATCTCTTCAATCTTAACACTGTACTTGCTAGGGACAATGCTATGATCATCATTTTTGTCATGTACTTTACCCTTGCCTTTTTCTTTGTGCTTATCCTTGTACATCTTTAGTTAGGATAGATAGGAGCTTAGGTTAAACCAATGTTAAGATGCTCTATGAGAGCCTCTAGACGACTAGAAAGATACACATAGTCTCTTGACTATATCATGGTTAAAGGTTGTCGTGAGCCTTCATGCTATGCTCATGCTATTATTAGGGATGACAATCATAAGTGGATGAAGTCTATGTAGTCAAAGATGGACTCACTGGTTAAGAATGTTAGTTGGAAATTGGTTCCTTTTAGCATTCTACTCATCTGTTCTCTTCATTGTTAATTTCTAAATATAGAGGAAATGGAACACAGATAATCTCCCTCCTATGCATAGTGAAATACTCTATTATATTCCCAATGTACTCCTTTTGATATAGATAGAGAAGTGTCTCATCTCTATCCCTTATAATCCTCATGCCAAGAATATGATGCATTCCTCAACTCCTTCAGATCAAAGGTCTCATGCAACCTTTCTTCAATGCTTCCATATCCATGAGTGACTCCCTAACAATTGTCATGTCATCCACATAAAGAATCAAGAGTATAAGGCTACCATCCATATCCTTCAGTGTATATAAGCAATAATCAATCTCACTCCTTATGCATCTTTAAGACCTCACGAAGGCATTGAACCTTATGATACCACTCCCTAGAAGTCTATTTCAATCCATATAACCTCTTTAGCACTTACATACCAAATGTTCCTTGCCTTCCATAACAAATTCCTATGGTAATTGCATATAAATATCTTTATGCAAATCCTCATGTAAGAAAGCTATCTTCACATCCATTTGCAAAAGTTTTTTATCTTCCTTAGCAATCAATGTGTGTACCATATGAAGGGTGGTTATCTTGACTACTGTTGAGAGGATCTCATCAAATTCTATTCTCTTCTATTGGCTACTACCAATCTTATCTTATACTTAAGCAATCAATTCAATGGATAAATTTTTGGCTTGCAAATCTATTTGCATGGTATTGCATGTTTTCCCTTAGGCAAAGGAACCGATACCTAAGCATAGCACTCTTAACCAAAGACTCCATCTCTAATCGCATCACATTTTTCTACTTATGTATATTATCCCTAATCATTCATAGAATTAGTATAGTATGAAGTCTCACTGCAATTTACAATTTATAGCTTGATATATGTTATGGTCGTTACATTTTCAAATTTTGGTCATGCAATGCGAGTGGTTAGCAGCTTTATGGAAAACCTTAGCAAGAAGAATTAGAAAGTAGTGGTGAGTATCATGAGATACTCGAATGGCACTAGAGCTATGTGCATTTTCTTTAGAAGGAATGATGCTTTTGTCTTTTGGTATGCATATGCTAATTTTGTAGGGAATGTGGACTTTAAGAAGTCTACAATAGGTTTTGTCTTCATATGCATAGGAGGTACAGTCTCATCAGTTCCAAAAACAAAGAATATTTAGGGATTGAGGTGGAGTATCACTTCATTAAGGAGGTGTTTGAGGGTCCATATGTATGATAACTAGATATATCTTCTTGCAAAGAGTTTAACTTCTAAGCACTTTGCAAACTATAGAGCGCTAATGGGCATTGGATAGTATTACCACTATTTATTCTCCCTTAAATATGCATTGGGCTTTAAGTGAAAGGTTGTTAGAGTAAATTGAATGGCCAAAGGCCATGTAGACACCCCATCTAGTGCAAATTATATAGTCATATATAAGTAAAGATAATGAAGAATAAGGATATCATTATTATCCACCAAAAACTTCTCTCTCTCTCTCTCTCTCTCTCTCTCTCTCTCTCTCTCTCTCTCTCTCTCTCTCTCTCTCTCTCTCTCTCTCTCTCTCTCTCTCTCTCTCTCTCTCTCTCTCTCTCTCTCTCTCTCTCTCTCTCTCTCTCTCTCTCTCTCTCTCTTTGCATTTAGTCCACATCCCACCATCACTTCCTCTCATATGGAGACTATTTTGGATCTCAAGAAACAAAGGGATTGATCAAGGATGAAAGAAACAATAGTAGGGCTTCACAAATGGTGCAATAGTTCTATAAGCGTGAGCTGAGGCCCCAATAAAGGGTTTCCAAAATTGCTAGCTCCTAGGATGCCAAATGTTGTTTAGTCAATGCCTATAATGTTTATGAGTAATGGCTAGTCTCCCATTGTAAACCAAGTAGCCATACAATCAACAACCCCCTTCAAATAGTTATACCTAAGGTTGGGGTAGCAGATGAGGCTACTAGTTATGAACCTTTTGCATCTAATAACATGGAAGAAGTAAAAGATACAATGAAGCATTATATTGACATGATCATGGAACAATACCCTCAGATTGCACTAGATGTTAATTTTATTAAGCGCCAACAAAATATGATGAGAACTAGAAAGCTTGATGATGTGAGCTCATCAAGATTTAGTTGTAAGTGGTGTGCTAGTCTTAGAAGCTTCTACATATAAAGTGCGATGGATACAGAAAGTTAGGCCATATGGCCAACACATGTTAGAGTAGAATAGGTTTACTCTAGCAAGGTAGTCAACAACATGGGATGGTGAATCATAGTATCAATGATGGAGGCACTCAAGGGGATGGCCCTAAGTAGCTTTTGCAAAGGGCTAAATACACTCTTGAAGAGATGTTGCCCATTGGGATTAGTTTGGTAAAGACACTCCCAATCAATCTAGATACTACTTTTAGCAATGTTAGAGTATATATTAAGGGTCAAAAAGTGAAAGCATATAAGAAGGCCTACCCTAGCATGAGCAAAGGAGACCCTAAATCTAGCAATGCTGGACAAGAAGGTTGTGGATGCTAATACCCAAGCAAGTCTTCTCAAACCCAATGGTGATTTTGATAAGCATGTGGTTAAGAGCAAGTGCAAATCAATAGAAAAGGAAGTTGTTAAGGGCATCAGGAAACTAAGGGAGAGGTTGGTTTAGAAAGAAAAGAAACTTGTAGAAAATTGCTATGAGTTTAACTTAGCGAATGCTCTATGTGAAGTCTAAGATGGATGTTAATTTTCTACAATTAATTCGATTGTCACCAAACATTCACAAGGAATTCAAGAAAATCCTACAAATGGGGTATGTTATGGAGTCTATTGGTGTCAATCTAACGAATAGTGAATGGTGGGAACACATAGAGAAACATTATCCTAGGGTGTAGGCTTATGTTGATGGCATCTTGATTGAAAGTGCAATGGTAGACTTGGGTTCATCTATAAATATAATGAGCATGGATTTATCAGAGAAGCTAGGTCTACCTATTCAAAAAGATGTCATTACTATTCTGAAAATCGTAGATGCCATTGTAATGCAACTAAAAAGAATGGTATCTAGAGTGCATGTGATATTAGCTCACAGAGTATATGTTGAACTTTCATGTGATTCACTTTGTTAGAAGACCAAGTTGTTGTTGGGATGGCCATGGATCTTACACTCTGATTACTTGGTTGACATCTCAGCTGATTGATTAATCTCTGGGTATGGGTTAAAGAGGATGATTTTAAATGCTTACCTTGAGTACCCACTAAATGAAAGGGCTTCACCTCCCACTATAGAGTGGAAGGCACTTGAGGGGAGGACTTCCTTTAGTTCTAATGAATTTGATGAAGGTTCTACCATGGAGAAAGTCTACCAAGTGTGTGTAATGGAGTCAATATGGGCAAAAGATCAAGTAAATTTGTGATGCTGATGTTGTAGAGTTTGATCTTTAGACTCCCAAGGATCCATGCCGAATTAAACCTAACATTATATTATTTAATACTGAGCACAAGGTTTATGTGAAACTCCTATTGGAGTTTAGGGACGTATTTGCATAGAGCTTGATGATAGATTGAAGGGTATTTCCCCAACTTTCACATAGTATATGATCTTGTTGAAAGAAGGCAATAAACCTATAAGATAAAAGGTCATAAGAATGCCTTTTGGGTTAACAATGCCTTTTTTTGAGGAGTTAATGCATCTAACAAAGGCTAGGGTAATCTTCCCTCTATGGAAAACATTGAATGGTGCTCACCAATTATTATTAGAAAGAAAAGGAATAACCAAATCTACTTGTGTATGGATTTTAAGGAGCTGAAAAGGTAGACATTTATTAAGGATTACTATCCTTTGCCCTTTATCAATCAAATTCTAGATCAGTTTTTAATAGAGTAAGAGATATGTTCTTTCATGGACTATTTTGCAAGCTATAATCAAATGGCCACAACTAAAGAAGATAAGCTCAAAACGACATTCATTACAATCTTTGATACTTTTGCATACCATTCCATGGCTTTTGATTTTTGAATGTTCTTGGATCATGGCAAAGGATGGATAATAAGACATTTTCCAATATCTCCCTGAAGAGCTTAAGATCATTTGGGAGCTACTACAACCCAAGAAAAACAAATTGTCTTATGTAGGTGCTTTGAGTACTGCCATGAGTACTATATGACACTAAATCCTTAGAAGTGTGTTTGGGGTGAGTAGGGATCCCCCAAATCTTTGGACCCTCTTCTCATTATGCTATTCCTAGCCTAATATAATGGGAATAGGGGCCCTCAAAAGATTCAAGGATCCCTCTTGTGGATCCGATATCTCATTTTGTAGGTCCTAGACTTACACAATGTGAATAAGGGCTCATGAATCTCTCTAAGATCCCTATTCACATTGTGATATCCTAAGATCAATAGAATGCAAAGGGGATCCTTGAGAGTGCCATTTGCATCAAGTCATGTCTTGTTGTGCAAATCCAAGACCACACAATGTATATAGGGGCCCTCTTTTCACTGTGTGGATCAACATGTCAAAATTAAATTTGTTGAAAAATTCATCGAGGGCTACAAGACTATAACAAAAGAACATTTGCTACTAGAGACAAAAATTCTCTATTACAAAGTGCTAGAGTAGGATGATAACCACACCTATAGGTGAAGAATTTTCTACAATGTAAAAGTACTCTTGGATCACCCATTAGAACTATACACAATTTCTATAGGTGTGTCATTGAGGGCTACGAAACTATAACAAAAGAACATTTGCTACTAGAGACAAAAATTCTCTACTACAAAGTGCTAGAGTAGGATGATAGCCACACCTATAGGTGAAGAATTTTCTACAATGTAAAAGTACTCTTGGATCACCCATTAGAACTACACACAATTTCTATAGGTGTGATTTTTGAAAAATTGGCCTACCATAAATATTAGCCTTGCTATTAATATCACTTTCTATGGTTTTATGTAGGTTGATCACTTGGCAAACTATGTATATGATGAAATTTTGCTAATTAGAGGAGTTGAGACATTGAACAACCTAATCAATTGTGCATCACACAAAAATAACTCCATACTATGTGCTTGTGTGCCTCCATTATCATATCAACCATGTTCGATATGCTCAATGCCCCACCCTCAAAAGATGCCACCAATGATCCATGGTGCTCAAAGTTGTAAGGCCCCCATTATGAGACGAAGCCACGTGTAAGCCTAGGACATTAGTTGTTTGACTTGTATATCAAATGAGGTCCATGTGATCAAATAGCAAAATGTCAATATTTGTGGGTCTAGCTTTTGGGCTAGATAGAGTAGTTAAGTCGGTAGCAACTCAAGGCACATATCATTAAGTTGTGTGGCATAGAAGTTATCAAGGACCCCTATTTTGGGGTTTGGGGGTTGCCAAATTGGCTTGGTGGTTGGGGGTCTCAAGTGGGCTAGTGTTTCCAACCTAATGATAAAGGGGATATTCCTTCTTGGGCCTAACTAAGAAAGGTTCATGATACAATAGGTCAAACAAGCTAACATGAATACCTTCCTAGCCTATAGAAGAAAGACCCCTCCAAAGCCATAATCAATCCATCTTTCAACTAGCCTTAAGCTCTTCACCTATCATTTGTCCAAATTTCCATCTAAGCTTCATAGTGGAAGTGCACAAGTGGACATAATTATGTTTATATCAATTTGCTTGGAGTTAAAGAAGCTTTTGATCTTTTATCATTTGCTAAGAGAGTACTTGATCATATTTTGTACATTGTTTTGTGTAATTTTACATGTACTATAAGATACCTACAAAAGCCTTGGGGAATTTTCTTATTTTAGGTTGATCATCGATAATTACAATAGGAAGATGTGGGTGTACTTTCTTTGTGATAAGACTCAAGCTTTTGGTAAGTTTATAGAATGGCTAAAACTTGTTGAAAATAAAATAGAGAAAAGTTAAAAATTTTAGGACAGATGGTGGAGGCGAGTTCAATACAATGGAGTTTGAAGACTTTTGCAAGAGTAAAGGGATTAACCTCAATTCATGACACCTCATACTCCTCAGTAGAATGGCATTGTGGAATGTAGACATCACAACAAATGGCAAGGTGTATACTCAAGGGCAAGGGATTGCCCAACCAAAGCTATTAATATTGTAGTTTGCATTCTCAATTGAATCTATACTAAGGCTCTCAAGGAAAAACCTTCTCATGAGGCCTACATTGGTAAGAAACCATTTGTCCTACACTTTAGAACTTTTGGGTGTGAATGTTATGCATGTTACTCTTCATGTTGAATCTGTAAGTGCTTCTTCTAAGTCATCTAGCTTTCCATATTGACTATGTGAGCAAAAATCTTTATTTGCTCCTTTATTATTTGAGACATCCTTGGTCTATCTGCCCTTTCCTCATCAATTGTAAGCATAGTGTTATGTTGATCATAGAATTGCATCACCCATCAAAGCAATGGCTTTTCAGCTTGTGTGATGGCAAGTTGGTGAAATTTCTTCTCATCATCTAAAGATGATACTTCTCTTCCTTAAGGGTGGGGATAGATTTTAGGATAGATTCATAGTGGACTACTTATTTACTTGATGATAAAGTGGAAGAACTTGTATTTTCCTCCTTTACTACACATGGTTGCTCCTTTAGCAACACCTCACATTTCGCTATGATCTTATTTGCCTATTGGTTATACAATTTGTAAGCATTTTTCTCATCGCTATAATCGAAGAAGATATACTTGGTGTTTTTTGGCTTTATGATAATTCTTGGGAGCTAGTGATTAGCTAGAGAAGAGGAAAGTTATTAGCGGCCAGGTGAGTCTAGAAGATAAAGTACAAGGGTGAAGGTAGTTTAGAAAAGTACAAAGCTAGATTGGTTGCATATGTTTTTCATAGATTAAAGGGTTTGATTTTCAAGAATCATTTGCTCCAACTATTAGAGTGACCACTATTCACAAAGTACTTGTAGTGTCACAAGAACTAGCCAATTTACCAAATGGACATTAAATCGATATTCTTAAATGGTGGTCTCAAGAAGATAAATCAACATTCTTAAATGGTGACGTCAAGAAGTGACCAATTTACAAAATGGATTAATGATGACCTCAAGCTTTTTAAATGGTAACCTCAAGAAGTGGTCAATTTATGAAATTAATATCAAATCAATATTCTTGAATGATGGCCTGAATGAGGAAGAATACGTGGCTTGACTACTAGGATTTTGAGGCCCCCCATTTTGAGAATAAAGTTTATAAGCTAAAAAAGGCATTGTATATGAAATAAGCTCCTAGACCATGGTATCAAGGGATAGATAAGTTATTTTGAGCTCAAACTTCCAAAGATGTATCTTAGATGCTAGCATGTATGTTTACAAGGATGGTATGCATGACCTTCTTAATATAAGTGATTATGAAAACATGATCCATCAAACTAGAAAGACTTTAAGCTTTGAGTTTGAAATGATAGAATTAGGCTTACTGCATTATTGGAGTTACCAGAGGTTGGTTGGTACTCTCACCTACTTGCGTAATGCTAGGACAAGATATTAGTTTTTATGTTGGTGCTTTTGAGCAGGTTTTCAAAGAGAACACATCAAAGTCATTGGAAAGCTACAATGGGAGTGCTCATATACTTGAAGGGGGCTCTTGACCATGGTGGCACATACAATTCAATAAGCTCTCTTATGGGGAATTGTGACTTAGACTAGGCAGTCTATGAAGTCAATTTTTAGATATTATTTCTCTTTGGATTCAAGAATCTTCTCTTGGGATAGTAAGAAGCAACCAACAATGCCATTGTCTTCTATACTGAAGTAGAGTAATGCAGCATGTTTTGCTACAAATGAAGCAATAGGGTTAAGGCAGATCCTATGGTATATGGGAGTCTAGGATGAAGATCTAATAGTGTTAAGATGTGATAATCATAGTTGAATTACCATTGTCAAGGATCTAATGTTTCATAGATGTACCAAACATATCAAAATCTTGTATCATTATGTGTATGAATTGATCGAGGATGGGATAGTAGAATTAGCCAATAGAGAAGAAAGGAGAAAATATCAAATTTATCTTCAGAGACTCAACACTAAACTGAGGATAAAGTTCACTTACAAGTGTGGACAATGAGTAAGGATGTTAGATATGCTCAATGCCCCACCCCTGAAAGGTGCCACCAATAATCCATGGTACTCAAAGTTGTAAGGCCCACATTATGATGGGAAGCCATGGGTAAGCTTTGTTTGGTCGTGAATTGTATGTCAGATGAGATCAATGTGATCAAATGGTAAAATGATAACCTTTATTGGTTAAACATTTGGGTTAGATAGAGCAATCAAGTGTTGGGTGTGGAAATTATCACGAACCCCTATTTTGGGATTTGGGGACCTTGAAAGTGGCCCTTGGCTAGGGGGTCTCAAGGGAGCAAGTTGCCTTCTCTTGATGAGGGTCCAATATAGAATCTCCCACATGAGAGACATGCACTACATAATCACTGCCATATCTAGCACCTCTGGCCAATACCAAGCAACCACGATGGATTTTCCATGAAGTATCCCCAAGAGAGATATAATATCTTGCACCATGCAACTAACTGACAGAGATCAGGCTCTTACTGAGTGTAGGTATATGCAAGATATCACATAGCATAAGAGAAGACCCATTTGGCAAAGCCAAGTGTATATCCCTTGTACCAATAACATGACAATCCTAGTCAAGGCCCAAAGAAATACATCCGTCAACCTCCCTGTAAGAAGAGAACCAAGCTCTATGCAGAGTAACATGACAAGATGCCATACTATCTAATAGCCAATCAAAGGTATAGGCCGTATCACTGAGCAAGTAATCTGCAGGGTAACACAATGCTAGGAGTCTAGGCTCAGCTACATCATCATGGGTAACTACATGTACCATACCACTATCAACAGTGGTCTCATCTACTATGTCACTGACTCTGCTCTCATGTCTAGTGCGGTGCAATCTTTTCTGCTCTCTAATCCACTTGAAGCATTTACGCTTCACATGCCCTGTCTTTCTACAATGAAAGCAAACAGAACCTATAAAACCTATAGAAGAGGACAACTGCTCTGTAATACCATGAGTAGGGCTATCCAATACATCCAAGGAGCTCAAAGAATCAGGGGAACTCTCATCAAAGAGAGCAGGCTTATCAAGAGGACTATCTGCATGACTAGAAGAGCTGGAAGTCATCATAGCATACTGCAAAGCGGACTCATCCAAACCAAAAGGGGAGAACACAAAGGCATCAACCACAGATGCGAAAGCTCCCACACGGACAAGCCTAGTAGACAAAAGCATGACATATCCAACCACTGTAACTCGCAACCATAAAATCATAAGCATCCCCAAAACATAGGAGTATACATAACTTTGCAATGTCTCATACCATGTACTGACATACATATCCAGCCAAGAATGACAGGCGACAAATAAACCTGCAAGAATCAAGCTCCAATAAAAGCCCAAATATCTGTGTAAAAGCATCCAGGTAAGAGGCTCTGTAAAATACATAGCAGCAGACCATGTGCATACACGGGGGGCCATAAAGATCAACTGGTCCCTTACATACACAGGCAATAGCAGCCCAAATAGCATAGATGCCATACAATAAAGAGGCAGGACTACCATAACTATAAATCCCAAGCACCATCTAAGTCCACTGATCAGTAAGTATCCCGCATATCAAATGCAAACGAGCAGTCACTGCTCAATAGGCAACTGCCAAAACAAGGGAGCAATTCACTACTCAATACCTGTAAGTGCATCCAAGTAATAGCCAAGATCCATAATCAGAGCATCAAATCCCATATAGCATCCAAGGTCGTAACGGAAAAAGCCAAGTTGTAACGGAAAAATCCAAGTCAATATCCAACTGCTCAAGGGAATACTCAAATGAATGTCGAGACGAGCTCAAAAAATTGCCATCCACAACCAAAACATAAAGCATTCACCAAGACATCATAACCCATATTGGGTAGCCTAGGCATAAACCATGTCATAGATGAAATGCCAGCTGCAAAGAAGTGACAGTCAAACCTAAATCAAGCTCTAATCTTAGCTCAAAAGCATTCCGGAGCATAAACAAAACATGTGGCATAGTCCAAATACATCATGACATCATACCGAGTAGCCGAGAGCACCCCGTGACCAATAGGCATAACCCAACTGTAGCATAAATAGCTTCAGTCCTGAAGTTACCAACAGCATATAACCTCTGTAAACTGAGCAAATCAATGCTCAATCCAAGCTCAAATCCATAGGCAAACCAGAGGCAGACATTCCCATATGTATAAGCACCAACTGGGCATAATCAGGTATCAAATGCCAATACCTGTAAGCATAAAATTGAAGTAGCAGGTGGCTGCCCTGTTTTGGACAGATCTGGGACTATTCAAAACAGTCAATGGTTGAGCTAAATCAGCTCCAAATGCATCTCATATAAGAGGCACAACATCCACAAGTGATCCGGTATCAATAGACATCAATAGAAGCATCACATAAGCCATAGGCATACAAATACATGTTGTCTCAGACCTGAAATCTGTTGTAGAATATTCTGTCATCAAAATTTGGCAAATACTACCCCAACTTAGACTCTTACCTTGCCTGAATCAAGTTCCGAATGCCCGAGATATGACAAAAAGAGTGATTTTTGAGCCATTTTTGCAAACAGGTGCAAATAAAACGTGAGCATGCTGCTATACTTGAGGGGCCAAATCATGGTAGGTAGGGGATAAACAACATCCCAATGAAGGCCTACAATAGGCCTACACAAGCCTAGGACAAGTCCAAGCAAGAGGTGAAGAGAACAAGCTTCAATAATGGAAGCTATGACTACCTCTTCATGAAACCCTGTTGTTCATGTCAAAGAATGGCTGAGAACTGAGTGAGAAGCAAGCTCTCATACCTCGTGTAGATGCCGGGAAGAACTCGCAGAGTGGCTTGGATACCAATTGAAAGGGATGCAGGAGACGCGAGAAAGAAGAGCACACACAATGTAGGTGTTGTCAACAATGTTATGCCAGCCTTATTGCACTTATATATATATATATATATATATATATATATATATATGAATAAAGAATATGGGCGGTCATTGTACACGAGCAGGCCCAAGGGCCTTTTACCCCAACAGTGAGGATGTAGTTATTCTAGGAGAGAATGTAGAGAGTCCATAGATTGAGGTAGACAAAGGGTCCAATTTATCATACTTATTTATAGGCTTAGCTAGATGTGTAGCACCAACAATTTTATCATGTTCATCATGATGATCCTATTGGGCTTCTCTTGAGTGAGCTCCAAGTAAGGGGAATCCAATATATATTGTAGAGATGGAAGGTGACTCGTATATAGCCCATGTAGCTATTGGAAATATCGTCTATTTGAACATACCAACTCTCAATCTCACCCTAATGCTAGCTATCTAGATGACTCTAGAGCAAGTCTAGAATTCTATCTTTGGAGGCTCCAAAGAATGTGTATAGAGATCACTGCCTTCTAGAAAAGGGCCTTAGCTAGAATAGGTGGTGCCCCCATCTGTAGTCCAACTATTTCATGTGGCATTGAGGACTTACTCCTAATCATTCGAGATATCTCCATCTACTCCCATCCATCATAAAACTCCTCTCCATCTAGTAGTGATTGCTCTATACAGCTCTCCTCCTATGGGAGAGATTCAATCCTCAAATAGAATCTCCATATACAAGTGTTGGTGTAACCAATGTGTGAAAGAGAGCCAATTGAGCTTCTTGAAATTATATATGTGCACATTGGTCGTCGATGGTTCCTAATGCCACACATCCTTTGGTCAATCTATCCTCAACTCCTCTACTAATAATGGATCTCAAGCCTGCAAGAGTGATCCCTATGTAGATGTATCTCCAAATGTGCTCCACTGTCTCCCCATCATATGTAAACCAAGATACTAATTATTTGATCCATTGGGTGAAGGTGTTAAACACCATAACCTTGGGCTTCCCAATGTTTGCTATTTTACTTTTCAAGATTAACTATGTTTAATTATCAAATAAACTCTACTTTAAATTTTAATAGATTTTAATTTATCTTTAAATTATCAAGTAAATAAATTTTAAGTTTAATGTTGATTAAAATATTTAAATTTAAGTTTAACTTTAAGTTAAAGTTTACTTTTCATTTAAATCAAGGAATTTTGAATATATTTTCAAGAAATTTTTAAAAATAGAAGTAGGTCTAATTGAATTTCTATAATTAGATTTGTTTAGGAGTAGGTGAAAACTTAAAGAATAGTAACAATTCTACTTAATGAATTTATTATTTAAGTTAGATATATTTCACAGTAGGGAAAAGCTTAGAGGATAGAACAATTGTACTTGATGATTTCATTTCGCAAGTAGATTTGTTTCAAAGTTTGGAAGAAGTTAGAGGATAGAAGTAGCTTCACTTACTATCCTCCAAGTTCATTTTGCTTGTAAATAAGTCAACTTGAGGGATATATCACTTTCACAATAACATCTCTTTAGTTCTATCATAAAAGTTTCATTTTAGCAAGTAGTAGAAGGTCATAGGTTTTAAACAACCACTATCTTCTCAGGCATCTCTATTTAAAGTTTATGCATGTTTAGAATGAGATTAGTTTGCATACTTAAAAAATATTATTAATTTTATTGAAGTTTTTTATTTTATATTTTACTAAACTTTACGTATGTAACTTGGAAGATATCAAAACTTCAAGATGACAAGACACGGACCTAAGTGAAAATATATAAATGGGCTAAACCAAGAATCCACTAACTCTCAAAAGGAGTGCGTGATATGTGGACATAAAGTTGGAGCCTCTCATATTAGGAAACATCTATTAAAGGTACCAAGAAATGTAGTTGCTTGCACAAATCCACTAACAAATATAAATATCTTTTTTTGGAAGTTTTGGATAATAATAAACATAGAACACAAGCAGCTAAAAGACTATGCACAAATAACATTGAAGGAGTAGGATTAGCAACTAGATCTAGAGCTGATGATTTTGATGAGGGGATAAATATTCCACATATCCAAGTTAGTAGTTCGTCTCATCTAACAGATATTGCAAGACAATCATTGCCAAAAGGAAGTAGTGCCAAACCTTCTCATGCAAGGCAAAGTTCATGCAAAGAATGATTGAGGGCAGGGTTCGAGAGGTGAAATAACTTAATACTATATCTAAAGTGAGAGGGAAGCAATGGTGGGATGTGAGATAGAAGCTATGGAGTGTAGCAGGGTTGAGAGAGAGAAGAGCACAAGAGTTATGTGGATACAAAATGAATGGTACCTTTATTCTATATTATATTCACTTTTATATGACTATATATTGTATGCATATACAGGGTGCCCACCTAGTTATATGCCATTGACCTTTACCCCAACAATCTTGCACTTAAAGGCCACTGTGTATTTATGGAAGTATAAGAAGAAACTGAAGACACTATCTAGTTACCATCACCATTCTAGTGCAAAGCACATAGAAGGTAAACTCTTCATGAAAACATGTGTAAGGTTATTATCCGTATGGATCTTGACAACCTCAATGTGCTTGTCCTCCTAGTGCTATCGACGCACACATGTTGTAAAACACATTCACCCTACTAGCATGAGGGGATGACATTGTACAAGATGAACAATCCCTCATCACATTGTTTGGATACATACGATAGACAAAAATCTCCCACTTGAAGAGTATGAAGGATCCTATTATAATGGAAAATGAGGTCCCTTGCGTTAATAGGCACTCCCATTTGAAAATGATGGTTATCATGCCAATATTTGGATACTATCTTTTTTTTGGAGAAAAAAAAAAGATATTCAAAAAACGAAAGAGTTAATATTTATGTATGCTTTTTGTGAGGAAGCCTAACCCAAACATTAAACAATAGCATAGTATTAGAAATTATATTTAGAAGATAAAGTGTGAATAAAAGTTAGCTTTTACGAAGAAGCCTAACCCCTGTTATAGTTTATGATACCTAATGCTAGTTGCTTCATTGCATCAAATCATTATTTAGCTAAGGCTCCATCTTTAAGAGTTTAAAGAACAAAGGCAGGTTTCTTAGTGAAGAGGGCATCAAACATTGCTTCTTGTTACTCCATCTTTTACCTCTTAGTTTTGTGTTTGTTGAATTTCTTGAAAGCTATACTATCTTCATTATCTTCTCTTTATCCACGTTTGATGTTCTTGCTTGATTTTTTATTGTCCTATGCATCTTGCAAAACAACATCCATTTTAAAACCATACAAAAGTACCTACCGGTTCTTAATGAAAATTTACTATGTTTTAGCATATCCAAACATTCTAAAGCTACATCCTACTCAACCAATCCTAAACATCATCAAGTTATTCATTGAGCTCTATCTTATTTTCTTTATTTTTGTTATATTGTGAGTTTTCTACTAGAATTTATTCACCTTTGATTACGAAGAGGAATTTGCATCCTTGAAGCTCTCATGGGCTATGTCTAGGATTGTCTACATCATCTGGAACTTCAATAAGAATTGTTTAGAAGGTAACTTGGTTAGGCTTCTTAGCATCTTGTTTGGGGATTCTTTAGGCTTCATTTTTAGACAACCTCAAGTGAAGTCCTAGACTTTAAGAGCACACATTGGAAGGTTTTTATATGTTAGCAGAGCAACTAGTATATTCCCCTCAAAGTTAGAAATAAATTGTTAGGCAATGAGTTTTTTGCTCAAGTTCATTTCAATCGGCACTTGAGGAAACCACCTAGGATTCACTAAATTGGTTGGATATTTTCCTAACAATTTACCTAAGGGTGTGATTAGGATCCCAACAAAGGGAAATAGATTATGATGAAGATCAATAAGCTCTACATTGATGGCAAAGAAATTCAAAGAGCAGTTTTTGAGCACTTTTGTGGGATCTGAAATCCTTTTTTGAAGATTTGCAATTCATTTTAGTTTTAAAATGAAGAATTAAGACTCAAGGCCAACCTATTTCTATCAACTAGTTCATGTTCATATGGTCACAAATGCATTATATATTACATCTTGCATACATCATTGCACAAAACATGTATTATGACAAGTAATTTTATGTGAGGCGCTTTGAGTTGCATAATACATATGTGGGTTCCTAGTGTGGGCTTGGGTAAGAAAGAGAGGAGTTTTGTGTTATGAAATTGAATAAAGAATGGGACATGACAAGAACCAACCCTAATCAAAAAGGATGCTTGAGTAAGAGGCCATGACATTTCGTCAAGGTGATACCTATGTCTATGTAACATGTGGTGTAGACACCCTTTCTATGTGGGATGCTCCCTTGCTTGGAGTTTTGGGACTAGGCAACTAGTGAAGTGGACTTTACAAAAGTAGACCATATTACAGTCTTGGAATGTGTCTCTAGTGTGTTACCCAATCGCTCATGGCTACATGGCCATAGGGGTGGTTTGATGAGGTCTAGTAGTGATTCTTTGGGAGAAAGCAACTATTCGTCCCATTTTTGAGCTCGTGAGGTAGTGCATTTTTTGGAAGTCTAATAGGACTCTTATTTGGGCTAGAAAAGGATCTTCTGTGCATGCATCTTCATCAAAAGTAGAGAAAGATACTTAGACAAGAATGCCAACATAAGTTAGATATCTTTCAAATTCAATGGGAGGATCAAGAGGAATGACAAAGGAGACATGTGAAAATATCCCATAAGTACACCATAGATCATAGTACTCCTATTTCACTTAAAGTCAAGGGCTTATAGCCTAGCAGGTCATAAAAAACTTAGCACAAGCAATATGATAATAAAGCATTCATTTTTTTCTTCCTCCATGTCCACTAGCTTGTAGCCAGAATAGATGAGCCTCAGCTCATTGTTGTTGTTCTTCCATTATTCTTCCATCATACTAACTAAAAGAGACCTACACACATAGGTATGACTAACCAAGACTAACTATGGTTAAGTCACTGACTACACCGACTTATTGAATATCACACACGTCTACAGCTGTATCCAACTAATATTGGTCACACACATACAGATAGACTAACTGAAGGGTAACGGGAGCTTGATATTCTAACACTCCCCCTCAAGCTCAAACCATTTGATAAACTCCAAGTAGTTGTCCTAAATATATCAACTTTTCTTTACCAAGAGACTTGGTAAATATATTTGCTACCTAGTCTTCAGTCTTCACATGAATCAAGTCAATCTGCCCTGTAAAAACCATTTCTCTGATGAAATGGTAGTGAACCTCAATATGTTTGGACCTAGCATGTTAGACAGGATTACTAGCCAACATAACACTGCTGAGGTTATCACAATGTAATCTCACTCTGCTTTCCAACTGTATTCCCAAGTCTTTCAGCAATTTCATTAACCAAACTGCTTCGCAAGCCACTAAGGCATCTCCTCTGTACTGAGCTTCTCTACTAGACAATGCAATAGTAGGCTGTTTCTTACTTTGCCAACTGATCATACTGCTGCCCAATCCAAATGCATAACTACTGGTTGACCTCCTGTCATAGGCACAACCAACCCAATCAGCATCATTAAACCCTGTCAAGTCAAAGGATTTTCCATATGCATAAAACAACCCATAACCTGGAGTACCCTTTACATATCTCATGATCCTCCTGACTGCATCTAAATGTGGTTTGCAAGGCTTCTCCATAGGCTTGCATTCAACCATACCATACTTCTGTAACATGTCATGAGCATATTGCTTCTGTAGCAGCCATATACCTTGAGGCGTAGAGACCACCTCAATCCCAAGAAAATACTTTAGTTCACCAAGGTCTTTGACTCTGAATTCGGTCTATAAACATGATTAATTTTAGCAATGCCCTCTTCATCATCTCCATTGATGATAAGATCATCTACATAAACCACTAAAAACACATATCCATGATCTGTCTTTTTCGTAAACAGTCTGTGATCTGCATCACCCAATCTAAATCCATGTTACTATAAATAACTGCTAATCCGAGCATTCGATGCTCTAGGTGCTTGTTTGAGTCCACACAAAGCCTTTTTCAGCTTACATACATGTGTAGGAAAGTCGGGGTGAACATAGTCCTCAGGCTCCTCCATATATACTTCCTCAACCAAATCACTGTTCAAGAAAGAAATCTTAACGTCCGTTTGCCATAATTTCCAACCTTTGCATGCTCCCAAAGCAATGACAGTTTTGATTGTTGCCATTTTAGCCACCGGATTGAAAGTCTCCTCATAGTCAAGGCCATATTGCTACGCATAGCCTTTTCCAACGAGCCTGGCCTTATAGCATTCCAACGAACCATCATCTGACTTGCACTTAACCTTGTACACCCATTTGCAGCCAATGGGTACTTTGCCTTCAGGCAACTCAACCAATTCCCATGTCTCATTTTCAGCCAAGGCTATATACTCCTCATCCATGGCAGCACACCAATTATCATCTGTAACTGCATTATCAAACTTTATAGGTTCTTTCTAACTTGTCACACTAGCCATATATACATAATGGCGGGGTGAATAACCAGTGTATGTAAACCTGTCAACTAGTTTTCTAACTCTCTCAGATCTACGTAACTGTGGCTCACTCTGACCTTGCCTCTCATGAGGCAGTACATAGCAACTCTGCCTTGCTCCATGCGTCCTAATAGACGGAATGCCCAACTCACTATCCAAGCTATCACTGCTGGACGACTCATAACCTGCTATAAGTGGACCTATCACATCCTCAAGCATCTTTTCTTTTCCCTTATCCAATCTCCCTCTCATTGACATATCCATGTTAGTGGATGTAGGAGTATGACTCCGCAAGCGTCCTTATCAAGGTTTTACTGTAGGTGATCCATCACCTGTAGGACCACTCATAGATGTACTCACTATAGGTGTATTTTCAGCATTACTAGTACTGGTTGACCCATCAGAAGCCAGTGCAATAGGATTACCATACCACGATGCCAGCTCATAAAAAACAACATCTTTATTAATCAATGTCTCATGTGTAGACAGTACATAACACTTGTAAGCTTTTCGGTCTTGTGCATACCCAAGAAACACACTCTTGACAACTTTAGGATCCAATTTCTTCCTCTTTTCATCAGAAGCATGCACATATGCAATGCTGCCAAATACCTTCAAGTGTAAAATGTCAGGCTTATGACCACATTTCTCATATGGAGTTACATCATGAATCCCTGCTGTAGGGGTTCTATTCAGCACATAGACAGCAGTCACTACTAGTTTAACCCAATAACCATTTGGCAAACTCTTCTCATTCAGCATAGCTCTTGCCGATTCCATCAGTACTCTATTTTTCCTTTCTACTACAGCATTTTGCTACGGTGTATTGTTGAAAGTTAACTGTCTTCTGATCCCATGTTTAGCAAGGTACCTGTCAAAGTAATTACATACATATTCTCCACCTCCATCTAATCTAAGACATGAAACTTTGTATCTCAACTCATTTTCAACATGCTTCTTGAAGTCCTTGAATGCATCAAACACATCATCCTTATGATTCAGTATGTAAAGCCAAGTATATCTCCTGAAATCATCAATGAAGGATACATAGTAACGAGCATCACCAAACGAAACATTATGAGATGGACCCCATACGTTTGAATGTACCAACTGCAAGGGTCGTGAGCTATTCCGTACATGTCTCATAAATGGAAACCTTGTCTGCTTTCCAAATTCGCATGCATTACATACATGCCCAAAGTCATGATACTCGAACTTAGGTAGTCCAAGCACAATCTCCTTCTGCTGCATAGATTTCAGCTTTTGTACATTAACATGGCCAATCCGCTTATGCCATATCTCAAAATCCCATATAGCACCATCATCATGTGCAAACATGGTTGCTTTCAATTTTGAAATTGACGCATCAATAGTAAACATTCTGCCCTCTCTTCGGTCTCTAGAAATCATTTTGCAGCCATTACCATATTCTTCAACAAAGCATCCATCTCTATTAAATCTCACATGCAGATTCTGTTCTACCATCTGTCTAACTAACAAAAGATTCTTGGTTATTGTAGGTACATGTAGTACATCATGTAGGCTCTTTTTCTTGCCATCAGGCATCAGCAACAGAAAAAATCATGTTTGTTGAATGTCATGTTGGGTGTCATTCCCAATACACACATAACCATGGAAACCTGCAACCATCTCATCAAACCATTCTCCATGGGGTGTCATATGATTTGAAGCCCCTGAATCAATGTACCATCTCTCATCTCTATTTTGCCTAGATGCATTCTTAGACATATGTTGCATGGCAAACAATCTGTCAACATGTTCATCATGAGCACCGCTAGAAGATGCATAGTGCCCATGTTGTTTGCCCTTTGCCTTCATATCTCCCTGCTTCTTATAACAATCCTTTGCAATGTGTCCATATCTGCCGCAGTAATGACACTCCTTATCTCTATTTGACTTATCATTTGACTGCCATGAACCAGATCCACCACCTCTACCATGGGGTGATCGCCCCTTGCCTCTAAAGCCGCCAGATCCACATTGGCCCTGTATATTTGTGCCATGCCAGGCATTTTGCTAATGTTGTCCATAAGCATTTCGAGTGTCTCATCGACCTCGAAAAGAGCCACGTCCTCTGCCGCCTCTACCACGATGGCTAGAGTAAAGAATAGTGTCTCTGCTTTGAGATGTACTAGAACCTATATTCAGCCCAAGCTTAATTTCCTCGTGCAGCAGCAAAGCAATCAGCTCATTGTGGGAGCGATCAACCGCCGAGACCCACGGATTGCCTATTGTTTCAAGCGTTCCAAGCCAAGCACTAATGGATGCCTCTCACATAGCCAACGCACTATCTTTCCATGAGTGTAGTGAGCTTACCTGCATGGCGATCGAGTTACCTCCTCTCCCGCGCACTCCGGTAGCTCCACGATCCAAGTGCAAGCTTCAAGCAAGCTCCATCCTCAAGCTCCATGCTTGAAGCTCCATTGCCGCGAGCAAGACAAGAGAAGAGAAGAGAAGAAGAGAGGAGAAGATGGAGATCTCCTCCCCGGTCCCTCACCCTCACACACTCACTCCCTCACACTCTCACACTCCCTCTCTCAAGCACAAGCTCAAGCAAGCAAGAACAAGAAGAAGAAGAAAAATAGGAGAGCCACTTTTGGCCACACACAAGAATGAGCTTCTCGTTCACTTTTCAACTTTATATACAAAACCCTAAATCCATTTTGGGCGGTCATTCCCTTCTCCCCTTTTTTACATGGTCGGCCGTGGCCTAGGCCCTTTTTTCCATTCTCCTTCTATCTTCCTGGCTTCCTCCTACCGTCCATCCACCTTTACAAATTACACGGGCGAGAGCCCGGCACTCTGAAAATAAATCGTGGTGTGTCTTGCGCTTTTTTACAACAGTATAGACTCGCGCTTTTTCTCGTGCACCTTTTTCCTTGATTTAGGACTTTTCTGCACTTCTTATGTTTCCAAATTCTTCTTGGCGCGCCTTCGTCTTCTGTTTCACTTTTACCTTGGCCTTGTCTTCTGTTTTAGATTTTTCAGCTTTTCCACCTTGTTCGTTTGAGGGTTAACATTACCCCCCTCCTAGATGAGTGCCAATCCCATGCACTCATCGTCGTAGGTAGCAAGCTTTGGCATGCACTGAAGACATGGGTGGAAGGGACAACTATGGTTTGCTGTGGAGGAGTTTTGGTGGTGGTTCGGATTAAGGTCGTTGGGGGCATGTGGTTGGTGAAGGGCTAGGAGTTGCACTCATGGGTGGACACAGGTGTTGATGTTCTGGGGATTTTGCGGCCGACGATTCTTGGTGGGCTTGCATGATGATAAAGGATAAGAATTCAGAGTTGAGTGTTGATGAAGGGTGAACGGCACTTTTGTTGGAGTCTTCAATACCTGCAATTGAAAACCTCTTATATGTGGTCTCTCCCTCAGGGTAGTGCTAGTCTTTTTATCGTGCACAAGACGTAGTTTGATTAGTTTAGGAGACAGGTCAAACTCTAAGCAAGCTGAGAGTATTGCCCTGCACTTGAGGACCCAAACTGTGTATATATTTCGATGCAAATATGATGTGAGTGCTCGTGCATACTTAGATATTACGTAGTTAGAAGAGCGGGGGTCTGGTTCCTCAAAACAACGTGTGGATGGAGCAAAGTTGTCCATGTTGAGGAGAAGTACACAGGAAGGTGTATGAGACATCCTTTGCGTTGTGATAGCACAATGTAGCATAATTGAACACATTGACATAGAACTTTCAGTAGTTGGTAGCTATTGGGCTTGCTCGACAAGTACGGTGTACTTTTCATGGCCATTTGTGCGGTGCTTACCACGAAAAAAATCAATTGCAATGATACTAAGGCGGAGTGCAAAAAGGAATCGTGTAAATGGATCAGGGTGACATGTCTAACCATAGGTGAGACAAGCTCCCTAGGTATGTCCTACCCTTGATGTGCCTTGAACAATTGTGGGAGATGTGTAGAGGGCTAAGGGACTAGGGACGAAGCAAGTCGACCAAGGTCACTGGGCGTACCTAATTTGAGGACCCTTAGGTGTCGTGCTGTGATTGTGAGTGCTTTTTCTTTCTTTCTTTCTTTCTTTCTTTTTGCTTGTTTTTTTCTTTTTCTTTTTCTTATTTCCTTTTCTTTCCCCCCTTTTTTTTAAAGAATAATATGAGTACAACCATTGCAATACGTTGAGGCTATCGTGAGGCTATCAGCCTTTCAATTGGATTGGGAAATGTCGAGATTCAAAGGCTGCAAAATTGGATATTACAACGATGATTGTGTCCTAGCCTTGTTACTAGAGGAACAGTTGTTGAGATGGGGAGATACACTAGAGATTTTGCAAAACCTCTTTGTAACGTGCCATGTTGGTACAATTGAGGTAACAGTTGCCGTGAGTGCCATGTGTAGAGTTTGACCCAGAAAGAGAGAGTAGCCACTAATCATACTTTGGACCATGCGATGTGGGCAATCGACAAGGGTGATTTTCGCTTTCAATGGTGTGGATTCGTCATGGCTCTTTGTGAGGTTGGTGGTCTTGCGACGACTTGGGCATTAAACACTTTCCTACAAAGACCTGTGTCGTCTTGCATCCACTTGACACTTTGTGAGAGTATATGCAAGTCACATGCATCAATTATAATGAACAGATGCAACACAAAAAGATATTACTTTATCAAAATCCTATGGTGCACTGCGATGCATATCATTGGTGCTTGTTAAAGACGTGACATGTATTAGTAGTAGGTAAGGGAGGTTTGTACAATTGGAGAGCCTGCCCCTTTAACCAATTAAGGACAAAAAATTATGGCAATATGGCCTTTGTTAAGAAGCCTATACAACATAGGGGCTAGTCTATTTGTATGAGGCGGGGTGAGTTCAATTGGTCGGGTGACTAGGGCTGTGCCAGTGAGGGGCTCCCATCAGGCCAGGTAGAGAAGATATCGGCTGGGACCCAAATCGTGTAATCCCTGGCCACAGCTGTTTCAAGAATGCTTTTAAATAATTCATCAAATTCCCTCTTGTTTCTAGCTGCATTTTCCTCTTTCGAGCACTTGGTGCCTGAGCATCTGGTGAGGGCCTACACGGTCGGTGTCACTACACCCTGGGTGCTCCCTTGAGCCTTTGTCCTCTTGGCTTGGGGATTTTTCGGTCTGCGTCCTGGGCGGTGTCGCTTGGGGCCTCTTTTTGGTGCATACCTCCTAAGGGTAGGCACATAGCGCTTTGGCGGAGGAGCTTATGACATATGCTCCCTTCGACGACGAATAGCTTCCTTGCAGGCCAGCTGCACTGGGTGCTCCATGATGGCTACTATGGGGGAACCTACAAAATGTGAACTAGGGGTTAGGCCTTGAGGCAGAATAGAATTATTCACGTGAAAGGGATTAAACAGTGGATTATCAGGCGCGTATGACGAGGGGTGCGATGAGGCATGCAATGTTTGTTGTAGAGGGAAAGCCCCCGCAATAATGTTCGTCTTGCCTAGGTTGCGGGGCGTATTCCAACCAGTAGCAGATCTTTGCTCACGCCAAGTTACACGGGTTGGTTGTGATGGAATGGGGTAGGGCTCATCCCTGGAAGGATAGATTGAAAATGGGAGGGTGTTGGTCAAGGCTTCCCATGGTCGCAATGAGGATTGCATGCCTTCCACATGGAGGCAAAAACAGTCACACAACTTTTAGACATGTGGTGAGAGGAGGACTTGATGAGCTCAGCCTGTCCAACCCCAAACTTTTATCTCTGTGCTTGACTATCACTGCTTGTGTGTGAGCTCCCTTGGATATTATTTATTTACAGTCACAAAACACATTGTTCATTTATGTACATATTTACGAATCCATGTCACTTCGTGAGGATAAAAACCAATTGTAGAACTCATGATTGTACTGGAGTGTGGCACGCGCATCCAGTACTCGTGGCAGCTTACTCAATAACAATAGATATTTTGCAACATCGAGTAGCATGGTACCTTGTCCGAGTCTACTGGCAACATGTAACTCCTCCTCAGTGAGAACCTTATCAGTCAGAGAGTTCTCTTGGCTAGTTCTGGCTAAGTCCATACCTCGAATGGTAGTTAGTGCTCGAAAGGAGGCGCCACATAGGTTGGGTCTCTTTGAGATTGCCATTTGGCCAATCGCTCCTCTGAGACCGTCATAATTTGGGCTCCCAGTTCGGCTATTGTAATGCGGTTTTCAAACCAATATTTTTCAAATTGACTTGGACCCTCTAATTGTTGCTTTAGTTGCTCTATCTCCAAGAGATTTGGTTGGCAGAGCACATCATTGAATGTCACAGTTAAGCATAGTTCGTCAGCTTACTCGTCAGAGATGAGTCGCATGTGTTCATGCAAGAGCCTGCCATAGTGCTCATCAAGATGTTCTTGCTCTTCCCAAGATAGGGGAAATGGCAAGTATTCTTTTAGCTGCCCCCTAGGGAATGCAGCCATGTCTGTAAGGACGTAGACACATGAGAATACTTTGAGTTTAGCATCCAACTTAGTTAAGCATTCTGTGATACTTCTATGTTCAATGAGGGCTTGCTCGGTTGCTATCTCATGCAAGGTTCTAGGAGTTTCCCTAGGCTTTAGCATAGATGGGGGTTGGGCCTAGACAAGCAAGATTGGTCAATGCTAGGATTGCTTATATTCCCCAAGTTTTCTTGTTTTTCCTGAGGTTTTGCTATTATTGTGTCATGCTTCTCCTCGGATATGGCTGGTATAGTCTTGTCACCCTATTGTGACAGTGTTGTATCCACTCTTGATTGGTCAATGCGAGTTCTGTTGTCAATGGATTGAGTGTTGCAAGCAACCGTTGATGGTAATTGTTGCTTTGATTTTTCAGAGCACACGAATGTGTCTGAGGTTTCACCATTGTTAGGAGAGGTGGCAATGGGCTCATTGGTAGATGGACTCGACACTTTATTCCTCAGCTCATCAGCACTCTTGGTCTCAATCTTCTTGGTGTCTACAGCCACTAGCAACTACCGTTGTTTTCTCCTCTTTTTCTTCGACAATTGTTGTGCATCCTTTAAGGACTAAGGATCCTGAACTAGGTTAATCGTTGATGTGTTTGGTTGGGCCTCAGCATTCTCTTTCTCTAGTGTGTCCTCATGGGGCATGGCTGCGGCCTGCTGAATAGCCTTGCTAGGTTGATTGGTCAGATGCGCCATCTCCTTGGCCACATCTTCATCGGGAGGTTTATCCTCAAGCCTAGGCTTTAGGTGCTTCGACAGTGCTGGAGGTATCAAGGATGTTGGTTGCGACACCTCTTCCACCGGTGAATGGCTAAGGACACATTCCACAAGGGGCATCGTCACGGCCAAAGGTTGTGACTGTTGTGATTCCTAATTGGAAGTAGTAACGGCTAGTTCACTAGACTGGCTACTATTAGTAGATTGTGGTGTCAGGTCCTCAGGCTGATTGGAAGTGGTTGTGTCTTTTGTTGCCCTTTGAGCATTCACTTATGCAGATCGATCTAGTCACATTAGATTGCACAAGCATATCCTTGGGCCGAGAGCTATGGGTGGTGTCATGTCCCACCTCTTGGACATCTGGAAGCTTGGATGGAGATAGAGATTGGGATTGAGCAGCTGCACTTGATGACTGTTGTTGTGCTTCTTGTGTCCGTTTAGGGTGTAGGAGACTTGGGACTCCTAAGTGGTTTTAACACTGGCTAGGAGATTTTCTCGTGGCTGTTAGATGATTCTGCCATTTGCTTTGTTGAGCATTTAACCTTGCCATGAGAAATGTTGTGCCTATGATACTTATTATCCACTTGGAAAATCAAAGGCTCCTTGGGCACTAGTGGCTTTTGCATACCCTCAATGATTACATATGATATCTGCTTGTCTAGCATGCTAGGCTGAGGATCTACCCTTCGAATAGTCCCGTTTGGTTTCTTGATTTCGATCATGAGGGGCTTGGTCACTCCAATGTTTTTGACTCGAAACTTGGTTTTTCGTTCAGATTTCCTCCTGCGCTTCCTTTCTTTTGATACGATTTGGCCTTTACTGACAGAGGTGGTTTAGCCAGGGGCTTTGGTACCCAAATCCATTGGTTACCTACATAATACCCTTGAGCACGTAGCAATGCTTTGGATATCCATCGCGGCATTGTGTTGGCTCTCCATCGATGCTTTCATCTGTAAGGCTTGGGCTTCTTTTGTGGTCTTCTATGATATTTGTAAGTCCAAAGCATGTCTTTAGCATTGTCTCCTGACCTTCTTGTTTCAAGCATGGCCTTGCTCACTGGTTTTCTCTGTTCAACATGTACTCGTATCAACTCTTTCAAAAAGTCCTTGCTCTTGTTACTAGGCTTGCCTAGTATGTCAGAACATTCCTTGTCTTTCCCTCAAGGCTTAATGAGGTCACCCTTGCTAAAGGTTGCGATTATCCTCACACCCGATAGTGTCAAGTGTATCCTCTATACTACATAATCGGCCTCACACTTGGTCGCCCTTTTGAAGGGTCTTCCTAGGAGGGTTTCCTTTCCGCAATTAGCACTATTTGGAGGAACATGAAATAGGATAGGTAAGCTTTCAGCTTCAATTGTCGCAAGGATTTTGCACTTTCCTATAAGTGCTTATGGGTGTCCCCTGTAAGGACTAAGAGTTGCATTAGTCTGTGTGAGCTCTAGTTGGCCTAGTAGGGTCTATGCTTCATAGGTCAAGATATTAAAATTTGCTCCTTCATCAATCAGAGCATTGACAGTGTGCTCTCTTTCCGCGGTGAGTTTGACCCTAAGATAAGCACTGGTACTATGTCTTCATCTTCTGGGTCTTGGCTTATAAATTTAAGCCTTCTGAAAAATGCCCTTGAGTCCCCAACTACACGACCAGATGTGGATTCTCCACTGATGTCTTGGATTGTCTGTGCAGTGCTATTCAAGGTGCATCTATTGTCAAGACTGTCATATCTAGTCATCCTCACAATTGTAGCTTGATGTTGTTGCTTTCCGCTTTAACAGATGCAGTCCGGATGCAACACATACATGTTTTTGCAGTGTGGCCTTTTTGCCCTTGTTGGCTAGATTGGCCCATTGAGGTTCAAATTCGGCCCAACAGGTCCTAATTACAAGGATCGAATGCCCGATTCAACCCATCCGAATGGTCGAGGGCCAAATGAGAAAGGGTCGAATGTCAAATTTGGCCGGTCCGAATGTGGTTGTCCGACAGCCGAGTGGCCGCGATTGGCCGAGGGCCGAGTCAAGTGGGCTCATGGCTAAATGTCAACTTATGCGAGTGGGGTTGGGATAAGTTTGCAGGGCCGAGGACTGAATTTTTCATGTGTCCGAATAAAATGGGCCAAATGGTTGATTCGGCCCCGGGTCGAGGGCCGAATATAGGACAGGGCCGAGTGCCGATACTGGGACTCGACCTAGAATCATCATTACTCGAACGGACCGAGCGTGACACATTTTTCACCGGACTCCACAGAATTCGTCACGCCGAGCGATCAAGGCCTTCCTATTGGTCGAACACCTCCTGATCCAAGCTACTCATCCAGGGAAAGGTGTGGAATTACCTATGGTGTGCAAAGAACTCCTCAATGGCAAGATCGAAGTAGGTCCACGCAATGAAGCTCTCTCTTCAGCTCTCTTGAAACTCTGCAATACAAAATGTGGTCTTCCTTGGCACTCTTGGCCCCTTATCACCCTGCCCAGGCCTGTACTCACCTTAGTCTTGCTCCCCTCACCAATATTTAACCCAAAATTTCTTTCTTTGCCCTTCTTTTCCCTATTTCAGCCTATTATACAGCAATAGAAAACCCTACTGCATACTCCCATATTTGGCTCCTATCCTACCTAAATGCAAGAAAAAATCATAAGGGAAATATCTACACTACTGCAACATGCTTTTCCAAGTCCAAAAACCAAAAACCTACTTGCTAAAGAGATCGAATACCTCTTCAAACTCCCTTGCTTTCTACCTATCTACCTCAAGCACCGGTTTGGAGAAAACCCTACTTCAATGCTCGATTTGAAGCGTGCAAGAACTCAAGGCTTGAATCTGTTTGTCCCGGCAATGGAACCAAAATGTGAGAGCAATCAACTGCCGAGACCCATAGACCACTTATTGTTTCAAGCGTTCCAAGCTGAGCACTAATGGCTACCTCTCACATAACCAATGCGCTATCTTTCCATGCGTATAGTGAGCTCACCTCCATGCTGATTGAGTTATCTCCTCTCCCACGCACTCCGGTAGCTCCACGATCCGAGTGCAAGCTTCAAGCAAGCTCCATCCTCAAGCTCCACGCTCCAAGCTCCATTGTCGCGAGCAAGACGAGAGAAGAGAAGAGAAGAGAAGAAGAGAGGAGAAGATGGAGAGCTTCTCCTCCCCGGTCCCTCACCCTCACACACTCACTCCCTCACACTCTCACACTCCCTCTCTCAAGCACAAGCTTAAGCAAGCAAGAACAAGAAGAAGAAGAAAAAGAGGAGAGTCACTTTTGGCCACGCACAAGAATGAGCTTCTCATTCACTTTTCAACTTTATATACAAAACCCTAAATCCATTTTGGTGGTCATCTTCTTATCCCCTTTTTTACATGGCTGCTGGCCCGCCGGCCATGGCCTAAGTCCTTTTTCCCATTGGCCTCTTATCTTCCTAGCTTCCTTTCTACCACCCATCCACCTTTACAAATTGCACGGGTGAGAGCCGGGTGAGAGCCCAACACTCTTAAAATAAATCATGGTGTGCCTTGTGCTTTTTTACAGCAGTATAGACTCACGCTCTTTCTCATGAGCCTTTTGCCTTGATTTAGGACTTTTTTGCACTTCTTGTGTTTCCAAATTATTCTTGGCATGCCTTCGTCTTCTATTTTACTTTTACGCTGGCCTTGTCTTCTGCTTCAGATATTTCACCTTTTCCACCTTGTTCGTTTGAGGGTTAACACTCATCCCAATCAGGGGATTCAACTCTCACAGAAATAGACGTATCAGATGCTTTATACTCTTTCCCAAGTCCATTCAATGTCACTACAATCATATCATCTTCAAACACTAAAGATCCAATGGTGGCAAGTTTATCCACTATGTTCTTGATCTCTGTAGTGTAGGCCCGATACTTCTGCCATTCCTAGACATATTATTGAACAGTTGCTTGAGTTGAATTTTTCTTGTTTGTGTTACATTTCCATAATTCTTCATGAGTATGTCCCATGCATCCTTTGGGGAACTGCATCCAGTAATCTGTATAACCATAGCATCTGATATACATAAGGAAAACTAATGTAACACCTTGCATGCTCTCTCAGTCCATAGCTTATGAGCCCTTTTCTAATCATTTGTCGGATTCTTCATGCATTTCAAGTTCAGCCTCATCACCTGTACATAAGTCCCAATAACCTCTACTAACCAAAAATTTCTTTATACGAACTTTCCATAAAGCAAAATTTTTGTTGTCCAACTTTTCTCCCACAATTTGAGCGATATTGTCAGTGCCTTGACTATTTTCCATAGTTGCAACTTAGGTATTCAATGATGTATATAACATGTAAGTATCTAACTCCTTTTTCTATAGTTCAGGACCAGTTTCTTGCTATTCAAGATAGTTTCTTGCAATTCATGACAATTTTCCTGACAACCTGCTTGCTATAAACTGTATTCCAACAATGAAGAAACGCCATCAATTGAGCATAACCAAGCTCAAATTAGTTCAAAACATTCTATGGTAGTGGCAAAACATCCCAGCAACAAACTATGTCCATACAAGTATCAATGTTTGTATTGTATACAATAGCAGTACCAAATAGAGCCAGCCCACTGCTATAACCAGCGATATTTACTCAAGTGGTATGATCCAAGCAATGAAGAAACGCCATCAATTGAGCATAACCAAGCCCAAATTAGTTCAAAACATTCTATGGTAGTGGCAAAACATCCCAGCAACAAACTATGTCCATACAAGTATCAATGTTTGTACTGTATACAATAGCAATACCAAATAGAGCCAGCCCACTGCTATAACCAGCAATATTTACTCAAGTGGTATGATCCAAGCATTTGTCACTAGCAAATAAGCATCACATATACTTCAACTATAGGTATATTATTTCCAAATTTAGGACAACAACTAGTTCATTTCCAGCCTGCAAATAAGCTCCAAAACTGAGCATTTAACACTCCAATATCATACTCAAATGCATGATAATAAGGACATATACGGTGTTAGGATGAAAGCCACCAATGCCCTGGAATCACCTGTTGTTTACTGCAATAAACAACTAGTCTCACAGATTTTGAGATATTCATCATACTAACTAAAAGAGACTTACACACATAGGTATGACTAACCAGGGTTAAGTCACTAACTACACCAACTTATTGAATGTCACACACATGTACAGTTGTATCCAGCTAATGTCGATCACACACATAAAGATAGACTGACTGAAGAGTAATGGGAGCTTGATATTCTAACACGAAGAAACACTCACTCATAGTCTTCTTCTTCTTCTTCTTCTTCTTCTTCTTCTTCTTCTTCTTCTTCTTCTTCTTCTTCTTCTTCTTCTTCTTCTTCTTCTTCTTCTTCTTCTTTGAAGCCTTTCTCCTCCTTTGCTTCTTCTTCTCCTTTGAAGCCTTTCTCCTCCTTTTCTTCTTCTTCTCCTTTGCAGTCGTCTCCTTCTTCTTCGCAGATCTCTCTCTCTCTCTCTCTCTCTCTCTCTCTCTCTCTCTCTCTCTCTCTCTTTTCAAACTCATTCACAATTATAAAAAAGATGTGCTTTGCATTTGTCACTTTTTTCTCCATATTGAGGTGTCACTATTTTCGTTATTAGTATCAGCATCCTGCATGTCAAAATAAGCATAAAAAATATTGTCTCTATATAGCGATGCATATAGCAATGGTAATGCCGACGGCTATAGCAATGCTTAAAAAAAAGTGTACTATTGTCCATCATTATGGCCTCATTCCCTTATAGTGATTGTTATGCATCTGTGTGCTAATTTCTTACTAACAATGGTTATGCACTTATCATATACATCATGAATTCAAGCATTCCTTTGCATACAATGAAGCATATCAATTGTTTTCACTTTGGTCAAGTGTCGATGAGGAAGTCCAAGCTACCGTCCATCATTATGGCCTCATTCCCTTATATTGATTGTTATGCATCCGTGTGCTAATGTCTTACTAACAATGGTTATGCACTTATCATATACATCATGAATTCAAGCATTCCTTTGCATATAATGAAGCATAGCAATTGTTTTCACTTTGGTCAAGTGTCAGTGAGGAAGTCCAAGTTATTTTAGGCTCATGGGTTTATTGGGATATAAGCAAGGTTGAGTGGAGTGAAACTAATATGTTCTATGATGAAGACGAGAGCCATGGGTCAGATCTCTAACTAATTAATAACTCCTAAAAAGAGACTATGGCATTCGATCAAAGGTGCCTAAGTAACATTTGTGTGGGGCATTAGATGTTGTTATGTGGGAATACCTCCTACTTGGAGTTTAGAGCTAGGCAGTTAAGAAATGTATTATAACACACTATTTTAGTGAGAGGGTTTTCTAGCATTCTTCCAATCATTCATGGCCATAGGGCCATGAGGAGTTGGACTTTGAGGCCTATTAGTGGACTTAGGGTGCAGGCTACAGGTTAATGCTAAGGTTATCCCGCAATTCTCTCTCTAGAAACCTTAGGATTTTTATTAGCTCTAGCTTGTTGTGGCTAGAAATTGGTAGGTCATGTTAGAAGTTTGGGCTTTGTTTGCATTGTGTGCCATCATGCAAATTGGAACTACATGTAGGGCATTATTTGAGGCATCCACTATCATTCCTTACTTCCCTAGACTACTCACTCTATCAACTGCTCATTTATATGCATTCTCATGTCTAAGAAGAAGGACAAATCAATAGTTGCCAGTATATGTATTCAATATTGGTCATCATCTAGATAGGGTATGGTTGATTCGAGTGCAAGAATAAGACTCAAATGTAAGTATTAAATCTAGATACTAGATTTGTGTAGCTGATTTGATTGTCATGTGGATTTGATCATGGGGTTCAAGCAAGGTGTCTCAAATCACCAAGGGACAACTCCTAAAACACCCAATATAAAAAGTGAGGTAAGACAAGGTATGTACTTCTGAAAAGAAATGAGGCTACAATGTCACTATGCAAATCTAGCTACCACTAGTTACTTAACGGATGGTGCTTGCAATCTTGTGGCCTCCTTGCAATTGTCTATACTTTGAGGTAGCTCTACCCACCTTCCCTTTGAACCTCAGATCTCAAAAAGTACAATGTTTTTTTACCCTATGAATTCCAACCTAAGCAATGCCCATATTTGCCATCTCCTAGAAAACCAGAGTGGTAGGTCAAGATCCATTTCTAGATGTATGATAAGAGTGTAGGAGCAATCATCATATGAGATACAATTAAGGTCTATGTCTTTGGATTTGTAGCCTAGTAGCTCATACAATTGTTAGCATGGCTCTTTAAAGAAGCATCACATCTACTATTAAAAAATTAGAACTAGTTTGCTATCTTACTACGCTCAATTGATCCAAACTATGCTTCCCACAATGCCACAAAGAGCTTGAGTTCAATCCAATAGAGTTCGATCCAATAGAGTTCGATTCAAGGGCAAGGCTGTTGGATTCAAAGCAAGTTTGAAGTCAAAATCACCAAGCATTGTCTTTCATGTTTTCAAAATAGATCACCTCTCTCTAGTTCATTCAAACACATCAAAGGCATCAAATTCGTCCAAAAGAGACACTTTCTATTCCTAAAAAGCATTTCTTGAGATCTATTTAAAAGCATAGAAGCTTTACACATCATCTTTTTCAGTCAAGCTTCTTCAAATTCCATTCTTCTAATGCTTCATTTGATTCCAAGGCTAGACATTTAAAGAGAGTTTGATTCTAGCTAGAAGGGGTCATTTGAATAAAAGTAATTGATTCAAAAAAGTGTTTAATGCATATATCTTATTCAAGAAACAATTGACCTTTTTGGTCACTTGACATGAGATTATCAAAATTTATATATGTGGAACATTCAGATATTCTCAATTCCACTTATCATTTTTCTATTCCAGCTCAAGATCATGCTTTTCTTTCATTTGAAGGCCTCATTAGTTAGCCCAAGAACACATCCAACCATTTCCATACTTGGGATTGATACAACAAGCTGCCATTAAGATCTTAATGGAGTTGTAAGCTCATATAGCATTCTTATTAATGAGCTTCACTTGTTGCTTCTTTACCCTTCAAATGGTCTTTTCTCAAAAGTTGTCACAAAGTGGAGATCTCTCTTTCGATCATATCTTTTTGTTGTGGCAATCAGAGAGCTCTTCATCATAAGTGTGCTTTTTGTCTGCATTTTTCTTCCTTGCTATTATACTAACCTTCACCTTTGCTATCTCTCTCTCGTTCCTCCTTCTCAAGTTTGTTTGATTTATTGTCAAATTCTTTCCCCTTTCGAACATTCATCAATGGTCTTAAGTCATATGTAGTACAAGAAGTTGGTATTCTTTATAAAGGTCAACCAAAATGTAGGATCCTTCTTAAAAGCCTTCGAATAAAGTCCCTAATTTTTTCTTTATCATAGAAAACTATCATAATTCATTTGGCATTTTCAATTTAAAAAAGCTACAATAAGGAAGTGAATTAGAAGGTGTTCAAGAAGGGCCTTGCATTTAGATTAATAATTGTAAAAACTACCAACTTATTCAACCATGTATAACTCTCTCCCAATCTCGTTCACCTCTCTCTCTCTCTCTCTCTCTCTCTCTCTCTCTCTCTCTCTCTCTCTCTCTCTCTCTCTCTCTCTCTCTCTCTCTCTCTCTCTCTCTCTCTCTCTCTCTCTCTCGCTCGCTCTCTCTCTCTCTAGCAACATTTAAGATTTCATTCAAATACAAGCTATCTCCACTCAATGGAATCAAAATATTGAGCCAAATCCATGCACAATACTGGGACAAGTGTGGAGCTCCTATAGTTTGAGGAGTTTGATCATCCAAGGTTGACCAACTCTCACCTACTCACTCACCTATCTCCTTGTTTACCATTGGCTACTCTTATAAACACACAATAGTAACCAACAATTTTGAGATTATAGTAGGTATAGCTCCAACTTGCTTGTCATTATAGTTTTGTTGCAAGCCAATTGTGGTCTCATGATCCTTATGTAAGTGCCTTGTTTCACCGTGCTCTTAATCTGAATATTCAACCCACCTCCAAACTCAAGTCATCATTGCCACATTTAAGGGGAAAAGAGCAATGAAAGTATCAAGTGCTTCATGTCTCATCCCTTGCGTTCTCACTATGTATTGGCTTCCTCACTCCCTCTCCTATATGCTCTTGCTCAACAACAAGCAAGAACCATAACCAATGACCTAAAAGTAGAGAAAGAGAAATCCTTTAAAAGTTGGCACACACTAGCATGAACTTCATTCGCTTTTTCCACTTATTTACATAGGTACTCCTATTACTCTTTTGTCTCATGGATTGGCCCTTCTCCATATGGCTATTATAAGTTGACTATCCAAACAATGAGACTCCTCTTTTCAATCAACAAATTAATATAGCTTGCATGAGAGTCAATTTGGCTCTTGACAAAATTAATTACAATTCATTTGTGTATGGAGACTTCATGAATTCATTTTTTGCTAGGGACCTTAACGCATTTTCTCAAAATCACACTTGTTGCTTTGGCTTTTTGTCTATTGCTGCAATCAGTTAGCAAAGAAAGACAATGAAATTTTAATGCATGAAGTTATCCTTGGCTATGACTAGCAAGCCGCTACCAAAACATGTACTTAGCATCATAGATACTTACTTAAATATAAAAACCACTCTATTGAAGAACTGCATTGGATTTAAAAGCCATCATTAACTTCAACTGATGACTATTTAATACCACACACTATCACATTAATGTTTGATAGCCACATATTTACTACATGCCATAATGTTTCAAGAAAATCCATGGCTACCTTTAGGATATGTTTAGATTTTGTTGAATGGTCCTCTTTTATGTAGTGCACGAGGTAGCACTTGCACTTGATTAGCAACCCATGTAAGTCAAGTGCTATGCATGAGGTAGCACTAGCATTTGACTAGTTGCCCATGTAATTTTGTTTATATTATCAACTAAGGACAATTGCAAATTAACTCCTGGTATTGACTCCTAAGAAATGGTATGATAATTTCTATAAAATAAAGAGTATTTTTATTTATTTATTTTTATGGATTTTCATTAGTCTATTTGTTGCATGATAGTGATTTGTTATACAATATCTATGGCAATGGCTACATTATGCTTGGTAGTAGATGACTTGGAATTAATGTGTTTTGTATTATGGTGAGTAGATAATTAGACAAAGTTATACAAATTAATTATTTTTGGGTGCTTCTTTGAGTGCAAAATTATGTTGGATGCTCTCTAGTACGGTAATATTGTATGTATACACATGTAACTTATTTATTTAGTTGTAACCTCTATGCAAGGCCTAAAGGGTTAAACAATATTTTTGTATAAACCTTAGAATAGTTTATTTAGCTACAAGTTGGAAAATAGAAGGCCAAAAGGCATGGTCATCATGCAAAGAAAGCAATAGCCTAAAAAAGATGCATTTTGAGCACAAAAGATAATGCAAATCCATAAATACTTGCATGGGAGAGGTACTCACCCATGCAAGGGGGCAAGAGAGGGGGGGGGGGGATTATACCCAATGCTTGTGGCCTACTCTCTTGTCTCTATTTCTTTCTTATTTAATTTGTGTTTTTTTCATTTTCCATTAATAATCAATTATTATACAATGAAGGGTGGTCTAAAAATATTTGTTTATTTCTAGATTTAAGGCACATTGGTTCTATCTTTTAGTGGTCTCTACATAAGTGGACAAGAATATTGCTTTAGACGAGTGATTATGGAGCTGAGTGGCCTTGGAATCCTTGTGGGGTTGATGTCCTTCCTAGACTACAAGTTTCAACTCATTTGGTGCAATTTGAGCTAGTGGTACATCTCTAGCATATAGTATCTTTGTATGGCTTGATAAAAAATTGTTTTCATAGGGGTGAAAATAAGTATTCTAAGGGCATACCACTACCGTATTGTGACCATATCTTAGACATGCGTAGAAAATTATTTCCTTGGGCTCCTAGCTGTCAAGAATCGCGTGATGGGGGGACTTGCTCGAGATGCTCCACCGAACACACAGAATGCACAAGGAGAAGCTCACTCAAGAGACAAGAAGAGAGATGGAGGCCAAAACATTTTCTTGCTAGTTTCTTCTTCTTCTTCAACACTCTTTACAATGTACACAAAGTATAGATAAGATACAACATAAAGGAATGTGGCCTACTAAGTCAAACAATGCATAACCGACTACACTAGTCGACTGGCGCTATAACTATGCCAGCTGTAAATAGGTGTAACAACCTGAATATAATAAGTAATGAGTCAGTGGCCATGTGTGAGTCATAATGACCACTGATATGCTAAGTGTAGACATGTGGACCCATCTAACCAGGCGGTCCATCATCAATGTCCGCATGTGTTGAGCTTGTCATCTCAACACTCCCCCTCAAGCTCAACTGCATCTCTGCGACTCCACGTAAGCTTCAAAACTTTTGAAGCTTCTATGTACCCAATGTCTTCATGAAGATGTCAGCTATATGATCCTGTGTGCTGACATACACCAAGTCAATCTCACTTGCTAGTACCTTCTCTCTCACAAAGTGATAGCGTACGTCAATATGTTTTGTCCTGGCATGGAACATAGGGTTCCTAGCCAACTGTATACTGCTCATGTTGTCACAATAAATGACAACTGGACCTTCCATCTGCACATCCAAATCAGCCATTAACTTTTGTAGCCATACTACCTCACATGCTACAACAGTAGCACCTCTATACTCAGCCTCTGTACTTGACAAAGCAACTGTAGATTGCTTTTTGCTGCTCCAAGTAATTGCTGCAGTACAAGGAGAGAACATGTATCCGCTGGTAGATCTTCTATTAAACATACTACCAACCCAATCTGCATCTGTGTATCCAAACACCTGTACATCTGTACCTGCCTCATAGAAAAGTCCATAATGTAATGTGGACTTCACATATCTCAATATGCGTCTGACTACATCCAAATGTGGCTTTCTAGGTACTTGCATAAACTGACTCACAAGACCAACAGCGTAGCTCAAGTCTGGCCTTGTAATGGTTATGTAGATCAAACTCCCCACTATCCTCCTGAACATAGTAGGGTCTTCTATCTCATCCCCAACATCAGCACTCAACTTTACATTCTGCTCCAACGGAACTGAAAGTGGTTTGCATGCTGTCATACCATACTTGGACAACATATCCAAGCCATACTGTCTTTGGAACAACCATATACCATCATCACATCTAATCACCTCAATGCCAAGGAAGTACCTTAGCTCACCTAAATCCTTTATCTCAAGCTTCTTCTTCAAAAAGTCCTTGACTTCAGCAATCCCACTATCACTATCACCTGTAATAATCAAGTCATCCACATAGATGACTATGATGACCAAACCTGCATCTCCCTTTCTCACATAAAGTGAGTGATCAGCATCAGAAACATAAAAGCCAATATTGACAAGATACTCTCTGATCTTGTCAGACCATGCTCTAGGTGCTTGCTTGAGCCCATAAAACGCCTTCTTCAACCTGCACATATACGTGGGATGCTCTAAATCTTCATAACCTACTGGCTGATCCATATACACTTCTTCCTGCAAATCACCATGCAAGAAGGCATTCTTCACATCTATTTGCTACAACCTCCAACCTTTGGCTGCTGCCAAAGCAATCACACATCTGACAGTTGCCATCCTAGCAACTGGACTGAAGGTTTCATCATAATCTATGCCATATGTCTGGGCATAGCCTTTTGCAACCAGCCTAGCTTTGTACTTACTAATAGAACCATCTGCATTGTGCTTAATCTTATAAACCCGTTTACATCCAATAGCTTTCTTGCCCTTCAGCAATGACACTAGATCCCAAGTCTTATTGGCCTCTAATGCAGCCATCGCCTCATCCATTGCTACATCCCAATGAGTATGACCAACAGCATCCTCAAAACAAGTGGGCTCAACATCCTCAACTAGTTTCACCATATAAGCATAATGGTGAGCTGCATAACCTTCAAAACCAAATCTTTTAACAGGGTATCTGACTCTGCTAGATCTGCATACCACCGGATCACTCAATGGAGCCTTTACATTATTATGAGCTCTCTGTACATCTGGTGTCCTCACTGAAGGAATGCCAAGCTCATCATCCAAGCTCTCTGAGCCACTGGAGTCTCCATCAATAACTGCATCAATGCCTTCTGACACTTTACTCTTTCCTTTGTCTTTACCTGTAGTACTACTAGATGCACCTGAAGATGTAGAGCTACTCCTTAGTCTCCCAGGCCAAGGACTACTAGATGATGTCTCTAGTCCACTAAGAGTCCGTGATTCTTGCTTTTCAGCCTGTATATGAGTGCCATGATCATCATCATCATCCAATGCATCACCACTAGATGCATATCAACTGCTCATTTAATCAAAGATGACATCCCTGCTCACTCTGAACTTACATATGATAGGGTTATAATAACGATACCCTTTCTGCTCTAAAGAGTATCCAATAAAGACACACTTTTTAGCCTTTGGATCCAGTTTCTTCCGCAACTCATCTGGCACATGAACATACGCAATGCAGCCAAACACTTTCAAGTGTGAGACATCAGGCTTATTACTTGTAAAACATTCTTCGGGGGTCATACCATGAACTGCCGCTATGGGAGTTCTGTTCATAATATAAACAGCAGTATGAACGGCCTCAGACCAAAAATTCTTAGGCATATTCTTTTCAGCCACATCAAGGCGCGTGCAACTTCTGCAATATGCATGTTTTTCCTTTTTGCAACCCCATTTTGTTGTGGGGTATATCTGCATGTGAACTGTCTCTTTATCCCATGAGACCTCAGAAAATCACTGAACTCATTCGAGAGGTACTCTCCCCCTCCTTGACCTCAAGCACTTTACTTTCAAGCATGTTTCTCTTTCAACTGCAGCCTTGAAAGTTCTAAAGTGCTCAAACGCTTCACTCTTTTCCTTCATAAAATATACCCACAGCTTTCTAGAACAATCATAAATAATAGATGGCACATGTAATACATCTGAAAGACTCTTTGTCTTACCATCATGCAAGGACAAGGGAACTTTTCCAATGTGTAAAATTGGGTGGCATGAATCATCACCCATCTACACATAACCTGCATTTTGCAAATCCTGCATGGCTGGTCATATGATTGGATGCGCTTGAATCAACATACCAAACATCATCATGTGTTCCCTTTCCTGTAACAGCATTCAACATATGCTGCATAACAAACAGACGTTCATTTTTGTCTTCATTCTGTCGTGAAGACGATGCATAGTTTCCTTGCTGCAACTTACCACTGCGGATATCATCTATCTTAGCATAAGATTGGGCTGCAATATGACCTGTTTTGCCACAGTAGTGACACACAATACCAGAGTTGTTAGAACCTCTGTTCTGCCATCCACCTCTTCCTCTAAAGCTCCCCTACCTCTAAAGTTACCACGACCTCCTGAAACCTGCATATCGCCAAATTGCTGATTCAATTTGTTTTGCTGGTTATCACTACCACGTCCTGTACCACGGCCTCTTGAAGAGAACCTACCACATCCCCTTCCTGAACTGGAGTAGAAAGCTTAGACCTGTTCACCACTTTTTTCAGATGTCTCACTCTGCATGTTAATCTCTTCAGTGATCATAAGGGAGACCAACTCATCGAAATCTGGAAATGGCTTTCTAACATATACAGAAGTTACAAAAGACTTCCAAGCCTTTTCATTGTTAAGTCCACCCAAGGTAGACGACACCAAATCATCATCATCGGGCATTGCGTCAAGCTGCCAAGGCATCTGCAATGCTCCTTACCTTCAGTGCATACTCATTGATAGACATCTTCCCTTTCTTCAATGTATTCAACTCTTGCTTGAGTTGAATCTTTCGTGCCTTTGTATTTACAAAAAACATACTTTCAAGTATGATCCAAGCTGCATATGAATTCTCTGCATTTCTAATGTGTCCCAGCATATTATTATCAATTACTGCAGACAACCAATACATGACCTTTTTATCTTTTGCATTCCATTCCTTCCGTGCCTTTGTCTCTTCTGACAGTTGGAGGATCACTCACCTCCGGCTCCTTTTCTTCACCTGAAACAAACTCGTAGAGGCCTTTTCCAATAAGGAAGTTCGTGACACGGAACTTCCATGAAGGGTAGTTGTTCTTGTCGAGCTTCTCAATGATGGGGCTTCCACTATTCTCGGCCATTATCACAAAACTAATACCAAACAACAAGCAAATCTTCTCAATAATACATCAAACAACCTTTTTTCATTGTCTGCTCAACAATACGTGCAATCTGCAACCAGTTTGCACATAAACCTTGTATTTACTCACTGGTAAACACCACACCTTTGAACTTACAGATCTAAAATCTGTAACCTATGCACCCACGTTTGGTCAATACAACCAAAGTCACAGTGTACCCTGAAACTACTGTTCGCAACCTTGCAGCTCTAAAACGGGGCCTGAAACGGTCTCAGATGTCCAAAATAACTGTGGACTAACTCCAAAGGGCTTTTCTGCAGAATACACAACGCTCTTCGCGCACACCAAATTTCACTACAATCTGAGATTTTTTCTCAACCCTGCTTCTGGTGCCTCCACAGGCACTATCCAAGAGAGAGAGTGGAAGAATGGGACAGCTTCTTACCCATGGCTTGCTTGCTCGAACCTTGCTTCTTCTCCTTCGCTTCAACCTTCGAAATCGGCCTCTCTCAGGGGTGCGGCTCTGATACCATGTCAAGAATCGCGTGATGGGGGGACTTGCTCAAGATGTTGCACCGAACACACACAGAATGCACAAGGAGAAGCTCACTCAAGAGACAAGAAGAGAGATGGAGGCCAAAACGTTTTCTTACTGGTTTCTTCTTCTTCTTCCACACTCTTTACAATGTACACAAAGTATAGATAAGATACAACATAAAGGAAAGTGGCCTACTAAGTCAAACAATGCATAACCGACTACACTAGTCAATTAGCGCTATAACTATGCCAGCTGTAAATAGGTGTAACAACCTGAATATAATAAGTAATGAGTCAGTGGCCATGTGTGAGTCATAATGACCACCGACGTGCTAAGTGTAGACGTGTGGACCCATCTAACCAGGCGGTCCATCATCAATGTCCGCATGTGTTGAGCTTGTCATCTCAACACTAGCCTTTCGATGGCAAGTGGTTGCTACCACAGTGAATGCAATCGATGTTGTTTATCATGGGCCTAGGTTTGAGGTTTTCAAATATCCTCATCAACTCTTGTTTTAGGCTTGTTACATCTTGCATTAAGCTTGACTCCATCTTTTTATCATCATCCCTTAGAGGTATGATGTTTTTTGTTTGTGTTTATTTCTTTCTTTCTGTTTAGTTCACCCTCTTTCATTGTCTCTTTGAGCATTGTGTACGAGCCATTTTTGTCAGAGCTAAAATTACCAAATAGAGCTTTGTAAAGCTCTATTCCTTGACCTAGGTTGATGAACATGGTTGCAACAACTTTGTGATTTGGTTATTCAATGGAGAGGATTCTCTTACAAAGACTTTGGATGCTAGCTGAATGGTCCCTTATGACCACTTCTTCTTTCACTTACATTCATAAGCTTGACTATTATGGTGCATACATAGCTAGCTTTTGAGAATTGTTTCATGAATATGTCCTTGAGCAAGTCAAAGTTAGCCTTCTTTGCAATGTTGACGCTTGTAAACCATGTTCACCCCTTCTCAACTAAGTACAACTTGAAAGATTGTGCATTTTTATTGGAAACTCAAAGCTAGTTAGCCTCACAAACTTGCTAAAATGACTCCACAAAGCCATAGAGCCTTTTTCTATATTTATCTAGTTATTTTGTTATCAATGGAAAATTTGATCTTACTTAGGGATTCAACATTGCACCCTGACCATCTAGCAATGTTATTCTTATGGCCACACTAGCATGAACAACTATGGAGTTGTCCCTGAAGCTCTTTAAGAAGCAAGTAAAGTAAGTTGTGAGTTAGAAATCCAAAATATTTTATCATTTCCCTTGCATTATTCATCTCCTTATCTCATCATGTTTTAGCCTCATAATATTGGCTAGGAAAATCTATTAGTCTCTCCACCAAGTTTTGTGTGCCTCTAATAGTAGCTATGGAGTCTCATAACTTCATTTGAGGTCTTTCTCCTAGTTCTAATAAGTTTGTCGATTTTATCATGGATAATAGGGATAGGAGTTTGCTTTCAAATTGCATCCTTTCTAAAAGACACCTTCCAAGTCAATACATGGTTTTGTACAAATGTCAATAATGCACAAGTATACTAAAATTTTGCCTTTTAGTCCTTAATGGCTTGATTAGCCTTTTTTACATATGACTTTTCAAGGGTTCATCTATGAGTATGTGGATCCTTTAAGGCTCCTTGCAAATGTATGCTTTCTCTTTCAAAGCGATGGTAGTTCTCAACCTTAAGTTTGCTTTTCTTACTTTTTAGCTTTTCCAATCTCTATTCTTTGTTTTTTTGGCTCCAATTCAATTCTTTTTCTAGCAAGGCCTTGGTGTTCAGTCCTTTGACAATTCCTTCATAATCCATTGACATTATGTTCAGGTGGCTCTCGATGTGTTTTGCAGATCCATATTGGGTCCTAGTGTCTAATTGCAAGGTGCGTGCACCTTGGTTAGTGTCCTAAGGTTTTCCACTCTTCTTTGGAAGCTCTTCAAAGAAAAATTAAAAAATTTGTATTCAAGGCACAATTTTTGTCAAAGACAAATTGCTTTAATACAAGCCATTGAAGAAGGTAGTTACTTGCAATTTCAAGCCATAAGGTAAGATATGCATGCATGAACTACTCAACTAGACGCTATGGTATTTAGCTTCTCCAATTCAATCAAAGGCCTAATTTGTGTTGTTTTGAGTGTCTCAAAAGTAAATGATCCAAACATTGCACCCTGATGTGATCTACGCTATGTAAATTGGTAGTTCAGGTGATGCAAGATTGTAGTTGAGGTAATTAGCCTAATCAAAAGAAATTGAATGACGTGACTAGTGTGGGTCCTACTTTTGTGATAAGATGACTTAGGGTAGTACAAGGCACAATATAATTTGACTAAGATTAGAAAAGACTCAAGATAGAGAAATGACTCAAAAATTGGAAATTGTTATGTGAGATGGGTCAAAGTTTCACTGCTCACTCCAATGGTCTCTATGATCAATCAAGGTGGCCAAAGAATTGTGCATCCATAAGAATGAGCTCTCTATTCATTTTTACACATCTTTTGGGTGGATTGTGGATGGTTCCTATTCAGCCTATGAGGTAATAATATATGAAGGCATATTATACGTTTTAGTTTCACTCACATGTCTACACAAATTGTATGGGAGTGAGCCTAATGCTTTTTTTAACAAAAATGATTCTCCTCATGTTGCAAATGTTTTACAACTCAACTAAAATATAATGGACTAGTCTCAAGGTGGAAAATGAATGGAGATATAGTTTAAAGATATTCCAGTGCTTGAAATCTTTTTGAAAATTACTTTGCTCTTTTTCTAGGCCCCACCTTAGTCTCTTCTTACTATTTCCAACTACCATCTATTACTTATTATTTTAGCAATTACCTTTTTATGGTAGTTGGTATTTGTAATAACTTGTGACAATGATGCATCTAGTAACTGTTGGTGCTTAGGGTAAATTGTTCATACTTTTTTCTCCAACAACATCTATTTTTCATAACTATTATTTTGAGAGCTTCTATTTTTTAATATCTCCAAATTTAGTTTACATCATAATGCTTTTAGCCACTGATTTTTTTCATTGGTAACACATAACAATGTGTATATTTACCTAATAGTAATGTTTTGTAAGCTTCTCATATGAGTTGATAGTGAACAACTATTGTCTTTCTTACAATTATATAGCGACTGAGCAAATTTCATGGTGAAAACCTTTATTTCTAAGTGTCTTAGTATGTGTAGTAGTTGAAATATGTGTGAAAGTGCACGGCAAAAAGAGGAAAGTGAACATGGAGGGAAGGAGACAAAGAGAGAACGTAGGAGAGAGAGAAGGAACAATGTGACTACAATTGCTAAAGGTACAAGGCTGCAACAATCAACCCCAACACGTAGCTCTACACATCAAGGTAGGTGATAGATGGTAGAGCAAGCGGATGAGAGAATGAGGAGGGTTGGCTAATCACAAAGGATCGATGATGGATAATGGATAATGAGAGTGGGAGGGCAATCTACCTACATATAGGCAAAAAAGAGGCAAAACCCTAAATGTAGTCGAACCCCTAAAAAATTAGCCAAAAAGACATGCACTAATGTGCCCTCCATCTAATGTAAGACACTTAAAATGATAGACAAAGACAAAGTTACAGCTCCTAACATCCTCATCAGACTCAACTCATGGGTAGAGGATGACCACGTGAGACAAACATGACTGCTAACAATATGGTCGTTCAAGTAACTATGGTTTCACCATGTGAATGCAACCGTAGTAATTTGCATGCACGCATTGGCCAATTATGGGAAATAAGGTTATTAGTCTTATTCACCATTAGCAGATTAAGGTTATTAAAAAGAGTACAAATAAGCTTTCAAAACATGGTCTATTAGAAGCATACATGGTTGGTTATTCGAATCCCCATCATCTATATATAAAATATTGGATATGTCTTGATCTTCAAAGAAGAGAACCACTTGGGAGCTTTTTCTACTACTCTAGATTATTAAGTTTTCCAATGAAGCAACATGGATGATTGAGTTAGGGTAGGATGGTTTAGGGATGGAACACATCGGATTTGGTATGGGAAAGTCCATTGATCTACCAGGTTTGTTATCTACATCTAATATAGAACAAGCAAGGGAGTGCTAGATCATCTAGGTCAATTGCACTATCCTATCATTTTGCCAATGTGAACATTGACAACCGGTTGACTCCACCATGGGCATTCCATTTCCACATGTAGAGTAATAATTAGCCTTACTCTCAAAGCAATGAGTTGGCTAGGCCATTTGTATTTGCAAGGGATTGGTGCTAAAGATGTGGACAAGGTAGTCCAATTGCCTGCTTAGGCTTCCTACTTTGCAACTACTACTTTTAAGTAGTGGATACCACTTGCAATTGGATAATCTAGTTTTGGGTGGGCATTATCAATGTTTAATTAGATCAAAATTAGACCAACTTCTCAACTTTGTCTTAAAGAGTCGTGTCCAGATTGGAAGTAAAAGTTTATGACAACTATAAATAATGCAAGAGAATGATTCCCACTCGAAGGAAGAGTTGAGGTCGTGGTAGATGTAGTATGTGAATATCATCCCGAATGTTGAGTAGGGGAATTTTTTGAATTGGGTCCATGTAATATGTCAACTTCATCTCATGAGATTGAGAGTGACGTCTTAGAGTTACTGTGGCACTTATGTGAGCAAGATGCTTCCTATATACCTAGAGAACAATATCCACAAATTGGTGATTGCTAATGGTGGGGCTTTTATAAATGGGTCACAGGCATTCATTGAGTATGCTCAAACTTTTAACCTCTACATTAACAAGGGCTTCCTTCTTTATGTTAAAACGAGTCAATGATTCCAAATAAACATGTCAATGTTTGCCTAAGTGTCATTGTACACATTGATGCCAAATGTTTAGAGTGAAGAGGACTTTGGCGCTTCCAAAAAATCTATGTTATTGGAAGTCATTGCAAAGAGGTGATCTTAAAATGTCCTATTGTTTGAAATTAAGGCATGTAAATGACTTTGGTGCTTCTAAATTATCTATGTTGCTAGAAAGCTATCGCAAATTGGTATGGCTAGTATGATGGAATTAGAGGGATCCATTGACCATTGACCATTGACTTCAAAATTCCATGATGCTTTTCATTCATGAATTAGCTTTCTTGCATTTCATGCCTTCATGGAACAAAATGAATACCTTTCATAGCAAGCAAAGTTCATTGCATGCCTTTATGGAACAAAATGAATACCTTTCATAGCAAGCAAAGATCATTGCACATACAAAGTCCTTTCTCGAGATATCATACTTCATTGACTCCGCACAATGTGACCAAGTACCACAATGAATGGCACATAAGTATATATATTGCTTTGGTTGTAAGGGGGGTTACATGAAAATAGTAGTAAAGGCAAGTCATTTCTACAGGTGAGCAAAGCAACATAATAGATCTGTACATATCCCAAGAATTTATGTGAACTCACCTGGCTTCACTTAAATTATAATAGCCCATAGTTGCTTGTTGCTTAGAGAACATTGGCTATTTGATAGTCTTGTCCCTTCTCCATTATCTCTCAACCATAGCAAACTTGTTGGGTACAAAGGAGAGAAGGGTTAGGACTTGAGCATTGTGTAAATTGCCTCCATGACAATGGGCTAGAAATGGAGCTCCTATTTCTAAAAGGAAAAAGATTCTTTTAATTGCATTTTTCTTTTGGACTATGAGTACTTCTTATAGCTAGAATGATTCTAATGAAATTGTCATACCATAGACACTTATCTAATTGTAATTTGTTTGTAAGCTTGTCGCATGAGTCAATAGCAACCAAGCAAGTCCATAGCAAGCACTCTACTTTTCTAACCAAGACCAATCAAGTCAAGAGTAAGAACTCCCCATATCCAAGTTTGTTAGTGGGTGCAAAAGTCGAAATGTCTGCTTTAGTATTGTAGTTAGTAATGGAGCAGGACTACCTCTCTCACAATTATATTGGCACCGAGCAAGAACTCTCCTTTTCCATTCTAGGACCAAGCAAGTATATCTCCTTTAGAAGACTAGGATAGCGGTAAGAACTCTTGATTTCAAAAGTCTCTTTAGTGCATGGAGGAAGGAGTTGAAAAATATGGCTGCTCAAGTACCCAAAGGTTTTACCATGCAACGCAAAAGCATACAAGTTTTTGCATGCAGGCTATTGGCAATTTATGGGATAAAATAAGATTATTAGTATTTAGTATGTAAATTATGTGAAATGACATTAATTGTATTTTCGTCTCTCTCAGGATTGCACTTCACTACAACACGCGCGGGCGCTCTCCCCCTGTCTCGCCACGATCCATCGGTGATCGCAAAGGCAAAATACAACGACGACCGCATTCGACTCACAGGTATTCCTCCTTCTGCTGCTTTTTCTTCTTCGCCGTCATCTCTCGTCTTCCTGTTTTCATATACAATTTTGTCCTGCGAGCAATCCAGAAACCCTCGCAAGAGTTTCCATTTTCCATTTAGGGCAAGCAAAGCCGTGCCCTTCCGTTCACAGGAGTCGGCCCTTTCTTTCTCCTGCGTGAAGCTCGCGTTTTTTTTTTTTTTTTTTTTTGCCAGCTTTGTGAATTCGGTAAATGATTATGCCATAGCCGATCCTGCAGCTTGTTTTCGAGGATTAGGGATTCTGCTTGCTCCATTGAAATTGCAAAGGTGGCAGCTGTATGTACATCAACATCATGTAGTGTCCTTTCATTGCTCAGTCCCTCAAAAAGTGTAAGGGGACCATCCATGTGCGCAGGCCTTTCAGTAGCATTATTGTCACACATGCATACTGCATTCTTTTGTGCATCGTGAACACGTTCTGATATGTTTTCAGATGTTTCCTGTTTCTGTAGACGTTGAAAGGGACCACATTGCCAGTTCGATTCTGCCATTGCATGCAGTTTAGCCTTTTACAAGGAAGGCCTATTTTGAACAGGGGGTCTTGCCAGGTATGGGTTATGGGAAATATGCCCATGACGACGAGGAAGTGAATGAAGAAGAGGAAGAAGAAGAAGAAGAGGAGGAAGAAGAAGAAGAGGAGGAAGAAGAGGATCCAAAGAGCAGAAAGCGAAAGTACAAGCGGTCTCAGTTCATTGATGATGTGGCAGAAGAGGATGATGAAGAAGATGAAGAAGAGGAAGCTCCTAGGAAGCGTCGGCATAGACGAGCATCAGAATTTATTGATGACATAGCTGCTGATGCAAGCGATGAGGAGGAGGAAGAAGAGGAAGGAGAAGAAGGTAACTCTTTGATAAGTTGCCTTGCACTCTGTATGTTTTGTCAGCATAAGGGTTGTTGTTTATGTTGCAAGGTCTTAAAGAGATATGACATAATTGATTGAGGTTGCAACTATGATTCAACCTGGAATACTTGTCCAGTCATACTTGGAATTGCTGGAAGGACTTGAACTGCTGTTTAAGCACTCTGCTATTCATGTTATGGTTGCACAACAAACTCCATTGAAATGTTGTGTTGTGTTTACACCACAGACTTCATTCATGATGAAGGCGCTGATTTACAAGATGAAGAGGATACACAACGTTTGCATCGCCGTCATTTTTTACCGAGAGATGATCAGGAGGAGCAGGATGTTGAGGAAATGGAGAAGCTCATTCAGCAGAGGTATGGAGCAAGGCAAGACTACCAGGAGTATGATGAAGAAATAACAGATGTCGAGCAGCAAGCATTACTTCCATCAGTGAAGGATCCAAAGCTTTGGATGGTAAATTGCCGGGTATGTTGCTTTACAGTTCATTAATAGATGTCCCTTTTGGCCATGCTCATCTAACTTCCTTTTTGAATGCGATGGCTCTTAATATAGTGCTTTGTTGTTTTGTTGTTTTGTTGTTCAGCTTGGGCATGAAAGAGAAGCTGCAGTCTGCTTGATGCAAAAATTTCTGGACTATCAAGCTCAAGGTCAAGACCTTCAGATAAGATCCGCTGTGGCCCTTGATCATCTGAAGGGCTACTTATATGTAGAGGCTGACAAAGAGGCATATGTGAAGCAGGTTGAGTACTTTATTTCAACGTCTGAAATTCTGTAAGCATGTAGAAATGCTGGCTGTAAAACTGAAATATGTTTATTACAGGCTTGCAAGGGTCTACGGATGATCTACTCTAACAAAGTTACCTTAGTACCTATTAAAGAAATGACAGATGTCTTGTCAGTAGAGAGCAAGTCAGTAGAGCTGGCCAAAGATTCGTGGGTTAGAGTAAAAACGGGCATTTATAAAGGTGACCTTGCGAAGGTAGGTGATAGTAAACTTTTTACAATCTTGAGGATGGTGTTCTATTTTTGTGGCTGACTAATGGTGGATTTTGTCTGTCTGTGTCACAGGTTGTTGATGTTGACCATGTCAGACAACGTGTGACTATCAAGTTAGTTCCTCGAATAGATTTACAGGCTCTTGCTGAAAAGCTGGTATGCTTTCTGTTTTATTCTTTCTGGGACAAGTTTTGGCTGATTATAGAAAGCCTTGTTGTACCTGTGTGTTACAAAATGACTGGATTCTGGTTTAGTGCCTCTTGTGGCATTTGTTGTTTCTGCAGATAAGTTTCTGTTCTGCAAGTAGCAGTCTTTTATGTCTTTTGTTGATATTCTGGAGTACCAAACCATGTTGAGCTCACCTGTTGCAGGAGGGAAAAACAGATAAGAAGAAGAAAGCCTTTGTACCTCCACCCCGCTTTGTTAGCATTGCTGAAGTGAAGTATGCATTTTCTTTCCTTCTGCAACTTGCTTTAAAACATTTATGACTTGCACAGGTTTGTTGGCCCTAGTGATACATATAATTTATAGCTATTTTTGGTTTGGGGGTGTATATCAGAGACATGAGGATTCCTGTAGACCGGAAGAGAGATGCCATCACTGGCGAGGTCTATGACACCTTTGACTCCCTCCTATTCAAGGATGGTTACTTGATCAAATCTGTTTCCACCAAAACAATTACTGCTACAAACATTGAGCCATCATTTGATGAGCTACAAAAGTTTCAAAAGCCTGGTGATGATAAGACTGGTGATGCAGTGGGGCTCGCATCTTTACTTGCGAACCGCAAGAAAGGTCATTTTATGAAGGGGGATGCTGTCATTGTCATTGATGGAGATTTGAAAAATTTGATGGGAATTGTGGAGAAAGTTGATGAGGACAGTGTTTTTGTCAAGCCAAAACATGAAGATTTGAAGGTGTTAAATGGCTTCTCTTTGTTACACTGGTTCTCTTGCAATTAACTTTATGGTACCACCTTGTGGGAAAGGCTGGTATTATGTGCTGCAAGAAATGTAATGTTAGTATTAATTTTCACATTGATGTAGGAAACTCTGACATTCAAAGACAAACAACTATGCAAATTCTTCAAAACTGGTGATCATGTGAAGGTGGTTTCTGGTAAACATGAAGGCTCTACAGGCATGGTGGTGAAGGTGGAGACACACATTCTGGTTATTCTTTCAGATACCACAAAAGAAGATGTGAGCTTCATCCTTCACTTCGTCATATCTGCAGTCATGAAAGCACCTGAAGATGTTGGCAGATAGTATACATTTTACATTTCCTCATCCCTAAGCAGCTCCTATCATTTGTATTTGCAACAATTGTTAACATGCTTACATAACACATGCTTACATAACACATGCTTTTGGAAACCTTTGTGACCTGATTTCCGAACTTTCTTGCAGGTGCGTGTATTTGCAGACCATGTTGTTGAGAGCTCGGAAGTAACATCGGGTCTGACTAAGCTTGGAGATTATGAATTGCATGACTTGGTTTTGCTGGAGTAAGTAGTCTTAAGCACTGGCTGATTTCGAACTTGATTCGCTGAAGTACTTGAGTATGGATTTGGTGTGTTACTTGTTTAGTTAACAAAGAAATTCCAGTATTCTCAGAATCTGAAATGTAATGCTCGAGTCTTCTTGATGCTTTTGCAGTCAAACGAATGTAGGGATTATCATACGTGTGGAAACAGATGGCTGTCAGGCATGTCTATTATTTTCAAGACAGCACTTGTGTGAAAAAATGCTGGTAGATTTTAAATGCCCCTCCTAACTTGTGTAGTTCTTCTAACTGCAGGTCTTGAAGGGTGTTCCAGAAAAGCCAGAAGTGGTTACTGTCAGACTTAGGGATATCCGAAAGAAAGTGATGGACAGAAATCATAGTGCTCAGGATTGTAACATGAATACTGTATCTTTGAAGGACATTGTAAGAGTAATGGAAGGTCACTTCAAGGTAATTTAGGCAACCATTTTTTATTTTGTGAAGTACCAGGAAGCATTCATGGTCTTCCTGTACGAGTGGTTTAACTGAGCTATATACATATTGTGTTACGGCCTTGGCTTCTAGGGAAAACAAGGACCAGTTGAACATATTTTTCGAGGTATCTTGTTTATTCATGATCGTCACCATCTTGAGAACGGTGGATTCATATGTGTACGAGCACGCTCTGTTGGTGCCTTGGGTGGTTCCCGAGGCTCCTCGGTGAGTATATTCTGGTGTTTTCCTTCTTGTGTCAGAAAATTTTTCTTGTTAAGAAACTGTTTAAAATGTGCATGCATGGACATTTTCCCCTGAACTGACATTCTACTCGTTTGCATAGAGTAATCTGCCACCTTTGGCTTCGAGTTTCGGTGCTTTAAAGTTTTCCCAGAGTGGGCTTTATTCTCCCAACAGAAGTCCTGGTCATGGGGGCCGCCCTCCAAGAGATGGTGAGTTTTAATGCTTCATCAGGTGCATCCTTTGAAAAAAAATAAGAAATTGATAGAGTTCATTGTTTGTGTTTCTTGTAGTTCTGCATTGTTGTCACCTTCTCTTTGTTTGCAGTGGGAGCCTTTGGAGGAAGGCATAGAGGTCGTAGGAGAGAGGACACTCTTATTGGAAAGACTGTTAAGATTAGATTGGGCCCTTTTAAGGGCTACCGTGGGCGTGTGGTGGATGTTATTGATGCTTCTGTCAGGATTGAATTGGAGTCTCAAATGAAAGTAGTGACAGGTACAGCCTGGACGCAACTTCTATATGAATCTATTCTGCTGCTTCAAAGCCATATTAATTCAAAACATTGCTCCTGTTTTTAAAACAGTGAAAAGGGATATGCTAAGTGATTCAAATAATGTGTCAACTCCAATGAGGTGTGTGTTGGCCCTCACCAACTTCTATTTCTAGCTGTATGGCCAAAACTCATGTTGTGCATCATGGCGGATTGTTGATATATGTGCTTTCCAACTTGATCTCAGAGATTCACCTGCTTATGGTGCTGGAAGCGAAACTCCTATGCATCCATCATCAAGGACACCTATGCATCCGTATATGACTCCTATGAGAGATTTAACTGGTGAGCTCTTTAACAAGTTTTTATGTGGCATGGCTATTATAAGTCGTTCTTTTAACTGACCAGTCTTTGTGTCTAGCTACACCTTTATATGATGGCATGAGAACACCAATGCGGGATAGAGCATGGAATCCTAATTCGCCTATGACTCCCCTAAGGTACATGTTTTATTTTGGTTGATACAGCAGGTGTCCCATCTCCTCTAATGATGGATTTTTCAACGTGGCCTTTTGATTAAAACGATCATATAATTGGTGCTGTCCAATTATGATGTGTGGACTGTTGCCTTTTAAAAGTTATACTAGAGTGGGTTCTATCATACACACATTGAATTCAAGTGCAATAAACACTTATCCATCTGGCTCAGAATCTTTTGATTCCTATGGTTTGGCAAAAACAGGGTTACAAGTGGTTGGGATGATGCCAATCCAGCAACGTGGGAGACAAGCACTCCCAGTTATCAGGTACTATATATTACATTATGATTTACCATCAATCCTCTGAAGATTCATTCTGCTTTCTCTGACATGGTGGTTGTGGTTCAGCCGGGTACACCTGCAGGGAGGCCTTATGAAGCTCCCACCCCTGGATCTGGATGGGCTAGCAGTCCACGAGCAGGCTTCAGTGAAGCAGGCACTCCTAGGGACAGTCCAGCATATGGTATAGTTGACACCAATTGGTTCCAGCATGAACTGTAAAGATGATTTGCAGTAAGCACTCTAAAAAACATTTCAGTAAATCAAGTGCTTATCTGGATTCTGATTGTGGCTTTCAGCCAATGCTCCAAGTCCTTACCTACCTTCGACTCCTGGAGGCCCTCCAATGACACCAGGCGCACCAACATATTTACCTGGAACTCCTGGTGGCCAGCCTATGACACCTGGGAATGAAGGACTTGATGCAATGTCACCAATTGCAGGTTAGTCTCAATGTGTAGATTGTTCAAACATTGCAGAAACTGTGCAGTTAACATCTCCTAAGTCATTTCTGCTTCTGTGCGTAGGTGGTGTAGAAGCTGAGAGCAAATGGGGCCTCCCAGATGTGGTTGTAATGGTTCACAAGCCTGGAGAGGATGATCAAATTGCGGTTATCAAAGAAGTCTCGACGGTAAGCCTGAGCATGACTCGACACCATTGGAGGATATTGCTTATTGACTCTGGACTAGTTGCATAGTTTGCCTTGTGTATACAAGTTTTTCTGGTGCCTTCTGGGCTGTGGATCACCAAGAACCAGAAATTGGTGAATTAAGCTTAAACGGCCTTTGGGCTTTACTGCTGCATTTGATGGAGTTGTAATAAGCAGTGTGTGATTGTATTCCAGGATGGGAGCTGTAAAGTTGCTCTGGGTCAATCTGGTACTGGAGACATGCTAACAGTAAGCCCATCTGACATGGAGCTGGTGTTGCCAAAGAAGTCAGACAGGATTAAAATTATGCAAGGAGAGCTCCGTAATATGACAGGACTGTTGATGGGAATCGACGGTGCAGATTGTATTGTGAAGATGGATGACACTTACGATATTAAGATTCTTGACATTAGTAAATTGGGGCGTATATGCTGAGAGTTTCCTGGCAATGGAGCATACGTTCCTTTTTGGTTCTATCTGGGTAATGAGTATTCACCAAACTTCAGGTTGTTTTTACTTGCATTGTAAATTATGGTGGATGCTCAATGATTAAGTTAGTCTACATTCCATGTGTCATGGAAGCCAGTTTTGACCACCAAATGTCATGAAAATCAGTTTCTGTTGGCTCCCTAAAATCAGCCAGCAAATTGTAACAATAATTTGTTATCCTATACAAAGAATCTGTAAAATTCATTGCACCTGCTATATTGAGGGTATTGTCTTGTCCGTCAAGTGTATGATGGGTGCATTTTGACTCTGAAGCAAGGTGTAACTAAACATTCAAAGTTGGAGAACTTGTCTAGCTTCAGGCTTGTCGCGAATTTGGCCATTGTCACAAAACGTTTCAAATACTACTATGAACATCTTGAGCAGTCTTGTGTGACACGTGTCTGGTTCTCAAGCCTTAAGGCAGGCATTGAGTGAGTAACAAGTGTTCTGATTGGTGCTCATTAGTATCCAACCATTTTCCAGTTCCTGTAGCTGGTTATTGTTTTCACATCCACATCCATTTCCCAAAGTAACTTGGAGCCTCAGTCCCTTCTGAACTGTGTACGACTACCTATGAGATCTGTCAAGTTTCTGGCAGGGGTGCAAATTCGAATGCAGCATATAAGATCATAATTGATAGGATACTTGAAAGTTTGATTGATGTTTAAAGCCTTCAATACACGAAGCCTTTTCACATGGTGCTTTGGGATTTTGAAGGTTCAAATCAGGTTGAGCTGAATAATACGCAACTCCAAAAGAGAGATCACATGACCGTATAAACAGAATGCATACAAAGGACAACGTGTCTCACGTCCTTAGTCTTTAATTGTCTTGAATTTCAAAACATTGAAAAAGTGACAAGGACAATGTTTCTCACGTCCTTAGTCTTGAATTTGAAAACATTCATGATTGCTTCGGGAGCTTAAATGTTCCAGCAGTGCAGTTTGGGCAATATTCTTTTGCTGAAGGTTGGGCCTAATCGGGTGGCGTCAATGAGGATTGGCTGACTGTACGAACAAATTTACAGTACACTGGAGGGTGGATTGCGAATTGATACTTTGCTACATAAATCTATCATATTTTGTGCGAGACTCGATACATGATATCTACTTTTTGGCTTGATCTTAGTGTTAATCAATTGGGAAATGGGGTTTTCCCACTTGTGTATGTTGTTCAAGTTGGTTCAAATATTTGATAACACCCTTTCAGTTGTTGATTTGACAAAATCCCACTCACATTTGTGAAAATAGGCAAATAGCCCAATCATTCTAGAATATGCACTTTAGAAGAATATCTTACGGGCTTTGATGACTTGCTGATTTGAGATGAACCACTGCCACTTGGGGAGTAGGGTTTGTCCTCAATTATCAAACGACCTTACTCAAAAGTATTCTCAAGAAGCTCAAAAGTAGGACCATCATAAACATGAACATTGTCCAAGTATGTATTATAAACATGAACACTTTGTATGCAAAATATTTGTGAATAAGGTGGTCAATGCAAATAGTGCACTTCGAGAGTTCCTTTTTACGGACATCTTGGATCATTGAGCCCCATTTAGGTGTCCTTGCATGAAACAATATGGTGGTTGAGGGAGACACACACACTTCCTCACTAGGAAGTTAAGATGCATTTCCAAGAATGTTTTGTAGAAACAAGTCCATCTTGTGTTGAATACGGTCTTGCCATTGTGTTTTTTGAAATACTATTTGTTATTTACATATTGAAAGTAATAAAAATTTGAAGTTTCTAAAATTTATTTGAGATTTAAGAATATTATTTTGAATTGAAATAACATTTTTGACATGATAAACTTAATATGTATATTGAAGTAGTGTTTTGGTATTTAATCCTAATAATGAAAATGTGTTTATTTTTTAGAATATAAAATGATAATTTGCATTATATGAGCATTTAATTTCATGAACATATTGTTAAATAAAAGATCGGTATCAATACTAAATGTGGTGATCGATTAACATTTGTTCTATAGATGTTGAACGTAATTTTTTTTTTGAAGATTTCAAAATCTTTTAAAATTTCAAATAGATACATTCAACTTTCAATGACATTTTTCAATTTGCAAACCTAACATATATACATATTGATAATAAAATTTTAGATTGTACAAGTCATTGTAAAATTTAGTATATTGAGATTTATTTTGAAATAGATTACATTTATTAAACGATCATTCAAATGAATGTCATTTTGCTAGGAACTTTTGATCTCTTTATCTAACTTGCTAAATTTAGGCTTCATAGTACTGCACAATTGAAGGAATGTAAGTTTGAAGTCTTGAAAATCCATTTGCTTCAACATTTTTCAAATTGCAAACCTAACATGTATACATATTCATAATAAAAATCTAAATCGTATAAGTCATTGTAAACTTTAGTACATTGAGGTTTAGTTTGAAATAGATTACATCTATTGAATGATAATTCAAATGAATGCCATTTTGCTAGGAAACTTTTGATCTCTTTTTTATCGAACTTACTAAATTCAAGCTTCATAGTACTGCACAACAAAAGAAATGTACTTTTGAAGTCTTCAAAATCCATTCGCTTTAAAATTTGGATCATGCTATTATGATAGTAATAATAGGGTTTGGAGATCTCATTGTTGAAAGTTATGAATATGATGCGGTCTATTAGCTTCCAATGAGTTGCCAATTGTTTGAATATAAGATTTTTAGTGCACCAAGCATCCCATGTGTGTTATAAACATAGATATGAATATTTTAAGCATTGCTTTTGATTTCAACTTCTATCGACCCAAAATCCTCTAGCTTGTTTAATATATCCCATTATGTTATTTGGTAATTCTTCAATCAAAGCTAGATAATCCATAATTGATTATCGTGTTTTGTAATCAAGTATTTGCATTTTTTCTAATCGCTTCAACATGTATAATCCATTCTAGTGTATTGAAATAATTTTGATAACATAAAGAGCATCTTAGTGTCATTATATGAGTTGTTTATTTATGATAGAAAATATTAAATTTATTATTATAAATTATTAAACGATCTGACCAATATGTTGAAATTGAACCTATTTCAATTATGTCTTTGTTTATGTTTGTCCAATAAACTATCTATTGCGTTAAAGTATATAGTCATTTTTTAATGCAATTGATTGAATATTTTATGTTTATTTATTATTGAGTTTAGTATTGGATTATTATTATTTTGTTCAAATGTTATATTAAGATCTCATAATGAAATATCAATTTCAAAATCTTTCGAAAGATAATAATGAAGAACTTAACAAAGTATAGATAAGTTTACATTTGGACACACACACACACACACACACAAAGAATATTTTGTTATTCGAACAATTAAATAAATTAAATTTATATAATATTGATTATAAAATATAATATATTTTATAATTATATTTTTATAACAAATGCTATATCAATATAAATTTTTATAATTATTTTAAAAGACCAAGGTCCAATAGCCTTGCGCGTAACTACGAGAAAACAAGTTGAAGGTGTTATCTAGCTTTCAAATGCTTTTACCTATTTCTGAGGCTACATCAACACATAATTCTAAAATGGATGGTTTGTTATAAGAGAGCCTAAGTTGGGAGGCGTATTTGGTTTTGTGTTAGTGGCTTGGTTCATACGACTAACTAGTTGCATTGAGGCCATGAGCTCAGTGGCTATAGGGATGAGTTAGAGTCAAATTGCATGACAAGAGATGGGTGGGCCTCTTGAGGGTAGACAACAATGTTAGGAGGGCCTTACCACATGATCATTGGCTTTCAATTATGCTAACAGGTGAGGTGATCCCTATGTCTATGTGCACTGGTCCTCTCTACAACTCTCTACCTGACTTTGATGTGCAAGAGAAGTTTTGTAATCAAGATTTGTTTAATGCCCTTGTTGATTGTTGGCTTTCATAATCGTTAAAAATGTAGGAGTCAGAAAAATCTATTTTTTCCTATAGACCAGCTAAGATTTCATATGTTGTAATGGAGCATCTGGATTTTGTTTTCTAGGGTGCTTTCATGACTTGGGTGGTAATCGACATTGTGTGTGGAATATTTGGGTATGAAGTAGTTGTGGCCTCATGGGTTTGGGATGTGATGGTTTAGATAATTGCATCTAAAATTTGCCTTCATAGTAGCCTTGTGCTCTCAATAAATTTTTAGGGAACCACCTAGCTTGTTTTTTCCTGCAATATTGAAATCTTTGTCTTCCTTGACAGGTATCAAATTTATATGGTGGTTGTTCAGCACAAGGTTAGACCTTCATGTCTCAGTACTTTATCTTGGGGATCCACTTTGGTTGAGTTGTGTTTGGCAGAGCAACTGTGTTGACTGGCTTTTGTTGTTTCATTTGTGCTAGGAGCAATTGATTGAGTAGAGTGTTATCCCCTCCTTAGAAATTGTGTCTAGTGAATTCTTGAATGCCAGTGGCTCTTCTTTCATTGAAGAAGCATGTATGCCCTTTGGTAAAAGCTGTGATAATTCACACATTGGGTAATTCCAAGTGAATGTGTTGCATTTCAAATCGATCACACACTTGGTCTACCATTTAAATGGGTGGCCCAATAATGTGTCATTTCCAACTCCCTCCATGTTAGGCAACATGGAGACAATGGCTGGGAAACTTTCACCCTCGATAGTTATCGATACTTGGCACTTTCCTAACAATGTGTGAGGCATGTCTCTATATGGACTCATATTGGCTATAGTTAGAAGGAGTAAGGGTTTCCCTATGGTCCAATTGTTATAGGTCATGATGTTACAATCGACTTCTTTGTCAATGAGGGCATTAACAGTATATTTTGTTTTTTTAAATTAGCTTGATTCTAAGATAGGTAGCGGGTATTGGCTCTTCGTCTTTAGGGTTGAGTTTGGTAATTGTGACAATGCAAATGGCCATTGGTCGTTCATGTAGCGGATTGTTGGTGGATAATATTTTTTGATCTAGCTACCATTCAAAAAGTGTATGTCTTCAACTGTCAAGTGTCTCAAGTTTGACATTGCTAGTTCTACTGTGTATGGACACTCTTTTAAGACACAAAAATTCAAGTTGCCTTTCTCAATATCTCTTTATTTGACATGCTTGTTGAATCAAGCCTTCTATCATGCTTTTTCACAGACTAGAGCATATGTTGCCAGTAATCAAGTTTCGCTATCAGTTGGTTCAAGCTTCTCGACCTTCCCACCTCTCTTGCACAAGTACTTGAAAGCTTGGAACAAAGAATTCAACTGGTATAATCGCATCAATGCCATACATCAACTTAAAGGGGATTTGACCAATCACAATCTTGTAGGCTATTTGGTACGTTTGTTGTGCTACCATGAGTCTATTGTCCTAGTCGTTTCGACAAGTTGAGACTATTTTGATTAGCACATTGATCAAGATTTTATTGGTGGCTTCATATTTTGTCCATTTGCTTGCATGTAGTAGGGAGAAGGTTTTATGTATACAATCATGAATGTGGATAGTAGGTATACGATCATTGTTAACGGACTGCAAGAATTAAGAAGCATGCAATGTGCAAGCAAGCAAAAGGAAGGAGCCTATTTTTTAGATTATTCGCCGCAACATAATGTGCATGAAGCACTTGCACATTTGAACTACCAAAATGATGGTAACAACGGTATTAATTTATCATGAAAATCTGCAAACTAGGCATGATGTCATGTGAATTGTAATGATAGCATAGATTCGTGAGGAAAAACCGCAAATGTTCTAGTTCAGTGAGAAAGTGAGGAGGGACTAAGAGGGTGAAGCTCTTCTCATCTTCTCCCCAAGCACTCCTTCTTGCCATACCCATGCTTCTTTTTTGCATGTAGAGATCATAGAGGGTTGAGAGTCGAAGGAGCACTCACTTGGATCGTGGAGTGTGCAAAGTGCATCCTTCATGGGATTGAAGGAAGGCCATGTCACTCACTACAAATGAATATTCGCATGCATGTGTGAGAGACTATGTGAGAGGTAGTTGTTGATTATTGTGTCTCAAAGCGCTTGAAGGAATAAGAGTGTGTCCAACATCCCAATACATTAGCTCATGTAGCACAACATTTTGGTTTCATTGCTAGGACAAAGGATATGTCGACCATGTGATCGCTTGTTGGGCATTGTTGGGAATAAAGGGCCATCACGTCCTGCACCTACACTGGGTGTGAATGTACCCTTCGAGATTGTACCATAGTCATATATCTATCTGAAAAACCTAAGTGGTACACTATCATTGTACCCACATATTGTGTCTACCTCTCTCTTACTCTACTTGCATCTCCATTGACAGTGACATAGCTTGAAGCTTCATCCATGGATTCGTGTACTTCAAATTGGTATCAAAGCTAGACTAGGAGTTCTGTTTCCCTAGCTTTGTGGGTGCTTTGCAGGACTTCCTTGAGCTTGTGTTGAGCTCAAGACACTGAGCTTTTAGCTCAGCCTATAGGTTAGTTTTCCTTTGGTTTGCAATGGGGGACTTGCTCTAGACTTAGTCTAGGCTTGTCTTAGCCTTCTTATAGCCTTGATTGAGGCTTTTAAGCCATTGCTTGCTACTACCTAAACCTCAAGAACAATAGGCGCAAATTCACACCAACTACCCAGATTCTTTCTCTATCAGATCAATCCTCTCGTGCTTGTACTTTAGCTCAATGGTGGCTTATCCTTCTTGGTTATACCCTTGGTTAGTGACAATGAACCCGGAAATCGACCATTGATACTTGACATTGAGATTGACCACCATATCTTCAGTTCTAGACTATGAAGAATATTCTATAGGCTATGTAAAACTAGTCAACCCCTTGTCTTGATGTTTCATGCTCCTTGGTTATGCTCATTTGATGCCCAAATGGCTATGATTGATGCTTGTTATTTTGGGGATGTTATGCCCATGATGTAGATGTCTCTAGGTTGATTCAAGCACTTCATTTTCTTAGTTTTGACAAAGATTTATGGGCTGTAACACACAAGGGTGAATGCCTTTAACAGAGGTTTATGCTATGCCCAATGCAACCGAGCCATCTCTCGGGTGCTATTGATGTATTCATGTTTACTATGAACGCTAAACATCTGGAGATGACTTTGGGGATGTTTTGAGCTTTGTTTGGAGCTTGCCAATATTGTCTTTGGCTGTGAAAAGTTGTAGGTTGTAGGTACCGTACTTGTAAGAGTTTTTTGGTTGAATTGTATGCTTTTGATGAAGCTCTCTAGTATCGATTTGGTACTAACATAATAGTATGCCAATATTGTCTTTGGCTGTGAAAAGTTGTAGGTTGTAGGTACCGTACTTGTAAGAGTTTTTTGGTTGAATTGTATGCTTTTGATGAAGCTCTCTAGTACTGATTTGGTACTAACATAATAGTATACGCTTGAACAGTGATTGCACATCCTTTGCGCCTCATATTTGGGCTGAAATAAGTTAGTTTATGTAGACATTTTGATGCTATACACTATGAACAACATGTACCATCTACATACAGTTTATGCCTAGAGTTGTCATATGCTATTTGATAATGCATTCAAGCATGCATTAGGGGAGTTTTGAGGTCTCGAATATGCCTTTTAGGATGTGGAGAGAGAGTGCTCTAGACCAATAAGAGCAAAGCCTCCGTAACGGAACTTCTAATTTAAAAAAAATAAAAAATCATTTTACAAAAATATATAAATATGATAATATTACGAATTTGTATTTTTATTATGTATTTTTAGTCTCTTATATTCGTGATTATGACATATTTTGCATTAATGGCATAGAGTCTCGGCTACTTTTATTTAATGATGTTTCTAGATTAATGATAATGACTGATGTAATCGAAATTCAAATTGGTGAAAAGTATGGCGCTCAGTTTTTTCCCTCGTTTCTTTTATTCCTCTATTGTTTTTCCCTCCGTTATGATAGCCTAGTCCTCTCTCTCTCTCTCTCTCTCTCTCTATCTCTCTCTCTCTCTCTCTCTCTCTCTCTCTCTCTCTCTGTGTGTGCATGTATCTCTCTCTTCTACCATGGATACAGAAATTCGACCTTCAACAAGGCGTCCAAGCTCCCAAATCACATCCATATCAGTGTTTAACTCATTCCAAACTGATGGAAGATGGATTCCTACTATCATTAGCAAAGGTAGTTGGATCACCATGCAACAAGCAAAACGTGGAAAAAGGCAAAGACATGAGAGCTCGTTTATCTCTGCTTGGAAGGGCAGAATCCGAGATTTTAAGCTTGGAGCAAATAAGAATAGTATCAAAGAGGTACTAGTGCAACATGTGTTCATGCATAGAGAGCTGTGTTTGAAACCTGGATCTTCAAAGCTTCCAATGCATAGACCAAATTGTAAGAATTTGATTCTTAAAGTTTTTCCTTTCTTAAACATGGTTTAGGTTTTTCCATTATAATATTTGTTTGTCTTGTAGATGTCTATCCCTCTAATCTTGAGGAATGGCAACCAGTGGAATCTATTATTGATGTTATTGATGTTATACATGGTTCAATTGGAGAAGAAATGTATAGAGGTAGAAAGAAGACAGAGCTTGCAGAGAATGGAATATTCTTTTATGACCATTCTTATGTTATTCCTATGCGGTGTTGCCAATGGGGATCAATAAAACTCCTTCCTTTGCCAGATTTTTCAAGCTTTGAGTGGCCTTTGCCAAGTCCAGCTACTAGTGAGGGCTATAGATGTAAGATATTTTCTGAGATCCAGAAAGCACTAAAATCTAATATCTCAAGTAGGCTAAGCAAAGTTACTTTATTTATGCCTATTAATATATTTATTGATTTCTTCTCTAATATGGAGATAAGAATAACAAAAACCATGCTTTCAGTGAAGAGACTAACATATGATCATATCATACAATTTGTTGATGAAGGATGGGATACAAGGACAGAAGGAAAAATTATATGTAAGATAGATCAAGACTCTATAGCTTGTAAATATATGATTGCTACTCAAAATTTTATCCTTAGCTTTTACTATAGTCGATGGCATTTTGTTGGTAGTAGTCTAGTTGCTTTAGACCAGAATCTTAATGATTTCAGCAAGGATCCTATTGTGGATCTTGATATTTGGTTCAACGAGTATATTATTGCAATCTTAAAGATCAGAAAATCATGTACGCTACATCAAGTGAGGATGGATTTACAAAATGAAGACATTGAACTACCATGCTCCTTTGTATTCCAACTTGACAAGAAACGAGTAAGTTTTCACATCATATTATATCTACTTAGATGTATATCAAGATCTCACTTTCTAACTAACAAACATTTGTAATTTATTTTTTGCAGATATCGAAAAGGAGAGAAAATAAAATACACTGCAATGACATTCAAGAGAAGATATCTTTACTATCAATATAAAATACATGTACAAATTTTGTAGCAGATGTCTATCTGCCATCTCTATGAGATATACAAGGGCTGAAGGGCAAATTTCTATATATGAAGGCCTACAAGGCGATATGGCAAAGCTATTTCTTTTTTGGAGAACTATCCTTTCTAGGAGTCCTTTTGCCTTTCTTTGATGTCTTGGGTATAGAAGGTGTTGAAGCTGTGGATTTGCCTTCCGTGGTTATAGGCACCACATCTCCTTCATGGTGCAAATCCCCACCAATCTCTGTTGTTGGTTGTATACAATTGATTATCATATACTTCAAGAGCTTTGCTCTGATGTACCAAATATGCTCAGATGTATAGCAATCCTTCGAAAACTGTCACACATTTATAGAAAAAAGAGTTTTAGTTCATTATTGTTCTTACAATAGACTATATTTTTATCATCAATGGACTATTTTCAATTAATATCTATCTTAAAGTTTAGCATCTTTCATATTACCTTTACATGTTTATCATCATTAAGATAAACAAAGTTAACCATTCTTCTAGCATTTGCAATCACCCTCCAGCCACAAGAATGGCTATCATCCTGATGGGGACACTGCAACCACCAACACAAAGTAAAACTATAAAGAGGACGAATGGTAGTTCATAGAACAAACTCATGTTTCAATTATTTTAATGAATAACTTACTGCAACTTGTCTATATTGCATTGTTGCAAGCAAATCAGATGGCATAGGGGGTCTTTTCTCTAGCTCTTCAATTAATCTTTTGGCACCTCTGTATATAAAATATGTTGAAATTTAGAGTACTTACAAAAAAAAGAATTGAAATATCAAGGAGCCCTTGGATAATATAACTTACAATTTAGCATTTCCATGGCTTCCTTTCATATAGTTGATTAAAAAGCATTGCTTATCCACAAGGTCTATTGCAATCAAGCTCCAATGAGAACTAAAAGCAATCATATCTCAACAAATTAGTAGGATAAAATCTCAAAAACTCTAATAGAATATTGAATCACTTACTTTTCATTATATGGAATTATAAGCAGCTCCAAAGTATCGAAGTCAATCAAATTGAGCCAGTGCTCAATAAAACTTGCATCAAGCTCATTCCTCATAAAGAATGAGATAGATGGATCAAAAACCTCAATTTTTTGTTGTATATCCAAAGGAAACTCATGCATTATACACCTAGAAAAGGCATAGAAATAGTGAGTATAAACAAGAAAAATCTTATTGCTAAAAAAATATCAAAAAGTATAAGTAATTATGGATGGACATACCTTAGGCCAGCAAGAATAAGACTGTCATTTACTTCTCTTCTTTTATCCTTAAGAATCTGAACACATGCAGCATCAAAGGAGATAACCTCAGTTCTTTTGCCTAAGTCACCAGGTAAGAAACAAAACACACTGAATCCTTTTGGATTAGTTGCTTCAAGAAGGGTGGCTAGCTCATTTTCAAAGGACTCTAGTTGCTCTATTTCCCTTTCTTCAACCCTTTGCCTCCTATACTCTCTCCATTTATCTGCTTGTTCCTCTTTAGCCTTCTCCTCTTTTTCATGTTGCCTTGTATCCTTCTCATGGGTGACATCCTCAACCCTGACACCAGAATCATCTTTCTTTCTTCTAGCTGGGGGCACATTAAGGATATTAAATGTCTTCATATCAGTGAGGGGAATTGGCTCAAGGACCTTTGAAAATCTATATCTTAGCCTCCTAAGAATTACCATGTCCTTGTCCATGAGTGTGAGCCTATGAGCATGAGCAGCACAAATGTAGGCATCTTGGAAAAACTCAATTAGAAAATCCTCTGTGGCTTCTTGTATACAATTAAGAGCTGTTCTTGTCCATCTGAAACTATCCAAACTATATCTGTCACAAATTTCCCTGACAAGCCTCTGAAAAGACAACTTTGGAATTGCATTGTCAAGAGCATTTACTGCCTTCCTAATCTTCCTTAGACACCTGACATTTTGAGAAAACCTTCTCCTTGGCTTTGACTTTCTAGAGAGCTTCTGAGGCTTTGAAGACTGATGAATCTTTGATGCTAAATCCCTAGGATCAATCTTCTCTTTTCTTGCTGTTGCCTTAGTCCTAGCCATCTGCCAAAAAAACATATGTTACTTATTCTCCAGCATGTAAAGCAAAACGCAAGTCCCAGACAAGAGTTATCTATGCTGCATGGCGTTTTCTCGTATCAGCTGAATTTTTCTCGAGCTGTCTAGTGAAACGCGAGTGTCAAGCAAGGCGCCTCCTTGCAGCTGCTTCTTTTCGCGTTTCACCGGACTTGTTGTCCATTGTGTCCAGTGAAACGCGAATTTAAGCCAGGAAACCTGCTTGAAGTACCTTATTTTCGCGTTTCACCGGACAGCTCATGAATAGCATAAAAATTGACCAAGGAAAGCTTTTAAGATTACTTAAAATATCCATAGAATTAGGGAGGAAAGAAACAATCACCGAGAGCATGGAATTCTCAGATAAGTAATTATTTACAGCAGCATGGATTTCAGATAGCTCATGCAGATCACAGTAAGATTTTCTTAAATATCCACTATATTAAGGAATGCTTTCACTGTGGAAAAAATTCTTTTGTAGTGGTCATGAGCTAATAATAACATAAAGGATTAAGGAAAAATATCAAAACAATGCATTGAATGGAGCTTGTTATTGAAAAGCAAGATGCAGAAACCATACCTTCTTCTTAGCTTGTTCTTCACAATTTTAGCCTAAAGATGACAATATGCTTGAAGGTTTGCTTTGTTGGGGAAGCAGTGAAATGCTTGGAGATTAGAAGGAAATGCGTGGAGACTGGAAGGAACACCAAAAACAAAGATGGAGTAGCGATGAAATGCGATGAAAGCTGAAGGCGGTGAATTTGCATGGACTCAACGTTCTTCGCAAAGTGTTAATAACACACGTGTGACGTACCCTCGCTTATCGGAATTTTTTATTTACTTGGAAAAGGGTTATTTAACACACGTAAAACGTATTTTTGGAAAAAGAGAATGCGCACGTCTTCTGAGGAGTTTATTACGCTGTGTTAAGTCACACACGTGTATTTCCATTATTACACAAACTTTTTCGTTGGAACTATCACCACATGCTTAACGGTCGATATAAAAGCATTTCAAACCCATTTCTCCGACATTGTCTTCTTCTCTGCCAAAATTTCGTCTCGACTTCCCTTCAAGGTCCTTGCATCCTGTGTGGAGAGCAGTTCAACAATCTTTGATAGGTAACAATTTTTTTTATTACAAGCATTTTAACAAAATAAATTTGATTAATATAGAAAGAATGTTTTATAACACTTAAACAATTAAAGATGTTATGTGCTTTCTATCTTTCAAATGCAGCATATCTTTTCCAAAAATGATTATATCATCAATTTGTGTGTTTCCATAGAATTTATTTATTGTTCATGTTTCTTTTCTTCATTTGCAATTTTTGACAAGTAAAACGCGAGACAATGTCTCTGTTGATGATATTTTTCTTAGTATCGCGTTTCACCGGCCACATTTTAGAATAATTTTTGTCTTCAAGCTAGTGTCTGATGAAACGCGATTCCTTCACAGGCATTTGCCTTACACACTTGAATTTTCGCGTTTCACCGGTCAACTAAAAAAATTCTCCTGTTTTGATTTTTTTGTCTTGGAAAATCAATGTTGGGGCCTCTTTCCATGATATCATCTTGTTTTATTGGATATTGGTTCTTTTCTGCTTTTTTTTTTCAGGGATAAATATTTTTCTGGTCAAAATGACAAAGAGGAAGCTATCTCTGGAAGGAATGGATGCGGAGGAGATAATTGAGACATCTGATGATAGGCTCTTTGATTTTTTACACATCACTGGAAATTCTTCCAAGTTTTGCTATATCAGGGAAATTTTCAATGTTCCTTTTGATTTGAAGGAGTTATTAGAGGATCTTGATGATAAACTTAAGGAGTACAGATGTTTTTATGATAGACATGTGCAAGGTTTGGAAGTCAATGGATTTGTTCATTATAGTGATGTCATGGGAGCCACCAATACATCCAGGTCAACTTTGCTCGGCAGGTTCAACCTCATTGATGAGGAATTCAGAAAGAAAGAAACATGTTGCCCTTTCCACAGGTATCAACACCAATGCCTTCTAATCCACAAGGACGTTGGATTTATTGTGTATCTTCAGTACATGGAAAATTCTTCTCCAGATATAGACCAACAGAGAAAGCTAGAGGATATTGCAAGTATGGATAAGAAGGTCGAAGAGAAGGAGGAGATGTTCCAAGAAGATGTTGAGAATCAACTTGTCCAAGGTTTTGATGTAGGTTTATTCAAGAGTGACAATATCACAATGGTGGAAGAAAAGGAGATTGAGCCAAGTGCACAGGTTGATGAAGAAGGTCCTCTTGCCTGTGTTCCAACATTTCCCACTTATCTTATCAACAAGAAGAGATATGTGTTGCTAAATGATATTCAACATCTTTTTGATCTTAGAGAAGATTATTGCTTAGCAATCCTTGCAGGTTGGGGCAAAAATGACATGAATTTTATAGGTTATGAACAAGAACCACTAGCAAGTCTTGATGTTGAGGGAGAGAATTTCCAAGATAGCTCTATAGCCTTACATACATGTATTAATCAGATCATAGAATACGAAAAGGGGGGGCTACCTACAGAAGAAGAGTTCTTGCAAGTCCAGAAGAAACTTCATATTGATGATGTAGGGTATGAAGAGAGATTGAAGTCACCATCAGATGAGAAGCCCAAGAGTTCAATAAATCTTTATGATGATAGTCTTCTTGAAGAAGATGAACACCCTAAGGTATGAAATATAATTCGAAGTTACCCATTGAGTTTATGTTAGACTTTATTATGCATTATAGATAAATATCTTATATCTTGTACTGTTGTGGTTTGTTCTATAGATTGAGATTGAAGATCTGGACAACTTTCTTGGAAGGGCCAAGGGCTCTAGGCCAATGAAGCTTGGAAAAAATCAAAGCCTTGGCCATTATATTGGAAACTTAAACAATCAAACAATTGTAATATATCATAGTAGATTGTCAAGCTCTCCAAGTCTACCAATGATGGCTTTGAGAGCTATCTCAAAGGTTATTGGATCTCAAGTTTTCAGCAGAGGTTTGGACAAGATCATTTTGGTGGAGAAGGAAGAAGCCATAAGAGTTTTTGGCTTTATGCCTGGATACAGTGGTTCTAGAGCTGGATATTTTGGAGTTCTTGGCTCCTATTTGCTCTCTTATGTAGGAGATAGTAAGAATTTGAAGCTTCTTCCGGGCTATCGAAAACAAGAGTTTTTGAAATACAGAGGTCTTATTGAGTGGGATGAAACAAAAGATTCCTCTAGAGGCCCTGTCGAGCTACCTGAAACCAAGGACTCCACTGAAGGCCCTGTTGAGGTGCCTGAAACTAAGGACTCTTCTGCAACACAATCAGACTAGAAGATGCCAAAGATTAAGGGTTTCTTGAAACCCATCTTTTCCCAACTCTTTGTTTGGTTTGTAACCATTCTGCAAATCTTTGCTTTGCGCAAGAATTTAAATATCTATCTTTTCTTCTTTGGGTAACAATTTGTATAGTCCTTGCTAAAGATGATGTATTGCTTGATGTGGTTGTATCTTTAAGCTTGAATTTATGCCAAATTTGTCGATAGAACCATTGAAAGACCTCTAATAAACTGTTGGCTTTGTGTCTTCCACCTCCATGTCTTGTATGTCTGAAATATTTTGTTCTTGCTTGATAATGTGATTTTTCCATACCTTGGGTTGACCAGATAGATAGAGATCCATATTGTTTAATAAAGTATGGAGCATGGTTGTATAGAATATGCTGCATAGTCAACAAATAAGGAAAGTTATTAAAAAACATTATATGAGTTCGACAATGAAGAAACAAACATATACAAACTTCTTACCATATAGTGAGTAAAGTGTTGATCACCCCAAGCTTCTGTCATCGCCTTTTTGAAAAGGTTCAATTGGTTTTTAAAGTCTTTGAGATCATCGTCATTCCATTCAGTCTTATCACAATAAAAAAACACTTTGTCTAGTGTTTCCCAAACTTTAGCTTTTCTATTTCGAGCTTGTCCATTATCAGTGTGATCCTTAACTGCATTATGTAGGGATTTCCACTGATTAAATTTAATAGTTGAGCCACCATTTCTCGAGTTTATCTTGCCAAGTCTCCCATGAAAGCCTAGAAACCTTCTAGCCTTCACTCCACCAATAGATGGTTTTTTTGGGACACAATTACCATCCTTAGACTTTTGAAGATCTGGTTCAATAACAACATTGCCACCATGCAAACCAATTGCAGAGAGAACTTTTTCAACCTTTGTTATAGCATCTGTTCTAGTTGATAATGGCTTCAACTTCCATGCAAATCCTATATAGAGATGAACAAGCTTTTCGATTATCCTGCAAAGTGCATGAAGTGTACAAATATGGGCATTCGCTAAAGGAATGTCCAAGACTGGTTTAAACTGTGGATCCTTATTGTGCCTAGAGGGAGCTCTATTCCAATTGCTTGAGTTTAACTCTACAGCTGGTGACATGCAGTATAAGCAAGGAGATCTCGAGTTAGCTCCCTTTGATACATTATACATACATTTGAGTGTCTTTAGGTCACCAGCTATGTGCCACTCAATCCTGTAGTTCCCTAATCCTTCAACAAATAGCTCTTCTCCTGCTTGTTGCCTTTGAATAACATTAGGTATTGATGTTTGATGAAAAACCCAATATAGTATATCAAAATTCTCAATATCTACCTCAAATGCTCCTAGCCACCAGATGTTATATTCAGATTGAACACTAAATGATGTTGAGTGATTGCAATGACTTGACGAAAGTGCTCTATTCATCAAGGTGATAGAGATTCTCTCCAATTTTTTACATTTCAGAATCTCACTTTCATCAAGTTTAATCACAAATCTAGCCACTCCCTGTGCCTCAACTACTGACAAGTCATAAAATTTGATCATTAAGCATTGTAGGGTGGGCAAGTCAAGGAAAATATTGTTAAATTCATTGAATGTAACCTCCTTTTTCTTGCCCTTGAAGCTAGCCTTGATATGAAAAGGCTCACCTAGAATCTCCATCACTTTGTTATTAACTCTCTGTCTGATAGTCCTAACCACAAATGGTTTCGGAAGTATGCAATTGTGTACCTGTCCTTGCTTCATATTTGATTGTAAAAGTTGGAAAAGTTGCATATAAGCATCTCGACTGATACCAATACTATCCAGTGTCTTCTGTACTAACTCAGAATCCAAAGAATGATCCTTCACAAATGACTCCAAGCATTGTTTCTTTGCCTTTTTAAATTTCTTCTTCTCCAAAATATCCTTTGAAACCACTGAAGGAAGAAGATGATAATAAAACTGAGCTGCTTTTAAAGAATCTCTTTCACTTGCATTTGGTTGTAGAAGAGATCTAAGCAAAATTAACATCACAAATCAATGCAAGTAGTTTAAATAAAGCCATATTTAAGATTTTTCAAGTGAAAAAAAATATACCTTGCTGCTTGGATTCTTTTACCACAGCCTCCTCCTCCTCGTTTGAGATTCTCAATATTTTTAAGAGCTCTTTGTCGATTTCGAAGGCCTAATAAAGTTTGCTTTTGTTGATAAGCTTTGATACGCTTTTCCAATGAATGAATTTTTTGTTGACAATCCTCTAGCTTCTGCAACAACTCTATATTGTGTTTCATCAAAAGATGATTCTCTAGTCCAAGGATATCCTTTTCTGCAACAAGATTAAGTGTATAACCTAAAAATCCATTGTAGCCATCGCCAATAAACCTCATTAATGACGAGCTATTATAGAAAGGAGGAGTGCTATTTCTGCTAGGATCTTTGGGATATAGCTTTCCATCTAACCAAAGATCAATATTCTTCTTTCCTTCAAACCTCAGTATATGTTTCATAGACTCTGTAACCGTGATAGATTTTGTTCTCTTTCTTATCGGTTCATACTCACTGTCCAACTCAATATGAAGATGATAGAGAGGTCTTTTATGAGAGCTACAGAGATCATTAGATGATTGATCCATAGCTGAGTTACAGAGATCATTGGGTGATTGATCCATAGCTAAGGATATGATTAGAAGCAAGAACGAAAACAAAGAAGAGACTAATAAGGAGGAGAAAAAAAGAAGAGAGAAACGATGGAGAAACGATGGAGGGAGGCAATCGAGTATCCACCAAAATTCAAATTGAATATTACTTTTCACTTTAATGAGGAGAGGTAAGATCTTCATTATGACAACCTTGCCAACTTTATGGCGACCTAGATTTCTAGGTTTGATGTGACCACGAGAATATCACGACAATGACTTATTAACGAATTTTGATATTTTAACTTACCAAAATATAAACCTTTTAAAAATTCTATAAAATGATTTTATTTCGTAAATTGTTTTCTCTCTCTAGGATCTCTTACAGGGCATTTTCGAGACCTCAAAACTCCCCTAATGCTACTGATCTGAAATGTCTTGGCCATGCTAGAATATGATTAGTACTTAGTACTAAATAGCAAAATTTGAAAAAAACTTGCTCGTTGGAGTGTGCATATCTTCTTGGTGAGTTGTGTGACAATTTGGTCTTGTCTTCAATGACATTTCCTATCTTTTTTAGGCTATAATCATGCCTGACAGTAGTGATAGAAGCAACATTCTACATATCAAGAAACTTGAGGGTGCACATAACTTTGCTATATGGTAGAAACAATGCTACAATATCTTGGTGTAGAAGAAACATGTGAAGCCTATTAAGACTTAGGGGATACGATCAATAGACATAGAGCTAGAAGGCTGGGATGATTTGGATGAGCTTGCACACTCTACGATTGAGCTTTTAGTCGTGCAGACTCTTTGTTATTCAACATAGAGAAGTTGGATTCTATCTATGCTATATGGATAAGACTTGAGGAGTTGTATGCTCAAAAAAATGATGCTAGCAAGGTTTACTAGCTAAAGAAGTCAACGGATCTTCGATGAGGAGGCTACACCTATCCCATTGCATGTCATGACCCGTGTATAAAGGAAGCAAGCCAACATATCACTACCAGGTCCTAGTAATCTTGACGCAGCCTCGATAGGAAAGAAGAGCCGTAGGCGAAGGAAGAAGAGACTCGAAGCTAAATTCATGCTCAAAACTGAGAGTGCTATAACGCTACCTGCTGGAAAGAAAGTCATCGATGCTGAGGCAGAGATATCAACCCCAAAGATGGATCAAAAGGGGAGTGCTAAGGTCAGAGAGTACCCAACCCAAAGCGCCAACTAGAGGCCATTGAGAAGGTGAAGAAGTGGGCAAAGGAGGCCCAAGAACACCTAAAGGATGTTGACCCCATCTTAGAAGACGAGATCGAGGATCTCTCCAGCATAAGCACGCCAGTCTCACCCCCTCGACCAAAATCAAGAGATGCGAGTGTGCCACAAGCAGTATCGCTTAGGCAAAGGCTTAACACTACGGGCTAGCAAATCAATCACGGCCATTGGCTAGGACAATCCGAAATAGGAGAAAGTCGAGCAGCCAACGACCTCCTCACCACTCTAGTGACCACCCCTATGACGCTAAGCCTGGGAGATTTGCTTAGGCAGCATCTGACCTTATGGCAAGACTTGAAGGAGTGGGTTGAAGGATCATGAGAGCACGCTGCTATTGCAAACCTACAAGAACATGAGGTAGAGACGCAGATACTGAGTTTGACGTTGCACTCCATGCCTAAGTTCTTACACATTAATGCTTTTTGGGAAGGCACCGAGATGCATGCGGTCTTATTGATCTTAGCCCTAGGCGACAACAAGGAAAGGATTGTAGACACAGGGGTGAGAGTTAGTGTATTGATCCATGCAGTGCTCCAGACTTGGGGTAACACACCTATCAAGACTGCTAGGTTCAATGCCACATTAGCTAATGGAATGAAAGTGAAGCAATTTGGGGTGCTAAAAAATTGGCCAATGAAAATCGTAGGAGTCCAATTCTCAGTTGACTTTATAGTCATAAAGAGAGTGGACTACGATATCCTATTGGGCCGACCTTGGATGCGCAATGCCAAAGTGATCGAAGATTGGGGGAATGGTCTCATCTTCCTAGGCAATAGAACAAAAGCTATAAGGATAGAAATGGACTCTTGGAAGACTACACCAGTCGACCTCGATGCCATTTTCATGATGCTTAAGGGTGATGCTCAGATCAAGAAATCCTAAAGGCCCTCGACTAACCCATAGTCATTGTAATGAAGAAAAATGGAAATATTAGAGTGTGCATCAATTACAAGAAGGTGCATGCTGCCACTAAGAGGGACAACTACCCATTGCCGTATACCAAGCACATGCTCGAGAGAGTGGTGGGCAAAGAGGCCTACAGTTTTCTAGACGGCTTCTCTAGATACAATTAGGTGCAAGTGCATCTTGACGATAGGCATAAGACTGAGTGGGATATCTTTGCTTACATAGTCATGCCCTTTGGATTGACTAATGCTCCAGCCACCTTTCAATTCCTTATGTGCACTATATTTAAAGACATGCTTAGGAAAGAGTTAGAAGTCTTTGTAGATGACTTGTGTGTTCACTCGACCTAGAGAGAACACTTAGACAAACTCCAAGCACTCTTTGAACAGTGTCACCTATATCGTCTCTCTCTCAATTCCTTAAAGTGACAGTTTTGGGTAAAGTACGAATGCATCCTAGGGCACGTGGTATCGAAGAACGGCATTGCCACAGACTTTTTGAAAGTTAGGGTCATTGTTGATCTTCCACCCCCAACCAACTATAAGGGATTTCAATGCTTCTTGGGTCATACGAGGTATTATCGACGGTTTGTGTTGAATTATGCATTGATTGCTAGACCTCTGTACAAACTGTTGATTATATTCGAATGGACTAAAGAATGCCAACGCGCATATGCGGAATTGAAAAAGGCTCTAACAACATCACCGATTCTACGAGCCCCATATTGGACCATTACCTTCCACGTGCATATTGATGCTTCAAAATTTGCTGTGGGGGAAGTGTTGTGCCAACATGGCGAACATAATCTTGACTATCCAGTGAGCTTTGCTAGCAGACAACTCACTGAGACCGACATGAACTACTCGATGATAGAAAGAGAAGGTCTTGCCATGGTATTTTTCGTGAAGAAATTTCAGCATTACTTATTAGCCATGCCTTTCACTTTCTTTGTGGACCATCAAGCCTTTCTATATTTAGTAAACAAACCTTATGCTACATGAATCATAGCTCCATGGCTCCTTTTGCTTTTAGAATTTGACTTCTCCATGGTTGTACGAAAAGGAAAGCAGCACTACATGGCCGACCACATGTCATGCATCCCCATAGGAGAGGCCACTAGACAAGGCATTGTCGATGAGTTGCCAGATGTGTACTTGTTTAGCCTATCTAGCGAGAGAGATTTATTTCAAGTCGACTTGATGCCATATTAGGCAAACAACATAGTCCAAGTGCTTGAGCATGGACTACTTGAATGATCAATAGAGAAAGCCCGACTTAGGCGACTTATCCTCAAGATCCAACCCTATCAGTTGATAGCATGCCAGCTATATAGGCTAGGGCAAGATGGATTGTTGCATAGATGCATATGCGAGCATGAGATGCACGATGCACTCTTAGAGACACATAGCGGAATTGCTAGAGGATACTCTAGCGCAGATATGTTAGCCCATTAGTCCTGCGACACATTACTCGCAAGCCAAGTACTTCATTGTAGCCATTGATTATCTAACGAAATGGGCAGAAGCAAGAGCTACGAGAAAGAATGACGCTAGAATGACTGCCAAGTTCCTATGGGAGTAGGTAATCTCACGATTTGGCTGCCTCATCGAACTGGTTAGTGACCAGGGCACACACTTCATTAATGAAGTGATTGTGCATCTTCTATCCACCTTTTTAATTATCAATCGAAAATCCTCGCCATACTACCCTCAGAAAACGGCCAAGCAGAATCCACGAATAAAATTCTAGCAAATGTCTTGACCGAGGTAGTCTCTGCTTTGCACAGTGACTGGGATAACACGTTGATGGCAGCCTTGTGGGCTTACTGCACAGCCTATAAAACGACTGTAGGCAAGATGCCTTTTAGGTTGACCTATGGAACCAAAGCAATTCTACTTGTAGAGTTCTTCGTTCCTAGCCCGAGGATCGCACCACGAATGATGGGAAGGGAAGGAGACATGGACGGAACGTCTAGTTAAACTCGAACGCCTCTCGGAAACTCGACTTCTAACTACCCATACGGTCATATGCGAGAAAGCACGACGCAAAAGCTAGTTTGACAAGCATGTTAAGTAGTGCGACTTTGAATGGGAGACTTAGTGCTCTTGTACTCCATTAAGGGGCATAAACAAAAAATGAAGTTTAAAGGTCTAGGGCCTTTTAAGGTTCGTACCATCAACCGAATTGGTAATGTTGAACTCGAGACTTTGGAAGGCAAGGGTATAGGCTTCTTCAATGGTAGTCAAATCAAGAAGTAATACCCTCCCACGCATCCTCTGCATGAACCACCAATGTTAGAACCCCCTGTCAAGGTACGAGTAGCGACAATCATAGAGATTGACGATGAAAATGAGGAAACCATAGAACCTACTTACCTCTACATCACGATCACTACCAAGCAAACATGCACTTTCACTGCCTTGATTGATGAGGGAGTAGACTTCAATGTCTTAACCCACGATCATTGGACCCACATTGGCAAACCACAATTATAGCCCACTACCGCCAAACTAAGCCCATGTGGGGGACCGACCATACACACTCCTAGTGAAGTGCAGGGCCGTAGTTTCTATCAAGTCTGAGAGCATACTAATGATCTTTTATGTGTTGCCAAACACTAAAGATGCAAACAGGGAGTCGCTACTAGGTCGAATCTTTTAAAAGCAAGCTCACTACAATGTCGATTATGAGTCACAGCGTATCCACCTAGCCATTGGCAATGTCTGCATAGTAACAGCTTTCAGTAAGGGCTGCACGAGTCCTACAAGATTCGCAAAGCCACCGATAGAAACACCTACATCCAAGTCTAAGGAGGGGGGTTGTGACTTGTTACAACCCACCAAGCCTCTATGCCAGCAACCCGCTAAGGCCAAAGGCAATGCCCATGAATCCTAGTTCAAATGTGTACCTAAGTATCATAGCATGTCACCGAGGAGCATTCGGTCACACCTTTGTAAGGCTAAGAACACAACTTGAAAACCTAGGAGGCCAAGACAAAGCTACAGACAATGACGTACGATCAAGTCATGATGGGTTCCTAAGACCCTATTGCAAGCGCAAGGCTATTATGAGGGTAATGCCTGGATATATCTAGCCATACAACATGTCAAGGCCTAAAGCCGCATAAGCCTCAAGACACCAAGCCCATAGACTCGCAACTGATTATGCCCATGAAGACTGACCAAGTTTATTGGAAATCTCAGCCTACTACTTCCAAACCCATACCACGTAACTCTACCAAGACTCAGGAAGCCACATTCGCAAGTAGCAATGCCCCATTAGCAGTCTAGTCCCAGCCTGTTGTGCAAGGGACCCAACCGCAATCTCAAGAACAATCGAAACTGCAACTATCTGTTGCCAAACTCCCTAGTTCTATCAAATCCCAACCACCCACATGCCTTAGACCCTCCTATGAGTGGAAATCATTCTTGACACTGGCTGCAGATCTAGCCCAAGGCACATGGGATGACATGATTACTTACCTTAGATGCTTAGATACCACATTCATGTCATTGGCTTTGAGCTATGACCGCTTGGACTTGGACCTGTTGCAAGAGCCCTTAGCAATCGAAGTTTGTATGATGCCTTGTTCATGGGACACATTCGAATTTGCATTCGTCAAAGCACCCCACTCAGCTCTGCAGAGTTACTCAGCATTGAGATATCTAGAGAGCAAGCCATCAAACAGTGTCTCATTACGTCATATGATAAGCGAGCTACTTCTGCTATCACTGACCAAGAAATCAAGGAGCTGAAATAGCTTGCTGAAATCGAATCCCCGTTCTTACGAAATTGGTACGCTCTTCGCTTGCAACGGAAACTCGAAGGATTCCAAATAATGACCAACACTAAGCAGCAATGCGCAATCAAGACATCGGACTATGACCCAACCTATGTCGCTCCAACCTCATATAGGGTGTTAACAACTATTTGTGGCCGACCCACGAGCACATCAAAGGACAGATCGCCTCCTGACCGAGGAAGTGTTACATATTGCTAGCCTTATCAATTCTAATGACTTCCTAATGGATGTCCTTACTTACATCACACACGTAGGCAACCGACCCTTCGATTTGGACCGCGAGGCTCAGTTGGAGTATAGTCCAGATTTTGGAGTGTCCACAACCTTGAGGAGGTGGTAGCCAAGGAGGAGGTTGCAAGAAGAGTGGTGGAATAGCGTAACCTCTCGAAGTACGTAGAGAAGTTTGCGCAGGAGTCTAACCACAAAAAGTGTGTGGAATTTCTAAGAACGTATAACCTCGATCAAGAATGCGAAACAGTGATTGTGGGAGGAGGGGAGAACCTTGATCAAGAATGCGAAACGGTGATTGTGGAAGAAGGGGAGAATGCTAAATAGGTGTAGGTGCCAAAAAGATGAAGAAAGAGGAGGAAACAAGAAAAGGCGAAATTGCAAAAGGCTCATAGGGAGTCCAAAAAGGTCCAGGAGGAAAGAAGAAGAAAGCATGAAGAGGAGGAGGAGTTGAGAAAAAAGGAGGAGGAAGACATGGCCCTCACCACATGAAGTCCATTGAGCAACAGTCCAGGTTGGACGAGCCGGAACCCGTGAACCCAATCAGAGACAAAGGGCCAAGCTCAAGCGCCCATGTGCTAGAGTTCATGCGACCTGCGGTATAGAACAATAAAGTTGACTCGATGACCTAGGGGCTTTAAGTCCACCCAGGGATGAGGGACATGGCTCAAGTACTCATGTACCCGAAGTCATACCGCATGTGGTCATCGAAGGCAAGGGCAAGGCTCCCATCCATCCCATCCCGCCCCTCTTGGTGCCCACTAGCGAAGCAACCAGTCTCACTCCAAGTATCCTGGCCAACGTCGATGTAAACAGTTTTGTGGCATGGATGCAGTATTTCATTAATAAGGAACTAGACCAAGGAAAAACTGTGGAGACTACGACCACTAGGCAGAATAGACCGGCCACAAATGCCGAGTCTAGGTAGGATCGGAAACACCAAAAGGTGGAAGCTTTGACCACTCCAATCCCTACTACTATAACGCCACCAAAAAACTATGATAAATATATTGTTGAACTACTCTCTTAGCCAAAGAAGGCAAAGGAGGAAATAAAAAAGGCGGTGGCTGAGTTGGAAGCAGAAAAGGAGTCGGTGGCAACCTTCCAGCTTGAAAAGACGATTAAAATAGCTATCCAACAAAAGGAGATCTTTGATCTAAAACAAGAACTAAAGGCCAAAGATGACAAGGAGGAAAGCTGGCGGCAACGGCTTTAATAAGAAAATCAAGAGCTAATGGAAATGCAAAGAGAATATAAACTTTTAATCATGCAACATGAAGATTTGGCAGCAAAAACAAAACGGATCGTATGAGGCATGGAAGAGTTTGCCACAAGGGAAGAAAAAAGGAAGTAAGAAGAGGAGCAACACCACAGAGAGATGGAAACCATGACCGAAAAGTTAAGCCTTGAAAGAAAAGAGCAAAAGAGAATGAGCAGGGAATTGGAAGTCCAGGAGCAGAGACTCATGGCCTTGGTTCAAAGACAAGGAGAAAGCATGGAGGAGATGAAAAAGAGAGCCAAAGAGTGGGTATGCCAAAATGAATAAAGAGTGAAGACCTTGGCGTGTCGCCTAACTCTCGTGGAAAAAGAGGAAGTCCTAGTAGAAAGCAGAGCAAAGACAACCCAAGTGGGCTTCAATACTCAACAACGAGCTTTCTTGAATACTTTGATGGATGCCACTCACACGAAATAAGGGAAGTCCCTTGAGGTGGTAAACAAGAAGCTGAGCATAGCATGTAGAGCTTTGCAAGTAGGGCTACACATGCCACCACAACCCGTTGTAGTTAGGTTGAGCCTTGATGAACAACACAAGTACATGTTGTTGACCGGCATGACCCCCAAAGATTGTTGCACTGGGGTTTGTAGAGGAGGTACATCAAGAAGATCGCCAAAGGGGTGAAGCTGAACTGCAATTTGACATAGGCATATTCGAAGAAGAAGTGATCCCACAACCCCCTTCACCCCACTCTAAAGAATAGCAGCAGTTAACAGACACATTCGTGGAAAGAAAAATTGTCCTGAGGGAAAAGAGAAAGAAAATGGTGGAAGAAGCAAGACAGAGATTGAGGGCCAAACCTATGGCACAGCCGTCCGCACCTCTTCCACCATGCCCACGTGACCTACCGGCCAGCTTCCATACATAACTCGTAGTCTAGGAGAGACAAAAAAAAGAGAAATAGCCTTTTAACTTCAGCTTCCTCCTCCCCAATGGCCTATGTAGAGTCCTTCCCCTTAAAGTAGTGGAAGAGGTGATCGGCGTTGGAAGCCGGCTAGGCAACCAATGGCTGGAAGAAAGAGAGAATAATCCCACCCTCTAGGGCACCAAGGATGCAGAGTTTTGACAAAATAAGGTTTTTGAAGTGCCTCAGTCTGTGCCCAGATATGAGTGCCAACCACTTTGCCGGAGATGCATTTGCGATGACAATGTGTTCTTTTGGATGGCTTATTGTAATACCCTCCCCTCTGAGAGAAACAACCCCAACTTCATGGCATATCCTCATAGGGTAGGAGTAGATTTTGATACAAACATCCATGGTTGGTACAATGTCCCCATCATATATAACCCTTGTACTACTACCTTAGCACAAGCCCTCACTTTTACCTTAGACAGCCTAGCTGCTACCATGACCCACTTCATTGCTGACTTCCCTCCTGTCTCGATCCCGCCTTCATTACCATACGCAACTACCTTAGGCTATTAAAATCTTACTTAAGCAAGATCCCACCTCGACAGAACGTGGTCTCTCCCCACTCTTTTTTGATCCTAACGCCATAGATAGGTGCGTAATGACCCGCTTAATGATGCGAGCCAGGCTTCTATCTTCCTTATGTGTAGCTATTCTTGAGGATATGAGTGACAACCAATTCACCCATTGTAACCACCCATTCCGCTCCACCACCTCTCTCCATGTCCGCTTGAATCTTAAGGGTTACATACAAAGCTGTAAATTTTTGAGTCACTCCATTAAATCCCCTTCCCCACCACATTCTAATGATGATAACTAGCAATTAGCTACTGTCCAAATCATGTAACTCATCATGAAAAAAAAAGAGAGAAGAAAAGAAAAGCAAAGAAAAGAAAAGAGAAGGCCAAACACAAAGATAACAAATAAATAACAATGAAAGGAGCACCCGACACATCCAAATACTATTCGCGACACATAGCTCACAATCATTGCACCTAGGGGTCCTCAAGCTAGGCATGTCCGGTGGCCTTGATCGGTTGGCTCTGTTCCTAACCCCCTAGTCATTTTGGACTCCTCACTTCATGCTTAGGGCACCTCAAGGGTAGGACATACCTAGGGAGGTAACACTCGCCTATGGTTAGACCTGTGACCCTAAGCTACACACACCGCACCTCCCTTCACATAAATGAGTTCCTCAAGTGTGGGACATCACTCAAACTTGCCTTGTGGTTAGTTGCTTGTGGTTAGACCCAGCTTTCCGTCTCACCAGTATGAGCACAAAGCATTGCACAGTGAGGTAAACACTCCCCTTAGGTAGAACATTTTCTCCTTTCAAGTACAACAAGATATTGCAAACCACCAACTTCGGAGGCCCCCATCATCCACTCGACATACCTTGGGTTCTCCATCCAAATCATTACCAAAGCTTCCTAATCAATGGAGTCCACATGTGGCCCTATCATTACCCCACCCTTCCACAACAAAGAGCTCGAAGTGCCATGGGACTAGCACCCATCTTGGAGGGGGGTAATGTTAACCTCAATTCGAGATAGCGGAAATATGAAGCAAAGAGTGGAAAAATGACAAAAAAAGAGCAAAGACGCAGAGGCGACCCTTAAAGCTAAGCTAAGGCAAAAAGCGCAATTTTAAATGGAAGGCACATAAAAAAAACTCTAAAAACTCTTGTAAAAGAGCGTCAAGCTCCCTCCTGTGCCATTTATAAAAGAATAGACGGGTGTGGGCTTAATGCATGAGGCAAGAAGAGGGAAATAGGAAAAATGACCTTGCCAGAACGGCCAGTCATGTAAGAAGGGATGAGTGCCCATCGGATTTTAGGGCTTGTATCTAAAGGTCAAAAAGTGAATGGAAGCTCATTCTTTAGTGTGTGGCTAACAGGAGCCATCTCTTCTTCTCTTCACCTTGCTTGTGTGTGTGCTCTTGAGAGAGGGAGTGTGAGGGAGTGAGTGTGTGGGAGTGAGGGATCAAGAGGGTGAAGCTCTTCACCATCTCCTCTTCTCTTATTCTTTTCTCTTCTCTTCTCTTCTCTTCTCTTCTCTTTTCTCGCGCGCACGCACCTATGGTGGATGGAGCTCGATGGAGGAGGCTTGAGGATGCTTGAGCTAGCATCTAGGATTGTGGAGCTACCGGTGTGTGCGAGGGAGGAGGCAACTCATTTTGGCATTGAGGTAAGCTCACTACATTCATAGGTTCAAAGGCGTGTTGATGAAAAAATCCTTATCCACAAAATAGTGTTGATGAAGCGTTGGCTTGAATTTGTAGGTAGTAGAGAACCATCAAGTGAACTTATCCTCCCCTAAGACCTGACCCATAAAATAGAAGTAGACATCAACAATCAAATAAAGGGAAAACTGTTGCTTAAGCCTTGCTAGGGAGACGACTGCTAATGCCTTAAAAGGTTTTCCACTTGGGCCCCAATGACTCCTCCCTCTTTAGATTATGAACTCGTAGGCTCTCTTAGAGGTCCTTCTCCACTCTTTGCATGCCCAGGAGGTTACCTCAAACCATAGATACAAACTCAAAAACCATGGGATCAACCACCATCTTTTGTGCCTTTCCTCCAATATTGTTTTCCCTTCCACATAGCAAGTTGCACGAAACCATATTTGTTTGCATGTCTTTTAAAGCGATGGCAATTGCATGGCCAAAGGTTAAAATGGTGGATACGATACCCACGGTCCTGGAATCTGTCTCGGAGTGTCCGGCTTGCATGTTGTTTGAGCTTTCCCATGGCGGAGAAACATTTTCCCACCTCTAACACTCCCGCGGGCGAAACAGAAGACAAGGAGCTAAGGAAGTCGGTAAGCTTCACGGTACGTCAAACGAGGACACACGAACAGGAAACCGCACGTAGAGAAGGAGAGGCCCAGGAGACAGAGCCTCAAGAAATAGAGACTCCGAGAGAGACTCCGAGCGTTGTTCTGCTCATCGAAGGCGGTACGGAACCGGCTGGACCCCAGGAGACAAAGGAAGAAGTGGATGGCTACAAGACAGCAGAGAATATAAGCATCACAGAAGATAAGGAAGCGCTTGAGTTGCAGGAGGCAAACGAAGAAGAGGATGTCGACAAGACGGCAAGTAATATAAACATCACAGAAGATAAGGAAGCGCTTGAGTTGCAGGAGGCAAATGAAGAAGAGCATGGCGACAAGAGAGCAAGTAATAGAAGTATCAAAGAAGACAAGGAAGCGCCTGAGTTGCGGGAGACAAATGCAGACAAGGATGACCACAAGGTGGAGCAGAACAGGAAGAGGAAGCATTCAGCAATAGCAGATGGCGATCAGCACAAGAAGGCGGATGAAGACGCTAAACACAGGAAAAAACATCGATTCGTTTATGGAAACTATTATCACTACTACGGCTACCGGGTAAATAAAAGTTGATGGTTATGTCGCAACTTAAGAATGCCCTTGCTTTGGACTGTCATTGTTACCTCCATCAACATGCAGATGCTGAAGGGCTCAACCGAAGATCCACGATTGCACTTCTTCCACAAAGACTGGTTTGAAGGGAAGGACTGCCTCGACATTGGTTGCAATGCAGGAAACCTGACCATTGCCATCGGTAGGCTCATCATGGATTTCAGTTCACTAATTTTCTTACTGAACCACAGCCATGGTTCTGATGCCAACACATGCATTGCGGACAAATTCAAAACTAAACCACGTAGAACCATTGAGTAGATATCTCAGAAGTAACATATTCCTTACCTAGGGCTATTGGGTGCAACTTTCTACATGTTTCTTTGCTCAATTCAAGTACACTTTCATAACCACCAACCCTTTATTGGTAGGGTTAGGTGTGTAGAGTGTTGAGGTTCGGCTTCCGTGCAGTGCATTAGAAGCTTGAATAAGCACGTATTTCCAAAATTTAGTTGTCCTTAGTATGAATGCCTCATGTTTTCTTTCTAAAATTACACCCTCGAGTCCAGAAAATGCTTCACATGTGGCCATATGCCAATTTCACTCATTTGATTGGCTTACATGACTTCTAGAATTGATCACTTGGTATTGAAATGCCACTTGCTTCTTACTTCTAACAAGGACAGTGAGAGAATTGGCCTTTTCCATAGTTGAAGGTCAAATTGTGATGTCCCCTACGTTGTTGACGATAAAATTGTTGGAAATCTTGAGCTTGGGCTAGCTTGAAAGAAAGAATAAGAATGATCTTTTGCCATATAGTTATCATTTGAATTTAGAATATATTGTTGCAATGCCTTCTAATTGAGTGGAGGTTGTGTTAGCATTTGAGTCATCCCCTGGACAGGCTGTATTAGGGTTTCTGCACAGTTAGGGTTTGGTATAGTAGACAGATTACAGAGGACACGTCAGCAGTCGGACAACAGACAGAGTACAGTGCCATGTCAACGGCCAACTACATCAGCAGACTGCGCAGGTGCCACGTGGCAGCCTACAGTGAAGTCGGACAGTTTTCTAGGCATTATTTTATTGCAGCCGGTTGCATTAAATGCAGTCGACTTGTTTATTTTATGCCTTTTATTTCTGCTTTATATAGCAGTCCTCCAACACATTGTTGGTATATTATTCAGTGATTTCAGATTTTGATCTTGAGATCTGTTGGTTGAGACAGACTGTGCTCGGGTTGATGGAGATCGAGGTCATAAAGTCGGAGACCTACGTAGATATTTCCTCTGCTCCCTTGTGTATTTCTGCACTCTTATACATCATACTACACCGCATATTTTGTGCGTTTACACCGTTTCCTTTTCTCTCTCTGTGTTCACTCTCCCTTAGTCTTTGTTCTACGCTTCCGTATTGCTGCACTCTGACATGGTATCAGAGTGGTGAAGATGGATTGACTGAGGGCTGAACCTATCTGAAGAGGAGATTTCAGCGTGACACAAGGTTGTGTTTCCAGGATTTGAGGGCGAGCTGGAGGGCTGCGCACGGGATCAAGGCTGAAGCGAGAGTGGGCGTGTGGGAAAGGAGTCTAATCGGTGAATTTGCTACAGGTTATTGTTTTTTCGAAGAGGAGAAAGGCTGTGTTTGAGGCCTTCCATTGCAAATTTTACCTTTTCATCGCCTCTGGTGGGTGAAGAAGGTTTGGGTAGCAGAGGAACCAGTCCTAGGAGGCTGTGTTTTCATAGTCAGAGGGGGCTGCTTTTGCGTTTGTGCAGGCATTGCAGGTTAACATGTCTACAGAGGCTGATTTGGAGTTTCAGACAATCATGGACAAGAAGGTGCTTATCCTACCGGCTCTTCAATGGATCAAAAGCTTGATGGTGACAATTACGCATCTGGCGGGTGATGATGTTGGCCATTTTAGAGTCTTATGATTTGGCAGAACTGGTGATGGAGGAGATTAACAGGCCCTTGGTGAGGGATGAGTCCAAACTCTCTTCCAATGTTTGTGCGGAGTTGACCAAGGCTCAGTCTCATTGAGACAAACTGAATGCCAGGATTCAATCTTTTCTGTTTCTGTCTTGCACCATAGCCGTGATAGCTCACATCGAGCGCTTGACGGTGGCTCGTGAGATACGGTTGGAGCTCGACCAGATGTTCAACTGGATGACTCTGATGAAGAGGGTTTCTTTGGAGGTGCAGATGCGGACTTTGTTCGTGAATAAGTCTTCCTTGCTTCGGGAACACATCAACAAGCTTCGGCAGCTTTAGATGCAGGTTCAAAATACGGGGAAGCCTATTTTCTCCGAAGACATGGCGATTACTTTACTATCCCAGTTGCCGCCACGATTCGGTACTTTTTATTTCGCTCTTATTGCTTCAGGGCGGGAGTCGACTCTTCGGTGGGAAGAGTTGGCTCTTATGGTCTTGGACCAGGAGGAATAATTGAAGGGACAGAATGCTTCTAAATTGGAGGCATTGGTTGGTCAAGCCTCTCAAAAGAAGGGGAAGGACCAAAAGAAGGAGGAGGAGGACAACAAATCCAAGAAGGACAAGGAGAAGCAATCGATTTGCCATATTTGTGGAAAGACCGGTCACTGGAAGGAGGATTGCTCCGACAAAGACAAGAAGGATACCAAGAAGAAGGACAGAAGGACTTTGGAGCGGTGGCTGCACCCTCATCAGCTGCTTTTCTACACTTACTAGTCATTGAGGACTCTACCAACAACTTTTGATGCTGTGATGACAGCTCCCCAGGCTCGAGAGTGGATTGTGGACATTGGTGTCTCACGGCACATGACTCCTTCTTCCGTTGGTATTGCCCATTTGTGACCTTCGCGTGGGCAGATTTTCATTGGAGATAGCTCTTCTGTGTCTATTGCTGCACGGGGTGAGATGCAACTTATTCTAGATGGACGTGGTGGTACCCACACCTCTGAGGTGTTGCATGTGCCAGGATTGGGATATCATTTACTTTCGGTTCATAAGATTTGTGCTCTTGGTCTCTTGGTGGAATTTGATAGTGATACTATTCGAGTCCTTGATCGTGGATCGAGGAAGGTTTTCTCTGCAGGGTATGAGGAGAATGGAGTCTACAAATTGAAGTCTTCTTCAGCTCTTACTTCTCAAACACAGTCCGAGCTATGGCATGCTCGGTTTGGCTACCTGAACTACGAGTATTTTCGGAAGGCGTCGCGAGGGTCGTTTGTTTGAGGCTTGCCGGCCATAGTGGTGAGCCATCAGCCATGTGTCTCTTGCATTCGTGGGAAACTGCATTGGGATACGATTCCCGATAAAGCTTCTAGGAGATCTACTTTACCCATGGAGCTTGTATCTACGGATCTTTGTGGCCCGATGAGGACTGAGCCTCTGAAAGGGAGCTTGTACTTCATGTTGATCGTAGATGACTATAGCAGGATGACTTGGGCCTATTTCTTGACTTTGAAGTTGGAGGCTTTTTCTCATTTCAAGGATTGACTTCTCTTTGAGGAGAACCGTTCTGGCTGGCGACTGAAGACCTTGCGTTCAGACAAGGGAGGTGAATTTATGTCTAATGTTTTCATATGTCTTACAAGTCCATTCTCTGGCAATGAATTGCGAAATTGCTGATTTCATGCTGCAAGAAAATTTGGGTGTTGAGAACATTCCCCAAGAGAATGGCATTTTGGAGCGGAAGAACCAAAGTGTGATCGAGATGGCATGCACCATGGTGGAGCACTGACAGACACCTCAGTTTCTGTGGGCCGAGGCAGTGGCTACCACAGCTCACATCCTTAATCGATCTCCCACTTCGGCCGTTGACATGATGACACCTTTTGAGGCTTTACTTCGGGACTAAGCTTGATGTCTCTTATTTCAGGATCTTTGGGTGTGACGCTTATGTGCACATTTCGACGACGCAGCGTGATAAGTTCGAGGCAACTTCCCAATGGCAGGGTTTTGTTGGCTATAGCTCCCAATCCCAAGGTTATCGTTTGATTGATCCCGTCAAGCGGGATGTCTACACGAGTCCGGATGTGCGGTTTGTGGAAGTATTGGCCCCATAGAGGGGTGTGAGGAGCTCTCTGTCCTTGGAGATCTAGGGGAGAGTTGGGCTCCCGAGACAGTTTCTTTGGAGCCAGAGCCTCTTGATGGAGATTCTTCTTCGGATTCAGAGTCTTCTCTTCTACCGGCCACCCCTGAGGAGCTTCCGCCAGTGGATGTTCCTGAGTCTTCAGCTGATGGAGAGCGACGGGGAGAGGTTTATCCTCCTCGTTGGGCCCATGACACCCTTCGAGATTCAAGGATCGAGGGGTTCCCTAAGGAGTGGGAACCGCAGGATGAACCGCGGAGGTCATGGAGAAACCAGGCACATTCTTCAAAGCTTGTCTGCTCCAACTATTGTTTACTGACCCGTGTTATGCAGGATTGAGAGCCCACTTCAGTGAAGGAGGCTTTGCAGTTTGATCATTGGCAGAAGGCCATGGAAGCCGAGTTGGAGGCTATTGAGAGGAATGGCACTTGGTCTCTTGTGCCTCGTCCCTCTCACAAGAAGGTGATTGGTGTCAAGTGGGTCTTCAAGGCCAAGTATCTTAGCGATGGTTGTTTGGACCATCACAAGGCTCGTCTTGTTGCTAAAGGTTTTGCTCAGTGTCCCGGTATTGATTTCTGTGTACTTTTGCCCCCATTGCTTGTATGGCGACTATTCGAGCTGTTCTTGCCTTGGCTGGCCATAGGAGATGACCTGTTTATCAGTTGGATGTGAAGTCGGTCTTTCTGAATGGTGATTTGCAGGAGGAGATCTATGTTGAGTAGCCTCTTGGCTTTGGATCCTCGGATGGGAAAGTTTACAGGTTGAAGAAGGCCTTGTATGGTCTCAAGCAGGCTCCACGTGCATGGAACGAGAAAATTGACTCGTTGCTTCAGTCGAAGTTGGGATATCGGCGCTCCAAGGTATCCGCAGCTTTATGTGCACACTTCCGAGGTTGGTCGTGTGTTGTTTGTGTTATATGTTGATGATTTGATTTTGACAGGGTATCATGCACAGAAGGTCCAAGAGACCAAGACAGCTTTACATCAGGCATTTGAGATGACGGATTTGGGGCTTCATTTCTTCTTGGGTCACGAGATTTATCAGTCTCAGAGGGGGATTTTCATCTCTTAGCAGAGGTACATTTAGGAGCTCTTGGTGACTTTTGAGATGGAGACTTGGCGGCCCATTACTACTCCTATGGATCCAAATTGGAAGGCCACTTCACACTCAGATTCTCCCTGATGGATACTTCACGCTACCGTCAGTTGATTGGATCCTTGATTTGGCTTCTCAACACTTGTGTTGATCTTTGTTTTGCTGTGGGTCTTTTGGCAGGTTCATGACAGAACCCAAACAGGTGCATTGGCAGGCTGCCCTAAGGATTCTTCGGTATTTGAGGGGGACCTCTGACTTAGGGATTTCTTATCCCGCAGGTATAGATGCTTTAGATCTGGTTCTTGCAGGTTGGAGTGACTCAGATTGGGTTGGCGATGTGGACCACTGACGGTCTACTACAGGCTACTGTTTTATCTTGGGTATAGGTATTCTCTCTTTGAGTAGCAAGAAGCAGCCCACGGTAGTCCTTTCTTCCACTGAGGCGGAGTATCGGGCTGCATCTTCCACTACATGTGAGGTTGTGTGGCTTTGGAGATTGTTGGAGGAGCTTGGCTACCCCAGACTCGTCCTACTCTTCTGCGGTGCGACAATGAGAGTTGCATTGCCTTGGTACGGAATCCCGTATTCCATGCCCGGACAAAGCACATTGGGAGAAGCTTCTAGATGGGACCATTGATGTGGAGTATTGCAAGACGGAGGATAATCTTGTAGATTTGTTGACAAAGGCGCTTCCCTAGGCTCTTCTTCGGCAGCATTCCAGATCCCTCAGTTTGATGCCTCGTCCAGGATCTGAGAGGGGGTGTTAGCATTTGAGTCATCCCCTGGACAGGCTGTGTTAGGGTTTCTGCACAGTTAGGGTTTGGTACAGTAGACAGATTACAGAGGACACGTCAACAATCGCACAACAGACAGAGTACAGTGCCACATCAGCAGACACGTCAACAGTCGCACAACAGACAGAGTACAGTGCCACGTCAGCAGCCAGCCACAACAGCGGACTGCGCAGGTGCCACATGGCAGCCTGCAGTGCAGTCAGACAGTTTTTTAGGCATTATTTTATTGCAGTCGGCTGCATTTAATGCAGCCGACCTGTTTATTTTATGCCTTTTATTTCTGCTTTTTATAGCAGTCCTCCAGCACATTGTTGGTATATTATTCAGTGATTTCAGATTCTAATCTCGAGATCTATTGTTTGAGACAGGCTGTGCTCGGGTTGACAGAGATCGAGATCATCAAGTTGGAGACATACGCAGATATTTCCTCTGCCCCCTTGTGTATTTCTGCACTCTTATACAGCATACTACATTGCAGATTTTCTGCGTTTACACTGTCTCCTTTTCTCTCTCTCTCTCTCTCTCTCTCTCTCCTCTCTGTGTGTTCACTCTCTCTCGGTCTTTATCCTACGCTTCCGCATCGCTGCACTCTGACAGGTTGTTGGTATATTGATGAAGGTTTTCTTTAATTGGCGGTCTTGCTATCAAGATTGACTTGCCCTTGAAGCGAAAGTTTCCTTGATATCTAATGAACTTTGTAATATACAAGATGCTCTTAAAAGCTTATTTATTGTAGTGTTTTAGAAATCATACTGTTATTTATGAATTTGCTTAGTTCCTTCCTATGCGGTGTTAGGACTTAATTCTCGGATATCCAATATGGCACTTGTAGCATTTAACCTTGGGCCATTTAGTGACTAGGGGTGAACATATGTGCTTAGATTAGGGTGTTTAAGTAGCTCTGTAATGGCTCAATTGTACCTTTATCTTGTGTGATCGGCACACTTGGACTCTAGGCCAATAGGATGTCATGTCCTTACATAGAAATGATGCGGGTTGGTGATGTGGAATGGTGAGCTTTATGATGCAAGCATGGCTAATCATACTAGTTTTAGGCATGGTAGTAAACCTATTTGGCTTTATAGTGGGGAGTTGAGCTTGATATCCATGCCTCTTATGTTTTCTCTCTATGTGAGAATAGTTGCAATGTGTCTTGAGTACAGGTTGAATATAGGTGGGACTTCCATATGTAGGTTTGATCTAGATTGGTGTTTTATAATTCATTGATATCAAAGTAACAATGTGCTTTGTAGCATGTGATTCAATGACATGCAAGGAAACCACTAAAAGCTCTTGGACGCACAAGCATGCCCCATTCTTTAGGGGTCCACCCTTCCTTGAAATGGGGTGATATGGGATGCTTCTAGTGAGAAAGGTGGATGTGGGGACACATGCAAGCAGATGATGGGTACAATGAAGAAATTCTTACTTTTGGAATGGTTGGTATTTGATATTGGTTAATGGCAATGGAGAGGATAATGCAAAATCTCCTCTCTTTGTTTTGTTGGTGAAATGGACCCAACAAAGTTGCAATTAGCAAGCTTGCATCTAAGCACATTAATGGAGAATGCGTGGGATTGGAGTTTCAACTACTGCCAAGTTATCCTTTGTCTTATAACACACCACATGAATAGTCTCATCCAAGAGCTTTTCCCAAATGAAATGGTATTGTATCTCAATGTGCTTTGTCCTAGTATGAAATATAGGATTTTGTGCCAAAGCAATGAAACTCTCATTGTCGCTATGAATTGTAGTAGGACTTGTTTGTGGATAGCCAAGCTCTCCCAGCAACCCTTGAAGCCACATTGTCTCACATGTATTAGAAGACATTGCTCTTTGCTCTATACTGTACCATGTAGATGATAGGGCAATTGTGGGTTGCTTCTTACTACTCCAAGAGATAGAGTAAAGCAATAGCCTTTGTTGACCTCTTGTGGTCAACATCTCCTAGGTCGGGGATCCCCTTGTGAAGATATGCTAGGGTTTGCACTGAGGAAACACAACATGTACACCAAGATTGAAACACAAAGACTCGAACAGAGATAAACAAAACTCAAACCCTAAATGCAAAACACAAAATGCAAAAACTCTCAACTTAAACACAAAGAGGAGAAACTCTGAAGTGAATGAATGCTGTAAATGAATGTGAGAGTGTACAGAATGCCGAAGGGTAGAGCAATGCAGTATTGGAGAGTGACGTCCATTGGAGATGGATCCCAAGTGTTGTGACCACTGGTGGGAGTGTTGGAGTGCTGGAAACACCAAACATTGATCACCAAAGTGTTAGGGAATTGAGGCGACAAGAAGAGAGGTGTTTGCTAATGTAGATGGCCTACTGGACAGCAAAAACGTAGGTACTGTAGTAGTCGCCTGGTGGGGGAGATGGCAATAGCTTGTCGCTTGGCACTAGATATTGTGAAAACACAGGTTGATTAGGTGCTATGATGAGACGGTAGATGGAGACCTTCAAAGGCACATCTAGGCAATCATTTCTATGTGTTGGGCAATGTGAGAGGAGTCTTCTCTACTTCTCTTCTTGGTTGGATATTTGTGTTTACAACAGCCAATCCTCTTCGCCTAGCAATGTGTGTTTCCTTTGTAATCGGATACTCCTTGTTTGTATGGTGGCTTGATGGACCCTGATTATTTGGAGGACACCTCTTATTTTTTGTTTTCCTTCCAGTAGTAGCATCTTCTTTGTTTTTTTGTAGGTATTTCTTGAAGGATATATATGGCTGGCATGTATGCTTTGGGGGATCGCATGATTTGGGATGATTTAGACAAACCACTATCCTATCTCCCTTTCTTGCTATATTCTTCTAAGGTTTCTAGTTCCCGATTTGCATTGATGGCATCTCTTGATTCGGTGCTAGTCCTATCCTCTCTTCTCGCATTCGACAAGCTAGATGGGACGAACTATCCTCTTTGGTTGTGCTGTCCAACCAGCTTGTCCGACTTGCTGCCATGTGTAACCTATTGTTTGACCTGCCACGTGTCATTTGTACTGACTGCTCCTAATGCTTCTGATGCTCCTGCGTGTCTAGGGAATGACCAATTGTCTAGCTCTAACACCCCCTCTTAGATTTTGGACATGGCAGAAGGCTAAGGGATCTAGAGTGTTGTTGGAGTAAAGCTTGAGGAAGCGCCTTTGGTAAACAAATTTGCAAGATTGTCCTCTGTCTTGCAGCAGACTAGGGAAATTGTGAGAGTGCGCAACGGAAGAACACGAACACAGAGGAGGAGAGAGAGAGAGCAGAAAATGAAGGAAGAAAATCTGCACTGACTGAAATGAATGCTGAATACACTGAAATGGATGATCAGTCCCTGCACGCAGCCCAAAGCGTCAGTGAGGGCACCAGATCAGGCTGATGATGACAGCAGCACTGAAGACGGAGGAAGATGACGGAGTCGGAGTGTGCACCTGCCAAAGGAGGAGGGAAGATGATAATACAATTGACTGCCAAGTGGGAAATGGCTATAAATAGCCAAAAAACCCAAAAACTGGCCGACCTGAAATTTGAGGCCATAAATATGTCGGACCAGCATTTAATGCTGGTAAAAATGCCAGGAATGCTCAGAAAAATCCCGGAAAGGGTGGACAATGTCCGGCAGGTGAGGCAAGCTAAAGAATGCAGAAACTGCCCCGGGAAATGCACATAAAATCCCGATTGGAGGAGAAAATGCACTAAAATGCAATAAACTGTGTGCTCTAGAATGAGCTATCTCCTCCGTCAAAACAAGTGATAGACAAGTCAGAGCTCCTAAAGTCCTCATCTGACTCAGACTGAGGCTCACAGGCAGGAGATGACAAGGCATGACAAACATGACTGCTAACACCCCCTCTCAGATCCTGGATGTGGCAGAAGGCCAAGGGAGAAACGGATCCTGGGGTGGCAAGAGGAATGCCAAGGTCGATGAAGTCCGTCGATGTAGACTGCTGCTGAAGGAGCTCCTCACGATCCTGGGAATCCCCCTCTAAAACACTAGGGGCCAGGGAATCCACAGCTGCATCACCGAGATCGTCCCCCTCTGAAAGGGATGGGGGGTACGAGGGAACCACCGGAGGAGAGGGTGGGGGATGGGAAGGAACCTGTGGAATAGAAGGTGCACAAGCGGGAACGGGTGTAGCAATATACTGCCTCGGAGGACCCTGCATCAAAGAAGGGGAATGGAGCCTGTAAAGCCCGCTCTCCTGCCAACCTGTAGATAAGACAGCTCCTGCAAGAGAATCCTCAATAACAACGGCATGCTCGGTGAAGATCACTCGTATGCCAAGCCTCGTAAGACCATAAACTGAGAGGAGGGGAAGGCCCAAATCCGGAACATGTAGGGCCTGTGAAAAGGAGCTCGAAGGTCATCCCGCACTAATAGGCACCGATAAAATGTCACCAACAGTGACTGAACCCTGTGATGGACGGAGATCTTGTAACAAATCACCTCGGGGAGTCATATGACTCGAAGCACCACTGTCCACTAACCAAGGCTGCGCAGAAGACACTGCAGCCACGGAAGAAGGATCCTCCTCCAAAGCATGGATATGAAGGAACATTGACTCATGGGTAACAACTGGTGTAGAGGTAGAAGAAGGCTCCGATGTAGATCCATCCTTCGCTCCCGGACGAAGGTGAGGGTACTTCTTCCAGCATTTCTCCTCGGGATGTGTCCCTTTCCCACAGTGTGGGCACTTCGGTCTCTCTGAATCTGAGTCAGAGCCTGAAGCACTGTCCTTCTTCTTAGCCTTTGACTTCTTCTTCTTCTTCTGTCCTCCTGAACCTGCAACAAAGGCTCTGGTGGAGTCGGATCCACTAGCACTGACCTCTCTGAGTCGCTCGTCATGCTCCAAGACAAGCGGGGATAGCTCCTTCCATAGAAGCTTCTCACGGGTCCTCGATGTAAGAAGGCTGGTGTAGAAGACATCAAACCGAGGCGATGGCAGCTGAGTCAAAAGAATCATAGCCATGTCTTCAGAAGATATCGTCCGACCGAGGGATGCAAGCTCATCCCTCATATCCTGTAATCTCTTGATGTGGTCCTTCATGAAAGGACTATCATCAATAGCGAGCATCCGCAACTTCTTTTCAAGAGATATCCAGTGGGCAAACGTCTTCTGTTGATAGAGAGACGCGAGCTTTCTCCACACGTCTGCTGGAGTCTTCAACCTGTGAACATGAACAAGGACAGAATCTTGCAAACTCAGAAAGAGGAAAGATCTGGCTCTTGAACTGAGCCGATCCCATAATGCTGCACGATCCATAGATGTCCCATCTGTGGGATCCACCTTAGGCCGGGGAATAGGAACAGAAACAAGCTCCCAAAGATCGAAGGAGTCCAAGATACACTCCACCTTGCAGGACCATAGGGAAAAGTTGGAGCCATCCAACCAGTCCTCTTTGGGCAGCTAAGGAAGTACGGGTACCTGTATAGGGGGTACCAAAGGCTGCATCTTCGGCCCACTGGAAGGGGCTCGCCAAGATACATGAATAGAAGGGGGACGGGAAAGAGGAATAGACTCCGGACGATGGTCCTCGTGATAGAAATCACGCCTCCGTTCAGATGAGTGTCGAGACAAAAGCTCGTCATCTGAGTCATCAAAGCCTGTAAACTGATGAGACATCTTCCAATCTGCAAAACACCAAAAAAAGTTGTGCCGATGTCGAAATATGACCAGCAATGTGGTCACCAACCACCAAGACGCAGGCTGAGAATGACTACAAACACCTGTATCTGCAAAACGCAAAGATAACTGATGACGATCACCAGAAAAGAGACCACCAGCACCAGGAAACAGCCAGGAAAGGAGTCGCCAGCAGGAAATGTGCCGCCTGGAGTGGAAGCGACCAGCAGAACAGCAAAACGCAGCCTGTAGATGAGTCGCCCAGCAGAAGGAGGGACAGCCTGGTGGAAAACGCAGGGTTGTTGCGTCGCTGGATGACGTGGCAGCCTCTGTAGACAGCGTGGACAGAAAACGCAGGCTGAAAAGCCTCCAGAAGAAGTTGCCTGGCAGTTGTTGATCAGATGGCAGCAGCAGTAAGGTATCTCACTCCTGAGGGTATGTCCTCCGTGCTCTCAATCAGGCTCTGATACCATGTGAGAGTGCGCAACGGAAGAAGAACACGAACATAGAGGAGGAGGAGAGAGAGAGCAGAAAATGAAGGAAGAAAATCTGCACTGACTGAAATGAATGCTGAATACACTGAAATGGACTGATCAGTCCCTGCACGCAGCCCAAAGCGTCAGTGAGGGCACCAGATCAGGCTGATGATGACAGCAGCACCGAAGACGGAGGAAGATGACGGAGTTGGAGTGTGCACCTGCCAAAGGAGGAGGGAAGATGATAATACAACTGACTGCCAAGTGGGAAATGGCTATAAATAGCCAAAAAACCCAAAAACTGGCCGACCTGAAATTTGAGGCCATAAATATGTCCGACCAGCATTTAATGCTGATCCGACCAGCATTTAATGCTGGTAAAAATGCCGGGAATGCTCAGAAAAATCTCGGAAACGGTGGACAATGTCCGGCAGGTGAGGTAGGGTAGAGAATGCAGAAACTGCCCCGGGAAATGCACATAAAATCCCGACTGGAGGAGAAAATGCACTAAAATGCAATAAATTGTGTGCTCTAGAATGAGCTACCTCCTCCGTCAAAACAAGTGATAGACAAGTCAGAGCTCCTAAAGTCCTCATCTGACTCAGACTGAGGCTCACAGGCAGGAGATGACAAGGCATGACAAACATGACTGCTAACAGAAATAGTCTCATCCAAAATCTTCTTTCGAATGAAATGGTATTGAATCTCAATATGCTTTGTTCGAGCATGAAACATAGTATTCTTGACCAATGTAATGCAACTCGTTGTCGCATTGAAGAACAGTAGGACCTGTCAGTGGGCAACCAAGCTTCTCTAGGAGCCTGTGAAGTCACATTGTATCACATATAGTAGAAGATGCCGCTCGATACTCTACCTCAGTCAAAGATAGAACAACCATGGAGATTGCTTCTTGCTGCTTAATGAAACATCACCAACACCCAAGGTAAAGCAATAACTTGTCGTGGACCTCCGATGATCCACATCACCAACCCAATCTGAATCACTCCATCCTATAAGTACCAAGTCCGTAGTACCTGTGTCAGCGGGATAATAGATCCCAAGATTAGTAGTTCCCCATAGGAACCACAAAATCCTTTGAGCAGCCTACCAATGCACCATCTTGGGTTCACTCATGAACTCTGCCAGCACACCTACAACATAACATAAGTCAACACGAGTATTAAGAAGCTAGATCAAGGAACCAACCAACTGCCTATAACGGGTAGCATCCGCCAAAGGAGAATTTGAATGAGCTGTAGCTTTTCAATTCGGGTCCATAGGAGGTGTAAGAGACTTGCATCTCTTCGTCTCACATGTAGTCAAGAGCTTCTATACATACCGTCGTTGGGAAATAAAGATCCTCTCTAGTCTAATAGACCTAGAAAGAAGTGTCCCATATCCATCATCTCAAACTTTTCATGATTGGTGCCTTCGTTTGCTCGACCATCTAAGTATGGTTACATGTCACAATTAACTCATCCACATAAAGGACAAACAACACACGACCTCCACCTGAGGTGTGTACATACAACTGGGGGTCGGCTTTGGAACATCGATACTTCAATTTCTCTTGGAGGAACGAGTCAATCTTCTCATTCCAAGCACGGGGAGCTTACTTAAGGCCACAGAGAGCCTTCCGCAACCTGTACACCTTACCATCAGAATGCTCAACATAGATCTCCTCCTTCAACTCCCCATTTAAGAAGGAAGACTTAACATCCAGTTAATAGACGAGCCATCGCCTATGGCTAGCCAAAGTATGATGGAAATCAATAGACCGGCCATCGTCTATGGCTAGCCAAAGTAGCCATCCGAGCTGTAGGAGCAAAAGTATCATGGAAATCAATGCGTGGGTGCTGTGCAAAACCTTTAGTAACAAGGCGAGCCTTGTGCTTGTTCAATGTGCCATCATTGCGGTACTTGGTTTTGAAGACCCATTTGACTCCAATAATCTTCTTATGAGGAGGCTTCAGCACAAGATACCAAGTGCCATTTCTCTCAATCGACTCCAGCTCCTACTCCATTGCTTTCCACCAATGATCATGCTGTAAAGTCTTCTTCACAGAGGTGGGCTCCGATCTTGCATGATACGAGTCATCAAATAGTAATTAGTGTAAACAAGCTTGGTGGTGTGTGCTTGGTTCCTCTAAGAACGCCGCAGGCCATCTTGCAGCTGCCACTCCTTAGGTATCCCTCAATCCTTGCATCACGAAGAGTGTCACGAGCCCAACAAGGAGGAGGTCAGGTCTCACCTTGTCGCTCTCCATTTGCTGAAGTTTTTGGAAGGGCCATTGATGGCAGGGGAGCAATCGGTGAATTTGGTGGCTAAGAACTAAGATCGTCATTGGAAGCAGAGTCCTCAAGAGGCACAGGTGTGAGAGGAACAATTGCTAGCGCGTAGCTATCACTAGGATCTCCAAGAATAGGGTGTTTCTCACCCCCCTCTAAGGTTGGAACTTCCACGAACCTAACATCACAGCTCGTGGAGACATCCTTGAAGGGAGGTGAGCCTTGAAGTGGAAGCATGAGCGGGAGCAAGAGCTATGGTGAAAGGAGAGAGAGAGAGAGAGAGAGAGAGAGAGAGAGAGAGTCTGATCAAAGATCAACAATGGTTAGTTAACAAAGCCAATGCTTTATGGGGTTTGCGAAAGCCCCGGTCTTGGTGGAGGGCAACTGTGATGGAAGGCTGGTTGAACAAGACCCCCTTCAAATGTAAAGTCTTTCTTTGGAGAGTGATGATTGGTGGTCTTCCGCTTGCGTCAGCTCTTTCCAAGCGACGAATCTCCAATGGCAACTGCTTCTTTTGCACCACTGCTGTGGAATCAGCCCGCCACAGATTTATTTCTTGTTCCGTCGCAAAAAAAGTCTGGTCCTTTTTGTCGGCTATTTGGCAAGGAGCGGTTGGATTCACCCTGCGCCCATTTGATTGGGTTTTCGGACAGCCCAAATACCCCACTCCTGCACAGCCACATATGAAACTCATGTATCATTTTCTCCGATATTGGGGCTGTTGGCATAACTGGACCATTAGGAATGCTTTTCTCTTTGACTCCGCCTATAATGTTCAGCGACATATTGCAAGGCTTAAGGGCCTTTTGTATTGGCAGTTCGATCTTCTCCGACATTCTGATTTGCTCTCTAGGGAGGACTTCCGTACCTGGCTTATGGCAATTTCATCTGCCCCCTTGCCATAACTTTGTAACTCGTAGCAATTAGCCCCTTTTCACATGATGGCCTGGAATTGGCGTCATGTTTCTTGTAATCAAGTTATCTTGTACTTTTTTTCGTAATTAATACAATTACCTTTTACGAAAAAAAAAAGAGAGAGAGAGAGAGAGAGAGAGAGACTCTCTAGATGTGGGAACTCCAACAGCCACAATGTGTGACCGGTCTTCCCTTTATTCAAATGTCACTGAAAGAATAAAGAATGAAGTGATAGTGATGGGCGCTCACCGCCTGCAATGTGCAAGCACGTGCAAGTACTGTCATAGTGTAGGTAGAGAACCTTCCGCGTAAAGGCGAATTTGTCTTAGTGAGGAGTGAAAAGAAAAAAGGAAAAGAAGATAATACAACATATACATAGATACAACATGATGAGTCTTGAGGAAAGATGTCGTCTCATCCAATGCCCATCAACCTCCTTAGGAAGGCAAAGCTCTTTGTAGAGAGGCTTTTTGTAGGTGCCTGCTTCAAGCCATAAAGACTCTTCCTCAATTTGCATACTAGGTGATTCTTGCCATGCTTTGCAAAGCCCTTAGGCTGCTTCATGTATATCTCATCATGCAAGTCCCCATGTAAGAAAGCCGTCTTTACATCCAACTGATACAAGGTATTCCTTGCCATGCTTTGCAAAGCTCTTAGGTTGCTCCATGTATATCTCATTATGCAAGTCCCCATGTAAGAAAGCCATCTTGACATCCAACTAATATAAGTCCAAGTCAAGTTGTGTAGCCAAAGCTAAGACTAAGTGTAGCGTGGTCATTTTAACCGCAGGAGAGACCTCATCAAAGTCAACACCATGCTCTTGCTTAAAACCCTTTGCTACCAATCTGGCCTTGTATGCCAGCCTAGGGTGTCCAAGAGTTTCATTTTGTACACCCACTTGCAAGGCAAAGCCCTATTGCCACTTGGCAAGGAAACCAAATGCCATGTATGATTCTTATGCAATGAGTCAATCTTAGATTGCATAGCCCTCTCCTAGGAGTGACTGTCATCCTTGCGCATAGCCTCATCATAGGTGAGAGGCTCTCTTGCATTTGTAACCAATACATAATTTATGGAGGGCTCATAATGGTCAGGAGGTCGTCTATCTCTAGTAGAATGCCTCAATGCAGGCTGTGTTGCTTGTCCAAGATCCTATTTAACATTGTGGCCATGAGCATCAACTATTATTACAGGTTGTCCAGCTGGCTATACAGGAGTAGGTGGCTCCTTTTGAAAAATAACCTTGCGGATCTGAACAACTTTCTTAGACTGCTTGTGCATTTTGTCCTCATGAAACACAACATCATGGCTGCGGATCCCAAATATGATATCCCATCTCACCTGCATCTTCATAGCCAAGGAAAATGCATTTCACACTTCTAGGATCCAACTTATTGCATTTGTTCTTCGGCACATGACAGAATGCCTCACATCCAAAGATATGCAAATGAACATAAGAGGGAGGCTTTCCTGTTCATACCTCCTCTGCAACTTGGAAGTCAATACCACTGCAAGGCGACCGATTAATGATATGTATAGCAGTAGTAACTGCCTTAGTCCAAAAATATTATGGTAAGCTAATCTAGCGAAGCGTGCTACGGATCCTCTCTTGGATAGTCCTATTCATGTGCTCAACCATGCCATTCTGGGGAGCGGTATAAGGGGCGGTCAATTGATGCTTAATACCCTGCTCATCACAAAAATGCTCAAAGGCACGTGAGATGTACTCACCCCCATTATTGGTCTTTAGGCATTTCAGCCTATGGCCAGATTGATTCTTTGCGAGAGTACGCCAATGCTGAAAGACGGCCAAGACATCAGATTTCTGCTTTATGGGATAAGCCCAAACCTTGACAAAGTACTTCGCACCCCTTAATGACAGACAAGGCATGAGTTCACACATCTGAATGCACAAGAGCCAAAGGCTCACCCATGCGTGGAATACCAGACTTTTTATGCGAATTCCTAGTCAGCTTGCCATATAAACAGTGATGACACGACTCAAAATGCAAGTAGCCAAAAGGTGGGAGATATTGCAAAGCACTGAGCATTTTCATTACCTTAAGCGACATGTGCCTAAGATGAGCATATTTGAGAGATACATGTGGGACAGAACCCACTGATGCAACATGGTCAATAGTACCAGATACAACCAAGGGGTAGAGGTTGCCAGTCTTGGCACCTCTTGCAAGAACAAGCCTGCCATGAGTTATCTTCCATGCAGAATCACCAAAGCATATATGATAACCTGCATTATCAAGCTACCCAGCAGACACAAGGCTTTTAGTTATTGCAGGTACATGATGTACATTATGCAAAACAAAAGTGCTACCAGAGGGAAATTGTAGAGTGACATCACCAATGCCAACAATAGCAAGAGATTGATCATCGCCTAAGCGCACATAACCAGATACACTAGGATAGGTATGAAACCACTCACAGTAGGGGGTCACATGAAAAGACTCACCCAAATCCAAGAGCCAACACTGTGCATGCATAGACAGAGCCTTGGTCAACTGAGAGGCATCACATGAAGAGGCTGCTAATATGTAGTCACCATCATACTTCTTAGGCTACATGACATTTATCTTCTCAATCTTTACACTAGACTTTGCAGGTATAATACTGCGATCATTGGATTTCTCTTGCACGTTCTCTTTTCCCTTTTCTTTGCCCTTGTCATCGTGCAACTTATGGCATTGCAGCCGTACGTGTCTTGCTTTCCCACAATAATGACGTGTAAGATTAGACTTACGTCCATGGGACTTGCTGCATCCACGTGACTTAGACCGGGACTTTTGAGAGTCCTTTCCATGATGATCATTATTTTTCTTGCCACTTCTGCCACCTCTAACGGATAAAGCATGTGAACTGGTGGAAGCATAATTGCTTTTCTTGTTAATTTTCTCAGTCAAAAGAGCACTCTCTACATCTTTCAATTTTAGGCCATCAAGTTTGTTGGTACAGATCGTAGTACGAAATACATCCCAAGACTTAGATAAAGTACTAAGCAGAAACAAAGGATGCAGATAATCTTGAAACTCAATGCCCATGCCCTATTGAAGTAGATTCTTCATGATAGAATGAAATTAGGTAAAGTGAGTAGACAATGGGATCCCCTCCTTCATGCAGAGATCCATCAAGTGTTTAAGCCAATACATCTGCGAAGTAGGGCTCTGCTTTGCATAAAGTTCCTGAATCTTTTCCCATGGTTTCCATGCATGTTGATCTTCATCTTCATTATTGTGGAGCTCTTTAGATAATGATAAAATGATAGTGGACTTGCATAGTGTATTTAAATCAGCCCAGTCATCATCATCCATGTTCTCGGGTTTAATACCATTGTTTCTTAATGGCTTAATTTGCAATTTCCGCACCAAAACCTACCATATTTGAAACTTCCGGTAGCCATAGTTGGTGCCATCCAACTTGTCAATGTTAAACAAAGCCGTATCTTTGAGATGACCAGCCATAATGAGTCGAACAGAGGCAGACTATGCAGAAAATAGCCTGCTGTAATTAGCACTAAACAGGCCAAAACCATTGCCAAAACAAGCTGAAAATTAGAGAAACTGCTAAAATGACTAGCTGTCCACTAAATAGTACCAAAAGTACATCAAAATGACACGATTAAGCTCAATAAATACATCACAGTCCTCATAAAACAGCTTGTTGTAATAAATCACAATAGTGAGAAAAAAAGAGCAAACAATGAGCTAATAGTGATCGAAAGTCAAGTATGACTGCCAGCTCAGATCTTGCATCAAGCGGGAATGTAACAAACATTGTAGCAGCCAAGAACCATGAGCCAAACATCCAAATGTGTCAGAGCAATCGATGTTGGTAGAAGGATACAACCCTTGTAAAGAACTCTTGAGATTAAGCCAAGCTGGGTGTATGCCTAACTGACAGGACTTGACAAAGGTTGTGTATGCTCAAAGAGAAGACGGATCAAATCAGTCCAAAAGCATCCAATTGCAAACAAGTATCTATCAAGAGCATAGACATGTAAGGGATCCCAGTCTCATGTACTCAAGAAGCTCAACTGCATAACCCACAAGCTCTGCAATATCTAGAGATAGCATGAAGCTCCCACTGGCAGAAAGATCGATGTCAATCGAGTAACCAAGCTCAAAGATAGCATGTGAATACATAAGACATCATGGAGCCAAGACCGTGTCTTAACGAAGCATCCAGAGCAGGGGATCGATCAAGCATCACCTATAGTATCTAGTACATCATGTAACAATCAATGTCAAATCTCTAACAACCCAAATAAGTATCCAAGAGCTCCAAAGTATGCAAATGAAAGCCCAATTGAAGCTCCAAGTGGCAATCGAACACAGACAATGTAAGGAGCATGCTTTTTTGACATATGGTTCAAAGCATGTACCAAAGGGTCAAGCATAGACCATAGGTATAATAATTGTCACAAAGCATGCCATTGTATACCAATGTCAATCAAATGCCAACCAAGACGGAGCTTGATCGAAGCTCAAAAGGCATTTCGGAGCAATACAAGACATGTGCCGACCTCCGTATACATCTGTGTAGTCATATGAAGCACTTGGGAAGCACCCGTAACCAATAGGCAAAGCCTGAAGTGACCAAATTAGCTTCAGCCCTGGCGTATTACAGCAGTAAAATCACTACTAAACTGAGATAAAATAGGGCCAAAATCAGCTCCAAATCATTTCCATAACATATGCATAGCATTCCTTGACATATGGGCATCAATTTGGTACCAAATGGCATCAACAACTAGTGCCAACCAAGCATAAATATCAAATGCTAATGTAACACTGCCTGTGGACTGTTATAACTGATCGAAGCCTTCAATGCCAAGCTCTAGGCATGTTTCCAAATCATTTCCATAACACATGCATAGCATTCCTTGACATGTGGGCATCAATCGGGTACCAAATGGCATCAACAACTAGTGCCAACCAAGCATAAACATCAAATGCTAATGTAACACTGCCTATGGGCTGCTATAACAATCCTGGAATTGATGTATATCAGTCCAAACCCAATGCCAATGATTGAAGCCTTCAATGCCAAGCTCTAGGCATGTTTCCAAATCATTTCCATAACATATGCATAGCATTCCTTGACATGTGGACATCAATCGGGTACCAAATGGCATCAACAACTAGTGCCAACCAAGCATAAACATCAAATTCTAATGTAACACTTCATGTGGACTGTTATAACAATCTTGGAACTGATGTATATCAGTCCAAACCCAATGCCAATGATTGAAGCCTTCAATGCCAAGCTCTAGGCATGTTTGTATGCATTAGATGAACCCTTTTCAAGTGCCCAAGGCTTGGGAGAGCTGCTCTAGACCAAGGTGAAGCTGAAACGTGACTTGTGAGCAGCCATGCTGATGATGCCTTCAGTCCTGGAGGGGCTGGCGAGCTGCAACAAAGCTTTGGGTAGGTGTGGGGGGTTGCCAAGGACCCAGGGAAGCTCCCTCTCGAAGGGTAAATGCAATGGGAAGGTGTATGCTTCACAAGAAGCAAAGAGGCATGGCTGCCCTGTTGTTCGTACCCTGTGAATTGAATTACTCAACAAAGAAGAGCTCCAATACCTTCAAATGAATGCCTTGAGGGTGCCCAAGATGCCCCAATGTGAGCCCAAGAAAGATGAGACCAATCGGAAGCTCGAAGGTGTGGCTATGGCTGCCAAGAGTGAAGATCAAGCTGTAGGTATTTGAATGAATGTTGAATGTGTGCCCAACCAAGCTCAAGAGCACGATGAAGAAGGCTTTGATACCAATTGAAGGGAGGTGAGCCTTGAAGTGGAAGGATGAGCAAGAACAAGAGCTATGGTGGAAGGAGCAAGAGCAAGAGAGAGAGAGACTTCAAATGTGGGAACTCCAACAATCACAATGTGTGACCATCATTTTCTTTATTCAAATGTCACTGAAAGAAAAAAGAATGAAGTGACAGTGATGGGTGCCCATTGCGTAAAATGTGCAGACGCGGGTATTGTCAGTGTAGTAATACATGGGCGGCTAGGCAAAGGCTCCTTTACCCCCAACAATTCCGCTTAACAAGATCATACAATTGATAGCCTTGACACTATGAGCTATAGTCCACAAATACTTGTCTTTTGGAAGTCACTTTAAATTTATCATGCCGTATCTTCGGGATGTGAACATAGGCATCACACCCAAAAACCCTAAAATAAGAAACATTTGGCTTAGACCCAAAGTACGCCTCATATGGATTCATATCAACAACAACGGAAGTAGGGGAACGATTAAGGATGTGAATTGTAGTAGCCACAACCTCAGCCCATAGACATTGAGGTGTCTGATGATGCTTCATCATGGTACGGGCCATCTCGATCACACTATGATTCTTCCGCTCCAAGATGCCATTCTCTTGAGGGGTGTTTGTATTGGCATGCTCTAGTGAATACCACGATCTGCACAAAAACAAGCAAGCTCATTGGAAACAAATTCTTTGTCCTTAGTCAATTGTAAGGTCTTTAGTTTTTGGCTCGATCGGTTCTCCTCAAAGAGCAACCAATCCTTAAAGTTGGAGAAAGCCTCTGACTTCAGCTTCAGGAAATAAGACCATGTCATCTTGCTATAATCATCCACAATGAGCATGAAATACAAGCTCCCTCTAAGGGACTCTGTCCTCATCGGTCCATAAAGATTGGGAGAAACAAGCTCCAAGGGTGCTAAAGACCGCCTTGAAGCCTTGCTAGAAACAGCATCACGAGTCTACTTCCCATGGATACAGTATACACAAGGTTGTTGGCTCACCACAATATCCGGCAAATCTCGAACAAGTTGTCCCTTGGACGCCTTTCGAAGGTAATTATAATTGAGGTGGCCAAATCAAGCATGCCAAAGCTTAGATTGAGTTTGTGAGGTAAGAAGAAGAGAAGCTAAGGCAAAAGAAGATCGCAACTTGTAGACTCCATTCTCCTCATAACCTAAAGAAAGAACTTGTCTCGATCCGCGATCAAGAATTCAAAAAGAATCCTCATTAAATTCCACCAAAAGACTGAGGGCACAAATCTTGTGCACAGAAAGGAGATGGTGCCCAAAGGCCGACACATAAAGCACCTCGGATGTATGAGCACCACCTTGTCCATCTGGAATAAGATGTATGTCTCCCCGTCCTTGTATAGGAATAGATGAAGTGTCACCAGTGAAAATTTGGCCATGCGAAGGCTGCAAATGAGCAATACTTGCCGAAAAAGGTGTCATGTGCAATGAGGCACCATTGTTAACAATCCACTTCCGAGTATATGGGGCCATCATTGAGCATTAGAAGCTGTCAGAGGCGAATCCTCAATCACATCCAAGTGGAGGAAAGTAGCTGTTGAGGGAGCAGCCACCACTCCAGAATTCGTCGAAGATTTCTCCTTCTTCTCCTTTTTCTTCTCCTTGTTGAGGCAATCCTTCTTCCAGTGACTTGTTTTTCCACAGATGTGACAAGTAGACTCCTTGTCTTTGTCCTTAGATTTGTCCTCCTTTTGGTCCTCGCCTTCTTTTGAGAGGACTGTCCAACCAAGGCCTTAGATTTAGAAGCATTGGTCCCTTTCAATTGCTTCTCTTGGTCCAAGACCATAGGAATCAACTCTTCCCATCAAAGAGTATCAGACCGTCTTGAAGCAATCAAGGTGGAATAAAAACCATTGAAATGGGGCGGTAACCGTGACATAAAAAAACGATTAAGTACTTTATTGGTGTACTTTTCTTGTGAGAAAAACAAGAGCTGCTGCTCTATTTCTCGTTACACGCATGCCCAAAATGTGTTCAGGATGCTTGTGCCAGAACTCCATGTGTGACTGCACTTTAGCAATTGCAACAAACTTTCCAAGGAGTACCTTGCAGTAGAGATAATATAGGGTTTTTCTTTTTCCACCTCTAGTGCCTAGCATAGACCCTTTCCGTATCTTCCACATTCCACCACCAAAGGTAGTGAAGTAACCTCTACTGTCTAGTTGCCCAACAGAAAGCAAGCTCTTCTTAATGCCAGGTACATACCTAATATCATGAAGAATCAATTCTTGACCATTTTCAAGAGCCAGGTGTATGGTGCCCATTCGTGCAATATCACATGCATGTTTGTTGCCTAGATAGACTTTCCCAAGATTACCTTTTGCAAAGAAGAAAAACACTCCATCTTAAGAAAAACACTCCAAAGATGGAGTTACATGAAATGAAGCACCGCTGTCAACAATCCACGATTGTGACAAACCATCATGAGTTGACAACAAGGTATCTATCACATCCCTTTTAGTGATATACATGTCTTCCATTGCCATAGTATGTGGATCTGAAGATGCAATCAGCAAATCAACATCTTTATCTTCTTCTATCTCTTCAATAACAACATTAGATACCACATTTTCCTTTTTTGTTTCTTTAGGGGTAGAGTTGCCACCATTTTCATTCTTTTTGCCTTTTGCATTGGCCCACTTATTGCGTTCTTGCTCCTTTTTATAGTACCTGCAATCAGGCTTTTTATGCCCTTCGCGTCCACATTGATAACAAGTGATATCTTGTTGTTTTTCTTTGCTTTTGTTGCGATTTTTGTTCTTATTTGCAGCATTTGCCATTTTTTCAGTTCTTCCTCTTACATTGTAGGTTGATCCACTGCTTTCCCTACTTGTCTTGCGTCCAATCTATTCATTGAGAATAGAACAACACACACCATCAAATGTCAAGTTGGGGTTGTTGCTCAATGACACAACCAGTGCTTCCCATGAATTGGGCAAAGTTACGAGCAAACAAGATAGCCCTCAATTTAGGATCAAAGCTGGCAAGCCTGCATTCTATAACTGACTTAAAATACTAGTGAAAGCATTAAATGCTTTGAGGTAGGCTTAGACTCATCAAGCTTCAAGTTGACTAACTTTCGCATGAGATGTACTTGATTAATAGGAGTTGTATTCGCATATGTAGCCTTGAGTTTCTCCCAAACTGCACAAGTAGTAGTAAGTCCCTTGATATCAACTAAGATATCATCTATGACAGCTATTTTAATGTAAGTAATGACCTTTTTTATTCATTTTAGCCTAATCCTCATGTGACAAAGCAACATGCTTATGTTCTACCAAAGCATCATCACAATCCTTCAGAAAATGTATACCTTGCATACGATCTTTCAAAGATCAAAGCCATTGCCATCAAATTTATGAATCTCAAAGAGATTCTTTGTGTCAGATGTAGATACATTGCCAGCAATCTTCAGCAATAAAAGGCTGCAATAAAATGCTGAATACTTTCAGTCAACACAAGGTTGCTGAATATAACAGCAAATACACACACTTATACTTCCAAAGGTGTCCAAGAAGCAGATGTTTTGCTGCAATTTCAGTCTCAAGTATTGATTACAGCATGTACATAAATCAAGTTTGATACATTTGCATAAATGACAATTCCCACTTTAGTAATACATCACCATAATGCCCAAGTGCAATAACCCAAGTGCTGTATATACTAGTGTTTCACTGCATAATGAGCATTCAGCAATACATGTTCAAGGAGAAGCTACCCTTTTATAACATTTGAAATATCCCAAGTCCAAATATCTCTCACTCAATAGTGAATCTGCTGCAATTTCGCTGTCTAAGCTCAAATCGGCTCAAAATGCATCATTGATGTGAAAAGCCCCAAAATTTTTGTAGTAAATCTTCCACAATTGCATCAATACATCATCCGGAGTGTCAAATATGGGCAAATGTTGCACAAATTTCACAAATTCTGCAAAATCCCCGAAATTCAGGGTCCAAATGTGCACAAGTTATAATAAAATTGTCTCAATTGAGCAAAATTTCACTTGTACATGAAAAACCCCAAAATTTCTGGGGCAAATGTGCACAATGTTTGCAATTTTCAGGTTAGATTGTCTCGTTTAGCATCACGGTTTCCAACTTCGAGAAAAGCCCAAAATTTTTAGGCCAAGTTGGCACATCGCGCGTCGTCGTCTGTTGGACATGCCCACTAGCTGTGGCCACCAGTTGCACCTGATGTTGGCAGCTTAGTCGCGTTTGTTGCAAATGTTGTCACAATTGCCGCATGTCTTGCCCGACAATTGACTTGTGCACAAAGCCTGCTGCACTTGGTTACGATTGCCAATGACCGCGTGTTCACGATTGTTGGTCAGACATACAATGATTGCTTGTTCCATTCCTTGAGCACACAAACACGTTTTCCAATGCTTTGATAAGAGAGTGCGAGAAGAAGCACTCAGGAAATGCGCATGTGAATCTAGGCGTGTGCAACCATTGAGTGAGTAGTGAGTGAGAGTGAAGAGTCGAGAGATAGGTGTGTATCAGTGTGGTACACACAAAGAATAAAAGAATGTATTTATACTTAGGATATGATACACTTATACCCGCAAGGGTGTGTCCACATGTGTAAAGTAATATATACACGGGAGTAGCGTAAGGGCCTTTACACCCAACACTCGTTTCATAACGGTCATTCGATTGTACATCTGATCAAGCTTCAACCATATCTCCTGGGCTATCGTTAAATGCTCAATATGAGAGATAACAACTGTAGTACATGAGAGAAATAAAAATGGGCGAATGCGAGTATTGAGTTTATCCCAATGTGCCTGAGCCTTTGTCAACTCCACCTTATCATTGGAAGAGAGTCTGGACTTGGTCTCGCGAAGAAGGATGATGAAAAGCCTTCGTAACAAGCTCCGCCAAATCATAGGACTCCAAAATGGCAAGCATCATGACCCGCCAAATGCGGTAATTCTTGCCATCAAGCTTTTGATATGATGGAAGAGCTATAAAGACGGCGGGCACCTTCCGGTCTATGATCGCTTGAAACTCTGTCTCAATCTCAGAAGAATTCTTCATCTACAATGCTTGCACAAAACACAAAAAGCAGCCCCCTCTAATTGTGAGAATACAGCTTGCTAGGGCTCTTGTCCGCTTGTCCCACTCCGTCACTCACCGGAGGTGATGAAAAGGTAAAAATGTGCAATTGAAGGCCCAAAACACTGCCTTCTTCCTTCTCTAACAGTAAAAGCCAGCAGTAGCTTCAGAAAATCTTATCCTTTCTTGCACTCCCACGCTCGCCTCAGCCTTGTTCTGGTATACAGCCCTCCTGCTCACTCTCAAATGCTAAAGATGCAGCCTTGTGTTGCGTTGAAATCTCCTCTTTAGATGGGTCCTTCAATGCTCTGATACCGTATCAGAGTGAAGCAATGCGGAAGTGAATGACCAAGACAAAGAGTGAACAGAGAGAGAAGAGAGAGAGAGAGAAAGAGAGTGAAACATAGAAAATCTGCAGTGAATAATGCTACATAAGAACACAGAAATATACATGGGTGTAGAGAGAATGTTTGCCTATGTCTCCACCTTGAAGATCTCAGTCTCCGTCAGCCTCGAGGGCAATCTCCACGGTCTACAGTCTGAAATCTATGACAACAACTGTGAAAGATTAGTGAGATCAAGGCCAATAAATAAGGAGTAGGAAATCATAAAAAAGACTAGGTCGATTGCATTAAATGTGTTGGGATAAAGGCTTGTTTGATCTTCGTATATAGTACATGCACATCATTTAGCTGTACATGTGAATGTACCCTTACGTGTCCTAAGTATAAATGCATTTTATTATTTGTGTACCAAGAGATTGTTGGTATACTCATATTGCATCATACTTTCACTTTGCTCACTCTCTCTCTCCAGCCGTCACACTCTCACTCTCACTCCTTCTCGAACTACTATTACATCCAATTGAGCTTCAACAATTGGTATCGGAGCATAAAGTGCACGCTTCTTGAGATCAAAGGCAGCTCGCAAATAGCTCGAGGCAGAAGGTCAGTCGAGCACTAGTTGGGGCGCTTAGCAGGCAACTAATCGGCAGCTGTTGAGTGTGTGACTGTTGGGCAACATGTGCTGAGTGTGTTGGGTACAGTTAGGAGCAATTAGTCCAAGCACTGAGCGTGTTAGGCGACAAGCAGACGCAGCAATGTGGACCAATTGGGTGTTCAGTGGCGGGCAACATGTGTGGCATGTAGGCGATTGGTTGCGTGGTGATGGGCAGTAGCAGACGCAACGACCAATCATGGCGGACTTGTGACCAGTGGGGATCAGCAGGCCGGCAGTGACAGGTGTCGCCAGTCTCGCGATGTGACGCCTGACAAGTCAACCGACCCTCTTCCTCCCCTCGAAAAAAAAAGAAGAAATTTGTTTAATTTTCGAATTTCCCCTTGTTTTAAGGGGAGTTTGCGCATTGGAAGCACAATCAGCAATTCTATTCAAATTTGAGTCCGAAAATTTGGGGCTTTTTCCAGATTTGACATCATTTATGCTTGGCAGTGATATTGAAGTTAGAAATTGGGTGTGGTGACCTCAATTAAATTGGGGATTTGGCCAAATTTGTCAGAAGTTTACTCTTTTGAGTAAAATTTCTTGACATTAAAACCCAGAAAATTGGAGCCAATACATATATTGATAAAATTTTGCTCAGCTGGGTCAGATTGGTTGACACTTATTCAATTTTAGACATGAAATTTTGGTGGTTTGTGCAGAATTTTGTGAATTTCTGCATTTTTGTCCGTGTGGTGGCTGGTTCATATACAAATAGTAGAGATTTATTTCTGGTTGAGGAAGAACAACAGTGTGTTTGTTGATTCGGCTTGTGCTTTTGTAGTCTGGGGGCATTGACTCTTGTGTTAATGATAAAATGACTGCAACATCTTCCAGTCCAGACATCAGGAGTTTGATGGAAATCAAATGGTTTGATGGTCATGACTTTGACCTTTGAAAAGACCGTATGCAGGGCATTTTTAAAAAAAAAGGATTGTAAGGATGCTTTGCAGGAAGATAAACCCGCACTAATATCTGATGCAGATTGGGCCAGAGTTAACAAAAAGATTGTGGCTTACAATAAGATGGGTGTCACTGATGACATCTTGACAGACATTCAGGGTTTAGATACAGGTTATGTGATATGGGATAAGTTGAAAACTACCTATGAGATCACCACACATGTTAATTAGGTGCATTTAATGTGCAAGTTGGTGAATATGCGATTGGATGAGTCAAAGCTTGTAGCTGAGCACTTAAGTGTATTTATAGGTATTTTAAATCAGCTCAAGGATGCAAATTTAGACTTTGATGATAAGTTGAGAGAGATCTTTTTGATCTTGATACTACCTGACTCTTGGCGGACCTTGATAGTTTCTCTCAGCAATAACCCCAATCTCTCATATGATGGGGTGAGGGGTTCAATCTTGAATGAAGAAATTAGACGTATGTCTAGTGGAGAAGGCAACAACTGAGCTTATAATGTAAGAGGCAGGGCTGAAAAGAAAAATACAAATATAGAACAGAGAAACAAGAGCAAGAGCAAAGGAAATGAAAAGAGTAACATTACTCACTATCAGTGTGGTCGAAAGGGCCATAAGAAACCTATTGTAGGTATTATAAGAAGAAACAAGAGAAAAAGAATAATGTGAAAGATAAAAAGGAGGAGAATAAGATGGATGCATCTGAGGCAGCCAAAGACAAGGAAAAGACCAATGTTGATGCCAGGAGACATATTCCACGGTGGATTTCGTAAGGTTTTTCGATGGATTCCGTAAAACTATTTATTTGCCGGGGCTTGTACACAAGGTGGATTTCTTGTCTTGTCCTTTTCGGGCTTCGGATTAATTTAATATGCACGTGGGTGATTCCATAGCGAGTGATTCCGTAAAATACATATTAAATTAATGGATGTTTACAAATTTAGAGTGTATTCGAATTAAATTAAGCTTAGGATAGAGTTCTAACCTATTTAATTATTTTATAGCTGAAGACTGCTAGGTATTTACTTTTGTTAAGTGGTCATAAAGTTAGTGTCTAGAATAGTTTCAGGTTCAAGGATTTCAGTTTTTTCTTCTAACAGAGGAGGGTTTTCATAGACAAGGTGGACATGTAATTGACTAAATAATAAATTGTCAATGCGTATCCAAACATAATTACCAACATTGAAACTCACGGCTTGTTTTTTCTCATTAGCTTATTTAGTGTATAATTGTTGGACGTTTGCAATCATATCTTTAACTCGAGTAAAAATAGTAGCATATATATTGGCAATATTATCAGTAGCTTTAACTTTATTCGACAATGATGTAATAGGTATAGGCAATCTGCGTCCATAAATTATTTCAAAAGGTGCTTTATGAGTAGTTGTGTGTGGTGTATTATTGTATTCAAATTGAAATAGATGTAAATGTGTGTCCTATGTTTGTGATTTTGAAATTGTGTATGCACGCAAAAGATTTAGAATTATACTATTAGTAGCTTTTATTTGCCTATTGGTTTCGGGATGGAATGTAGATGATAAATCAATCTTAATACCCAAATTGACAAACAAAGTAGTTTAAAAATTATTACAAAATCTAGAATCATGATTAGAAATAATAACTTTTGGCAAACTATGATTAGTGAAAACAATCTCAAAAAACAATTGTATAGCTTAAGATGCAATTAATGTTTTCTTACATGGTAGAAAATATGTTTATTTATTGAATTGATCTACTATAGTTCAAATCATATCATGATTAGCTTGTGTATTAGACAAACCGGTTATAAAATCCATTGAAATATGTTTCCATGGACGGTCAGGAATGGGTAAAGGCATTAACAAACTATATTGCTTACTATGGCGTCGCTTGACTCTTTGGCAAAATAAATATTCAGAAACAAAGTTAGAAATATTAGATTTCATTTGCGGCTAGTAAAAATATTCAACCAATGTTCTTGAAGTGCAAATAATACCTCTATGACCTTGATATGGAGGACAATGAATTTCGTGCAACAACACAAATGATCTAAATAGAACAGTGACACACAATCTTTTCTCATAAAACATAAATCCATCAGAATAAGACAAAGAATCAATTGGAATCCACTTATTAGCAACTAATTTGTTTCAATCAACTTGAAAATTGGATTCATGGTCGTAGGTATCATTCATAAGAGTAAGGGAATGAAAGGATAGAACGTAAATATTATGGATACTTGGTCTTCTACTCAATGCATTGACAATAACATTTTTTCTTCCTGGTTGAAATGAATAAGTGGATGAAAACTTTGAATAAAAGCAGTCCATTTAATATGGCGGTTAGAAATTTGTGGCTGACTAAAGAAATGTTTGATACTTTGCCGATTAGTTTTAATCATAAATTTGGATTCCATGAGATAGTGTTTCCATTGACGTAAAGCTTAAACTATAGCTAACAATTCTTTATTATAGGTGGAATACATCAACTCAGAAGGTTTAAGTTTGCAACTAGAATAGGCTATGGGATGTGAGTCTTGTATTCATAAAAGTAAGGGTATCACAAGACTGTGACAACTATTACATTTTTGTTGATTTCTTTATTACATATTTTATTTGGTTTTTCTTTTTGGAAGGATCCCTCTTGAAATCTAAACGCCTGAGTTGCATGGCCAGTATGTGAAACAGACAGGAATGTCTAGTGAGTCAAGACTGGACAGTTAAGGTCAAGTATAAGTCTGGAAGAGACTGATGGCACTGTAGATTGACAAGCCTGAAAGAGACTTGTGAAAGTGTATATGGACAAGTGTGTTGAAGAACTAGCCTGGAAGAGACTAGTTCAAAGTGAAGATGGACAAATTTTTAAGAGATTAGTCCATGTGGGGTCAGTGGAAATTTACTTTGAGTTGAGCTACATTACAAATTTGGACGAAGCCATAGTCTACAAAGATGGTCAGAAGACTAGTGGGGATGCAATGGAAGCGACTCCTAAAATTTAGGGAGTTACTATTTTTGGACCCTAGAATCTGTTCGCGTCATTATCTTCGTTTTTGTACGAGGATTAATCCTCTGGTCTGTGTCGAGGTCAAATTTTGAACCAAGGATGGAGAATTTTAGACCGAAAGGTTTAAACAGGAACATTGTTACATGTATGCCATGTGTCACAATTTGGACAAATTCCCAAAAGAGAGAGAGAGGGCAGCATAAAAACGAGTTTCAATGCATGGGAGGCTCATTTTTGTGAAAGGGAGATAGATTGCTACAGATGGAGAGCTCTTGAGAGCTGGTCTTCCTTGTCAATGATGCACAGAGGGCTGAGCTTGCTTCCTACTCTCTCTCTTTCTCCCTGACAGTACGATTATGCTGCAGAATCAAGGGCCTTTCTTCTGATTCAGGTACAGCTGTGTGGAATATGTTGTTTTTGCATGAGGCAAGAGCCTCTTTTCTTCAGGAACAGGAGCAGTTGTTTGCAGTTCCCAGAGGGACAGGTGAGGGTGTTAACCTTACCAAGCAAATGTCTGAAGCAACACTAAACCAGAACTGATTCTGGACTATTCAGAGGCTATTTTAGAGCCCAATTGATGCAAGACAGTGCAGGGAATAGTATGAGCTGAAAACAGGTTTCAGAACAGGTCTGAACCAGTAATTATTGTGGGCTGAACAGTACAGGGAATAGTATGAGTTGTAAACAGGTCTCAGAACAGGTCTGAACCAGTAATTAGAGTAGACTGAAATGGTCAATTCGGCACTCCAACCAGAAGATTCAGACTTGGACAGAGTTTCCCCTCTTGGTCAACTTGATTTGGGTTAGTAATTGTACTGTTATGTTGTCAAATTTCACCCAGAATAGGTGAAAGACAGCCCATTGTACTTTCTCTCTTTAAAAATAAAGAAATACCGCAAGGGGCGCCTGACTTAGGGGCCAACAGGATGTGTGTTGCAACAGGAGCATTCTAGCTTCCTGTATTTCTTCTTGATTCTGTGTCTTTAACTTCAGATAAAGTGGACGACTGTAAATTGGGTGAAAGCATTTATATATTTTAGTTGTACACTACCGCCCTTTCTAGTGAACAGGCCGGTTACAAAGGGAATCAAAGGATAAAATGAAAATATTATGGATACTTGGTCTTCTACTCAGTGCATCGACAACAACATTTTTTCTTCCTGGTTGATAATGAATTAGTGGATGAAAACTTTGAATGAAAGGAGCCCATTTAATATGGCGGTTAAAAATTTGTGGCTGACTAAAGAAATGTTTGATACTTGCCGATCAGTTTTAATCATAAATTCGGATTTCATCAGATAGTGTTTTCATTGACGTAAGGCTTAAACTATAGCTAACAATTCTTTATCATAGGTGGAATACATCAACTCAGAAGGTTTGAGTTTGTAACTAGAATAGGCTATGGGATGTGAGTCTTGCATGAGGACAGCTCCTATTTATGATTTGCTACCATCAGTGACTACTAGAAAAAATGATAAATTAAAATCAGGTAAGTGCAAGGCAACTACATGTGTTAAAGCATATGTTTCAACAAATTAAAAGACCTTTGTTAGTTGTCAGACTAACAATACACAATACCTTTCTTTAACAATTTTGTTAAAGGCAATGCAAGCAATGAAAATTTTCTTACAAATTTTCTATAAAAGTTGGCAAGGCCTAAAGAAAAACGTAACTTATGTACATTTTTAGGGATTGACCAATTTAAAATTACCTCTTATCTTTTAGGATCAACACAAATATCATTAGAAAAAACAATGTGACTTAAGTATTCACTTTGGGTTTGGAAAAATTCACTCTTGTAGAGTTAGCATAGAATTGATTTTTTTTAAACAATTTAAAAACTAAAGATAGATGTTTAGAATGCTCATTCTCATCCTTATTGAAAATCAATATATCATTAAAGAAAACAATTACACAATTTTGATATTTCAAAAATATACGATTCATCATACGACTGAATGTAGTTGGTGCATTGGTCAAACCGAAAGGTATAACAAGAAATTTATAATGATCAAACTGAGTTCTAAATGCAGTCTTATAAATGTTAGGTGTATCCAAATGTACTTGATGATACCTAGATTTGAGATCTATCTTGCTAAAAACAGTGGCTCCTTGTAGTTCATCCATGAGGTCGTCTATCCTAGGGATCGGATATCCATTTTTAACAATGATTTTGTTTAGGGTACAATAGTTAATGCATATCCTATAGGTAATATTTTTCTTATTAACTAATAGGACATGTGTACCAAAATGAGAATTACTAGGTTTAACGAGTGCTTGGTTCAACAGTTTCTCAACTTGTGCTTGGATTTCTTTTTGTTCAATTTGATTGTGTCTATAAGGTGCTTTACATGGTGGTTAAGAACGTGGGATTAAATCTATCTTATGGTCTTTAGGACGTGTAGGTGGTAAACCAGGTGGTAAACTAGGTGGGATTAAATCTATCTTATGGTCTTTAGGATGTGTAAGTGGTAAACCAGGTGGTAAATCAGCAGCAAAAGAATATTTAAATTGTAAAAGAAATTGTGTATGCCTAAGATGCAACTGATTTTCCTTAGCTTCAATTTCATTTACCTATACTAAATATGATTTACTACTTTTTCTCAATGCACGTTTAGCCTGTGTGTGACTAAGCTGTGAAAAATTATCAAAGGTGTATAATCGAGGTAATATGATTTGGTTTCCGTTAAAACGATTTTTCATGGAATGTGTAGAATAATCTATGTCAGGGTTATATTTGTGATGCCAAGGCATTACTAAAATAATATCACTAGCTTGCAAAGGCATAACCAAGAAATTTTTACACTCAATATAATCATCGATCTTAATATCTAAATCATGTATTTATTATGTATCATTGTATCTAGTACCTAAGAATATAGACTTTATGCCATAATGAGTTTGAATAGTAGATAAATTCAATTCTTTTATCAACTTTACGGAAATAAAATCATGTGTGTTTTCATCATTTTGGAAAACAATCTTTTCTTGACCATGTACAAAATATTTTATTATTAATAATGAATGAGGATGAGAATTTGACATACTTGATAAAGTATGTGACGCATCGTTAATATCATTATCATTTTGAGTGAAGTCTGACATATCTTCATGGTCCTCGTCATCAATTGCTTCCAAGTGATTGATTTGAACAGCTTGCTTCTTGGATTGACAGTTCGCTACTAAGTGTTCAGGCTGTTGACACTTGTAGCAAACCATAGGCTTTGCTTTGAAGACATTATTGATAAGGATTGGAAGTTTGGGTATATTGGGATTTGGTTAAAGGGAAGGCTTAGGGTTTGAATTTATATTTGATGGTACGGCAATAGGTCGAGTCCGGGGTTACGGAAAGAAGAAGGAGCAAAGCGATTTTGATTGAATTTCGGAAGTTAGAATTGAATTGCTTTGTACCAAAGTTACCATCAATTGAAAGTTGCTGTAGATGCTTTTCTCGTCTACGAATTTTATTCTCAACATCATGTGCTAAAGAAATCACATCCTCCAAAGCCTTTAGCTTGAACATATTCACTTTTGCATAGAAGTAACCGAGTAAGTGGGTCGCCTCAAGAACATCTTCAAGCATTCGAAGTTGAAGTAAAGCACTTAAAAAATGCTCAATGTATTGCGGGATTGATTTACGATCTTTTTGTTGCAGGAGATTTCACTGTTTAATAGCTTTCTCATGGAATTGAGGCAGAAAGAAATTGGGGAAAAATTTATTTTGAAAGGCTTCACAAAGTAGAGGGACAATCAAGACTCTCGCGGACAACAGTCCATCATAATGATGCTCTGTCTGCTAGATGATTAGTGATGCATTTAAGTATATCTTTTTCAGCATATTGCTCTTCATAAAATAGTTATCAAATTGACTAATGAAAGCAAGAGCAATTTTGCCATCACATTGCTCATTAAAAGTACAGAAGTTAAAATTTCTTTTACTTATATCGGTCTTTTTCCTAAGAGCATGTGTATCGAGCGTTGCATCAATAGTACGTCAAATGACATCTTCTGGTTACGCTCTGTCTTGCTCGATGGATTGTTGAAGTGTAGCCAATTATACTTGCAAGTTTTAACGTTCCCTAAGCTCTTATTGAAGTTGTATCATGATAAGATCTAATTTTTGTTTCATAGTCGGCTCTGACAAATCACTTTCGTCAATAAAATCATTCATGTTATGATCCGACATCCTGGTTTTGATTGAAGATCCGCTGCTCGTCCTCTAGTCACATGTGAATAAGATCACTACGAAATTGCTTTTCTGGCATACGGTAATTAAAAATAGTATTCTTTCAAGTAAAATAGTCTTCCACATAGACTGCGCGTAACAGTCTACTTGCTGAATATCCGTTCAGCTAAGTTGCAGGTGGGAACATGGGCTTAGTGAAGCTTCAAAACCGGCTCGGATATAGCATAGTATGAACATTTGCTATATAAAAGATTGATAATTAAACTTTAAGCTTTAGATTAAGCTTAATAGCTGAAAGCTTTTAAAGAGCTTAAGTAAATTGACAAATTTGACGCAGGATAAGAGTATAGGTTTGAGAGAATCGCCGCCAACGAGTACATGTACTTGTTTGAGGAATTAGAGCTTAAGCTCTTTCTAAGGTTAAACATTAAACTTAGCAATTCTCATTAATATCAATTACTTTCTCTGTGATAAAACAACTTGTAGAGGAGACGATTTGCCAAAGTCGACTATGGAACAGAAATTAGATCCAATCATGATGCAACTTCAAGAAGAGCGAAGGGAATATTAAAACTTGTAAGCACAATTGGCTATACTTCAGTAATTAACTATCAAGTAAGACAGAGCGCAACTTGAACATGTCATTCGATGTACTATTGATGCGACGCTCGATGCACATGCTCTTAGGAAAGAGGCCAAGATAAGAAAAAAAAATAAATTATGTATTTTTAATAGGCAATGTGATGGCAAAATTGATCTTGTTTTCATTAGTAAGTCTGATGACTATTTTATAAAGAGCAATATGTTGAAAAAGATAAACTTAAATGCGTCACTAATCATCTAGCAGACATAGCATCATTATTGTGGACTGTTGTCCGGAAGAGTCTTGATTATCTCTCTACTTTGGGCCTTCCAAAAGAAAATTTTCCTGAATTTTCTTCTGTCTCAATTCTATGAGAAAGCTATCAAACAGTGGGATCTCTTGCAACAAAAAGATCGTAAATCAATCCCGCAATACACCGAGTATTTTTGAAGTGCTTTACTTCAACTTGGAATGCTTGAAGATGTTCTTGAGGGGATCCACAAGCGCAAGTACATGTCCGGTTTGCTTGGTCACTTCTATGCGGAAGTGAATATGTTCAAGTCAAAGACTTTGGAGGATGCGATACCTCGATGTACCGTGGATCCTCATGATAGTGTGACCCCGGATTTGGTAGCTTCATGAGATCGGTTGAATGTCAGAGCCTACTCTTTTTTCTTTTGGAGTTGTATAAATTTTATGCTTGTGCATACTCAACGTATCTGCACCGTTGCAGAGATTTGGAGGAGATTGGCATCTCTCTTTCGGATATAGACATTTGGGCATTGATTATCTCTTGAGTTGAAGCTGTGATAGCTTTTTGTTGCAGATTTCCCTACGATGAGGGATCACATCCAGAGAATGGAGGAGATTTGGGATGAGCTTTTATCCCTTGGTTTGGACATTTCTTCAGAGGACCTTGCTATGATACTTCTGTTATATCTTCGGTTGCCGACATATGATGTGTTTCACACCAGTCTTTCCACTTTTCCTAGCTAGGAGACTCTAACTTGGGAGGAGTTAGTCCCATTGGTGCTTGAGTAGGATGCACATCACAGTGAGTCAGATTCTTTTTCCCACTTCTGCTAGCTAGGAGACTCTAACTTGGGAGGAGTTAGTCCCATTGGTGCTTGAGTAGGAGGCGCATCACAATGAGTTAGATTCTTGTGGAGCTTGTGTACATTGCGGCGCTTATGTTGCCTTATGTCTAGGTACGGGATAAGCCAAGGAGAAGAAAGCATAGAAACAGGGAATGGCCGTTTCAGCCTATAGGAATGGTTTAACGCGTTCCAAATCCTTGGAGGAGGTGAAACAACCAGGAAATGTTCTCTGCCGTTCCCCGCCGTTCCCTACCGTTCCCTGTTTGAAACGGCCGTTGCAAGTCTATTGACAAAAAATTTACATTTTTTCACGCTTTTTCTTTTTGCTTGTATTGCACTCCTTCTATCACATGTTTACCCATCTCCATTGCCTAATGTGCACATACTAATCTGTCTCTTTCTCTCTCATTGAATATTCAAAGTGTCAAGACAACCCACAAGCCAATCAGGAGTCGATGCAAAGTTCAAATTCGATGCATTATGAACTCTTGCAAATCACAATCAAATTTCAGACTATTCTCAATTCCAAGGTAATCATTCATTTATATTGTCTAATTTCAAGGAAAACTAGAATAATTGGGGCAATTTAGAGCAATTGGAGCTATGGGGGTAATCGAGTCAATTTTGGGACATTCGGGTCAATTTGGAGCATTGAAGGGTATTGGGGCAATTAGAGGGACATTCTTTGGGGCAACTTGGTCATGCAGGGCATATTTGGGGCACTTAAGACAAGTGTCGTCCCCCCCGTTCTCGTTCCCCTACCTTGGACGTTCCCCCCGTTCCAGGGGTCCCGTTCTCGTTTTCGTTCCCCGTTCCAGGTAACTATGAAAGAAAGGGAAGAGAAAGAAGTTGGAGTCATCTTTCGACTTTGATACGTCTTCATTGTGGGAAGGCCTCACACCCTGAGAAGTATTAGAGGAAATACCCTCACCTTTGTTTGGGAGCAAAGGGTGGATCTACATCAGAGCCTCTGTCTACTGCTATTTTATCACCCGCTGTTACCATTGAGTTAGTGTTTCTACACATTTATCAAGTGGAGGAGCCTTGTACGACTGTCTAATATTTTGAGCAGCCTTGTTCATTGATAGTGATGCATCGAGTCATGTGACTCCCTGAGGTGATTTGTTATAAGATCTTCATTCATTAGAGGGTATCATTACTAGTAGTGACTTCTCTTTGGTGCCTATTAGTGGTGTTGGCACCTTGTCTCTATTGTTTGACCGTCCATCCAACCCCGTTTGTGAGCCCCTACATGTTCTGGACCTGGGTTTCCCTCTTCTCTGAGTTTATGGCCTTCTTGGACTTTGGATTCGTGTTGTCTTCACTGAGTCCGTTGTCTTTGTTGAGGATTCTTCTACATGAGTCACTTTTGTGATTGGTCGGTAGGAGAGGGAGCTATCCATGCTCCATTCCCCTTTCTTTTTGCAAGGCCCTCCAAGGTAGCTTTCTCTAGCCGTTGCACCCGTTACCAATTGTGTACCATTTATTCCACAGGTTTCATCCTGTCCCCCACCATCTCCTCTAGTGGTTCCCTCGTACCTCCCATTCATTTCAGAGGGGGATGATATCGGTGATGTGGTTGTGAATTTCTTGGCCCTATGTGTTATAGAGGTGGCTTCCCAAGATTGTGAGGAGTTTCTTTAGGGTTTCTAGCCTACTTTGGGCCTTCCCTTTTTGTAGCAACCTCTTTTCTTCGTCATCCTCTTGCCGCTTGGCCCTTGGTCCTTGTTGATTCTATGTAGCTTATGGTGCTTTCAATAGTTCCTTGCTATCATCTCATAGTTGGGCATTTTTCATTGACGGACTTCATTGGCATTAGCACTCTTCGGGCGACCCTCAAATCCATATCTCCTTTGGCCTTTCGCCACATCTAGGATTTGAGAGGGGGTGTTAGTAGTCATGTCTATCTTGTGTGGTCATGTCCTGCTTGTGAGCCTCAGTTTGACTCAAATGAGGACATTAGGAGCTTTAACATTATCTTTGTCTGTCATTTTATGTGTTTTAGACACTTTAGATGGAGGGCACATTAGTGCATTTTTGTTTGGGTACTTTTGACCATTTTTAGGGTTTTGACCCTATTTAGTGTTTTGCTACTTTTGCCTATATATAGGCGGCCAATCCTCCCATTCTCATTATCCATCATTGATCCTTTGTGATCTGCCGACCCTCCTCATTCTCTCATCCCCTTGCTATCGTTTGGTGCCCACTGTCACGAGGACGTGAAAATTTGATGCTTTGCTTATGTTTAATTGACATCTGATTAAAGGATTAATCAAATGTGCAATTAAAAGATGCACATGTGTTGCACATGTGAGGTGCAAGCTACTTTTTCATAGTTGAAGGCCGAAGGACCCTATGAAAAAGATGGGTGTCAAAGGCGAAAGTTGTAACAAGTTACACTTGTTAGATTCTAGGTGAATTTTGGTGTTAGTTTGCCCCTAGGATTATTAATTGGCCATTAAGTGTCAGGGGTGACACTAGGGACTAGGCATTAATTAATAGATTAATGCTTGTCAAGGGTCAATTAATGCATGGGACCACTTTGGATTGCAAATGGCCTAGCCAGTTAATTTTTGGATGGGCAAGGTTAATTTTCTGGACATGGATTAAGGGCTGAATTAATTTTGAAAATTAATTAAATGACTGGAAATTGCTGAAAATGGATTAAGAAAGTTGCCACTTGGCAAAACTTTCCCATGCAAGTAGGGGAAAGGCTAAATAGGGCTGAAGGGAGAGGGAAATCTCGTTTTTTCATTTTGGAGCTGTTGGAAAGAGGTGTTGGACTGTTGCTGCCAGCTTTTGGGGCCATTTCCCAGCCATTGGAGACCATTTTGATGATGGAGATTGCATATTCTTGACCTTGGGAAGCTGGCAATTACTGCTGATGCACTTTCTCCTGAAGATCACAGTCTCTGATGCTCCTATTGTTGTTGGTGCATCCATTTGGGGCTGGTACAGCAGGGCAGCAGCTGATTTTGATTAGTTCTTCACGACAAATCTCAAAAATTTCTCTCTTTACAGCATTCTCTTATCTCCTTCAGCCTATGCCCAGCCATTCTCAGCAATTCTCCTCCATTCGGAGGAGATTTCAGCCATTTTTGGTGGGCTGATCTGTGATTTCTGCAGTAAACCCTAATTTACAGCAGAAATTAGGGTTTAGCAGCCACCTTGGGATCCCTGTCAGAGATTGAAAGCTCAAGGGACTGAAATCAACAGCTGATAATTGAAGATTATCAAGGGATTTCAGGAGCCAGCCCATCCCAAATTGATTTGGGGTAGCATTTGGCCAGCCAAGGGTCAAATTGGAGTAGTAGTCTTGGGTGAATCAAGGGGCAAATGACCCAAAAGGCTTGCTGGTCATTTATGACAGCAAGAGCAATTGGTTAGTAGGAGGAGATTGAAGAATCTCAAGTTGTAACTCCTTCCAATTGAATGAAAGCTAAAGAAATACCTCAAGGGGCGCCAGTTTTGGGGCCAACAGGGAGTCTATTGTCCAAGAATGTTATGGTAAAGTGTGTATTAATTTTATATGCACTTATTTATTGCTGTAATTAACTCTTAAATCAGGTTATCACCACCCATTCCAAGAAGGAAGGCTGGTTTCACCCACACTGATGCGTACAATTGCATGTTGGGGCTGACTCTTGCACCCTTCTACTTGCGGTCATTGCGGTCACATTGTTTCTTCTCTCTCTTGTGGTCTCTCTTTGTGTTCACTTTCCTCTTTCCATTGTGCATTCTCACAGTTCTTCCCATTGAGTTTTTGATCTTGTGGAAGAGCTAGTAACATGGGGACCTTATGGTCCATAACAGCTTGGAACTTTAGATCGGCCTTGGAAGACATTGTCACTTGAATAACTTGCACCAAAACAAAGGCAGCCCCCTTTGACTTCGAAAACATGGCCTGCTTGGGCTTGCTCCACTCATTTTAGACATTTTTTAACCACCGGACGCGATGAAAAATCAAAAACTGCACCAAAAGGCCCAAAAAGCAGCCTTTTTTCCTTCATGAACAACAAGAACCTGCAAAAAATCAGCAACTTTACTCCTTTCCCATGCTTCTCTACTTGCTTTAGCCTTGTGTTGATGTGCAGCACTCCTGCTCACTCTCACCCTCAAATGCTGAAAAGACAGCCTTGGTGTCGTGCTGAAATTTCCTCTTCAGGTCTGGTCACGATCAATCAACCCTTCAAGGCTGCTTTGATACCATGTTATAGTGCAGCGAATGCAAAAGTGTATGACTAGACTGAAAGAAAGAATGAACATGGAGAGAAGAGAGACAGAGAAAGAGAGAAAAACACAGAGAACTGCAGTGAATGAAGGCTGAATGTAAGGGGGAAATATGTACAAGGGGCTGTGAGAATATGTCAGCCAGTCTCAACTTGTGCTGTTACCCTGGGCTGGGCAGAATATATAGGCAGTAAGAAAAAGAATAAAATAATCAGGTCTGTCAGCTTGAAACTGGTCAACAGACTGCAGGCTGGTCTGTGTGACCAAAAGATAATAAAATTGCTGCGATTGCTGCCTCCATGCCACGTGGCATGTGTCCAATTGCCCAGATTGCTCTGGCACTGCCTGACCTGCCCAGAAATGTTGTGAAAATATGGGTGACTGCCTGTATGTTGTCTGACCTGCTTAGAAATGCATGGATCTGCCCTAAAACTATTGTACAGTGCCTATGCCTGTCCAAGGGATGACCAAAGGTACTTGAGCATCTTTTTAATGTACCACCTTTCATTCTTCTATATATGATGGTTTAACATTTTATTGGTGGATTACTGGACTGGTATGCAAGATGGTGGTGGTTCCTAGGGGCTTGTGTGTTCATCATTATCTATTTTATTGCAGTGATCACCCATGATTCGAAAGAGGGTGTTAGTGGTGTACATTTTATTGGTGTTAGGCACATTGATTTGGCTTTATTTGGGTGACTGTATGGGCAGATCTCAGTTAGGGTTGATCCATTGTCTCAGGCTCATCCTATAGTGTATTTACTCCATTCTTCCTCCATTCGTATTGTATCTAATCACATCCATCTGGAGAGGAGACTGGAGGTACTTCTGGTCATGTCTTGTCTTATAGATTCCATTGCCTGTTGTTCATTCTATGAGTTTTTGTGTTCTCCTCAGTGTTCGGTACTTGCTTTTCTCAGTGTACAATACTTGTTCTTCTGTCTTTTCTGCTCATTCTCACTCTATAGTTGTGGTGGGAGACTTGGTTCCTCCAAATATTTAGTGCTTGCACTGGGGAGATTTTGTACATTGATGGGCTCAGGGGGTTTGGGATTGTGTACAAAGTTGGATATTCTCTACCCCCTTGAATGCAAGTGCAATTTTTTCATATTGTTTAAGAAGCTATGAACCTGATTTTCATAAATCTACCTATGGGTGACATAGGTCATATGTTATGTTTTGTATTCAATGAAGATCCTCTGTATCATGACCTTCAGGCTGTTAGGCTAGGAAGCTAATTATTTTGGGACTACCTATGGGTGAGAGAGGTTGCACGGTAGGCTTTGTATTCAACGAAGATGCTCATTGAGATTTTTACTTTGAGAAATGTAATTTTATAGCGTTGCTATTGCTCATCCTTTTTGCTCCATCTTCAGTTAATGGATGGGCAAGAAGATACGTATGCTGCAACCCACACCTGTGTTTTTCCCACTCCACCATTTTTGGCCTAAAACAAAACATTGCTCCACACTTAAACTCAGATCTCCATGTTAATGCTCAAATAAGATTGATCTCCATGTCCCTTTTGGGTATAGATGTAGTATAAATCAAATATTTTAAATAAAGTCAATCCAAATATTGGCAGCAATTTTACACAGCTTTTAATATTCCTAGTTTGCTGTTACACATGATTCTATCATCTTTTTCCTCACACAGTCTCCCAAGTTATTCAAGTGTATAGAGGTTCCAACTCTAAAGTCACTACTTTTTTAATTGCAATTATGCATTTCTTTTTGGAGTTTTCTGCGTATGTATTTTCAAGTTCTTTTAGAGTTTTCTGTAGAGTTCTCTCCACTTCGTTAAGTGAGAGTGTACTCTCCATCACATTGGGACTTAATGAGTTTTTTGATCATCTGCAGCAAGAAAGTTTGGATGCAAAACAGTGCAAGGCATAGATATTGATCAAGGTAATTTCTGAAGCTGAAAAAGCAACTTGTAATACAACTTAATTTGAGTGCTGTTTCAAAGAGCTGAATATTTATGGACAGGGTTATGTGGATTATAGTCTATGCTTCCTACACTCACTCAGGTTGCATTAATAAAGCAACAAATTTAAAGACCTGTGCTGAGCCAACATAGATTCTCCTTACTGACTTAACTGAGCTTAGCTCCTTTAGCTAGCATCTGATGGACTCTTATTCCTAGTTGAATCTTTCAAAAAATGACTTCTTTGCTAGCGGGTGAGGGTACTTCTTCCAGCTCTTTTTCTTTGGATGAGTGGTCTTCCCCGAGTGTGGGCACTTGGGATGGCACTCCAGACTTCTCGTCCTTGTCTTTATTGGTCTGCTCCTTTGCTTTCTTCCCTTGTTTTGACTTTTGTCCATTCCTTGGCGTGCTAGCCGGAAAGACACAGCTAATTGATATTTCTCTTGCTGATCCTGCCTCCGTATGTCCCACATCTTGCTCAAGAACCATAGGGACTAACTTCTCCTAGGTGATAGTGTCCCAAATATGAGAGGGTGTGAGGAGATTGGTGTAGAAGACATCCTATTTGGAGTATTGTAATTTGTAACTATAACAACAATGTCATAACCATGTCATTTGGAGCCACCTTCTTGCCAATGGGTGTAAGCTCATCCCAAATGTCCTTCATCTTGGTGATGTGGCCTTTCATGGTTGGGGAGTCTGTGACAGAGATGTTGTAGCTTCATCTTGAGGCTTATCTTGCATGCAAAGGTCTTAACGTGATAGCGAGAAGACAATTCAGCCTAGACCTTAGCGGCATTGCAAACAGGGTGTAAATGGACAAGAACTGAATAATGGCAGCTCATGCAGAGGAAGGAATGAGCCTCAGAGTTGAGCTGGTCCCATAGGCTGTTGAATCTGCTATAGAGTCAATCTATGGATCCACAATGGGACGAGAAGCAGGAGTGGTGACAAAGTCCCAGAGATGGAATGTATGAAGGATGCGCTTGATCCTGCAAAACCAAATGGCCCAACTTGAGCTTTCCAGCTTGTCTTCTCTGGGAGTTGGGGAGGATGGACACCTATACAGGGGCTGCCATGATGGCCATATGTGGAATAGAGGATGTAGAAGGTGAAGGGGGAAAGGAAAGGTGAGAGGATGGAGGATGAGAGGGTGGCAGTCACAACCTGCACTCTATTTGTTGCACAATTTCCTTGGTCTTTGTGTTCATCCTCATGATCCACACGATCAGGATCATCTTCGCACAAATGTGTGATGCAGGACATGGCGAGTATAAGGTTCTAAGATATGTGATGCATTCAAACTGAGGAGCAGAGTGCTTTTTGCCTAACTCCTCTGCCATCATGAGTTGGTTTGAGCACATGCACCCTGATTTCCTTATCCCTCTCACTAGTGCTAGGAGGAGATTGAGTTTACTCGTGTTGCTTATTTCCTTATTCCCTCATGCACCCTGATCCCCTTATTTCCTCATGGTCATGGTGGTCAGAATGCTAGTCTTCCTGGTCTTTTTCATTTTTTTGTCTACGATCCTCACTGTCTCAGTTATATTCCCTATCCACCTGATCTTCCTATTTGTACCAGCCTGCCATGTGTACCCTTCAAAAACCTGCAAAAAATCAAAGACAGCTGCAATGCATCGTCTGCTGCCTTCTTCTAGTGAAAAGTTCTCCATCCAACCAAACAGGATGAGGACAGGGCTGAAGAGGGAGAAAATGCGGCAAAAAAGAGAAAACACATCTGCTGGTATGGTGCTCCATGTGTAGTGTTTGGTGACGATACCATGTGGGAGTTGCAAAAGCAAAAGAACGTGGAGACAAGAGAAGAAGGTATGAGAGAAGATGAAACACAGAAGAAGTCTGAAGGCATACCACTCTGAGCTGAATGCAAATGCAGGCTAAAAACAGTCAGTCCCTGCACGTGTGTATGCTGCATTGGTGAGGATGCTGGATTGATTGCAAATGATGAGGATAATGATGTGATAGCTGTGATGAAAGGCTGCTGGATATGGAGGACTGCTAGTGGCTGCCTTATATCAGCAGGAGCTCAAGAAACAGACTGATCTGCTGCCATAAGTGCCAGCCGGGTTGCTGCAGCCATAAATTCTGGCTGACCTGATGATAATGAAGCTGGCAAAGGTAGAAAGCTGGCTGCCTGTTGTGATCTCATGAGAGAGAGTACTATATCATATATGATGATGTAGTCCCCCTCCCTTTGAGGCATCTCTGCATCATTTGTCTATGGCATAACTGGAGGTATCAGGTTCACACAACAGTTTACATGACCTTCATTTTTGTCACTTGTAGTGGACCTTATATCAGCAAGAGTTCAAGAAACAGACTGATCTGCTCCCATAAGTGCCAGCCGGCTTGCTGCAGCTATAAATTCTGGCTGACCTGATGATAATGAAGCTGGCAAAGGTAGAAAGCTGGCTGCCTGTTGTGATCTCATGAGAGAGAGTACTATATCATATATGATGATGTAGTCCCCTCCCTTTGAGGCATCTCTGCATCATTTGTCTATGGCATAACTGGAGGTATCAGATTCACACAACAGTTTACATGACCTTGGTCTTTGTCACTTGTAGTGGACCTTTGGGTCTCTACTCACGATGTTGATCCTCTGTTGGAGCTCTCTTTTGAAATGGAACAGTGCCTGATCCTCTGGCCACACATACTCTCCATATTGACCCATGGTACCGTAGCAACACATGTAAACTCAATCTCCTCCTAGTCTTAGTGAGAGGGAATAAGGAAATCAAGGTGCATGAGCTCAAACCAACTCTTCATGATGATGGAGAAGTGGGCCAACAAGTGCTTACCTCCTCAATTTGAATGCATCACATATCTTAGAATCTATATCTCCTCAGTTTGTGCCCATGTTGGGTGCACACAAGTTCCTATTTAAGAAGCAAGAAACTAGCCCATGGTTTTTTGTAAGTAGGCCATTTAAGGGGCCATTGACTCAACAAGCAATGTGACTGTCAAGCCATACATCAAATACGTGCGATCGGGTTTACGCCAATTATGGCAGGTCGAGTGTTTGCATAGTTTATGATAGACTGAAACAAGGATTGGAGGTGAATATGCAACTATACACACATTGCTCTTGTGATCTCACCTTGTAAGGCACTAGTCTCTCAAATGCACAACTCATAAAAAGATAAGAGGATTCAAAGCAAACATAATTCTCTTATCCAATCTTGCAATCTCACATGCTCTAAATTCTTGAAACCCAATCTATGATAGTGTTAGGAGTCATGTTTGTCATGCAGGGTCATCTCTTGTGTGTGAGCCTCAATTTGAGCTGGATGAGGGCATTAGGAGCTCTGACATTTAGTTTGTTGTGTTTTGATGGAGGAGGCTGTTAGTAGTTTTGTCAATTCATGAGTGAGTCTAGCTATGTAGTTTAGTGGGCCAAGCATTGTTGTGATTTTTAAAAAAACGTGTCATTATTATGGTGATTTTGGCATTTATAATTGGTCAATGAGCTTTTAATGCTGTTTGACTTGATCATATTTATGGCAACATTTTTGAGCTATATATCTAGGTGTCATGAGGACATGTATTTTTGAAACCTCACTTAACATGTAGATTAATTTTTAATCACATGGTTAAGTAAATGTTACACACGTGAGGTGTAACTGGGATTAAAGTAAATTTACGAGCCTGAGACCCAAGGAAATTACGGAATGTCAAAGACAAAAGTTGCTATAAGTTATGCCACACAGGTACTTAGCGGCATTTGATGCCAGTTGTTGGCCTAGATCATTCATTTGGCCATAAGTGTCAGTTGGTGAATTTACAGAAGTGGCGCTTAATGGTACCTAACGCTAATCTGATGGTCAAAGATGACGCAGAGACACTTGGAAATGGAAGTTGTGTAGCCAATTTAAACAAAATTAATATTTAATTATGGATAATGTTGAAAAAATCATTTGGAAAGGCTGTCACTTGTCAAAAATGTCCAAGCAAGATTGAAAAACGTCTTTAGAGCTTAGAGAGAGACAGTTTTAGTATATTCAGCCTGTAAGAGAGAGGGAGGAGATGTTGCTGGTCTGATTTGCAGTCATTGGAGGACTTTCCGAGGTAGTCAAGGCAGGAGAAGACCAATCGGCAGTAAGTGACAACATCTACAAGTTGTTGAGACAGGGCAGTAGTAGTAAATGATTAATTTTCTTTAGTTCTTTGCATCGACAAGCTGTTGAGACAGAGCAACAGCAGTAAATGACATATTTTCTTTAGTTCTTCACAAAGAAAGTCTGAATTTTCTCTCTCCTCAGCATTCTCTTTGATATCCCAGCCTTTCTACACCCTTGCTCCAAAGATTGCAGCATTGAGATTATCAAAGGCTGAGAAATTTCGGATTTCTCTGCTGTAAATCCTAATCTGCAGCAGAAATTAGGGTTTAGCAGTAGCCTCGGGAAGCGTGCCAGAAATTGGAAGCTCCAAGACTTGGGTTCAACAGGGCTGAATGTGTTTTTAGCCTATTCAAGTGGAGGGACCAGCAAATAATTGAATTTGGGGCATTTTCCATTTTCATCAAAGTGGGTCTCCTCAGCACACTCTCTCATATCCTAGCCTTTCTACACCCTTGCTCCAAAGATTGTAGCATTGAGATCACCAAAGGCCGAGAAATTTCGGATTTCTTTGTTGTAAATCCTAATCTGCAACAGAAATTAGGGTTTAGTAGTAGCCTCGGGAAGCGTGCAAGAAATTGGAAGCTCCAAGACTTGGGTTCAACAGGGTTGAAGCTGTTTTTAGCCTATTCAAGTGGAGAGACCAACAAATAATTGAATTTGGGGCATTTTCCATTTTCATCAAAGTGGGTGAAGTTTAATTGATTGCCCGAATCAAGGGGCAAATTAGATTAAAGACTTGCTGGAGTTAAATAAAATACGAAAGGGGTCTTAGTTTTGGGGTCAACAGGGTGTCCAATGTCCAAGATTATATGATAAAGTGTGCATTTCAGTTTTGTGAATTTGTTAATTGCTGTAAATAGTGCTTAATCATGTTATTTACCAACCTCTATTTGAGGAGGAGAGGAGGAAGGCTGGTTACATGGTTCCGTTGCCGAGACTTGAACTCGGGTCGCTCGGGTGAGAGCCAAGTATCCTCTCTGAATAGGTTGCATCAAACTGCTGAATGATAGTCAAAGCTTTCAGTCCATCTTGTACACCACTAAAGGACTCAAACTTCATTGCTTTTCCACCCTTATCATAGTCTTTTACTGTCCCTTTGGGTGTCAAGTTGTCATACACTGGCTGTTGCAATGCTAAATTTACATAAAAACCAACGCCAAACGGAGCATTTGCATAACCAACATTCGTTCCTTGAGGCCCGTAAGCATTTAGGGGTGCAAATGTAGTACCAAACATGCTACTTTGTGCCCTAGGCATCAAGCCAATGTTGCTATACATATTGTTTTGTATATTTCTAGCTATACTTGAATACATTGGACCTTGCACACCATGCATTGGTTGCTGCATATCATAGGGATTTGTGCCATATATTCGCGTGTGCGGTCTTTGTCCAACCATAGCATAAAAAATAGTGCCTCCACCAAAATATCCTGGTTGCCCCATCATAGCATGCATGCTCGGTTGTCCAAAATCCGTTGGATTAGCACTTCTGTGATGGCCTTGCATTTGCATTTCTTGCCCCGTAGGTACCAACTGTTTTTTTTTTTTTTTCATTAGCATCTTTGGGAACTTCAAATGAAAGGTTAGGCATTATCTTTGGTGCATCTTGCTGTCTCGAAGGTGTAGAAGATGTCTTCTTATTCTTGCCTTTGTTCTTCTTCTTTGGAGCATTCGAAAATCGGGTAAATTGAGGATCCTTTGCCAATTCAGCAAAGAGGTTTGCTGCTGTCCTTATCCGATTCTTGAATTGGTCATCAAATTCCTCTTCACTTTGCTGGTCATCAGCCTCCTTATGCCTTGAAGGCCGTGCATCTTGCCCACAACAACATTTTCAGCTTGCTATCCATGGTTAGAGCCTTGTCCAAGGTCAGACATTGCATTTTCTTCAAACCCTTGTGAACATTCATACTGAGAGGCATCATCATTGCTTGAGGCCATCTCACTGTATGAAGACATATTGCTGTAATTTCTCAGCTGAGAGTAAAAATCAGCAATAGCACAAAGCTTTGACTTGCAATCAGGTGCCTCGGGCCCACCAAATCAAGGGATTGAGTGGTATCCCGGCAATGGAACCATGAGACCAAGAACCATGTAACTAGCCTTTCTCCTCGGATAAGGTGGTAAATAACTTGATTAAGCACTACTAACAGCAATTAACAAATTCACAAAACTGAAAAGTTCACTTTACCATATAACTACTCTTGGACATTGTGTTCAATGAATTGCGTGAACATAGGCTCGTTATCAGTGACAGAAAAGTGAATTCTTCTTGCATGAAATCCACTTTTTGGGGCATATTGTATTGGCTGATGGTATTCGCATGGGCCTTGCAAAGGTTGAGGCAATACGATCATGGCCACCTTTGAAGAATGTGTACGAGATCCGTATCTTCTTGGATTTATGTTCTTGCTATAGGAAGTATGTACGCGGGTTTGTTGAAATTGCATTTCCATTGCATACTTTGCAAAAGAAGGATGTGCCATTTAGATGGACAGCAGTGGAAATTTCAGCATTTGAAAAGTTGAAGGAAAAGATGACTTCAGATCTTGTGCTTGTGTTGTCCAATCTAAGAAAGTCATTTATAGTTCAATTTGATGCATGTGGTAACAACATTGGGATTCTTCTTATGCAGGATGACCGAGTTGTGGCTTATGAGAGCGGAATTCTCCATGATACAGAAAAGAATTTGCAAGTCTATGAGAAAGAGCTCTTGGTTGTAATTCATGCAGTCTACGTGGGAACATTATTTGTTGAGGGTTGATTTTACAGTGCAGACGGACTTTTTGACGCAAACAAAGTTGTCAGAGAAGCATATGAGATGGGAAAATTTTCTCTCTATGTTTCATTTTTAGATTGTACATATTGATGGTAAAAAGAATGTTGTGGCTTATGCACTGTTACATAAGCCATAAATTTCAGCCGTCAGCATGGTTTATCACACTGAGTTGGATATCATGAAAGAGCAATATGTTGCTGATTTGGACTTTGCTAATGTTTATGATCAGCTTTGCAATGGGCAAAGGCATGGACACTTTGTGCTAAGAGATGGATTTCTGATGATGCATGGACGATTGTGTCACAAAGCAGTTAAGGCCTAGAGTTATCACTGAAAGTCATGCTCTTTCGTATACAGGACACAGAGGTATTGATGCCATGCTTAAGGCAGTGGAGCATTTTTTTAATTGGCTAGCTTTGAGGCATGATGTAGAACAGTTTGTTAAGATATGCATCGTATGCTAGAAGGTAAAGCATGATAGGCAAAAGATGTAGGGTTTGTTGTAGCCCTTGTCTATTCTAGATAGACCTTGGCAAAGCATTGGAATGGACTTTATTTTTGAGCTTTCTAAGACACCTACATGGAATGATGGGATATGGACTATCATTTGCAGGTTTAGCAAACAAGCCATTTCATTCCGGTGAGGAAGAAAATAAAGGCTGATTATATGGTATGATTGTTTTTGCAGCACATATTTAAGTATCATGGTATGCCAGAGTCAATCATTAGTGATCGAGACCCTCGGATGACCAATTTATTTTGGAAGGGGTTGTTTGAGAATATGGGTACCACACTGAAATTCTCATCATCCTTTCATCCGTAGACAGATGGTTAGTTTGAGAAAGCAAATTCGAGTGTTAGATCTTGAGGTGCTATGTTTCAGACCACAAGACATAGTGGGAGCAATATTAGCCCTTGGTTGAGTTTGCTTACAACAACACAATGCATAGTTCTATGGGCAAAGCTCCATTTGAGGTGTTTGAGGGTGGCAAGAAGGTACCACCTATTCTACAAACTAAAGATAAGATCTTTGAGGTTGATTGTTATGTGGAAAACTTGGATGTAGCCTATGCAAAGATAAAATATGCACTTCAGAGATCGCAAGAAAAGCAAAAGAGGGAAGCTGATCGCCACAGACGTGCTTTGCAGTTTGCAGAGGGTGATTTTTTATTGTTGCGTTTTGAAAAGGCAAGGTTGAAAAAGATAAAAGGAAGAGAAAGATTGTATCCAAAGTTGAGTATGAGATACTATGGGCCCTTCCAGGTGTTGGAGAAGATCAGCGATGTGGCATATCGACTGAAATTACCTCCACATTGACAGATACACAATTCCTTTCATGTCAATTTGTTGAGGCCTTTTCATGTTGATATGCTAGAGGATATGTCTGCTGAAATTCAGCCTGAGGTTGAGAAGTTGGATGAGATTTGGGTATCTGAGCAAATTTTTGCACATAAGGAAAGAAAGGTCAAATGTAAAGTTTCCAAGAGATACTTGGTGAAATTTTAGAATTATTTACCGATGGATGCCAAATGGATGGAAGAGGATGACTTAGCAGTCCATTCTCAGTTGTTGCAGCTTTACCTAGATACCTTTCTGTTAGAGCCGGACTTCGTTAGGTTTAGCAAAGCAAAGGTCTGGAGTATTTCGTGATACTCAAGGGGGAGGTAGCACTTTCACTTCTCCAGTTATGGATAACTCTCGTACGTAGTGGATCTCGGATGGATTCAGTATGCATCCAAGGTACTTCGCTGATAGTATGTTTGCCATGAGGTCACTACTTAGTGTACTAGTCACTGTAAGATGTATGTAGATGAGTATGAGCTTCACCCGGGCACTAGAATTATACTTTCACATAAGCTTATAATCAATTTGGCATGAATTTTGCCTCAATTTTGAAACAAAAATTATGATCAGTTTCAGCTTAGATTTTGATCAGCTTGAGAACTTGTATAGTCACTTTTTGGATCAATTTTTGCATTGATTGTTGGTCAGTTTTTGCAATGAGTTTGTGATCAGTTTTTACATCTAGTTCCATGGACAACAGCATATGTAATGATGCCATTGATGTTTTAGCCATGGTTTATGCTTGGTTATGCTATACTATGGTTTGGTTTTGCCAGATGAGTTGAGCTAATGAGAAATAGACATATCACATGATAATCTAGTAATGTTTTTTAATAAGATTATTTGTAAGTCTTATGGTATGTTATGATTGGCTAGTAATTTTGAGCATGTGTTGGGCATATGGAATGGTTAAGCAACAGTGCACAATGTTGTGCTAACTATGACGCCTTGTGGAAATTCCAATCTACTATTTTGCTTTTGATGCATTTGACAGTGCAATTGTGGATGATTGCAAGGATTTTAAGGGGGAGGGATGTCATGAGGACATGTATTTTTGAAACCTCACTTAACATGTGGATTAATTTTTAATCACATGGTTAAGTAAATGTTGCACATGTGAGGTGTAACTGGGATTAGAGTAAATTTACGAGCTCGGGACCCAAGAAAATCACTGGATGTCAAAGGCAAAAGTTGCTATAAGTTGTGCCGCGCAAGTACGTGGTAGTATTTGGTGCAAGTTGTTGGCGTAGGTCATTCATTTGGCCATAAGTGTCAATCGGTGACACTAGAGAAGCGACGTTTAATGGTACCTAATACCAATCTGATAGTCAAAGATGACGTAGAGACACTCAATAATTGAAGTTTCCTAGCCAATTTAATTATTGGTTAGTCAGATTATTTTTGAGGGCATTGAAATAATTATTAGATTAATTTTCAGTATTTAAAGATTAAAAATTAATATTTAATTATGGACAATGCTGGAAAAACCATTTGGGAAGGTTGTCGCTTATCAAAAATGCCCATGCAAGACTGAAAAACGTCTTTAGAGGCTGGAGAGGCATTTTTAGTGTATTTAGCCTACAAGAGAGAGGGAGGAGATGCTGCTGGTTTGATTTGGAGCTAATTGGAGGACCTTTTGAGGTAGTCAAGGGCAAGAGAAGATCAGACAACAGTAGGTGGCAATATCTACAAGATGTTGAGACAATGATTGATTTTCTTCGGTTCTTTGCATCTAGAAGCTATTGAGATAGGGCATTAGTAGTAAATGACAGATTTACACAGACAAGTTCCACTTTGTTGCACGTGGATAACCAAAGTGCCTTAGCTCTGGCAAAGAACCCCGTGTTTCATGCTCGCATGAAGTACATTGAGGTTCAATACCATTATGTAAGGAAGTGGATCATGGATTCCAAGTTAGTAGTGGTCTATTGTCCTATGGCGGACAATGTGGCAGATCTCTTCACGAAGCCTTTGCCCAAGGCTTCTATGCTTCATCACATGCAATTGTTCGGTCTTTAGACTCTCCTAGGATATGAGAGGGGATGTTAGCTTGCCTTATTTTGTTAGTTTGTCATCTCTTGGTAGTGAGGCCTAGTTAGAGTCTGACATGGATATCTAGAGCTCCGATTGTGTTTTCTTTCCAGCTTTGTGTGTTTGTCTAGCACTTGTGCTGCCCCAAATAGCTGTTTTGTCCCCAAATAGCTGTAATCTGCCATGTCAACATTTTCAGTGCAGTCGCCAGCATTTTTTGCTGCCATGTCAGCATTCTATGCAGGTTGGCCAGCATTTATGGCCTCATTTATTGTTTGTCGTCAAGTTTTCTGCATATTTGGCTATATATAGCCATACCTAGCTAGTTGGTCGTTCATTCTCTATCTTCAGCAGGTGGTCCATTAGGCGGTTGCAGTCTTTTCTGTCTCCATTGCAGACAACAGGTTGCACACTGTTTGTCTTAGTCACTATCATCGTTTCCATCACGGTCACAGTTGTCGTCGTCATTATTCAGCTTGATCCGGTGCCCTCACTGATGCCTTGGGATGCATGCAGGGACTGATCAGTCCTCATTGTATTTACCTTTCCTTCATCGTTGAGTGTAGATTTTTTCTCTTTTTGGGCTCTCTCTTCTCCTTTCCTTTTCTCTCCGTATTCGTGATTCTCTTTCATTGTGCTCTCTCAGAGGCTCTACCTTCAGGCTAATACTTGTAGGTTCCTTACGATATGTTAGGCCAGTACATTCTTAGGCTAGTCTAGCACCATTTCTTAGTTCCTTAGGACTATTTTAAGTCGGGCCCGTAGGCTAATGTGTCCTTTAGGCTACATATCTTTGGGACTCTATTAACTCTTGTTGCATTTAGTCACCCATTCTGTTGTTCCATTGCATTTTACTTGGGCTTTAACTTTGCTTTGCTTTGCATAGCACCAAAGCATCTCACTTTGAAGCATTGTTATGCAAGTTTTGGTCTCTTCTAGTACTTACATGTTTCTCTCGGTTGAGCCCTTGTTTCTTCGATTGGCATGGAGGCTTCCCCTCTTGAGGCTGAGCTTTAGGCATCTCTTTGATGCTACTATGGTGGTTGCTTTTGCAACACAAATCCTCAAGGTGAGACGTTTTCTACATCCGTGTCTTCATTAGGTTCTTAGCACCACCAGTCGACATTAGCTCTTGCTCTAGCAGCTGATATCCATGGTCTGAGAGGGGGTTGCCTTCCCCATGCAGTACAAATAGGTTTTGGCATCGTCCTTTGACATGATTATCCCTTTCCTGTTGTATCTGCCTTTTGTATAGTATCTTGCATTTTATTATATTATTCACTCTTGTAAACGGGCCTTGGCCAAGTGAACAATTTCCCTAGTATGGCGCTATTAAAGTGGCACCTTGTTGCATGAGCATGCCCTGTATACATGACTCCTTTGCATTTAGGATTGTGTGTATGTTGGGCCCTTGGAGGGGATGAAGACTTAAGAGAGTAAGCATCCTTCCAAGCTCAAAACCCATGCATTGTGTAGCATGATTTCCTTTTACCTCATGGAGTGAAGCATACATTAGCACATTTCTCACCCAAGATGTTGAGCAGCTACCACACACATCTATAGCTAACAAAACCCTTGATTGTGGTTGCGCATTATTGCATCTTACTTTTATGTGAACTAGGAAGCCTTTTTTAAAAAGGAACACAAAAAGAAGAAGAAAAAAACACTTGGGTGACTCCAAAGAAGATATCCATTGCTTGTGTGAAGTTGGTGAGTCCTTTGTTAGTCCAGAGTGACGCTCTTGGCCTGATGCCTTGGTCTCTTTGGGGTTGGGACCAATTGGGTCAGAACTGACATGTCTTATCACTCTCCTTGGTCTCTTTTTTTGGGCATGAGGAGTTGCTGAGCTACCAAACCTGCCTCTTAATTATCATACTTTTTTTTTTCTAGCAAATTTCTGCTCACTAAACAGCCCTGAAAAGCCATTTTTGCCATTTTGCATGGGTCAGATTTCTGGCTCCAAAGTCCTGCATTGTTTTTCTTTGCCAGGTAAGTCCGTAGCAGCGTTATTTTTCTTAGCTGTTCGTTCTGTCCTCATATGCCATATTTTGCACAACCCTGTAATGTATACTCCTTTAGCTTTTGGTGGCCATCTTGTTTCCACCAATGAAGGTCTTATCTAATTTGTTGAGATGGATAATCCATGTTATTGACATCCCTTTGTCTGTTTGATGCGATCACTAAATCTAACAGAGCTTCACTGCTGTGAAGCCTCAAGCATGGCAGACTTCTTATAAATCACCCAGTTTTGAGTATCATTTTGTCTTGCTGTTTCCTGATTGTTGTAAACACTGTTGATGTAAGACTATCAGAGCATGTGTTAGTATCGACTTTAGATCTGCATACAATTTTGTCTTGTACTCCTTAAATGTACTTTTTAGTGTTGGAATCATTTATTGTGAGTTGCCTGTTTTGTTTTCTTATTTGGAATGGGAAATAAGACTTCTATAAAGCTTGATAGTTGTAAAATTGAAGTGAATCCATGTGTCTGCCAGAGCTGGTGCGCCGTGCATATCAACTACTGCATAAAACTGCAACAAAGAGTCAGAATGTGGCAGAAGTCGCAGAAAATACAAGTGATAAACTCAGAAGATGCAGGGACAAAGAGGCAACCATGGAAGGCCTTTCATCAAACAGACTTTCGGCTGAATTGAGCAATGAGGAGCTCTTGAGAAGAGTAACATTCAAGACAGAAAACTTCATCGAACATATGGAAACGTGTGCAAGATACGACACCGTGTTATGGTTATATTCTCATTAAAGCGTTAGCATCTGCTATGCATAGACCCATTGCTGGAAATTATAATTTTTAAATTCTCATTAAAGCTTTAGCATCTGCTATGCATAGACCCATTACTGGAAATTATAATTTTTAACTTCTTTGTAACGTCAATGCATAAATGTTTTGAGCATAACAGAATCGATCTTTGATTTTGACAGTTTGAGTCTAACCAAATGGATTCATCTGAATTGGGGAGATGTTGGTCTTATTCGTCTGTTTGCAAAGATCAGAAATTTGCTGCGGCCTGTAAGGGACTTGTTGTTTTATATCCTAAGACAAAATGTAGGTTTTGAAGGTTACACTCAGCATACTTGTGACCTAACTGATAGCCCTTAATCAAAATGAAGGGTGGCATTTTGGTGCTTGAACCTCAGCCGTGGGAGTCATATAAGAGCAAGCGTCTTGTCTCCGAAGTAAGTTCCTTTCTTAGATCCACTAGTTAAAAAATCAATGCCTGTGGCTCGCTGATTGAGCCACAGGCATTGATTTTGCGGTTCCGTGTACTTGAATATTAGAGAGTCGATTTTTCTTCATGACTGTATGCGTGGCTGTGTTTGAGGAAGGTTACTCGAAATAATTTCAAGGAGATCAAACTGCAACCGGAGGATTTCCGAGAGCTGCTTCTGGACAAGGTAGATGATATTTGTCGTACATCCAAATAAAGCCACTAAGCTGAATTGATTGCTGTATAACGAGCAGTACGATTTTGTTTTTCTGCTTATGAGCATTGCAGATCGGCTTTCACTCGATGGAACAACTTACGCCAACAGTCAGTGGCGCTGAAGGTTTCAGCCGGCCCATGTATCTTGTAAGGACATGATAAAACGAGATCACTTGGCTGTTGTCGAATGCCCTGTGGCAAGGACATCCTGGTTGGGAACATTAGCACACCTGATGTCATGGGGAGGGTGGCCATCCAGGTTAACACAGTCAGTATGTGTGTATCGCTAGCATTGTATGTGGATGAAGGTGTTGTACTTAACAAAGCTAACACCCCCAATGCAAACCTGCAGCTGCTGAACCTTATCAGGTGCTCATGGAACGCCCAACCTTCTTGCGCTGCTGCTGCAGGCTTCAATGTAAATGGGGTATATAGCTGGGGGATCTCATTATTCAAAACAGATTAGCTAATAACCTCATTGCACTTTTTTTGGTCTATCTGGGGATTGCAACGCTCAATGGTGGCCGTGTGTTACATGCATTGAATATATATTTGACGGTGAAATGCAAGCCACCGATCTCAATATCATTAGTTTTGACAACATTATACTATATACCTATTTAAGCCAGCAAAGCTACACAAATTGGACACTCTTGGTTGTTGGTCCCGTTGTGACAATCAGATTAGTTTCTATAGGATATCTATATTGTGGAACTCGCATGCATGCTGCAACAACTTTATCTCGAGTGGCTGTAATTCAACCCTTCAGGAGTACGATGATTGATAAAGTGAAATATGGAACGATCGATAAAGCAAGATGGAAAGCATCGTTGGACCAAAAGATGCAAATGGTTCAAGTGCTAAGCTAGATGAGAATCTAAACTAACATTACAAGGTCATGAACCATCACTTAAAATGTGCATACTTATAAGCCATAATAGATTCGTAGAAAGAAGTGGAACAATTTGTGGTGAGAAGTGTATCTCAAGGAGATGGGGGATTAATGTTTTACACCCATATTTGGTGAAAAGGCCAACCTCTAGCCATTTAGGTGGTACTACTTTTTGTTGAGCGAGTTAGGGCATACGCTTTTACTTTGATATGATGGCATACCAAGTTTTGTGAATAATTACTCCTAGAGAGAATGCAGCCCTTGCTTTTGCAATAGGGAGAAAAAGGGGCCATTTCTTTTGGGAATAGAGAGAAAAAGTAGCCATTGCTTTGGGAAATGAAAGTTTTGGCAAAACAAATGGGCATTGACAGGTGTGGAGTAAAAGATGGTATGGTAAGTTTGATTGCCTAGCATTGACAAGCATGATATTAGCTCAGCCTCTTTTTTAAATCCGTATTTCTCTAAGTCTAATGAAATCTTGTATTACATTTAGAGCATGGTTATTATAATAAAAATAAATGGATGGATGTGAAAGATTTGCAACAATAGAAGCCAAAGATAAAACTAATCCTTTTGCATGAGAAGGTTTACTATATGGCTCCAAGTTTATTTAAACCTTGTAATTACATTTAGGCATATGGTTATTTTAGCAAAATATGACAGATGGTTTACAATATTGGCAATCACTTCATGGACTATAGGTTCCATAATTCATAGCATGTCTATTTGGAGGATGGTAGGTTTTGAAGTAAAGATCTATGACCGTAGAACTATAGAAATGCAAGACAAGTAATTAGTCTCTTGTTATGGCTTAAACTCACATTTAGACACTTATTATCTTTCAAGGATAACATTTGTGCAAATGCGTCTTTTAACAAATGATCTCATAAACACTATGTTACTTATCAAGCATCTCGCAATAAGTGGAAAGACCATATTGCCCATTCAATGAATTAAAACGACTTATGGTGTACAAATTGTGAAGAACTCGAAGGGGTTAAATAGGCCCTTATTCATGTTATATGGGTAATATTAAAATAAGAACATGTGCTATGTTAATGACTCTATTGATCTCTCCCTTAGTGATCGAAACATTGGTAAGTGAACAAATTTCAAATGGTTAGCAACAAAACATGATTTAGACAAGCTAAGTTTTTCGATATCTAAATAGTACATTGTATTCACATTTATGTCTATGCTTTTTTTTTTTTTTGGAATGTACTAAACTTGGCAAAAGAGAAACTTTAGTCTACATGGTAATGGACACATCATGAATCTTTTTCAATTCTCTTTTCTTTACTTTTCACTACCTTTATTATAGATTTTTTTTCTCTCGATTCTCTTTTTTCCATCTTGTATGTGCGCCACATCCAATTGAGTGCAAGTTAATTTTATGCAGGTGTTTCTCTTCATTATGGGATAGTTCAATTGGTGTAACTATGGCCATTGCTCTTAAACTATTGTGTAATCAATCAAATAAGTTACCCAAACGAGTATGTGGGGGCAAAAAGCAAATTGAGAGAGAGAGAGAGAGAGAGAGAGAGAGAGAGAGAGAGAGAGAGAGAGAGAGAAATGAAATGATATATTAACGTCTACAAAAGGTCAAAATGACCCATGAGACCATGAGTTACAATCATGTGTATGATGGTATAACTGTTCGGGCAAAATATGTATGTAGCACAAAGCAAAATAAGAAAGGAAACTAACTATGGCTATGTGTAAAACATAGAGCTCTATCTAGTAGCAATGAGCTCCAAATAGTACAATCTCATGTGGGTATGGAGGACCTAGCTCTAGTCCGAGCAATAATCCCTTGTATCCGCCTATGAAGGTGTTTTTGGTGTTTGTGTCGATGTTTAGGACGTCTGGATCGGCAAAGTTGAATGGCTCGACCAATTAGTACTCCTTGTGTGTCGGTGTTTGTGTCGAGGTCTAGGACGTCTGGATCGGCTAAGTCAAATGGCTTGACCAATTAGTACTCGTTTGCATGTGGATAGTGGCGGTGAGAGAGGCTCTTGTGTGGATTGTGGTTGTAACTGTATTAAAGTCTTCTAAGTCTCCTTTGCAAAGAAATTTGTGAGTTGCCTCTATGAAGGGTCTCGATGTCTTGGAGCAACTGTACTCTTGAGGCGCATGTCACGAAGTCGTCATATCTTAAGAAGAAAGAGGCCAAGGCATTGTTGATCGGTAAAATCCATGACTTTGGATAGTGGTCCAAATCCGTCTCTAAAGAGATGGTGGAAATGACCACGGATCTCATAATATGTTGGGCAACGGTAGATATAATGCTCCTCTGTCTCTGGCTCTTATTGATATATTTGTCATATGCACTTCTCTGGTGGGATGGATCTATATCTGCCAGTCTCAATCTCTAGCTGATGTGAGGAGGTGTGCAACTAGCCCATAATATATTTGATCCCCGTGGGAAAGGTGGGTGTCCATGTATCTCGGGCGAACAATAAATTCATCATCTGTAGTATGAAGAAAATGCTCACAGTAGAAAGCCATCTTTGTCTCTAGCTCTTGCCTTGGCATCAACCATATCCGCATGATATCCAACTGGGTAAGATCCATCCCGATGATCTTGTGGATCTCTAACTTGCTCAGATCAAGAGATGGTGCATCAAGGGAGTATTGGAAGGGTAAGATCCATCCCGATGATCTTGTGGATCTCTAACTTGCTCATGATATCCAACTGGGTAAGATCCATCCCGATGATCTTGTGGATCTCTAACTTGTCCATGCTAAAGCTATGCAACTCAAACCAGGCCGACATCTGTGCATACCAACATGAAGTATCACCCTCTCCGGCAAGTTGCTTGGAGGACTCAAGGGCCAATCGTGCATATCTGTGTCTGGGTAAGTCCCATAGGCTATGTACGCATGCGACTGATCGGGTGAGAGTCTCTACCACAATCAGTGTAGCTGCTAGCTCGACTTTGATGATCTCATGTGACACTGAGGCCTTACATCTGATCATCCTGGATATCATGGACACTAGGGGTTTCTCCATTGACCTCCATCCGTCATAAGTGTGCCCTAATTTGCTAAGGTGGCCAAGACCGGGCCCCCATACATGTACTCCATAAAGTAGTGTGGATGTGACCAGTGTATCGAAGAGCCATAGCTTGGTGTGGGGTTCTTGGAATTGCACTTGTGAGCACATCCTCTCCAAACCACCTAGTGCTTTGTATTCGTCAGTCAGTCTAGTGCCTGCTATCTCTCGCATAGAAAATGTGGGCCTTGTGAATAAGACTCCTAGATATGTATAAGAATCCACATACTCCAGCTCCTCAGATCCATATGTGAATTTAGGTGTTGATCTCTTGACCCATTATGGTGTAGTATTAAATACCATCACCTTGGTTTTACCAAGGTTCATTGAAAGCGCAATGTCCAAAGCATAGGAGTGTAAGGCATCCAAGAGTCTTTGTAGACCCTCTAGAGAGTCAGCTATCAATACAATGTTATCTGCATATAATAGGAGAGGTATCCAAGTGCCAACTAGTGGAGCTCCTCTATCTCCTTCCTATGAAATGTAATCAGCAATCCCATCAATGTACAGGCCAAATAATGTCAGAGAGAGGGGGCATCCCTGCTTCACCCCAATGGTGGAGTAAATAGGTGTCGATAGGCCCTTGGGTGTCCGGACTCTACCTAGAACTCTCTCATACAATGCCAAAATACCCCAACTGAGCTCTTTCGGTACTCCCATGGCATGCAATCTATTTATTAGCCTGTCTATCGATACTGTGTCCAAGGCTTTGCGGAAGTCCACAAAGCAACAATAGGTCTGTCGGCCATGGGCCCTTCCCTCCTCAATGATTGCTCTGAGTGTGAGGATGTGATCTAACGTGGAGAAGCCTCTTCTAAAGCCAGCCTGTCCCTGTGCTCTAAGACTCCAAATCTCTGCCCACCTGCTTAACTCATGCTCAAGGATGGAAGCATATAACTTAGCCAATGTATGCCCAACCATGATAGTCCGATAGTTATTGGGTAGAGTAGGGTCCTTGACTTGAGGATAGACACAATAGAGAGAGGATTTAAACAACTTTATTTTACATGCGCTCTATTGATCCATCCTTGTGTGGGTCCTAAGTGCAAAGCATGCACTAGGCTATATTTAGTTAAGCTCCACAAGTACAAGTAGTGGATAGAAGGTATACAAGAGTCTCATTAAAAACTATGTGATTATGGAAAAAATATATGGTCTTAAGGCATTGGTGAAAATATTTGCAACATATATAAAATCAATGTTATTTACCAACACTTGCTCTTCGATGAAATGGTAATGAATCTCAATGTGTTTCGTGCATGCATGAGAAATCGGGTTTCTTACTAGTTGTATATTGCTCATGTTGTCACAATAAATAATAACTCTTATGTCTATTTGTATCCCAAAATCATCAAGTAGCTTCTGCATCCAAGCTACCTCATATGCTATATAACAACAACCTTGTACTTTACCTTTATACTCGATACTGTAATAGTGGGCTATTTCTTATTGCTCCAAGTCATAGCTTCACGTTCAAATGAAAATACATAGCCATTAGTGAGCTTTCTATCGTTAGACATTGCATGCCCAATTTGTATCAGTATAACCAAAGAATTGTATCATCAAGTCATCCTAATAAAAGATATCATAATCCAATGTGGCTTTAAGATACTACGAGATACAACTTATACTATCCAAATAAGGCTTATGAAGCACTTTCATAAAGTGACTCTTCAAGCAAATTGTATAGGTGCAATTTGGTCTAGTGGTAGTGGTGAAGAGCAAAATTTCCATCTTCTTATACATTGTGGGATCCTCTAGTATCTCACTCACATTAGTATTTAGCTTCACATTTTGATCCAATGGTACTGAGATTGGCTTACAGTTAGTGATATCATGCTTTGTCAACATATATAAGATGTACTCCCTTAGTGAGAACCATATCCCCTTAGATGTTATTATCACCTCAGTGCCAAGAAAGTACTTCAGCTCTTTGAAATCTTTCATGTCAAATTTTTGCTTAAGAAGACTCTTCACATGCTTCACCTCTTGTACATTACTTCCAACTATTAAATTATCTGCATACAAGGTAAACAATGCCCTTATTACTTTGATGCTTATAAAGTGAGTTATTTACATTTTCAACATGAAAAATCAATAGAGACAAGATATTGTACCATCTTATCCTGTCATGCTCTTGGTCCTTGTTTCAGCATGTACATAGCTTTACCTAGCCTACACACATAATTAGGGTGAAGCCTGCTCTCATAATCCTATGGTTGCTCCATGTATACTTCTTGCAACTCATCATGCAAAAATTCATTTTTTACATCCATTTAATGCAAGACCCAACCTTTTGATGTAGCTATTGCAAATGATAGCTCTTACAATTGCCATTTTTGCAACTAGTCTTGCTTTATATTGGCTCACACTTCCATTTGCATGATTTTTACTTTGCAAATCCACTTGCAAACTATAGCTTTTTTTTCCCTCAAGTAGTGGCACAAAATCCCAAGTTTAATTTACATCTAATGCAACCATTTTTTCATCAATGGATTTTTTCTAGTGCACATGATCAATAACTTTCTTAAAACAAGTGGCCTCAACTGATTTTATAACTTTACCATGTATACATAATGGTAAGCAATATAACCATCATATGTCAATTTGTTTACAGGATACCTTACTCTTGTTGATTTGTATACTTGTAGAGCACTTTGTGATCCCTTTGTATCAGCCTTGTTTTTTAAAAAAGCTTGGTGTATGAATAACTGGAATGTTGAACCCCTCATCCATAGTTTGATCTAAACCATTAAACTCATCGTCTACATGTGAAAAGCATATAAAAACATTTGGCACACTAAGTGACTCAACCACTTTTTCTTCTCCCTTTTGTGATGCATTTCTTGCACTTTGTAAGGGTTCTATTCGCATAGTCTACCATGCTATGGTCTCTCAGTAGACCTACTAGAAGAGGACTCTTTTGGCCCACTTAATATATTTGATTATGGACCAATATTTCTTTCAATAACTATTTCTTTTACATAATTTGCAACAATTAATTTTTTAACAATATAATAAATCACTCCCATAAGTGGTAGGCCATGGATAGGAGTCATCATACAATAGGGAGACATGCACAGATCATAGTTGTTGTTCAAGCCAAGTAGCATTGTTAGTCAAAGAGGAGCTCTAATAGATAATCCAAGTAGTTTGCAAGGATGAACATGCCAAGTATATGAGGGTGAGAGTGCAAGGTGAAGAGCGTACCCTCTCCATTGCCATATGCTGCTTAACCCTATGACATCTCGATACACCCACCCAAGGGGCAACGACCATAGATAGCCATGGATAAGGATTTATGAGAGTTCTTAAGGAAGAGAGATATTCTTCTACGAGGGGACTTTAATGCTAGGATAGCCTTCGATCGAGTTTCTTTCTTTGATGCATTTGAGGAGATGTTACAAGAGCAAGATGTGTCAAACCTATAGATGGAAAGGACCTCCTTGGAGAATTCATAGAGTATGGGAGGTGTCTTGTTGAGGTGGGCACAACAAATGGACTAGCCATACTCAATGGCTTAGTTAGATATCACCTATTAAGTGCCTTCACATGTCAATGAGATGGTGCTAGCATGGAAGATTATGTACTTGCAAGGCCTTCCAATGCTTTATATCTCATATTCGGGATTTCTTAGTCTTGCCATGCCTCATCGAAGTTACAATGGATCATGCTTATTTTTCACTCATTACAGACCTCTACTTTACCCATGGGCACCATCATGCAATCAACTTTTAACCAAGATACTACTTAGAGAGACATAGGATATTTACGTGGCATCTTCAAACTATCATACGATGCAAATCCTCCCAGTCAATCAGGTTATTACTGACATGGTGCATGAGAGGCCCTTCAGGGGACCTAGAAGAATGCAATCAAGATGCCTCCTTGAGAAAATGTTTATCCACAACAGCAAGCTATCCAAATGGGAGCATGCCATTATTGTGGAGGTTAGGGACATTTTGTTAGACCAAATTGTGAACTTTGGGCAAGGTATAGGACTAAGAGAGGAATGCTAGTAGTAGGCAAGGACCTGCAATCACGAAAGACCTGGAGGAGCACCTTATCTACATCATCCACTTGCCCTAGTTGCAACAGTCCTTATAGAATTGCTTGACCAATATGATCAAAGGCAATTTCATGGTGGTACAGGTGATGTTGGCTATGAACAAATTTAGCAAGATTAGGTTCAAGAAGATAGTGAGGAGGTGTCAAGTAATTTGAATATTGCAAGTATGTATGTTGAATGTGATTATTCTAATTGTATTAAAGTTGAGGATTGTCTGGATGAACCTATGGTATTACTATTACCAGAAGTCAAGTAGGTACGAAGCTTGATTGGTAGGAACAAGAGAAGACAAGAAAAAAGGCAACAAAGCAAGTTAGGAAGTATCAAAAACTTGCTGACAAACCACAATTTGATCAACTTGATGATGTAGGGGATTCATGTATTTAGAAGCTTGAATTGCACGAGCATCTTCATGAGCAATAGGGGCAATTTCTTGAACAGCAGAATCCGTTCTTTGATCAATAGAAACAATTCCTTAATAGTGCAGTTTGTGAAAAGTTATAGCAAGGAGGTTCAAAAGAGCTATCTCAAGATCTAGCAAAGTACTCTCTACAGTTAACCTTGGAGCATATCTTGGATTTAATACCAAGATTTGAGGAAAAGTTGCTCCTGAAAATGATGCAAAAGCAACATGAAGTCCTTGAATGTATAGCATTTCAGGATCAAGCAGTTCTTCATGACTACTAGGTAGTTATATTGACCCAACAAGAAGTTGTGGATTATCAAATGCCTACCATTCAAGTTGAGTATGCATGAAGAAAGCATGATGATGTCTTACTGGATGGGGGTTCACGAGTTAACATACTTCTTGAACACACATTTTTGGCAATCAAGCAAGAGGAGCTACTACTAGTCCCATTTTTGGTCACGATGGCAGATCAGAGGAGGTTACAGCCCTTGGGTAACCACCGCCACCACCACCAGCGTCGCCGCCATCGTCGCCTCCATTGCCGCTATCACTACCACCTCCTACCATCGCCTCCATCATCACTATCACTACCACCTCCATTGCTTCCACCACCACTGTCCCCACCCATGTTTCTCTCCCCCATGGTAATTAGGTCTCTCTCTCTCTCTCTCTCTCCCCCTCCCCCTCTCTCTATCTCTATCTCTAGCTATCTATCTATCTCTCCCAGTCCCATGTAGCAATCTCTCTCTCCTTGTCACTCACAAAGACAAACACACATACATACACACACTCTCCCTCTCTCCTTTCTTCCTCTCTCTCTCTCTCTCACAAATAGAACTCCTCTCTTTCTCCCCCTTTCCTTTTCTCCTCCTCACACACACACACACACACACACACACTCTCTCTCTCTCTCTCTCTCTCTCTCTCTCTCTCTCAAAAATAGCAACTTTTCACTTTCTCCCTCTCTTACACTCACCCTCTCTCTCGCTTGCTCTCTCTCTCTCTCTCTCTCTCTCTCTCTCTCTCTCTCTCTCTCTCTCTCTCTCTCTCTCTCTCTCTCTCTCTCTCTCTCTCTCTCTCTCTCTCTCTCTCTCTCTCTCTCTCTCTCTCTCTCTCTCTCTCCCCCTTGTGTCGCTCACAAAGACACACACATACACATATACTCTCAATTAGCAACTTCTCTCTCTCTCCCCCTTTTAATTTTGCAAGGATTATCCATCCGTTTTTCACAACCCTCTTAATTTTGCAAGGGTCAAGGGTTTGCATGAGGTCCATTATCTTAGACACTTTTAGTTGTTGATATTAGAATGAAAAGAATATCGCATTGTTACTCCCACATGCATATATACATTCACATACCTCTCAATTTTATGTGCGTGATTTGCTATTACATTGTGATATATCACTTCCCTTGCGCACACATAAGTGAAACTACATCACACATGTTTTCGCTACTTTCAATTGAGCTTTATTGTGCGAACTTACTACAAGAGGATACGATATCAAACAATTTGTTGTACTTGTTGCAATAACGTCCTACTATTTTTCACATTGTTCAAATAGTTAATATTGAGACAACAATATTACCTCATTGTTACTCAATCCACTATGCACGTATACATTCATATGCATACATGTATCTACCCTTCACCCTTCCTTAGATATTTCACATGTGCTTTATTTACACATTTTATAGTACTATAGTTGAGCGAATGTCTATACACAATCTCCTTCACTTGCATATTCCTCTCTCTTTCTCCTCTTTTCTCTCATCCTCATTTCATTGCGCTTGTTAATGAACACAATTAAATAATTTTGAAATTACATATTCATCATGCACATCAAATATCAATCGAGTTCCATTATTGGAGGGTGGAATGGGCAATCCCTAACAAAGTCTAGGGCTGGACCATGGAAGCACGCTAGCTCGGTTAAGTAGGGAAGTCTGTGCTCTAGGAGGACTATGTCCATGGGGTTTCCCTCAAATGGAGGTGGGCATATAAAGGCGTTGGATGGGTTCCTCTATATCTTCTCCATGCTATTATCCACAAATAGTGTCATTGTTGGCGACCAATTCTAACCAATTGGAGTAGCTCACTTAAGTTGTCTTCCTTCATAGAGCTCCAAATGGCAATGCCAAACAATGTGGATATTTCCTTCAAAAACCTTGTAAGCCCTAGCCACAAAATCACCCACTACCTGTCCACTTTCGGGAGCTTCACTGGTAATGATCCCTTTTGCTTTGGTCGCCTATGTAGAAGCACCCCATTCACCGAAGGAGATGCAATGGTTGTGGAGAAGGAGAAGAGGAAGATGCGGGAGAGAAAAGCACACACAATGTAGGTGTTGTCAAGAATGATATGACATCCTTATTGCACTATCTCATGTATATGAATAAAGAATAAGAACAGTCATTGTACACGGGCAGGCCCAAGGGCCTTTTACCCTAACAACCTCCCATTGAAAGGCCAATGGGCCAGGGAGTGAAAAAAAAGAAAAAAAAAGAGACAACGTGAGGAATCATGACATCTCACCCAATTCCCAATTGGAAAGCGAGCTGTGCAATAAGTGGGAACCTTTGCTAAAGAAGAGTCAAGCATCCTTGAGTCCATGACATCCAGGAGACAAGTGATCATGTAGCTCCATACAACAGAGCAATCCAAGAATGCTTCTCATGAAGCAAGCACAACTCATGAGTGCAAGGTTGTAATGCATAAGCATCAGAGTAGCGCATAGCATCAGCGTGGCGCATAGGAGACAACTGAGAGCAAATAGACTCTTCAAAGTCAATCATAGAAGAAGGGCTAACATATCAGACACATGTTAGATGGGGTCTCAAGAGAGTATGTGGCCTTAGTGAAGCGAAAGACTGACATACGGCTATAGCATCAACCATAAAGCGCACTGAACGTGCATCAAGAGGCTTGAGAGATATTTGCATCTCATAAAGGATAGCACGACAACTGTGTATAACCTGCTGGGCATCTGAATCCCATAACTTGTAAGCCTGAAAGTCACCATCTCCATAACCAAGAATAATACATCTGCGTGACATAGGCATATTTGGCATACATACAAATGCATGGCATCCAAACATTATGAAGTAATCATAGGATGGTCTCATGCCATTCCATGCCTCGTGTGGTGTAATACTATCCAGACACGATGTCCTATTAAGTAAGTAGACCGCCGTCATAAGGGCCTCAATCCAAAATCCATAAGATAACCTGGCTGTGGTAAGCATAGAAGCAACCTTTGCCTGTAGAGTCAAGCACATGCCATGAGCAATCCCGTAATACCGTGGGCATAGGAAATCAATGCCAGACTGTTGACAATAGGATTGAAAGCTGGGAGAGATAGCATGACTCTCATAATCCATTTGCAAGCACCTAGGCCTGCAACTAGCAGAATCCATAAACCTGTCAAGCATAACTGGCATCCTCAATCTGTACCAAGGGAAAAGCCCAAACACGGTGGGTAGCATGATCCACGAAGGTCATAAAGTACGATGCTCCACCAAGTGATTGGGAAGGTATAGGTCCATATACTGCACAATGAACAAGATATAGAGGATCATGCCTCTCACGATTGCCATGAGCCAAAGGGGTTTTGCAAGGACCATAAGTACAATTAGGGCAAGCATCAAGATCTGCATGTGACATAGGAGGTAGCAAGGATCCCATACAAGATAATAGCTCCATCTCTCTATGGTGCATATGGCCTAGGTGATAATGCCATAACAATGCATGTGGTATTTGGATAACTGCAACCATAGAATCTCCCACATGAGAGACATGCACTGGGTAATGAGAACCATCTCTAGAACCTTTGGCCAAAACCAAGCAACCGTGACAGATCTTCCATGACCTATCTTCGTGAAGAGAAACAATATATCCTGCATTATGCAACTGGTTGACAGAAATCAAGCTCTTATTGAGTATGAAAATATGTAAAACATCCCTAAGAATAAGAGAAGTCCCATTAGGCAAAGCTAGGTGTATATCCCTTGTACCAACAATAGCATAAGACTGCTCAAGGCCCAAATCAATACATATGTCAACCTTCGTGTAAGAAGAGAACCATGCTCTATGAGGGGTAACATGACAAGATGCCATAGAGTCCAAAAGCCAATCAAATGCATAGGCATGATCACTGAACAAGTAAGCTGTAGGAAAACACGATGACATGAGTACATGCTCAATTGCATCATCATGGGTAACTGCATGTACCTCACCACTAGTAAGAGTGGTAACACCTACTGCATCTACTGTATCTCTAACTCTGCTCATCTAATCTGTCTAAAGAAATTTCTTTGAACATGCCCAAGCTTCCCACAATGGAAGCAGACAACATCTGAAGTAGAAGAACCTATAGAAGACGACAAGGAATCCAAGTCATCATGAATAGGGCTATCCACATCCAAGGAACTCAAAGAGTATAAGGCTGTCACAACATAGGAAACCTACTCATCAAGACAACTGTCAGTAGAAGCACAAGTAGTAGAAGCATGCTGTTGCAAGTACTCTTCCATCCTCACTATTGGAGAGCAAAGCACAGAAGCATCAACCAGGGATGCAGAAGCTCCCACATGAAAAAAACTTGTAGCTAAGTGCATGACATAACCAATCACAATAGTATAAAAGCTAAGACATGTGTCAAAAGAGCATACGGTATTCAACCATGAAATCTGCCCATAACCATAATGGAAAATATGACTTTGCAGTACATCAGACCACATAGTAGGATCCAAGTCAATGCAAGACTAGTAAGTGGCATAAGATCCTACAATGGTCAGCTCCAGGAGAAGCCCAAGTATCTGTGCAACAATGTCCAAATAAGTGGCTATGTAAAGTACATGACAATAGACAAAGTGCATAGCCGGGTAAGCATCTAGAGCAACTGCTCTATGACCTGTATGGGCAAAAGCAACCCAACTAGCATAGAAGCTAGGCAACACAGAAGCAATAAAGCCATAATTGCTAAACCCAAGCACTGTCAAGAAGTCCATTGATCAGGGAGTAACCCGCAAAGAACCAAGCATCAATGAGCAATGAAAGCTCAATAACCAACTGCTAAGACAATGGAGCAAGTACTACTCAAACATATATTTGCATCCAAGTAAATCTAAGATTCATAATCTGAGCATTAAGGGCCAAATAGCATCCAAGCTGCATAAGTGATAAGCCGACCAAATGCAAACTACTCCACAAAATTCTCAAATGCAAGAAGATTCAAGTCCAAACATCTATCATACTGCAACTGAACGAACCCAAAAGTATCCACATTAGACATAATTCCCATAATGGGTAGCATGGTGCATAAACCTTGTTAAGTGAAATGCCAGTTGCAAAGAAAATGACAGTGAAACAAAAATTCGAGCTCTATCCTTTACTCAAGAAGCATCCAGGAGCATAAACATCAAGGTGGCATCATCCAAATACATTAGCATATCATCTCGAGTAGTCGAGAGCATCCGTAGACCATAGGCATAACTAAACTAGAGGTAAAATAGCATGACAACCAAGGTAGTATAAATCGTAACCAACAATGAAACAAACACCCGAATGTCAATAACGAGCATTATGCATAAGCCGTCCCTGATAAAACCTTGATGCCCAAACAATGTAGAGCAGTAAATCCCTACATAAATCAAGCCATGGAAGCTCAAACCAAGTCCTAAAGCATCTCAAAACGTTGGGCAAACATCCCCAACGAATTAGGGTATCAAATACCAACCCTCGGGAGTATCACATAAGCTAAGAGCATGACATTTTCTTGTTGTAAATCAACTTAGATCTGTTGTAGAATTTTTTTTTTTTGATTAGAATTTGGTAGATCTGACATTGCCAATGCATGCGGTGAGTGTCAAAACCCCAATATAGACTCTTACCTTGCCTAAATTGGGTTTCGGATGCCCGAGATATGAGAAAAAATGGGAATTTTGAGTTAGATTTTGAAACAAACACAAAAAAACGTGAGTTGCTATAGTGGGGTTTGCTAGTTATCATGAGGATAACAGGGCAAATGGGGGCATACAAGGTGCCCAATGAAGCCAAGGAACACCTGCAAAGAGCCTATGAGGGCCCGGGAGAGGCGGGAGATGAAATCTTACCTCGAGGGGAAGAAGCCATTGCTGGCATTGAAGCTCCAAGATCTAGGTCTTCAATCTAGGCTGAAGTAATGCCGGGCCAAGCTTCACGATCAAGCTCTGATCCAAATCTCTGAGACCAATTGAAGGGGATGCAATGGCAGTGGAGAAGGAGAAGAGAAAGATGCGAGAGAGAAGAGCACACACAATGTAGGTGCTGTCAAGAATGATATGATAGCCTTATTGCACTATCTCATATATATGAATAAAGAAAATGGGCGGTCACTATACACGGGCAGGCCCAAGGGCCTTTTACCCCAATATTTACATCGAGCACAATTAATTTTTGGGCTATGGGAGGTAGCTGTGCATGTACGTGGAAAGGTGACCACCCATGTATTGGTATAATGAAAAAGAGTATTGCATTACTGTTGGAGGTAAAGACACCTGTGCCTAGCCACCCGTGTATTACTACATTGATAGTACATGCACCTGCACAATGCATGCAACGAGTGCCCCCATCAATGTCACTTTAATTTTTATTCTTTTAGTGACATTTGAATAAAGGGAAGGCCAGTCACACATTGTGATTGTTGGAGTTTCCATATCTTCACACACACACACACACACACACACACACTCTCTCTCTCTCTCTCTCTCTCTCTCTCTCTCTCTCTCTCTCTTGCTTCATTCTCCATAGCTCACATGTCTCTTGCTTTCACTTGCTCATGCTTTCACTTGGGCTTCTTCCTTTTCTTTGTGAGCTTGAGCTCAATCCGACATTGCTTCAGCTCTCATTCGAGTTACCTACAACAAGGTTTCACCATTGGGTGGCAACCATAGCTCCATCTCTTGAGGTTCATATTGAGCTCTCATTGCTCTAGGACTTCTTAGGACCTATTGGGGCTATCTTAGGGAAATCTTGAGCCTACATTGAGCTTATTTCAGGGATTATTTAGCTTAATATTTAGGGATGGAAATACAAACACGTTTTTTCAGCAGTGGCCACTTTCAAGCACTTGTGCTTGCTTAACCACTCCTCGACATTAGACAAAGTCTTTGGCATTGTTTACCACTCCTCTCGGCATTGACCATTAATATTAAGAATTGGCTTGGAGTCATTGAGCTTTAGCTATTAACTGTGCAAACAGGGCAATATGCTATCATAAAACAAGGACATCCATACCTTCAAAGCTTGGAGCCCATATATGCTTCTCGGGATGCTCATATATCTATGTTTTGTTGATGGATGCTTGGGGGATCATATGTCATTGGTTTGAGATGCTATTGGACTAATTTGAGCATTGTTTTACCTCAAATTTCTCATAGATATCTGTGCTATCATAACATGACTGAATGTTATTTATTTAGGAAATGTCATGCTCTTGGCTTATGTGATGCTCTCGGGATGCTCATTTGACGTTGGACATGGAAAATGCTTGGCCAATGTATTGTTGGAATGCTTTTGTACTAATTTAAGCCCATATTTGGCTCAATTTTATTATAATTATTAATGATGTAATAAGCAGAGATGAAGATTATTTTATCAATGAAAGCATATGCCTATTACTTGTTGATGCTTCCCAGTTGCTTGGGATGATACATTGATGTCTATGGTTGATGCCACATGCTTGGCCGTCTCTCGGAATGCTTTTGGGCTTCGATTGAGCTCACTTTTACTCAATCTTGACTATTATTTTACTATTGTACATATAGTGGACAACAAGCTTTTAATACGGATAATCCATAACTAATGCTCTTTCATACTATTTAGGCATCCTATCGGATGTATTGATGCATGAAATTGAAGCTCTATGCTTGGTTATGCTATTGAATGCATTTGAGCTTTGATTTGAGCTTAGGACATTTGACATTGGTTATCAGTTACTTCATTGGATGCTTTAGAGGTCCATTACCTTATGGGCTCGAAGCTTTTATTGGGTCTTATGCTTTCGGCTATGTACTTGATGTATTTTGGATGCTTGGATGCCACTCACATGAGGATTTGAGCTTTGTTTGCTCATTCGGTATCCGACTTTTGTTCTAGTGGAAGCCGCTTACTTGACACTTGGATGTTACATTGAGCCTTGGATTTTATTTGCAATGAGCTTGAGTATGTTGTACCTCATTTTCAGCATGTTCTAAATGTAGATTGTTGTATTAGTTATGAGAGCAGTCTCCTCCATTTGATGTTTTTTTGGTCATAGTTTGTGGACAACTCATTATTTGGTATGTCCCTCTTGTTCTCAGCTTGTTGTGACAGTGGTTTTGGGGATATTTTGTTGTAGGTATTACATCAACCTGTTTGGTTTGTAATGTGCCTCTTTTTCTTGCATTATGGCTGGTCATTCAAATGACAGTGCCATCTTCAACATTGAAAAGTTGGATGGTAGTAATTATAGCTATTGAAAGACCTAAATTTGACACGTTTTGGTGTAGAAATCTCAGATTAGGCCAATTAAATGTAAAAGCATTAAGCCTAAAGCTTAAGATCAAGATGTATGGGATGACTTAGATGAGCTTTGCAGGTCCACAATTATCCTATCCCTCAACAAGTAGATTTATTATAATGTTGTTACATATGGGTAGTTTGCATGGGATCTTTGGGAGAAAATCCGTAATCTCTATGATAAGTAGGGCCTTGCTTTTGAGATTTATTGGCTAAAGTGGCTTATGGACCTTCGTATGAAGGAAGGGACTAGTGTTTCTCAACATTTGAGTAAGTTTCATGCTATCATTGGCTAGTTGTCATTGCAAGGTATTGACTTTAAGGACAATCTTTCAACTTTGTTCTTCTTGGCCACATTGCGTGAGTCTTGGGACACATTTTCGTATTGGTATGTGTGAAAATATGCCCGAGAATGGGCTGAAACTGTCTGATATAGAGGGTGCACTCCTGACAGAGGAGATCAATAGGAAGAATGTGGATGCTTCTGATACTTCTCATGCTTTGACTTTTCGGGGTCGCCATGATGGCAAGAATGGGAATGACTGCCATGGTAGAGACTCACAAAAGTCTTATTCTAAGTCCCATGGATAGTCTTGCAGTAAGTCCTGTGGCTGATTATTTGACATGCCATTATTGTGGGAAAGCAGGGCATATCAAGCCATAGTGCCATAAAATGCGCAATGACAAGCACAAGGAAAATGACAAAGGGAAAGTGTAGGACATGTCTGATGATTGTAACATTGTCCTTGCTAAGTCTAGTGTTAAGATTGAAGAGATCAATGTAGTGCAACAACTGACTTTGATGACGATTACATACTTGTAGCTTCTTCTTTGGATAAGTCACAATTGTGTCTAATGCCTTGCCTGGTTTTACTTAGTGCTGGTTGATGGATTCAGGGGCTTCCTTTCATGTGACACCTCATAGAGAGTGGTTCCACTCCTATCGCAGTAGTATGATTGGATCTGTCTGTTTAGGGAATGTCTTGGCATTACAGATAGTTGGTATTGGTGATATTCTTGGTTCAGGTAGTATGTTTACTTTACATAATGCTTGACATGTACTGGCTCTCATGAAGAGTCTTATCTCTATTGGCACATTGGATGATAAGGGTTACTTTGTTTCCTTTGGGGATTCGTCTTGGAAGATCACTCGGTGGGAACCTTGTTTTGGCATGTGGTGCTAAGTCTGGCACTTTATATCCCTTGGTTGTATCTGTATCCATATATCATGTTTTGCCAGTGGCTATAGTTCCACATATATCTCTTTGGCATCGTTGCCTTGGGCACATGTCCTTAAAGGGAATGAAAATGCTTACTCGTTTGTAGTATCTTTTGCCCCTTGACTATAAGTGTTTTGAGTCATGTGATCATTGTTTGTATGGCAAGCAGGCACATAGTATGCATAAGAAGTCTAGCACTCTACACATGGATGAGCCTTTGGCTATTGTTCATTTTGATATTTGTGGACCTATGCCCTGTCAGTCATTAGGAGATATAAAGTACTTTGTCACATTCATTGATGATTACTCACATAAGGTCCGGGCATATCCCATAAAGTTGAAATATGATGTTTTGGCTATCTTTTAGCGTTGTCTTGCATTGGTTGAGAACTAGTCTTTGTATAGATTGAAATGCTTACAGTCAGATAATGAGGGTGAGTATGTCTCTAAAGCCTTTGAGAAGTTTTGCAATGAGAGGTATTAAGCATTAGCACAGTTGATTGCCCCGTACACCCCACCCTAGAACGATATGGCTGAGCACATGAATAGGACAATACAAGAAAGGGTCCATAGTATGCTTAGCCTGTTGGGGATAATGGTGCATCCACCTAGCTGCCCATGTATTACTACACTGATAGTACTCGTGCTTGCAAACTGCAGGCAACGGGTGCTTGTCATCGTCACTTTATTCTTTATTCTTTTAGTGATAGATGAATGAAGGGAAGGCTGGTCACACATTGTGAGTGTTGGAGTTTCCACATTCTGGGTCTCTCTCTCTTTTGCTCTTGCTCTCTTGCCATAGCTCTCTTGTGCAAGCTTCGATCCTTTTCACCTTTCAACTGGTATCAGAGCATGGTTGTTTGAGCATTCAAGCTTGGTCCGTGACTCCTTTAGCATTCATTTTGAATCCCTACACCATTGGTTCTCACTCTTGGCAGCCATATCCGACTCCTTCGAGCTTCCCGAGCACCTATCCGGCCCATTTGGACACCCTCAAGGCATTCCTTCGGAGGTATTGGAGCCCTCTTTTATTATTTCACTTCAGTGTTTTGTGAAGTAGGGCAGCCATGTCCTCTTTCTTCTTGTGATATATACACTCTACCTATGACTTTGCTCTTTAAGAGGGAGCTCCTAGGGATCCTTGACTACCCCTCCCAACCTTGCCTTGACATTGCCTAGCCCTTTCACAGGCCTTGCTTCAGTTTGTGCCATCACGTGACCTGCAGGAGTATCTTCCTCAGCTTGACATTGATCTTCTCCAACTACTCCAGCCATTGGGCAATTGGATAGGTCTCATTTGATGCCTATAAGCATACTTGGAGCCTAACATTGAAGCATTGAGCATTGATATTGATTTGGGTTTGATTTAATACTATTTTGAATCTGTCATAATAGTCCATAGGCTGTTATAAATAGTGTTATATTGACGTTTGATGCTATAGCTTGGTTGGAATTGACATTTGATGCCTGGTTGGGTCCCGAATGGTCCCCGAATGTTAGGGGAATGTATGCCTATTGATTGGCCATCATTTGGAGCTGATTTGGTGGACTAAAATACTCAGTTTTATAGAGTAAATCACTCTTGTACACTCTAGGGCTGAAGATTATTCAGTCACTTTATGATTTTCCTATTGGTCACACCACGGGTGCTTCCCGAGTGTTTCATATGACTATTGGTATGTAAATGAAGGTTGGCAAATTCTTTGGATGGTTTCGGAAAGTATTTTGAGCCTTGTTTGAGCTTCATATTGGTTGGCATTTACTTGACATTAATCTATATTGGCATGCTTTGTGACATAGGTTATACCTATGGTCTATCTATGCCCCATTGGTACATGCTTGATGCTTATGTTACCTACACATGCTAGTTACATTGTTTGGACTTGACTGCTACTAGAGCTTCATTTGGGCTAGACTTTGGACATTCTGGAGCTTATTTTGGTATTGCTTTGGCTTGTTAGAGATTGATTGGGATTGTCTTCATGACATTGGATGCTATCATTGGATGCTTGACCACTCATATGCTCTGGATGTCTTACTGATGTATGATCTTGGATACTCCATCACTGGTGCTCTTACATGCTTTGTTTGAGCTTATCTGCTTGACACTTATGGCTTTTGTGTGCCAGTGGGAGTGTCTTTATACACTTATCAGACATTGAATAGTGTGGGTTATGCATATTGAGCTTTTGGATATTTGAGATTGGGATCTCCTCATGGACGATGTATGGTTGATATACCTTGGTCCGTGAAGATGTACTTGGGCTGATTTGGCTTTGTATTCACTGAGTAGACACCAACTTGTGTCAGGACTTGGCAGTGGTATGTACATTTTTCCTTGTTGATTCGGTGGTGTATCGACTTTATTGACGAACTTTGTCTGACATGCTTGGGTGTTGGCTCATATTAGGTTAACTATTACATGCTTGTTTATGACCGCTTGATGCTGGTTTTGCATTGACAATCAGTGGTTGACTTTGAATATTGGGCTTTGCCTATTGTTAGCTCTCATCATATACTGCTGTCATAAATTACAAGAACCATATATCTTTGGATTGCCATGTATTTTTCATGCTAAATTATCCTAGTTTGATGTACTTTTGATGGTACTTGGTAGGCAGTATTATTAAATACTCATTTCTCGCCATTTTGCCTTGGTATTGGTGGTTTTTTGGTCATTTTCTATAGTTTACAGCAAGTAGTTTTGAAATGTCTCTGCATTATTTCAACTTGCAGTATGGCAACTTCTTCCACAAACAGTGCTATCTTCAACATTCACTAAGCTTGATGGTACGAATTATGCCTATTACAAGAGCCAAGTTTGGCATATATTGGTGCAAAAATCATAGATAAAGCCACTAAGGTTGAGTGGGCAACAACCTAAAACTATGATTAATGACGAATGGATGGAGCTTGATGAGTTATGCAAGTCCACCCTCATCTTGTCTCTCACTAAACAGGTGCATTACAATGTGGTTGAGGAAGCACAAAGTGCTTGGAAGCTTTGGGATAAAATCAAGAACCTCTATGACAAGCAAAGTCCTACAAGTCAAATGTATTAGCTAAAACAACTTATGAATCTTCGCATGAAAGAGAGTGTGACCATGTTAGCTCATTTGAGCCAGTTTCATGCTATTCTTAAGAACTTGGTTTTGCAAGGCATTGATTTCAAAGAGGATGTCACTCCGTTGTTATTTCTTGGAACTCTTAATGTATTAGGATGTATTTTGCATTTCCTTATGTGCTTCTGCCACTATTCTGAAGCTATTTGATGTTGAGAGCTCTCTTTTGCAAGAAGAGATAAACTGTAAGAATTTGGATGCCTCTCGTGTGTCTCATGTTTTGACAGTTAAAGGCCGACATGATGGAAATGCAAAGAATGACCGAGGTAATGGCCGTGGATGCGGGATTCACAAAAATCTTGGTTCAAGTTGCATGGCAAGTTACGAAGTAGTCTCATGGGAGAAATGCCAATCTGACTTGTCATGATTGTGGGAAGAAGGGCCACATAAGGCCACAATGTCATGAATTGCGTAATGAGAGGTGCAAAGACAAGGGGAAAGAGAAAGTGCATGAAAAGTCTTCTGATCGTCGCAGGATAGTACTTGCTAAGTTAAGTGTTAAAATTGAAGAGATCAATGTTATGCAGCCCGAGGATAGTGATGGGGATTATATCCTTGCAACTGCTTCATCTAGTGCTTCAGAGATAACAAAGATACACTCTATGTATGCATAGTGTTGGCTCTTAGGTGTGTCCTTTCATGTGACACCATGCCGAGAGTGGTTCCATTCATAGCATTCTATTTCAGGTTTTGTGCGCTTGGGTGATGACATGTCTCTTGAGATTGTCGGCATTGGTGATGTTAGGCTGCAATTTCCTTTCGGCAGCAGTTTTGTTATGCATGATGTACGCCATGTACCTACATTGACACATAGTCTCATGTTTGCTGGACAACTTGATGATGTAGAATATCATGTATCTTTTGGAGACACTGTAGGGAAGATGCCACATGGCAGACTTGTACTTGCGAGAGGTGCCTAGGTTGGCAACCTCTACCCCTTAGTTGTTTTTGGATCTATAGTTGATCATGCTTTGTTTGTGGGGTCTTTACCTCATGTATCTATTTGGCATGGCCATTTGGGGCACATGTTCGTTAAGGGAATGTAAATGATTTTTGGTTTGCAGTACTTACCACCGCTTGACTATTCTCATTTTGATTCTTATGATCATTGTCTTTATGCAGGTAGACTAGGTCTACGCATAAGAAGTTTGGTATGTCACGCATGAGTGAGCCCTTGGCTTTGGTTCATTCTGATGTCTGTGGGCCCATGCCTTGTCAGTCTATAGGTGGTGTGAAGTATTTTGTTACTTTCATAGATGATTTTTCACGTAAAGTATGGGCTTATCCCATAAAGAAGAAGTCCTCGATGTATTGGCAGTTTTTTAGAGATGACTTGCTTTGGCAAAAAACCAGTTTGGACATAGGTTGAAATGCCTAAGGACAGATAATGAGGGTGAGTATGTCTCACGTTCCTTTGAGTAGTTATGTGATGAGAGGGGTATCAAGCATCAGTTGACCGCCCCCTACACCCCTCCCCATAATGGCAGGGCTGAGCAGATGTATAGAAGCAGCTAGGAGAGGGTTCACAGTATGCTTAGCCATGCAGGCCTACTCAGCACTTCTGGGCTGAGACAGTTATGACTACCATGCATATCATTAATAGATTGCCTTGTAGTGCCATTGATTTCTAGGATGCAGAGAGGGGATATGGACATGAAAGCCTTCCTCTTATGCATATTTATGTGTCTTTGGATGTGAGGCATTTTTCAATGTGTCCAAGATAAGCATAACAAGCTGGATCCTAAGAGTGTTAAATGTATATTTCGTGGCTATGGAGACGTAGGAGAGATGTGTTATCATCTATGGGATCCGCATGCATGGAAAGTCATCCGCAGCCATGATGTAGTCTTCCATGAAGACAAGATGCATAGACAGCCTGAGAAGATAGTGGAGATATGCACGGTTTTATTTCAGGAGGAGTCACGAGCTTCTGTACAGCCTGCTGGTGGATAGCCTACAACAGCAATAGGTACTCATGGCCATGGTGTTGGGAATGTTGGGTAGGCAGTAGAGCCTGCAGTGTGCCGTTCTACTAGAGATGGACACCCCCTGATAGATTTCACCCTCAATGCATTTTGTCTTGGTTACAAATGCAAGAGAGCCTTTCACTTATGATGAGGCTATATGTAGGGGTGATAGTCACTCCTGGGAGAGGGCTATGTAGTCTGAGACTCCTTACATAAGAATGAGAGTTGGGATTTGGTTTCCTTGCCGAGTGGCAAGAAGGCTCTGCCATGCAAATGGGTGTACAAGTTGAAGAGTACCCCTGGACACCCCAAGCAAGCTTATGAGGCAATACTTGTTGCTAAGGGTTTTAAACAGGAGTATGGAGTTGACTTTGATGAAGTCTTTTCTCCTGTGGTTAAGATGACCACCCTCAGCTTGGTTTTGGCCTTAGTCGCACAGCTTGACTAGGATTTGTATCAGATGGATGTCAAGACGACATTTTTACATAGGGATTTATATGATGAGATTTACATGGAGCAACCTAAGGGCTTTGTAGAGCTTGGCAATGAGCACCTAGTGTGCAAGTTGAAGAAAAGTCTTTATGGGTTGAAGCAGGCACCTAGGGAATAGTAATATAAGTTCGATGCTTTTATGCAATCACAGGGCTATAGTCGTAGTGCTATGGATCTGTGCTTGTACACGAAGAAAGCCCGTGATGGATCTTTGCTTATTTTGGTACTCTATGTGGATGACATGCTATTAGTAGGGAAAGCTCATGATGAGCTAGATGCTCTTAAGGCTCAACTCAAGAAGAGCTTTGAGATGAAGGATCTGGGATAGGCCTCTCATATACTTGGTATGTGCATTAGACACGACAGGCATCAGGGACTCCTCTACTTGTCACACAGTGTCACACAGGGAGTACATTCATAAAGTCCTTGAGCGCTTCCGCATGCAAGACGTGAAGCCTATTGGCTATCCATTGCCTTCTTATGTAAAGGTATCACAAGACGATTGTTCGCAAACAAATGAGCAGAGGGCCAAGATGACCAAGATTCCCTATGCATCCCCAGTGGGCAGTCTTATGTATGCCATAATAGCCACTTGTCTAAATATTACCTTTGCAATCGGGGTTGTGGCACGCTATACGGCTACACCCAGCAAGAAGCATTGGGATGCCGTGAAGGGTATCATGAGGTACCTGAAGGGCACTGCAGATATGTGCATATGCTATGACAGCCAGGATACATGAGTCCTGGGGTACACTGACTCTGATTTGCAGGACATGTATATAGTAGGAAGTCCACTTTTGACTATGTATTCACCTATGTTGGAGATGTTGTCTCTTGGATGTCCAGGGTGTAGAACTGTACAGATCTTTCCACCACTGAGGCCGAATATGTTGTAGCCACTGAGGCTTGCAACACAAGGAGGCCATATGGTTAGGCCGTTTGGTTCATGACCTTGGTATTGATACTATCCCTACATTGCATTCGAATTCTATGAGTGCTAATCACTTAGCCAAGAATCCAGTCTTCCATGCAAAGACGAAACACATTGAGGTGAGGTATCACTTCATATGTGGGGTTATTGAGGATAAGTTTGTTGACCTTGTCAAGATCTCGATTGACTAGAATCCTATAGAGCTCACCAAAAGTCTCTCTACGAAGCACTTTTCCTTCCTCAGGATATTGATGGGTGTGGGATGAGATGCCGTCTTTTCTCATCTTGTTGTACATGTGTACATGTTGTAATGTATTTTCTTTTTCTTTTTCACTCCTCATTGGGGCATATTTACCTTTAAGTGGGAGATTGTTGGGGGTAAAGGCGCCTCTGCCTAGCTGCATGTGTGTTACTACACTGATAATACCCGTGCCTGCAAACTGTAGGCAGCAGGCACTCGTCATCGTCACTTTATTCTTTATTCTTTTAGTAACAGATGAATAAAGGGAAGGTTGGTCACACAATGTGACTGTTGGAGTTCCCACATTGTGAGTCTCTCTCTCTTTTGCTCTTGCTCTCCTGCCATAGCTCTCTTGGGCAAGCTTCGATTCTTCTCACCTTTTGATTCTTCTCATCTTTTATAGCCATGAAAGCTTACCATAACAGTTTTGGGGGAGGCAATGACTACTGTCGTACACTTGATCAATCGATCTCCTTGTAGTTCTATTAACTTTCAGGTTGCAGAGGAGGTGTGGTTTGAAAATCCTCCCTCGTATGATCATTTGCATGTCTTTAATTGTGAGGCCTTTTGCCATGTACCTTTTGACAAGTGCACAAAGCTGGATCCTAAGTCCATGAAATGCATATTTCTTGGTTATGGGTTTGTAGGTGAGATGGGCTACCACATATGGGATCCACAGGCTCAGAAAGTCATCTACCATAGCCATGATGGAGTTCTCTATGAGCAAAAGATGCACAAGTAGCCTAAGCAGATAGTCGAGATACGTAGAGTTATATAGGGAGAAGCCTCCTGCTCCCATACAACCTTCTAGATAGCCTACAGTAGCAAGTGATACTCCAATGACCCATGACCATGATATTAGACAAATGCATAGGCTCCTTAGCCTACCTTGACACTCTAGTAGAGCTAGACATCCTTGTGAGCAATTTGAGCCCTCCATTGATTATGTGATGGTGATAGATACAAGTGAGTTTCTCACTTATGATGAGGCTATGTCTTGTGGTGATAGTCACTCTTGGGAGAGAGCCATGTAGTCAGAGTTTGAATCTTTACAAAAAAATTATACATGGGAGTTGATTCCTTTGCTTGGTGGAAAGTGTGCATTGCCATGCAAGTGGGTGTATAAGTTGAAGAGTACCCCTCGATGCCCCAAGCCTGGCTATAAGGCTAGATTGGTTTGCTAAGGGTTTCAAACAAGAGCATGGTGTTGACTTCAAGAAAGTCTTTTCTACTGTAGTCAAGATGACTCCCCTACGCCTGGTACTAGCATTGACAATCCACGTCACCTGTCACCTCAAATTTAAGACCTTTAGTTCTTTCACCCTCTGCACAGTTAAAAAACATTCTTGTTGTTACTTTGATGATGAACAAGATTTACGTGCTTTCATATCATGAGTTTTGTGTATGAGCAAGCTTACCATCTTGGTGCTCTATAATACATGTGCCAATTCAATGCGATGCCATATCCTCGATTATTGCATCGCTGCTTCTCATTATTGTAGTATGTCTCTCTATAGTGGTATGTAATATAAGACTCTCCACTGCAAGATTTGGAAGAACTTGCTCTATCCTTCTATCCATGCCAATGACATTGACCTCTTTGGTGGTGCCTTCCACTACAAATCAAGTCCATTGGAAACATATCAAGAGATGGAACAATATAGATCCTTTGGAAAAATATGGATGAACATGTTATAAATGGAAAACTTGCAACTTTCAGCTGTCTTATGTCTACTACTTGAGTGTATTATTTGTTGCATCATTGAGATTGCAATATGCTCTTTAGTGCTATCAATCAAGGGGCCTATATGGTATGGTGGTTATGATTCATATTTAGTGAAATAATTTCACTATAGGATTACAAGAGATGTCTAGGCTATAATACTTTAAAACATCAAACCTTTTGGGTGTAGAGAAACCAAATTGATTGGTGATGAGGTTGATCTCCGTTTGGCATTTCTTCGATGATATTAGGTGTGCACTTGCTCTTCCATTTTTTTTTCGATAGCCACACTACTAGTATTAGTTTTCTATAAACCCATCGTAGTCTCTTTATTAGGAGACAACAAAGTGCAATAATATACTTCTAAGAATGCAATTCATTTTATGTACCATGCCTCTGGAATCTTGTACCTCTTGCACTTGTTTTTTCCTTGAGTATTTTTGGTACAAACCTTTCTCATTCGAGGGGTATTCATCTTCTTAGTAGTTGAGAAAAATAGGGCATCTTCGATATACCTCCTCATCCCCCTCTTATTCTATTTGATAATCCTTATACATGCACTGATCATCCTACAAGTCCACCCAGTCCTCGCATTCTTTCGATAGAGTTTGTATAGCCCCCCTCTCTATCTTCCCTCACATGAACTTAATAAGCAAAGTAACCATTATATTTTTGGACCACAACTACTAGAAACGCTACCACAGTTTCTCAAGCTATTGGAAATGGAACTGCATCTAAAAGGGGGAAGAGATTTAGGAAAAGTAATCGGAAGCATCGATGGAGAGCTAGCACAAGGCTGCGATGGGTGCCCACAGCATTGCTCCATGCTCAAGGGTTTTATGTGGGAAATTGTTGGATTTGGTTACCAAGACCACCCATAAAGCCACCTCCAGTGACCACAAACCAAGTCCCCTCCAAATCCAAGAGAAAGCAAAAGAGACCCACATACAGATCTAGGTCATGGACCAAGATACTTGAGGAGACAACACCAGATAAGTTAGTGATTGATGAGCTAGTTCCTGTGACAGTTGAGCCCACAATTCCAAAAGGGCAACCACTTGAAGTTGCTGCTAATCCAAAAGAGGAACTGGGAGTGTCTAAAAAGTCATTGAGAAAGGAGGAAAAGCTAGAGCCAAAGCAATGAATTCCATTGAGGTTGCTCAAGCTGAAATGGAAACTCCAAGGATAGATGAAAAAAAACCCTCAAGTGTTGATAAGCAACAACCTTGGATTGTTGCTAGTTCTTCAAAACAACAAAAGTCTCCTCAAAATCAAGAAACTTTGTCATCCAAACCAAAATAGAAAATCTGGCAGCAGCAGCCTAGTGTAGCTACTCAATCTAAGGAAAAGGATCCACAAGGGATAGCTTTGAAAATATCAAAAGAGCGATGACCTCCCTCTACAAGTGTTTTCACAAACAAATATACAAATACCAAGACCATGAATACTTCCACTCAATCTAAGGATCCAAGTGCACAATCATCTTTGACTGTTACGATTGACCCCTCCACTGAATCAGAAGTTACTACCAATTTTGAGATGGAACCCATACAATCACAACCCTTGGCTCTGTGACCAAGATTGTCACTTCACTTGAAGAGCAAGCCTCTAGTACTTTAGTCTCACACTAGTGCAGAGAGCATAATGAATCCATTGATTCACAAGTTATGTTCTTCTCGACCAAAAGCTCCAATAAAACTTGAAACCAACTAAATGATCTAGCATCTACATCAATTATAGGAGAGGCTTTCATTGGATCAATCTCATACATATATGGCCCATGGGATCTACCTAGACATAGACATGCACGATTAGCCCTTGAGTCCTCCTAACAATTGCCAAAGAGGGAGATACCACATGTGGGTATGCATAGATGAGAGCCTAGTTTTCATTCACATGCCTTTAGCATGGATAGACTACCTTCCTTTCAGTACTCTTTTGATGCACCATCTCTTACTTTGAGCCACTTAGAAATTGGTAGGATCATTATGATATATCTCACTTAGCTAAACACTAGGACATGATTGGCACCACTAACCAATCCATGAGTTGGGGATGAAAATGGCTTTCTGTTGAGACCATCCTTTTCACACTACAGATGATGGCTTTATTGTCCACTTGAGATACATGGACACCCATCTCTCATATGGGTATGTCAAATATGAAAAGTAGAGCCAGAGAGAAAATATAGATCCATATCATTAAAGGAGCAAATATGTCATGTTGAGATGCTAAGCTCAATACGATCTAACACTCATGTACCTGAATGACCATTTTTACATTCATATAATTGACGTGGTTGGTACCTGCATCAGCCTATTCATATATGGACTGCTTGTATATTATGTATGTTGAACTCTCTTATTATTCTTAGTAGATTGATATAATGGAGAAAAAGTAGAAGAATAAAGACTAGGGTTTTTAGTTTGCTATCTTGTGTGCATTCTTTGTGTATTTTATGTATTGCAAGAGCTCAAGCTCTCCCTCCCTTTCTCTCTCTCTCTCTCCCCCTATCTTCTAATGATATCAAAATGATGTTCAAGGAGCTATGAGCCACAATCGCAAGAGTCTATAAGAGAGCATTGTTGTGGAAAACACTTGTGGAGATCTTTCTCATATGATCTTTGATTAACAAGTTGTCTTTGCAAGCTTGAAGTGTTCAAGGGACTGTTGCAGACCCTATTCTGGATCTTTGATATGACCTTCTATGGTTAGATTCGTGCTTTGGGCACTCTATTTGGGAGTTAGAGCCTAATCAAATGTGAATTAGGTAAGGTTTATGAACTCTATAAACCTCTTGATTTTTCACAAATATGCTACAACTGTTGGGTGTGGCATACAATATTTGGACACTTTTGGACATTACAAGTGTTGCAAAAGGTATGCTTATATATCAAGCTTGATATAGGTGAGAGCTTACATGAATTAGCGGGTTATTGATAAAAGTGGATTTGTGGGTTCTGCTAAGATAGAATGTTTAAGGGATTTAAATAGTTTGTTAGCGCGACAAGCTTGATAAGCATAAACTCCATGGTTGGAATTTTAAATTGACCGATTTCCTTATGGGTAAAGGTTATTGAGACTACATTGAAGAAGAAAATACTGAGACTCTAGAGTTACCAGAGGAAAATACCATACCTAAGCAAGCCAAGGTACTTAAGGAATATAATAGAGTGATTGGAAAGTTATATATTAGCTTTCTATCAGTATTTCAGATTATATGATTGGGCATCTGTAGGATGCTAAAAAAGTTATGTATTGGTTTTTCATCAATATTTCAGACAATATGATTGGGTATAGGATACAAATAGTCTTACAAAAGCATGGAATAACTTGGTTAAAGTATTTGGTACAAATATCAAAGCTAAAAAGTTGTGCCATTGAAGTTTGAGTTAAACAATAGCAAGTGTTGCAATTTATCTATTAATGACTATGCATTAAAGATTAAGAACATTGAAGCTGTTGGATATATTAAAGTGCAGGTTGTTGATGATGCTAGTGTTTGTATGTTTGGATGGCTTGGGCGAGGAGTATAAGCAATTCCAAACCTCCATTAACATAAGATACACAATCTTCGATTTTGCATATCTAATATGTATGTTGACATTAGAAGAGAAAAACTCATGTGTTGATGCATCTTCATCACAAAGCAAGAACAGTTCAGAACAATGCTTTACTCTAACGCAAGTAGAGATAGAGGTTGTGGTGGTAGATTGTGTTGGTGGCCATTATAGGAAAAATCAAGGAAAATATGCTATGACTCACAAGAACAGTCACATATAGGTGGTAGAGGCCAATCTCGAGGCAAGGGGAGCCATAGAGGACATGATTGACAACATGCAAGTTATGATAAACAGAGACTACTATATTATAGTTAGAAAGTTCTGTTGAGATGGCAAACTCAACATGTGCAGACATTGATGATGGACTACCTAGCTAGATGGGTCCGCACGTTTACACTTACCACGTTGGTGGTCATTATGATACTCACATGGCCACTGACTTATCACTTATTATATTTAGTTTGTTACACCTACCTATAGCTGGCAAAGATATAGCACCGACCGATTAGTGTAGTTTGTTATGCACTGTTTGACTTCGTAGGCCACTTTACTTTATGTTGTATCTTATCTATACTTTGTGTACATTGTATAGTGTGTGGAAGAAGAAGAAAAAATCAACAAGAAAACGTTTTGGCCTTCATCTCTCTTCTTGTGTTCTTGAGTGAGCTTCCTCTTGTTTATACAATGTGTGTTTGGCGTAACAACTCAAGCAAGTCCCCCCATCACATGATTTGTGACATGATATCAGAGCCATGCCACTAAGAGAGGCTAATTTTAAAGGCTGAAGTGAAGAAAAAGAAGTAAGGTTCGAGCAAGCAAGCAACGGGTACTCCTCTTGGATAGTGCCTATGGAGGCACTTAAAGTAGAGTAGAGTGAAAATCTCAAATTGCTGTGAGATTTGGTGTGCGAGCAGAGCACTATATATTCTGCAAATCAACACTTCAGGACTTTCTCGTAGTTTTTTTGGGCATTTGAGATTGTTTTGGGCCTTGGTTTAGGGCCACAAGGTTGCAGACAATAGTTTCAGGGTATACTGTGATTTTGTCTCTATTGACTGAAAGTGGGTACACATGTTACAAATTTTGAATTTGTAATTTTGAGGTATTTGCTAGGAAGCAAACATAAGGTTTATTTGCAAATAGGTTGTAGATTACATATACTATTGAGCAATCAGTGAAAAAGGTTGCTCGATGTATTGCTGTGTACTTTTTGTGAAAGATTACAGAAGACTATCTTGCTGTGTTGTATCATTTTTTGTGATAATGGCAGAGAATAGTGGAAATCCCATTATTGAGAAGCTCGACAAGAACAACTACCCTTCATGGAAGTTCCATGTGACGAACTTCCTCATCAGAAAGGACCTTTATGAGTTTGTTTCATGTGAAGAAAAGGAGCTAGAGCTGAGTATTTTTCCGATTACAGATGAATTAAAGGCATGGAAAGAATGGAATGCAAAAGACAAAAAGGTGATGTATTAGCTATTTGCAGTAATTGATAATACTATGTTGAGATATATCAGGAATGCAGAAACTTCACATGCAACTTGGATAATTTTTTAGAACATGTTTTCAATAAATACAAAAGCACGAAAGATTCAACTCAAGCAAGAGTTGAATACCTTGAAGAAATGAAAAATGTTCGTCAATGAGTTTTTTTTAAAGGTGAGGAGCAATGCAAATGCTTTAGCATCGATTGATGCAATACTTGATGATGATGATTTGGTTTCATACTTTCTCCTTGCCTTTGAGGTAGGATCATTAGCCTTTACTCTTATTCCTCAATTTTCCTTTCTAATCTATTCTACTCTTTCAGCTCGAAGGCTACCTTCTTCAAATTTTCTATGTCTTCTTGATACCTTTGGGCCCTCTCTTCTCTTGCTGCTTCTAACATCTCGGTCTCTCTCATGAGATTACTGAAAAGATCAATATGTAGGGTGACTCGTCTGAAAGAAATGGTGAATAGGTCCAAGAATTTTACTCAAGTTCAAGAAGGGGATGTGGTAGATCCTCTTCGAGAGGCCGTGCTATGGGACATACTGGCGATAACTAGCAAAACAAGTTAAATCAACAATTTGGTGAAATGTAAGTTTCAAGAGACTGAAGAAACTTTAGAGGCAAGGGGAGCTCTAGAGGAAGAGGTGGATGAAAGAACAGAGGTTTTGGAAATTCTACTATTATTTGCCATTATTGTGACAAAATAGGTCATAATGCAGGCCATTGTTATGATAAGAAGGATGATATTCACTACAGTAAATTGCAGCAAGGAAACTATGCATCGTCTTTACGACATAATGAAGACAAAAATGAGCATTTGTTTGCTATGTAGCATATGATGAATACAATTATAGGAAAGGGGACCCGTGATGATATATGATATATCGATTTAGGTGCATCTAATCATATGACCAGTCATGGTGAATGGTTTGGAGAGATGTAGGACTTACAAAATCTAGGTTATGTGCAGACGGGTGATGATTCATACTACCCAATTTCACACATTGGAAAGGTTCCCTCGTCCTTGCATGATGGCCAGACAAAGAGTCTGATAGATGTATTACATATGCCATCAATCACAAAGAATCTAGTGTCTGTTGACCAAATGGTAGAGCTAATGATAAGTGCAGGTTGATCGAAGGAAGTAGAGTTGGCCGCATGTTCACTTTAGATGCTGGAATTCTTGCAATGGATGGTACTATGTATGCTAAATAAAAAGGAGTAGATGTAGACATTGAAATATGGCATAAATGTATTGGACATACAAATGTGCAAAAGGCTGAAATTAATGCAATCCAAAGGATTGGTTATAGGGTTGCCTTCTTTTAGAGTTGCAGAATTTCATAAAGTGTGTGAAGCATGCGAGTTTGGTGAGCACGCAAGAACCCTTTTCGCATGACAGAGAAGTGAGTAAAAATATACTTGATGTAATGCATACAAATGTTTGGGGGCCTACATGGAATGTATCTCTTGGTGGCAACAAATACTTTGTCACCTTTATTGATGAATGTTCAAGGAAGCTATGGGTATATTTCATGAGGAAAAAGAGGGTGAGCACTTCAAATCTTTCAAGGCAGCTACTGTTGAAATAGAAACATGCTTGAAAGTTAAGTGCTTGAGATTAGATGGAGGGGGAGAGTACCTCTCTAATGAGTTTAGTGGCTTCTTGAGAACTCATGGGATAAAGAGGCAATTTACTTTTGCAGGTATATTCCATAGCAAAGTGGGGTTATAGAAAGAAAAAATAGGCATATTGCAGAAGGCTGAAAAGAATATGCCAAAACATTTTTGGTCTAAAGTTATTCATACTATTGTCTATATTATGAACAGAACTCCCATAACTGCAGTTCATGGGATGACCCTCGAAGAATGCTTTACAAGCAAGAAGCCCGATGTATCACACTTGAAGGTATTTGGCTGTGTTGCATATGTTCATATGCTAGATGAGTTGTGAAAAATGCTTGATCCAAAGACTGAAAAATGCATTCTTATTGGATACTCTTTAGAGAAGAAAGGGAATCATTGTTATAACCCTGTCACATGTGAGTTCAGAGTGAGCAGGGATGTTATTTTTTATGAGATGAGTAGTTGGTATGCACCTACTGGTGATGTATTAGATGATGATAATGATTATGATAGCTATGTACAAAAAGAAAAGCAAGAATCACGGAGTCTTAGTGGATCGGAAACATCATCTAGTACACCTACAATGAGCCCTTGGTTTAGGAGACTAAGGAGTAGCCCCACATCTTCAGGTGGATCTATAAGTGTTGCAAGCAAAGACAAAGGAAAGAAGAAAGTGATGGATGATAATGATGCATCTACTAGTCATTTGGGATTTGATGGAGATTCTAGTGGTTCAGAAGTTTGGATGATGAGCTTGGTATTCCTTTAGTCAGGACACCAGGTGTACAGAGAGCACATAATAATGTAAAGGCTTCACTGAGGGGGAGTGTTGGGATGGCAAGCTCAACACGTGCAGCCATTGATGATGGACCGCCTGGCTAGATGGGTTCACACATCTATACTTACCACATTGGTGGTCATTATGATATTCACATGGCCACTGAGTTATCACTTATTATATTTAGTTTGTTACACCTACCTAGAGTTGGCAAAGATATAGCGCTAGCCGATTAGTATAGTGTGTTATGCATTGTTTGATTTAGTAGGGCACTTTCCTTTATATTGTATCTTATCTATACTTTGTGTACATTGTATAGTGTGTGGAAGAAGAGGAAAAAATCAGCAAGAAAATGTTTTGGATTCCATCTATCTTCTTGTGTTTTTGAGTGAGCTTCCTCTTGTGTATACAATGCGTGTTTGGTGCAACAGCTCAAGCAAGTCCCCCCACCATGCGATTTGTGACAAGTTTATATGACGTAGTATGATTGTCTAAAAAAGAGAAGAGATGAAAATAATAGAAATGGGAGAAGACAACATAATAATTATGTATCTACCTGTTATCAAGTTGATAATGAAAAGTTATTTGATTATGTAGCACATGATGGATGTAATAAATATAGATGCATCAACATTAATGACTGATAATGTATGGTATGTTTATTCAAGTGCATCTAACCATATGACACCCATGGAGAATGCTGTACAAAAATGAAAAATCCTAAACTACTTGTTTTTGTGGAAACATGTGATATTATAGCACAACCTATCGCTCATATTGGGAGTGTCCCATTGTCTATGTAGAATGGAAAAGTTAAGTGTTTGGTCAATGTGCTACATGTGGCTAACATCACAAAGAACTTGGTTTCTGTTGGGCAAATGTTTTGAGCAAGGATTGTAAGTAAATTTGAATTAGAATGGTTGCTTTGTAGAAGATTTCATGAATGGATGTAAATTGGTTGTGAAAGGCAAGCATGTGGAAAGGATGTTTACCTTGGATATAAATATATCGGAGTTGAAGGCTGATGTATTTGCACAAGTGCAAGAGTTATGGTTGATATTAGCATCTGGCATAAATGTATTGTCCATGTAAATGTGCAGCGATTGAAGAATATGGGGTCATGTGAAATTGTGACTTGCTTACTAAGTTTTCAAAGTTGTTGATATGCAAAAATTTTGTAAATCATGCCAACTTAGAAAACAAATAAGGCATGCATTTCCTCATGATAAACATGTAAGAAGGCATTTAATTGATATTATACATTCAGATGTGTGAGGTCTTACAAATATTGCATCAATGGTTGGATGTAAGTATTATGTAACCTTTATTGATAATCACACAAGAAAGGTATGGGTATATTTCATGAAGGAGAAAAGTGAGGTGTTCTCTCACTTTCAGGATTTTAAAAACCTAGTTTAGAAACAAACAAGTGTGTAAATTGAGTGCATGAGGTCAGATGGAGGAGGGGGAGAGTACCTCTCCACTGAATTCACTAATTTTTTGAAACAACATGGAATTCAAAGGTAGTTTACATGCAAGTACACTATGCAACAGAGTTGTGTTACTAAAAGAAATAACATGCACATTGCATAAGTTGCACGAGCCTTGATGGTTGAAAAAAATATACCACATTATTATTGGGATGAAGTTGTCTCTACAGTTTGGATGCATTCCATATGTACATGTTCTTGATGATCTAAGAAAGGAGTTGGATTCGAAAGCTAAAAATTATGTATTTGTTGGCTATTCCCTTGAGTAGAAGGATTATAGTTGTTACAATTCAAATACACAAAAGTTGCAAGTGAGAAAAGATGGTATGCTGCCCATAGTGTGTCTCAAGTAGAATCCTATGCATCTCCCTTTGAATGTCTCCTTAAATTCCCCCATGTCCAATTGCAAGGCTCCACTACAATTCCAAATTGTTACCATGAGGTTGTGGTCCCATAGGTCTCACACTATCATTCCATGTGTCTCTCCATGATCACAACCCTCTCTGCTCTATAAAAGGCCAATTCACCCTCCTTGGCTACCTTAATTCTTAGTATATACTTCCTCATGTGGACCAATTGGGTTGGTGTGAGATCATCGCCCAAAAATAGCAATGTACCTTTCAATGTTTATTATTGGGCTAAGAAATCTCACCTAACCTCTATGGTGGGGAAGTGGAGGATGAGAGTGCGCTCTTTGGAGCTCTTCCCCATATGATCATGGGTAGTCTGCTTATCCACTCTCCAAGTAAAAATGTGGAAATTTTTCTTGATGTTCATCAAGCTATATAGTTCCTTGGTGTCTCTTTCCACCTTCTACTCTTCCCCATATTATTATGAGTAGTCTTCTTACCCACTCATCAAGGTGTATAGTTCCTTGGTATCTTCTTCCACCTTCTCATGAATTTTCAATCCAACCACATAAAAATTACGAGTCCTCACTTTTTATTTTTTTTCTTCTACTAACGTGTCATTGATGATGATTGTTGTGGATGTATGGCCATGTTGTTTCCCTTTCTTGGCCACTTGGATCCATTAATTCACTTCTTCTACTTGCTTTTGAGTTTTCTTGAGCATCTATGCTCAAGAAGTGGCTTCCTTAATCATATCCTTTTTCATTTGGAGTTGATGTAGCCCATCTTTAATTTGATTAATCTCTTCGACCACATTGGACTGAATTTTCCCTCCTTTAACCTTGACCTAATCTACATTTTCTCCAATTTCTTCTTAAGGAATGCAATTTTTACCTCTTGGGCTATTAAATTTAGTTTAAGCTTCTTAATCCTTTTGTTCAATTCCTATATAGTGTATATAATTGTTTATTAAATTCTTTTTTTGCTTTTTTGATGTTATCTATGACCATCTATTCAAACTTGATCCATTCCATGATTATTTGCAAATAGCTTTTAAAGCCACAATGGGCAAACTTGGAGAGCTTCAGAGTCTGTTGTAATAAATTGTAATAGTTTGATTATTTATGCTTCCAATATATTAGCCAAATCCTTGACCTTTTCCAAGCTTTAGTGGCCTAGAGCCCTTGGCTCTTCCAAGAAAGTTTTCAGGATCTTTAATTTCAATCGACATACAAAACAAACAAGTTTTCCTTGTCAATTGATGAAAATCTTAAAGTCACTTATCTTTAATACCTCTACTATTAAGCTTAGGAAGATCTTTGAAATTTATTTGATGGTTTCTTCAGTGCGTCTTCATATTGCATGCCCTCAATGCCAAGCCTCTTTTGTATATCTAAGAACTCTTCTTCTATGGGTAACCTCTTCTTCTCATATTCCACAATCTCATTGATACATGCATGCAAGACCATGGAGCTATCTTGCAAATTCTCTCCCTCAACATCCAGAGCTACTAGTGAGTATGGTTCATAACTTATGAAATCCCTATCAGTCTAGCCCCATGCTGCTAGGATGGCTAAGTAGTAATCTTCTCTAAGATATAAAAGATGTTAAATGTCATTGAGTAATACATATCTTTTTTTGTTGATAAGGTAGGTAGAAAATGTAGGGATATAATCCAAGGGGCCTTCTTCAATCTCTATGCCCAATTCCATCTCCTCTTCTTCTACCTTTGTAATGTTCTGACTCTTAAACACAACAGGATTAAAACTTTGCACTGACTAGTTCTCAACATCCTCTTGAAACATCTATGTCTTCTCTTCAACCTCCTTATCCATATATGCAGCATCTTCATCGCTACTCTCTTGCCCTTTCTCTGAAGGAAAATCCTCCATGTATTGTAGAGACACAAGAAAACCTATGTCTTTCTGAATCAAAAGGCACTACTGTGTTGATCCCTATGAAAAATGCAATTTGTTTCACATCCTATAAATTCTTTATCAATAAGATACTACCTAGTAATCAAAGTTATCTTGGGAGCATTGGTTGCTTGGATCACATCATTAAAATATACCTAATTATCAATTAAGAGGGACTCTACATGTCTAGAATAAAACTCTTTGTACTCCCTAAGCTTCTCATCAAGATCTCTAAACAACTCTTGCAAATCAAAAGGTATATTGAGCATCTATGTAATGTATATAAATTTGGATGAGTTTCTTGTCTCCTATAGAAAATCAAAAAGCCTATCATCCTAGTTATCCTTAAGCTCCTCTTGCTCCATTCCCTCAAAAGGGAAAGCTTTTTCTTTGAAATCCCTAATTCTTGAAAAAGCAAAAAATATGAAAGCATGCCCCTAACAAGCAAAAAGAAAAAATAATAACTAATTTGTATGTCAAAAACTTAATCTATGACGTATGCAACACAAGATAAGTGGTAGGCACTAGACACCAAAATATGAAAGCATGCCCCTAACAAGCAAAAAGAAAAAATAATAACTAATTTGTATGTCAAAAACTTAATCTGTGATGTATGCAACACAAGATAAGTGGTAGGCACTAGACACCAAAATAATTGAATTCATGCTTCATATATGACAATAACTTGGTAAATGAAAATTCTGATGTAATGCAATCGTAGGTGACTGAAATCAAAATTTTGGTTAGGATCCAAAGGCCTGATGTAAGAAACATGATTTTATAAGCATGAAAGATCAACAATACTGCTTAGTTTGCATTTCATGTGACACATTCATTAGTACTTTGACAGACTTATTCATGGGATAAAATACAATAATAAGTGATGAAATGGTGGAGGTGAAAAATTTGTATTCTATTTATTATTAGAGTGAAAACAAGTTGTTTTAGCTACTTATAGTGTTTGATTTGATTGTATATGGTTGCCTTTGCCTTGGATAGAGCACATGAGAGCCTAGCTTCAATTTGACAGAGATAGAAGAGATTATGGGTGAAAATGGTTGACGATTACAAGATGTCACTTTTAAAGGACTTCCAAAACAACATTTAATAATAGAGCTATCTTTATCGAAATTTGTGGTGAATTTTTTTTTGCTATTTTTGAAGCTACTTTTAGCACATGAGAACTCTTATTAGGCCTAAAAAAAGAGATTAATGAGTTTACGTTCTTCACAAGGTGTATGATGTATTAGGAAAATCAGGAAGGCTATGAAAACTCTTGATAATGTAGTTTCAAAGCTGCCATTCTAGAGAGTGCTCAAGGAGATATATGATAAATATAGTCTCGATAGCTTTAGGTGGATAAGGAGTGCTCTTATTTGCATCTAAGAGGTTACAAATGACTGTTTAATTGAATTTTTCTAGGATATATACATCTGTGCCATTCATGCACATAGGGTGACACTTATGGATAAGGATATGATTATCCTACGAAGATTGAGATATAGATTCTTCAAGGTTTTGGAGCTAGCTTCTCTCACAAATGAGAAGACATATAATATTCTTGATGTGCCAACAAATGACTGTTTAATTGAATTTTTCTAGGATATATACATCTGTGCCATTCATGCACATAGGGTAACACTTATGGATAAGGATATGATTATCCTATGAAGATTGAGATATCGATTCTTCAAGGTTTTGGAGCTAGTTTCTCTCACAAATGAGAATACATATAATACTCTTGATGTGCCACTATATAGAAAGAAGAAGGAGGACCCATGTCCTAAAGTGGGAGGATGTCACATATGAGAGACACAAGATGGCATAAGAAAGAGAAAAAGGCTACAGAGGAACAAACAAAGAAATGGAGGGAGCATAAGAGGAAGAAAGTAAAAGAAAAAGAAGTAAAGCAACTAGGACCTCTAGAGGATGAGCTTTTTGGCATGCTTGAGAGGGTCCACCCAGTAGATTTTAGTGTATATTTCTTCTTTTGCTTGGTGACATAGGTGAGAGAAATGAAATTATTAAATTGAACTCAAAATGTGTGTAGATCCTTAAGGATAAGAGGAGAGAAGTAAAAGAATCCATCCTTCTTGCTGGATTGGAATATAATATATCTAAATTTGTTTATTTTAAAGAATGATATTTTTCTATCAATAATTTTTTTTCATATACTCACTAATTTATTGCTTTTACTAGGTGCATGATATATGAACTCCCTTTTGATATACAATAAAATATTGACATTTTTTATCATTTAATCTCCCACTACATGAGGCTACGTGAGCTTGAAGCAAATGCATTTGACTATTGGCTCAGTAGAGTTGATTTTGGTACCTTGGAGCTTGTTATGATTCCATATCATGAAAAGTGAGTTGTTTGGTATTTTTTCTACTTTTAAAAGAGTTTATTATACTAAACTATTTACCTATTATTATTTTCAAATCTCATTAGATTGTGATTACCATAGGCCGTGTAGATAATGAAAGGTGAGAAGGATCGAAGCTTGCACGGGAGAGCTATGGCAGGAGAGCAAGAGAGAGAGAGAGACTCACAATGTGGGAACTCCAACAGTCACAATGTGTGACCAGCCTTCACTTTATTCATTTGTCACTAAAAGAATAAAGAATAAAGTGATGGTGATGGGTGCTCACCGCATGTAGTGTGTAGGTGTGGGTACTATCAGTGTAGTAATACAGGGGCAACTAGGTGGAGGCACCTTTATCCCCAACAACCTCCCACTTAAAGGCGAATTTGCCCCAGTGAGAAGTGAAAAAGAAAAAGTAAAGAAAGTACAACATGTACACATGTACAACAACAGGATGAGGAAAGACATCATCTCATCCCACGCCCATCAATCTCCTAAGAAAGGCAAAGCGCTCCATAGAGAGGCTTTTGGTGAGAAAATTTGTAGGATTTTGGTCAGTCGAGATCTTGACAAGGTCAATAGACTTGTCCTCAATGACCCCACATATGAAGTGATATCTCACCTCAATGTGGTTTAACTTTGCATGGAAGACCGGATTCTTGACTAACTGAATAGCACTCATAGAATCTGAATGCAGTGTAGGGATAGTATCAATATCAAGGTCATGAACCAAACGGCCTAACCATATGGCCTTCTTGTTGCAAGCCTCAGTGGCTACAACATACTCAGTCTCAGTGGTGGAAAGAGTCATATACTTCTAACCTTGGACATCCAAGAGACAACACCTCTTGCATAGGTGAATACATAGCCAGAAGTGGACTTCCTACTATCTTCATGTCCTGCATAATTAGAGTCAATGTACCCCACAACTGTGGTATCCTGGTTGCCATAGCATATGCACATATCTGCAGTTCCCTTCAAGTACCTCATGATAACCTTCACGGCATCCCAATGCTTCTTGCCCAGGTGTAGTCATATAGCCTGCCACAACACTAATTGCAAACACAATATCTGGACGAGTGGATATCATGGCATACATAAGATTGCCCACTGCGGATGCATAGGGAATCTTGGCCATCTCGACCCTTTGCTCTTCTGTCTGCGGACAATTGGCCTATGATACCTTCACATAAAAAGGAAATGGACAGCCAATAGGCTTCATGTCCTGCATGCGGAAGCATTGAAGGACTTTATGAATGTACTCGCTCTATGACAAGTTGAGGAGTCCTTGATGCTTGTCACGTCTAATGCACACACCAAGTATGTGAGAGGAATGTCCCAGATCCTTCATCTCAAAGCTCTTCTTGAGCTAAGCCTTAAGAGCATCTAGCTCATCATGAGCTTCCCCTGCTAATAGCATGTCATCCACATAGAGTACCAAAATAAGCAAAGATCCATCATGGGCTTTCTTGTGTGCAAGCACAATTCCATAGCACTACGGCTGTAGCCCTGTGATTGCATAAAAGCATCAAACTTATGGTACCATTCCCTAGGTGCTTGCTTCAAGCCATAAAGATTTTTCTTCAACCTGCATGCTAGGTGCTCCTTACCAGGCTCTGCAAAGCCCGTGGCTGCTCCATGTAAATCTCATCATGCAAATCCCCAAGTAAAGATGTCGTCTTGACATCCATTTAATACAAGTCTAAGTCAAGCTATGCAACTAAGGCCAAAACCAAGCGGAGGGTGGTCATCTTAACCACACGAGAAAAGACTTCATTAAAGTCAACTCCATGCTCCTATTTAAAACCCTTAGCAACAAGTCTTGTCTCATAAGCCGGCTTGGGGTGTCCAAGGGTACTCTTCAACTTGTACACCCATTTGCATGGCAGAGCCTTCTTACCACTAGGCAAGGAAACTAAATCCCAAGTCTCATCCTTATGCAAGGAGTCTATCTCAGATTGCATAGCCCTCTCCTAGGAGTGACTGTCACCCCTGCGGCATAGCCTTATCATAAGTGAAAGGATCTCCTGCATTTGTAACCAAGACATAATGCATTGAGGGTTGAAATCTCTCAGGGGGGTGTCTATCTCTAGTAGAATGCCGCACTGTAGGTTCTACTACTTGCTCAATATTCTGTCCAGCACCCTAGCCATGAGTACCTACTATTGCTACTATAGGCTGTCCACCTGGCTATACAAAAGCTCGTGGCTCCTCTTGAAATATAAACCTGCGTATCTCCACTATCTTCTCAGGCTGCCTATGCATCTTGTCTTCATGGAAGACTACATCATGGTTGCGGATGACTTTTCGCACTTGCGGATCCCATAGATGGTAACCCATCTCTCCTGCATCTCCATAGCCAAGGAATATGCATTTAACACTCTTAGGATCCAGCTTGTTACGCTTGTCCTTGGGCACATGGAAAAATGTCTCACATCCAAAGACACATAAATGCGCATAAGAGGGAGGCTTTCCTGTCCATACCTCCTTTGCAACCTAGAAATCAATGGTATTGTAGGGCGATCTATTAATGCTATGCACATTAGTCTCATAACTACCTCAACCTAAAAGTGTTGGGGTAGGCCTACATGGCTAAGCATACTACGAACCCTCTCCTGGATGGTCCTATTCATCGTCTCAGTCCTACCATTCTGGGGAGGGGTGTAGGGGGCGGTCAACTGACACTTGATACCCCTCTCATCACATAATTGCTCAAAATCAAGTGAGACATACTCATCTGTCTTTAGGCATTTCAGCCTATGCCCAGACTAGTTTTCTACCAAAGCAAGTCATCTCTGAAAAATTGCCAATACATCAGACTTCTGCTTTATGGGATACGCCCATACTTTACCTAAAATATCATCTATGAAAGCAAAAAAATACTTTGCACCACCCATAGAAATATAGGGCATAGGCCCACATACAGTAGAACGAACCAAAGCCAAGGTCTCACTCATGCGTGATATATTAGACTTCTTATGCATAGACCTTGTCTGCCTACCATAAAGACAATGATCACAAGAATCAAAATGAAAATAATCAAGGGATGGTAAGTATTGTAAACCAAAAAGCATTTTCATTCCCTTAATGCACATGTTTACCAAACGGGCATGCCAAAGAGATACATGAGATAAAGACCGCACAGACAAAGCATGATCAAATGTAGATCTAGAAACAATAAGGGGTAGAGGTTGCCAGCCTTGGCACCTCTCGCAAGCACAAGCCTACCAAATGAGTAATCTTCCATGCAAAGTCTCCAAAAGATACATGATATCCTGCATCATCAAGCTGTCCAACGGACATGAGACTGCGTGTCGATGCAGATATATGATGTACATCATGCATAACCAAAGGAAACTGTAGCCTAACATCACCAATGCCGACAATCTCAAGAGACATGTCATCAGCCAAGCTCACAAACCTCGAAATAGAACGGTATAAATGGAACCACTCTCGGCAAGGTGTCACATGAAAGGACTCAGCTGAGTCCAAGAGTCAACATTGTGCATACATACAGTGTATTTCTATCATCTACAAAGCACTAGATGAAGCTGATGCAAGGATATAATCCCCATCACTATCCTCGGGCTGCATAACATTGATCTCTTCAATTTTAACACTTAACTTAGCAGGCACTATGCTGCAATCAGAAGACTTTTCATGCACTTTCTCTTTCCCCTTGTCTTTGCGTCTTTCATTGCACGATTCATGACACTGTGGCCTTATGTGGCCTTTCTTTCCACAATGATGACAAGTCAGATTGGCATTTCTCCCACGAGACTTACTATGCGACTTGGATTAAGATTTCTGCGAATCCCGTCCACGACCATTACCATGGTCATTCTTTTCATTTCCATCATGTTGGCCTCTAACTGTAAAAGCATGAGATACATGAGAGGCATCCAAATTCTTACAGTTTATCTCTTCCTACATAAGAGAGCTCTCAACATCAGATAGCTTCAGAGTAGTGGTAGAAGTGCATAAGGCAGTGCGCAATACATCCCAAGACTCATTAGAAGTTCCAAGCAAGAACAACGGAGTGACATCCTCTTTAAAGTCAATGCCCTATGAAACCAAGTTCTTAAGAATAGCATGAAATTGGCTCAGATGAGCAGACATGGTCACATTCTCTTTCATGCAGAGATCCATAAGTTGTTTCAACCAATGCATTTGACTTGCAAGACTTTGCTTATCATAGAGGTTCTTGATCTTATCCCAAAGCTGCCAAGCACTATGTGCTTCCTCAACCACATTGTAATGCACCTATTCAGTGAGAGACAAGATGAGTGTGCACTTGCATAACTCATCAAGCTCCATTCATTCCTCATTAGTCATAGTTTTAGGTTGCTCTCCACTCAACCTTAGTGGCTTTATCTGCGATTTTTGCACCAATACCTACCAAACTTTGCTCTTCCAATAGGCCTAATTCATACCATCAAGATTAGTGATGTTGAAGATAGCACTATCAATGGAAGAAGATGCCATATTGCAAGCTAAAACAGTGCAGATAGTTCAAAACTGCTTGCTGTAGACTGCAAAAAATGACCAAAACACCACCAAAACCAAGGAAAAATGGTGAGAAACAAGTATTCGATGATGTTGCCCACCAAATACCATCAAAAGTAAATCAAAATAGGATGATTCAACATGAAGAATACATCACAGTCTTGAGATATATGCTTATTGTAATAATTTGCAATAGTGTACAATGAGAGCTGACAGTAGGCAAAAAACAATATTCTAAGTTACTGTCAATGCAAAACTATCATCAAGCGGGTATCAACAAGTATGTAACAATCAAACTGACATGAGCCAACACCCAAGTGTGTCAAACAAAGTTCGTTAGTAAAGTCAATACACCCCCAATCAATAGGGCAAAATGTACATACCACTACCAAGACCGGTGTCTGCTCAGTGAATACAATGCCAAATCAACCCAAGTACATCTACATGGACCAAGGCATATCAATCATACATCATCCACAAGGAGATCCTAGTCTCCAAGTATTCAAAATCTCAAGTACATAACCCACATGCTCAATGTCTGTCAAATGACAATGTACATAAACTCTCCCATTGGCATACATCAAGAAGACATCTGAAGCATATGAGCGGTCTCAAGGATCCAATGATAGCATCCAATGTCATGAAGACTATCCCAATCAATCTCTGACAAGTCAAAGCAAGACAAAAAAATTAGCTCCAGAGCATCCAAAGTCAAGCCCAAATGAAACTCCAGTAGTATTCAAGTCCAAACAATGTAATTAGCATGTGTAGGTGACACAAGCATCAAGCATGTCAAAGGCGATTAAGCATAGACAAATACATGCCAAAGTACATCCAAATAGAGATCCAAAATGCTAACCAAGGTGAAGCTCAAGCTCAACAATATATCTGAGAGCAATGTCAAGCTCTATGTCGACTCCAAAGCATCAATACATCATGTAAAGCTTCCAAGACATAACCCAATTGCAATAGGTATAAGAAGCCTCTAACAAAATCACTTCAGCCCTGAAGTTTCCAACATACATTCATTGTATAAAATCGAGTATTTTTAAGCTCAAGATCAGCCCAAAATGATGGCAAATCAGTAGGCATACATTCCTTAAACATATGGCATCAACCATAGGCATTTGAGCATCAAATAGCCAATGCTATCCAAGCTTAAACATAAAGTGCTGATGTAACATTGTTTGTGGCTGCCTGTGGATTGTGGAAAACAATCTTGGACTGAGGTCAATAAGTCCACAAATCAATGCCAATGATAAACCACCAATGCCAAGCATTAAGGGGGTGTTTCCACAAGTGCCAAATGAAGTGTTTTCAAGCTGCCAATGAGTGCCAAGGGAGGGCTAAAGTAAAAAATAAAATTTTGCAAGTCTTTAAGTTGGCGCAAACAGGGCTGATGTTGTTGGTATGTTCCTCGTCCACGTGGCATTAATGGGGTGGAAGGGGGGACTCAAGTAGGGCCTAAAGAAGGCCTAAACAAAGCCTTGTCAAGCCTAATTAGGTAGCATGAGCCAATATATGAAATGGGGGAGCTCCAATGGTTGGAGCTATGGCTGTCCCTTCCTGTTGTACCCTGCAAACTAAAATAAACACTCAAAAGAATGCTTCAATATCTCTGAAGGAATGCCTTGAGGGTGCCTAAATGGACCGGGTAGGTGCTCGGGAAGCCGAGGAGTGATTGGAGCTCGAAGGAGTTGGATATGGCTGCCAAGAGAATGCACCAATGGTGTAGGGATTCAATGAATGTTGAAGGAGTCATGGACCAAGCTTACACGGGAGGGCTATAGTAGGAGAGCAAGAGCAAGAGCGAGAGAGAGAGAGAGAGAGAGAGAGAGAGAGAGAGAGAGAGAGAGAGAGAGAGAGAGAGAGAGAGAGAGAGAGAGAGAGAGAGAGAGAGAGAGAGAGAGAGAGAGAGAGAGAGAGAGAGAGAGAGAGAGAGAGAGAGAGACTCACAATGTGGGAACTCCAACAGTCACATGTGTGACCGGCCTTCCCTTTATTCATCTGTCACTAAAAGAATAAAGAATAAAGTGACAGTGATGGGCACCCGCCACATGCAATGTGCAAGCACGGGTACTATCAGTGTAGTAGTACGGGCAGCTAGGCGGAGGCGCCTTTACCCCCATGTTTTTAAATTAATTATTTGAAAGAAATACATAGAATTACTAAGATTTAAGCTGAATTTTCTCAAGGCTCCTTGATTATTGAACCTTTACATATTGTAAGTACTCTAAATTTATAAATCTGCAAAAAGATTAATTGAAGTTCTATAAAAAAAGCCTCATATGCCTTCTAATCTAGGTGTATAAATGGAATATAGAATAGATATCTACAAATAAAAACAAAACATGTCACAATAAATCCTAATACTAAGTTTAGTAAAAGAAAAGCATTGAGAATAAAATACTTACAATTCAGTCTATACAACGGAAGACTTGACGCTCCAGGTTTAAAATGCAACTCTTTATGCACGAATACATGTTGTACTAAAACCTCTTTTATGCTTTTCTTGTTTGCTTCAACTCTGAAATCTTTGATCCTATTGAAGCTCTCACATCTTTGTATTTTCCTGTGTTTTGCTTGTTATGTGGTAATCCAACTACCTTTGCTAATAATGGTAGGAATCCATCTTCCATCTGTTTGAAGTGAATTAAACATAAATATGGATGTGATTTCAAAGTGTGGGTGCCTTGTTGAAGGTCAGATTTCTGTATTCATGGCAAAGAGAGGGAAGAGAGAGAAATAAGCAATCACCAAGGAAGGAAAGAGACAAGAACAATAAAACAAGGGAGGGAAAAAAGATGAACACAAAGCTTTTTGGTATTTTGAATTTAGTTTCAATTGTCATTATCATACAATCTTAGATATGTCATTAATGTAAAGTGGCTGAGACCTATGCCATTAATGTCAAGGGTATCATAATCACAATTATGAGATGATAAAAATAGATATTCATAATAAAAATTTGCAATGTCTATTTATAAAATTATTTTTTTCCTTGTTAAAAATAAAACTTTTATTATGAAGGCTTTGCTCTCATTGTCTAGAGCACTCTCCCTCTACATCTTGAAGGCATTTTCAAGACCTCAAAACTCTCCTAATGGTTACTTTATTTGTGTTACATGATATATGTCATGTACCAGCTTTGATTAAAAGCTTTATCTCTACAAGATAGATGGTAGTGGATATCATGTTTCCTTTGATGATTCTACATGGAAAGTCACTTATGGCAACCTCATTTTGGTTAGAGTCAGCAAGAATAGTTGTCTTTATCCCTCACTTATATGTGGCACTACTAAGACTAGACTTTAGTATCATCATCTTGGGCATATGCTCCTCAAAGGAATGAAAGTCTTGACTTGTATCTCCCATCCCTGAACTTTTCATATTTTGGTTCTTATGATTATTGTTTATATGGCAAACAGATACGTAACATGCATAAAAAGTTAGGTACTATGTATATGGGTGAGCCTTTGGCTCTAGTTCATTTGGATAATTACGGTCATAGTCCTTGGGTGGTGCAAAGTTTTTCACTATATTCCTTGATAATTATTCGTTTAATTTGGGCCTATCCCATAAAGTAGAAGTTAGAAGTTTTGCCTATGTTTCAATGCTTTTTTACTAAATTTTGATAATGGGTGTGAATATGTCTCTAAGGCATTTGAGTAGATTTGTGATGATGGGGATATTAAGCATCGATTGGCTGCACCTTACACTCCACCCTAGAATGGTGTTGCAGAGTATATGAATTAGGCTATTCAAGAAATAATTTTGCAATATGGTGTTTTGGACTGAGGTAGTTATTACTACCATTCACATGATTAATAGATTCTTGTACATTTCTCTTGGTGGTAGAGTTACATAGGAGGTATAGTTTGAAAAAACTTCCTCATTTGCCAATTTGCAACTCTTTGGATGTAAGGCATTCTGCCACATTTCCAAAGACAAATGTAATAAGCTAGATTTGAGGTCTATTAGATGTAACTTTTTTTATTATGGTGATGCAGGTGAGATGGGATATCAACTTTGGGATCCACATGCTCAGAAGATCATCCATAGCCATGATGTTGTCTTTCATGAGGGCAATATGTATAAGTAACTAGAGCTAGTGATTGAGGTACACACAAGATAATCTTTCAAGAGAAGCCTCATGTTACAATGTCCTAGTTTAACCACTTGTAGCTACTAATAGTAATGTAGTAGCCTAGGATTCACCTGTTGTGCAAGATCCTGATGTTAGATAGAGAGGACATGATGTACACATCCCCCAACCAATTTTGAGACACTCCGTTAGAGCCTCACATCTTCTTGATTGTTACTCTTGTGAGAGGGCCATGCAGTCTAAGTTTAATTCACTGCATAAGAATCATTCATGGAATTTGGTTCCATCATGCAAAGGAAAACATGCATTGCCATACAAGTGGATATATAAGTTGAAGAGCATTCCTAGTCACTCTAAGCCAGCACATAAGGCACATCTAGTTAGTTTTAAATGGAAAAAGGGAGTTAACTTTTATGTATCTCCCCTATGGTCAAGATGAAAACCCTTTGCTTGGTTTGACATTGGTTACATAGATGGATCTGGATTTATACTAGATGGATATTGAGACATTTTTCTTACAAAGGGAGGTGCATGAGGATATATATATATATGCAACAGCCTAAGGGATTTGAGAAAAAGTAGGCATGTAGAGAGTGGTATTACAAGTTTGATGCCTTTATGCATTCATAGGATTATTCTTGCAATGATATGGATCAATGTCTTTATAGAAGCATGCCTGCGATGGTAGTCTTATCATTTTGGTACTATTCGTTCATGATATGTTGATGTTGTAGGGAATGCTCATTATGAGTTGGGTGCTTTGAAGACTCAACTCAAGAAGAGCTTTGAGATGAAGGACATGGGGCATGGTTCTCACATACTTGGTATGCACATCACTCGCAACTAAGGGACTCCTCCACTTATTATAGAAGGAGTACATTCATAAAAGTTCTTGAGCGGTTCCATATGCAGGATGGTAAGTCAATTGGCATCCGTTTACCTTCCCACATGAAGGTTAAGTAGGTCGATTATCCGAGGGAGGGCCGAAATGGCTACGACCTTGTATGCATCTATGATAGGTAGCTTGATGTATGCCATGATAGCCACTAGACTTGACATAGTATTTGTAGTGGGAGTTGTGACTCGCTATATGTCAACACCTGGTAGGTGACATTGGAATGCTATGAAGGGTATCATGAGATACCTTAAGAGCACTACAGACCTCTATCTTTGCTATGGAAGCCATGAAACTAGAGTCATGGTTACACATACTCTGATTATGCAAGATATACAAATAGTAGGAAGTCCTAGGTCTTCACCTTTGCTCTTGGAGGTGCTATTTCTTGGATGTCTAGGATACAAAAATGCAGTATCTTCTTTACTATCAAGTGAGTATTTGTTAGCCACCACTAAGGCTTGTAAGGAGGTCGTATGGTTAGACTGATAGGGTATAGACATTGGTATCATAGATATAACTCCTACATTGCATTTAGACTCTATGAATGCCATTCAATTGGTATGTAATCTTGTCTTTCATTCAAAGAACAAGTATATTGAGATCTTTTACCACTTTATCAAAGAGATGGTTGAGGATAAGCATATAGAGCTTTTCAAGATCTCTAAAGATGAGAATCCTTCAGATATGCTAATTAAAAGTCTCCTAGTGGAATGTTATGCCTTCCTTAGGAAGACGATGGGTATAGGATGAGATTATGTCTATTTCTCATTCTGTTGTACTTATATGTATGTATTGTACTTTATCTTTTTTTTAATTTTCTCCACATTATGACTTAAAAAAGAAAATTACACACTAAATATACTATTAACAGAGAAGATAATACAAAAGCACTTGCAAAATACACACATGTATACTATATGTGACAACCATCCATCACTATCACTTTATTATTTATATTTTTTGTATGAATAAGGGAAGAAAATTCACACATTGTGACTGTTGGAGTTTCCAAATACTCTTCTCTCTGCTCCAATCTCTATCGTTCTTCTTGCTTTTGCTTGTGCTCTAGCCCTTCCACCTTTCAAGAGAAAATTAGAAGTGGGTCACATTCATGAGGATAGGAGGCCACTGACAAAGAGTACACTGCTAATCTTGAGAGTGTACTCTCCTAGTGATGTATTGTTAGGTAGGTCTGAAAGCAAATAATAGGATATCCATTGAGAGAAGAGGAGGTCTGGGTGATAAGAGAAGAGAAGATGGCCCAACAACCAGAGGTGAGTCACATTCATGAGGATAGGATGCCACTAATGAAGAGAAGAGTATATTCCTAATTTCAATAGTCATGTTGCTATTATCCATACACAAGTTGTAGTCTTGACACTACATTTAGAGATTTTTAAAATCTCTACTTGCTCAAATAAGTGAAGATGCATGTGGATCTTCTTTTGTCCCTTGAGAGTAGATGCAAATATCTACATTTTGATTTCTATTAAAGAGACAGAGGCTTGAAACAAAAGAAAAGAAAAAGAAATCAATCACTAAGTCACAATTGAATTGTTCACACACACACACACATGCACATGTGTATGTGTACATGCGTGTGTGCGTGTGCGTGCACGCACACACACACACACCCCTTTTGCAATGCCATGGATCCATAAATGCCCAACAACTAAACCTCTTTGTTTCTCTCTTTTGTCTCTCCTCTTTCTCTCTCTCTTTGTCTTTCTCTATCTATATCTATCTATGTACGTACAAGGATAGGGGTGAGGCCATATGTGGATAGCATGAAGTTGCATTTGAAGGAGGAGATGGACATGCCAACTGTCATATTGAGCTACATGCTACATGTCACAACCAATAAGCCAAATTGCCAAGTTTCCTTTGAAAATATTTCAATGTGTATATTGTGTGTATGCATGTTAGTTTTTATAAATGTAACATATAACTATAGTAATTCTACAAAGTACCATGGGTTTTCTTGATAGATGCTTTATTTTACTATTTTAGATAGAAGGATTATATACTAAAGATAGAGGTGGTTACCAAAAAGGAACATGGGTCATAGTGCTTTTTAAGAAGGGGATTTTGTAGGCATGGATTCAGGAAACAACATTTCAATTGGTCTCTTTGACATTACCATCTACCTCCACATCTTCCATCTCACCTTTTCTTAAGGCTCCACCAATACCATTGAGCCATGTGTCAAACTTGGCATTGCCCATGTACAATCTTCCCAATAAAGCTTAGGGTGAAGCATGATGGTCTAAGCTCCACAACACACTCCATGTTGGTAATGCTTTGAGTAAGTATTTGTATTGCTAGTGTGACATATGCCTTAGGTTGTGAACCATACTCCATTTTCATAAAGATGTACTTTGTGCGGTCTAGAGTTGGTGGTCTTGAACCAAGGATCCTTGCCTACTAAACCAAAAATATCATATGTGCTTGAACATTAACATTAATATGAAGCATTGGCCTAACACTGGTGCAAAGTTCCAAAGAATCTAAGTGCATATATATAGATGTGTGTGTGTGTGTGTGTGTGTGTGTGTGTGTGTGTGTGTGTGTGTGTGTGTGTGTGTGTGTGTGTGTGTGTGTGTGTGTGTGTGTGTGTGTGTGTGTGTGTGTGTGTGTGTGTGTGTGTGTGTGTGTGTGTGTGTGTGTGTGTGTGTGTGTGTGTGTGTGTGTGTGTGTGTGTGTGTGTGTGTGTGTGTGTGTGTGTGTGTGTGTGTGTGTGTGTGTGTGTGTGTGTGTGTGTGTGATATTTTGAATAGTATAACATATATGTATGTGATAATTAATAAATAGGTTAATCTATGTATGTATCATGTATTATGTGTATTTTTTATATATAAATATAATCTATAATATTAATTAACATATCATTCTTTTAATAGAGAGAGAGGTGGTGGTGGTGGTGGTAGTTGTTGTTGTTGTTGTTGTTGTTGTTGGGTCATCAAATTTATATGATGTCATAATAGGCTCAATGTGAATAGAAATCACCATAAAATGTGTTTGCCTTTGAGAAATGATCATAAGGGTCCTTTTGAGATATAGTTTAGGCTCAAGTTTGTTAATCTTGGTGTTTCACTCCATATAGATTAGTGAGTGCCATATCCCCATATATTGCAAATTATGCATTCAACATTTTATTAGTCTAAGTTGCAAAAGCTTTTGAAGTTTTAATTATGTTTCTCATACCATGAATACCTCTTGCCACTTGCAACACGCTTTCAAACCCCCACATGTAAAGCACTTGAGGCATGTTGCTACAAAGTGCCGAGAGAATTCAGACAAGAAGTGCCTAGTTCGTTATTACTTTTCTAATCCTTCCAAATGCATGTATAGGGGAGTAAGTTGGAACAAGTCTAACAGTTTTTGCATGCAAATCTAGGGTTTCACATTTGAATCCTATGCAATTGTCCAACATGTGTGGCGTTCTCCCTGGATTGTAAGGAATCTCAAAATCTTTGATCACCATAGGTCAAGCTACATTCCTCTCACTATCCATCAACTCCTAACTCCTGCAAGCTTGGCATGCTAGGTTTCTTCGCATAAGACAAATAGGAAAGTGAGCTTCAACATTCTAGATAATCATGATTACATGTTCACATGCATGCATGAAGATGTAGCACAAAATTAGAAGTGTAGCATACTTTGGATAAAGTGCACAAGGTAGTGCTCAACACAAGAGGGAGTGCCTAACAAGACATTTTTCAACTCGTAGTTGAGGGAAACATGTAGACTTTAAAGGAAAGTAGTAATATGGTTTCGAAAGGTTGGTGTCTTGTGTTTCTTTGTGTGGGCACCTTGTGACAAGGGACTTGCTTTATTGCACCAACATTACACTTTTGTATTAGTATATTAAGGTAGAGGAGCCGCACCTTAAAGAAGGTTACATCAATTTTATAAACATAAACTTCGAGTTTTAGAGAGGTCATGATGTGGCCTTGTCCTTCTTCTTACATGTCATGGACCTTGTGATGGTGATGGTGAAGGGGAAAGTTGATGAAGGGTCAAGGGTCATGATAAGTAAAAGAGCACACAACCCCCTTAAAAGAAGGGCTCTAAATACCTTATATATATAAGAATCATGAGGCACGCATTAAGACAAATACAAATAGTTGATGAAAAAAGGGAAGGAACATGATGAGTTTTCACTCTAAGGTTTTGGATGAAGCTTGGGAAGCATGTATCTTGTGTCCAAGGCACATATTAAAAGGAAATTTCACATGCTAGTTGATCTTGGCCACCTTAAGCACTAGGAGCTGACATTGGCCAATGGGAGTTTATGAAATGGTACAAGGATTACCTTAGAGATGATTTGTGAGAATTTTAAGGTATTAGGTATATCCACATTAGAATATCAAGTTTCTTAGCTGTGACCAAAGAAGAGGAAAACAACTAGAATATTATAGCCCAACAAGCACAAATAGATGGTAAGATGGAGATTGAAGGTACCAATAGGTGTATGGTGAAAGCTAACTATAATTGTGTTAGGCCATTTTGGTTTATGAAACTCAAAATGCTTGATGATATAAGGAACAAATTGTCCTTCAAAAGGGTCATAATAATGGATTTTGTTAGGTTTAGGTCTATTATCTTGTCAATGCGCAATATGTGTATGTGTACCAAGTTATGGAATATTCTCTATATATGAATTGTGTCCCTCAAAATAAGAATTTTAAGAGCTATTTTGTGACATATAAAAGATCAAACATGTTCTACATAAGCCTATCTCTCAAGGGAAAGGGCTTACCATGTTCTAATGAAATCACAAGCTTAGAGAGACTTGTCCTTTTGGAAATTTGGTCTATACACTATGAGGGGCCATTAGATAGATATGTCTTCTCTATTGCAGATGATATTCAAGTTGGAGAATGCACAAATTGTTGGTAATAGGGAAAATTTTGTATGGTATTCCCATGTTTGGCTTTTTGTGGAGCTATTAAAGTATATACATTATGGAATTTAAGGATTGAGAAACCAAAGGTATTGCAATGTCATATGCAAGAAGGCTTTTATTTGACATTATTGTCCAAAATCACATGTCTCGGGCACACACACTCAATTACATGTTTACAATTGATTTTAAAACATGTCGTACAAAAAATATTGAGGAATCATTTGTTGAGAAGAGTAAAAATCATGGAAATGTAGCCTATCAAGTGACATATTCTAAACATTTTTATTACAGATACCCACGTTGTAGTAGGAGGGGCATGCAAAAGTGAATGAGAAGATCTAAAATGTAGATGCTAGATAAAACAAACACATGAAAATACAAAATGTTTAAGAGCTAGGGAGGATGAGGTGAGGATGTTAACCTCAATAATGAGGGTTCAATCCAAAGATGGATATACAAGGAGTTCCCTAAGAATGGAGAAAGAAACCAACCTTACAAATGGTGTTACATCTTATGGATAGGGTTTATCAAGGTTTCTTTAGTAAGGCCTTTATTTCCCTTTATATGCTCATAGAGGGTGTTCCATCTTTGGCCTAAGGGAATGATATCCCATATTTCAGGGGCATTATTCTTGTTTGCGGGCTGCAATGGTGACGGAATGACCCCCAGTTGTCCAAGGGGGGTCCATTCTAGCAGGTTTCTTCAAGGACCTAATATAGTAATAATCCCTTGCCAAAAGTATTCAATGCTAAATCTAGCTAAACAAAGGCCTCTTTGAGGATATATTCCTCTCGTTTTCCCCCATATGTGTAAACCACTAGATGGCGTACTCTCTAGGCTAAGTCATGTCTCTTCTCTAAGGGCCTCTCTTAATTGGATTGATAAACTGATATTGGCCTCATGCATGAATTTTGTATATATTGAGGGTTGTGGTTGCAAAATACTAAAAGAGAATTTAATACAAGTGTGTCATAGATCATAGCACTACATGAGGTTAACGTAGAATAATGATAATTCCAAATTACCAATGTTTTATTGATTAATATGTCATAGGAAGTAATGTGACTCTCATTATGTTTTACAATTATAAGCAAATGAAATGATGAGCAACTATGAACTGCACAATATTATAAGAGCCTTGTTTTTCATTTTGGGTCTTTTAATGTTTATGCATACTCAAGAGAATTACTCTTAAGGAATGAGTGTAAGGATTGCCATTCATTTACCACATAATCGGTTTAACATATAGAACATATACTAATTAGTGTATTGCATTTCTCTTGAACTTTAAGTATTTATTAGGTGAAGTGTTCATCATGGAAGCTTGGATACTTGGGTATCCATTTCAAATGTGGTGTCATTGAAAGAACAATGTATGATGTTAGACAAGTTGTAAAGTATTGATACATGGATCTTGATAAGGCTTATGTGCTAGAGGTTCTTTTGGATAAGTTCTCAATATTTGCTTAAGTAGTGCATTAATTCTTTTGATAATGCTTCTACATATTTGAGCATCAACACTATCTCTTATCAATGGGATCCCTTGTATATGTTTCAAGTTATTCAAATAGATGAGACTAGTGTGCCCCTTTGCACCTCTATTTGCCTTACATCAAAATATTGAATTGTCTAAGGAAAGAGGATGTATTCATGGCTTGCTCCTCTATACAATGGTGTATGTAACCCTAATATCTTAGGACCATCATTGTAGTATGTGAAGAGTTTGCATATATTCCTAACTCAATAATGAGCATTAAGACAATGAACTTGGAAATGCATGTAGATGCACTGGATACTCCATTAAATTGGCATTACATGCACAACATATTTAATATTTGTTTTAGTTAATGCTAGGAAACTATGAAAGGTAAATACCAATGTATATTGTTCCAATGGCTAGACATGTGCTCAAAGCTGTGGCTATGCCTGTTACAATCAAGAACACACACACAAAAACAATGGAGACTTGAGCACACAGAGAAATAGGGCTGAAATCTTCTACTTCTTTATTCTTCTTCCACTCAAAAGAACTAATTCTACAACATGATAAAAAACTAATATAAAAGTACCACAATGTATATACATGTAGTCATAAGTGTGAACCTACCAAGGAAAGAAGAGGTGGCATAATGAATGTGTGATAACCAAGGGTGGACTACATGGGTATTGTCCAATTGTGGACTCAATGGTGCATCCTCATGTTAGTCACCTAACATGCCAATGAATAATATCCTACCACATCACCAAGGTGCATAGTGGATATGCCAGCTCAAGTAGAGTTTGATATCTCAAGACTCCCCCTCAAGCTTAGTATGAGCTCTTGAACTCCAAGTATAGTCTTAAAGCATTGAAGCTTCTTAGTTCTCAAGGTCTTGGTAAAAATTTCAATAGCTTGATCCTTTATACTTACATAAACCAAGTCAATATCACTTTCCAGAACTCGCTCTTGAATGAAATGGTAATGGACCTTTATATGCTTGGTCTGCACATGATATACTGGGTTCCTAGCCAATTGAATGCTACTAAGGCTATCATAGTAGATGGTAATATTATTGTCCACCTACATCCCCTATGTTGAGATATCGAGCTCCACTCGTGATATGCCAGGGTGACCGTTGTGCATTTATGTCACCGACTTGTTAGCTGCAGATGCGGTTGGTACACCACCCATGAATAATAACTAGATGACAGCTATCCTTATCTACTCTAGTTCGTGGCTCAGTTAGTATGCCACCTTAGTTAGTTGAGTTTGGTTTGAGACCCATATATAGGGTTCTTCTATTTCTCTGTACTAGAGTTCTTTTTGGCTTACACAACTAAGAAGAGGAAAACTGTTTTCAGCCTCCACCTTTGTGTGTATTCCCCCATTGTGTAAGTAAGAAAGCTACAAGTGAGACTCCTTCCTTCTCTCCCACAATCTTGACATGGTATCAGAGCCTGGTTCGTGGTAAGGAGCTCAAGAAAGCAAACCAAGTTCGCAGTGTTCTGGTAAGAGGACCAGTGTTACTTTCATTTTTCGAGTTTGGGAGCAAGTCTTTGAAGGTAGCACAGCTGGAAAGTGCAAGAGTGCATTGTCTCATATTGAGATGCCCTTCGCGGTGTAGCAAGAGGGCAGTATATAATGCCGGTGAGGGCTTTAGCCCTTGGTTGCTCTGCTTTTTTGATTCGAGGCCATTTCGGGGCCTGTTTTGGAGGCGGAAGTTTTCTGCACGCACTCAAGAAAGGGCCCTATTTTTTGCTGTGCGACCACTGTTCTACAGGTCGGTGAAAAGTTACCGTAGATATTGCATCGTATGCCTGTGCACAAAGACATTGGGAGTTACAGAATCATCCTTGTTGTCTGTTGATGCAAAATCGTCACTAGGAAGTGACTGCGTAGTCAAATACCACTTTTGTCAGTTTTGCAGATTTACCCTTGTGAGGCTGAAGCTGTGTTTTTTGCAGTGATAGAATTTTTTGCAATGTTCTGTAATGGCGTCAGATTCTCTTTCACAGATTGTCACTAAAAAGCTTGACAAGAACAACTTCCAAGCATGGAAGTTTAGAATGATGAATTTCCTTATGGGAAAAGGATATTGGGAATTTGTTGCAGGAAATGAAGAAGAACCAGTTCTTCCTGATGTTCCCAATGAACAGCAAATGCAGGCATTTAAAGGATGGCATGAGAGAGCCAGAAAAGTTATGTACTGGCTGTCTATCAGTATTTCAGACTCTATGATTGTGCATATTCAGGATGCAAGTACGCCAAAGGAGACATGGGATACTTTGTCCAAAATGTATAGCACAAATACGCAAGCCAGGAAAATGCAGCTCAAGCAAGAGTTGCACAATGTGCAAAGCGAAAGTATGAGCAACAATGACTACCACATGAAGGTGAAGAAGATTACAGATGCACTTGCTTCCATTGGGTCGCCAATGGAAGATGATGATTTAGTTTCTGTGACCTTGAATGGTCTAAGAAAGGATTATGCATAGTTCCGAACATCCATTTTTGTCCGTGAAAGATTTTCTAATCTTGAGGAGTTGATTGCTCTTCTAATTTCTGAGGAGTAGAGAAATGGTGGTGCATCTTCTTCAAGAGAAACTTCAAAAGAAGCTGTCTTCTACTCAAATGCTAGAAGAGGTAGAGGCAGAGGTAGAGGAGGCCGATCTGGAGGCCGTGATAGAAATCAGAATATGCAGCAAACTCAAGAAAACCAGTCCTATGGAGGAGGACATGATAACTCTAGAGGCAGGGGGAGCCAAAGAGGTCGTGGTGGATGGCAAAGAGGGCAAAATGCAAACAACAATGTTGAATGCTACTACTGTGGTAAAATGAGTCATATGGCTAAAGACTGCTATAAAAAGCAGAATGACATCATGAATGGAAAATTGCAACAAGGAAATTATGCGTCTTCTAGTAGACAGGGTGATAGAAATGAGCATTTGTTTATGGTACAGCACATGACCAATTCTGTGACAAGTGCAAAAGAAAGCTACATTGTGTGGTATGTTGACTCAAGTGCATCAAACCACATGACAAGTCATGCAGAATGGATGCAGGATGCAAGGAAAATGGAAAAACTAGGATTTGTGGAGACTGGTGATGATACTGCACATCCTATTGTGCAGATTGGAAAAATTTCTTTGTCTATGCAGGATGGGAAAAAGAAATACCTATCGGATGTATTTCATGTCCCGAATATCACCAAGAACCTGGTTTCTGTTGGTCAAATGGTTGAGCAGGGCTTGCAGGTCAGATTTAATCCTCATGGATGCTTTGTTGAGGATATGAAAAATAAAGGTCGCTTGATAGCAAAAGGAAAGAAGAAGGGCAGAATGTTTACGTTGGATGCAAACATGCCAGAATTGAGTGCAGCACTGTTTGCACATGGGATCGGTGTAGTTGCAGATATTGATATCTGGCATAAACGCATTGGTCATAATGTACGTCGACTTAAATCAATACAAGCCCAAAATATTGTTGCAGGATTGCCTAAATTCAAGGTTGCAAAAATGCATAAGGTATGTGAAGCCTGTCAATTTGGAAAACAGGCAAGGAAACCATTTCCTAGACATGTTCAAGAGACTAAGAAGCCATTGGAATTAATCCAGTCTGATGTGTGGAATACTAAAGTTGCATCTATTGGAGACTGTCATTATTTTGTCACTTTTATTGATGACTAGAGCAGAAAAGTTTGGGTGCATTTTATGAAAAAGAAAAGTGAAGTTTTTGGGCATTTCAAAACTCTTAAAGTTATGGTTGAAAAAGAAACAGGCCTGCAAATAAAATGCCTAAGGTCAGATGGAGGGGGAGAGTACCTCTCAAATGAGTTTGCAAGGTTCTTGCAGGAGCATGGCATAAAGCAGCAATATTCATGTAGTCATAGCCCACAGCAAAATGGAATTGCAGAAAGAAAAAACAGGCATATTGGAGAGGTATCTCGTGCCATGCTCAATGAAAAAGACCTGCCAGATTTTTACTGGGCTGAGGCAGTTGTTACAGCAGTCTACATAATGAACAAGACTCCCACTGCAGCAATACATGGCATGACTCCAGAGGAGAGGTATACTAGTAGGAAACCAGATATTTCTCATTTGAAAATTTTTGGTTGCATTGCCTATGTTCATGTGCCAGATGAGATGAGATCCAAGTTGGATCCAAAAGCTAAGAAGTGCATCTTTATTGGTAGAGATGAGATCCAAGTTTACAGTGAGGAGAGATGTTGTTTTTTATGAGATGAGTAGCTGGTATAAACTAGTAAATGTGATTGATAATGTAGATGCACAAAATGGTAATGCTGCACTGAATTCACAGCAGCAGTCACAAGATATTAGTGGACCTGGAGTGTCCTCTAGCAGTGGTTCACATTCTTGGCCATGGACAGGCAGATTGAGATCAGGAGAATCTTCTCAAAGCAATGCAGATAATGGTATGCAAGTATCACGAAAAGGAAAAGAGAAGGTAGATCAGCCCATGTTTGATGTGAATGCAGGTCACTCTTATGTGGATAGTGAATCTAGTGGCTCAGAAGTGAGCATTGATGATGAGTTGGGTATTCTTTCTATTGTTACACCTGGAGTAAGAAAGACCAGGGATGTTTTGAGAGCACCTGGAAGTGAGCCTACTTTGCGCAGGTCTACCAGAGCTAGGTATCCTATGGATAGGCTGAAATATGATGGATTTATAGCCATTCACTATGCCTATATAGTCAAAGTGATACAGGAACCAGAACCCACTTCTTTTGAGCAAGCCATGGGAAAAGAAAAATTGGAGAAAGCCATGGATGAAGAAATGGATGCTTTGGAAGCAAATGCTACATGGGAATTGGTACCTTTGCCTAAAGATAAGAATGCAATTGGTTGTAAGTGGGTTTATAAGGTGAAGCACAATGCAGATGGCTCTGTGAATAGATACAAGGCAAGATTAGTAGTCAAGGGGTATGCACAAACATATGGCATTGATTATGAAGAAACATTCAGTCCGGTTGCAAGGATGGCAACTGTAAGAGCAGTCATTGCTATGGCTGCATCAAAGGGATGGTCTTTACATCAAATGGATGTAAAGAATGCCTTCTTGCATGGAGATTTGCAAGAAGAGGTCTATATGGAGCAGCCACCAAGTTATGTGTATGTTGTTCATCCTGAGTTTGTTTGCAGGTTGAAGAAAGCCTTGTATGCAAGCACCTAGAGCATGGTCTGACAAGATAGGACAGTATCTTGTCACTATTGGCTTTCAGATTTCCAAGGCAGATTTCTCACTTTATGTGAGAAAAACAGAGAAAGGTATTATGCTGCTAGTCATTTATGTTGATGATTTGATTATCACAGGTAATAGTGATGAAGATATCCTTCATGTGAAAATGCTATTGAAGCAGAAGTTTGAGATGAAGGATTTGGGAGAGCTACGTTATTTCTTGGGCATTGAGGTGATCAGATCACCAAGTGGGATACAGCTCTTGCAGAGGCAGTATGGATTGGACATGTTGTCCAAATATGGGTTTATAGGCTGTAAGCCTATTTCAGTTCCTTTGGAGCAGAATGTGAAGCTGAGCGCAGATGCAAGCGAGCTTCTGGAAGACCCTACTATGTACAAACGCATAGCAGGAAGTTTGATTTATATAACTATTACTAGGCCAGATTTGAGCTATGTTGTTGGATTGGTAAGTCAGTTTATGCAAGCTCCAAGGAAACCGCATTTGGATGCGGCTAGACACATACTCAGGTACGTGAAGTCCACATTGCAGTATGGACTATTTTATGAAACTGGGGTTCAGATACAGTTGCATGGATACACTGATGCTGATTGGGCTGGTAGTATTTCTGATAGACGATCTACCAGTGGATATGTGTTCTCTTTTGGGAGTGCTGCAGTCACTTGGAGCAGCAAGAAACAACCTACAGTTGCCTTGTCGAGCACAGAGGCTGAGTACATGGGTGCAGCAATGGCTGCATGTGAGGTAGCTTGGTTGCATAAGCTACTTTATGATATGCATCAGCCTACAGATGAGCCAGTTGTCATTTATTGTGACAACATGAGTAGTATACACTTGGCAAATAACCCAGTCTATCATGCTAGAACAAAGCACATTGAGGTGCATTATCACTATGTGGGGGAGAGGGTTTTACTAGGTCTTATTGATGTAGTTTATGTCAGCACAGAGGATCAGGTAGCTGACATATTTACGAAGGCATTGGGCGCAGAGAAGCTGTTCAAGTTCAGATACCTGCTTGGTATGCAGGAATTGGGATTGAGCTTGAGAGGGAGTGTTGAGATATCGAGCTCCACTCGTGATATGCCAAGGTGACCGTTGTGCATTTATGTCACCGACTTGTTAGCTGCAGATGCGGTTGGTACACCGCCCATGAATAATAACTAGATGACAGCTATCCTTATCTACTCTAGTTCGTTGTGGCTCAGTTAGTATGCCACCTTAGTTAGTTGAGTTTGGTTTGAGACCCATATATAGGGTTCTTCTATTTCTCTGTACTAGAGTTCTTTTTGGCTTACACAACTAAGAAGAGGAAAATTGTTTTCAGCCTCCACCTTTGTGTGTATTCCCCCATTGTGTAAGTGAGAAAGCTACAAGTAAGACTCCTTCCTTCTCTCCCACAATCTTGACACCCTAATCACCAACAAGTGGCTTGTGTAGCCAAGCTACCTCACATGTTGTACTTGCAATACCTCTATACTCTATCTCTGTACTAGACAAGACAACTGTCAGTTGTTTCTTGCTGCTCCAAGTAATAGTATCACTATCAAAGGAAAATAGAAAACCATTAATAGACCTCCTATCTAAAATATTACCAATCCAACCTGCATTTGCGTAACCATACAAGTCCAATGGTACACTTGCACCATAGAATAAGGCATGTGGACTTGACATAGTGCAATGTACGTTGCACTATATCCAAATGTGACTTCAATGAAACTTGAATAGATTGACTCTCTAAACCCAGTATATGTAGTTTATGTTTGGCCTAGTGATTGTCAAATAGATAAGGCTTCCTACCATAGTCTTCTAATACATATTGATATCCTCAATCAAGTCACCCTCATGTATACTAAGCTTAACATTAATATCCAAAGGCATAGAAATAGGCTTACAATGAGCCATGTTATACTTCTTCAATATATCCAATGCATACTAACTTTGTAACAACCATGTACCCTATGGACTTCTAACATTAGGAAAAAAATGAACTCAAAAATAGGCCTTTTATCCTCCCCTCTCTCCTTCTTAATAAATAAGGAAAAGAGAAGAGAAGAATAGTAAAATAATCATCTTCTCTCTTTACTTTTACCATCTCATTTTGCTTGTTTTATATTATCGACAAATTATTTACTCAAAATCTTTCTCGCTGCTTATTTAAGAACCCGTTTTAATCAAATTTTGTATTTAAAAAGTAGTTAGTTACGAGAAGTGTGGTGCTTGGTTTTCAATGCAAAATTATTGGTAGATATGAAGTAATTGATATTTAAATTAAAGCGAGAAAGATATTAGATTTCTTTTGAGATATTTTGGAAAAGTTTTATGCTCTAGATTTTTGTCAAAATAAACAAATATGTTGGTTTTTAAAATATATTTTTGGAGATGAAATGGAAATTTCTAAAATATGGAAACTCTTGGATATCCCTACTCTCCGAGCTATTTTCTCCCATTTCTTTACTCTCTCCTAGCTCTACTGTGACCTCTTCTCTATGATTATGCAACCTTCATGAAAACAAAGAGCTACGTACACCTCTCTTGGTCACAATCACACATTCACAACCCTTGTATGCAATCTATTTATGTTGTCTATCTATCCTCCCTCAATGCACTAAGCTACCTCCTTTCCCTTGATGCCTTTGTGTGCCTCTTTATGCATCTCCACTCAATCTCTTGAGACAATCAAGTGGGCTTTTCATTTCAAATTCATATCTCTATGTGTATCACTTCAACCTATCTCCATATACAAATCCCAAACCAACTATTTCTATTAACCTCTTTATGTGTCAATCTCAATGCCTCTACCTATGCCTCTCTAGCTTATCAATGTAAACTCAATAGTCCTATTCCTATTAACATATAAGTATGTGATTTGGCTTATTTCCAAACTAACTCTCTAGATGCTAAACCTCATATTGTCATAAGCATATCTGTGTAATCAACTAATATACATGCAACTAGGATGCAAGCAATAAGTAAAATTAATACATGAAAGAAGCTACATATTGAGATAGAAGTTGAATATGGCCCATTGTGCAAAATGACCTAGTGTACTAGTGACAACCCTCAAATTCTAGACATAGGCAAATGAAATTGAAGCACATGGACTTGTGGGTTGATGGGAGAATCTATCCAATTGATCCCCCAACCAATAAATCTCCAACTTTCTCAAGAAGTACAATTTTTCTGAAGGATGCATATGAGGGTAATAATAGATTGCTCGGTTACACTAATAAGCAACTCAATGATCATGTATTCAAAGTGTTTACAACTTGCCAAGTAACTATAAAAACTTATCATGGTGTGATCACTATACATCAAATTCATACATAATAGCTCATATGATAAGTGGTGCAGCTAAATGAGACTATAATTCAACAAAATAATAAATTTCTTACAATGTAGGATACTATACATGACATTGGTATCTCATACAATGAGGTAAGGCACAATTGGACAATCTTAGAAAGATCAACAACAAGTAGCCTTAGGAGGAGTTTTACCCATAAGAGCCATTGTGTAACTCTGATTGAGAATGTAGATTGTATTATTAATAGCTTCTGCCCAAAACTCATTAGGCAATCCCTTACTCTTAAGCATGCACCTTGCCATTTCCACAATGATGTGATTTTAGTGTTCAACAATGCCATTCTGCTAAGGTATATGGGGTGTCCTCAATCAACACTTAATCCCCTTTCTCTTGCAAAAGTCTTCAAACTCCTTTGAATTGAGCTCACCACCACCATATGTACTAAACTTCTTCACATTTTTCCATGTTTCATTCTCAACAAATTTTAGCCATTCATTAAACTTACCAAAAGCTTGAGCCTTATCACAAAGGAAGTACATCCACATCTTCCTACTGTAGTCATTGACAATCAATCTAAAATAAGAAGATCCTCCCAAGGCTTTTATAGGCATTTTATCACACAAATCAACATGCCCCAACTCTAGAGAAGCCTTGGCTCTGTTTTTGCTATCTTGTGGAAATGTCTTTCTCTACTGCTTGCCCATCATATAAGCTTCACATGGTTCCTTTATTTCAGTTAAATTACGGGTGGGTGAGCAACCATACATTGCTTATGCATCTCCTTTAGCACTACAAAACCAATGTGACCAAATCTTGTATGCTAAATTTTACTTGTGCCCACACTAGCGATGGCTATAAGAGCACTTAGCTTATATAGGTTGTTCCTTATTTCTTCTTTGTCGATAACTTTGCTAGCATTGTTGATCATTTTTGCATCTGTCTTAGTGAACCTCACCTCACGGTCAAGTTCAGTTTTATAGAAGCAAAACTGATAACAGATTTCTCTTAATCTCTAGAACATATAGCACATTTGAAATATTTTTGTGTTTACCATTTTTAGCAATAAAGGAAATAATACATATGCATCATTTTCAAGTGTCACACTAATGGATTCTTACATAGGCTTCATAGAACCATATAGACCTTTCTTATTGGTCATGTGAGGGGAGGCACCACTATCCAATATCCATGAGTCAGTGCTAGATACTACTTGCACTGAGAAATACACTTCCTCAATGGTCACCATGAATAACTCCAACTCTACTTCAGTCATATTGGTTGTTTCCTTTCTCTTAGTCTTTATGGTGTCATTCTTTTCATATGCCTTCTTGACACAACAAATTGCAACTGCATGTCCTTTCTTCTTGTAGTAGAAGCACTCTCCTTGAAACTTTTTCTTATAGTCATCTTCTTTTTGTCACAATTGATAGCGATAAACTATCTTTGCCTTTTGCATTAGTGGTGGAGAATACAACATCTCCATTGCGGCAACCGTCTCAGACTTTAACTTGCAACTTCTTCTTCATTAGTAGTACACAAAATTTCTCAAATATCAAAGCTTGGGGTCTCACCTGAGTATTACCAATCCATTAAACTTTGGTAGACAAATCTGAAGATACCTCTAGGCTAGCTTCTCACTAGTCCTTTTGTATCCTAGTGCAAAACCTGATGATACATCTGTCATAATAAATGAGTTCCCAACTTTCTCTTTATCTTTTCTTGACATCTTGGATGTACTTGGGTGGAGTAACCTGTGACCTCAATCTACCAGTCCAAGGTCTATCAATAGAATTCTGACTAGGAGACTCTTGTGGTCCACTTAATGTTTGTGACTACTGACTTGTTTTCTACACAGCCACACTCTCGTGCTTATTAATCCTAACTACATTTGGCATATTACTAAACCATCTACTCATTTCATTAAGAACAACATCCTTGCTAACTCTCAGCTCATGTATAACAAGGTTATAATATCTATGTCCCTTCTGCTCATCAAGAGAATATCCCACAAATGCACTTTTTTTGCTTCCAATTTACTATGTAACTCCTCAGGAATATGCAAATAAGAAATACATCCAAATACTTTTAGATGGGATAGATTTGGCTTTCTACATGTAAACTTCTCTTCAGGTATCATACCATGTATAGCAACAATGGATGTCCTATTCATAATGTATACAGCAATAGCAACTGCTTTAGTCCAATAGTAATGAGACAAGGCAAGTTTCTTTCTGATATCAATGTACGAGCCACCTCTATAATATGTCTAGTTTTCTACTCATCAACTCCATTTTGCTATGGAGCATATCTACATGTATACTGCCTCTATATAGCATTTTTCTATAAGAAATTAAAGAAAAATTGGAGAGATATTCTCCACCTCCATCTGACCTTAGACATTTAATATGCAATAATATCTCCTTCTCAACCAAGGCATTAAAACTTTTCAAGAGAATGAACACCTTACTTTTCTCAAGCATAAAGTAAACCCATACTTTGCGAGTATGATAATCAATGAAGGAAACACAATACTTGCAACCATTCAAAGTTGCAGTCTTTGTATAGGACCTCACATATTAGAATCTATCAATTTAAGTGGCTTCATTCATATATGATTTTCATGTGAAAATGCATGCCTTGCTTACTTTCCAAGTTGGCATGCTTCACATACTTTATGCATCCCATCAACTCCAAACTTAGGCAACCAATCCACAATCTATTTTGATTGCATGCTTTTCAGCTATATTGCACATTCGCATGATCAATTCTCTTATGCCAAATTTGAATATCAACCACAACACCACTGGGAACCACATGTGAACACATGAAAGCATCCATTTCAGTCTAACTTACATCAAGAGTAAACAATATGCCAGTATATTTCCCTTTTGCAATCAGCATGCAATCATTTTTCGAATATTCTACCTATAACAACCAGTAGATGTAAACTGAACTTGGAATCCTTGTTCTACCATTTGATCAACAAAAACTAGATTTTTAATAATATTTGGTATATATAGAACATTAGCCAAGTACTTCGTTTTACCATTGTACATACTCAAATGAATATTTTCAACATAGTAATGGAGTGAGTTGCACCATCCCATGTCTCTTAGAGACTCTGGACACTACACATCTCTCTAAAACACTCTCGATGAGGTCATGTAGTTAGAGATACATGAGTCTACATACCATATATCATTCTCTGATGAGCCATCAACAATCATAGTATTCATAAAGTGTTGCATAACTAACAACTATTCACTTGTGTCATTATTGTTTCAACTATTGGATGCATAATTGCCTTGTTGCTTTTTTTCATTTCTAATTTCACCCTTGTTTCTAAAGAAATTTTTAAAAATGTGGCAATTCTGACCACAATGCCAGCACTCCCTACTATCGCCAAAATTATGTTGTCTATTAGAATTTGTAACTTGGCCTCTTTAACTTCCCCTTCCTCAAGACTATCCTCCTCTATTTTGTTGTGCATCATAACTTTAACCACAACCACCACCTTGGCCTTTGCCACCATGTCTCTATCTCTGTTTGGTAGAGTAAAACACATGTTCAGACTTGTTATTTCTTGGAGAAGCAAAGGAATCCATGCCAAGGTTCTTCTCCTCAAGTATCATCATAGAAATCAAGTCTGCAAAATCAGGGATATCATCCCTCATATTCATAGATTACCTAAAGCTCTTGTATTCATCTCCAATTCCATCTAAGCATGCATGCACAACATTTTCATCAACTACCACATCGATAGATCCAAGACCTTCCACTATGCTCATGATCTTTAAGGCATAACCATTAATGGACAAGTTTCCTATTTTCACTTGGTTCATCTTTGATTTGAGATGCGGTTTTTTGGTCATTGCGTTTACTTTAAACAACCTTGCCAAATTCTTCCATGCAATAGCTGAGGTATTAGATTTCTACAAATAGCCCATGATGCTATATGTGACATTAACAGATAGCCTTTCTATGGGCGCTAGTGCCATGTCCCCTTCAATGTAATTCCAAACACCTTTGCCCTTCAAGAAATTCATCATCCTGAACTTCCATGTAGGATAATTATTCTTATTAAGCTTCTCAACAACAATTTGAAGGAAAATTTTGAACATTTTGACAAAACAAACAACCTTGTGAAAAATTGCAATCATACCACAACTAAACATGTTGCCTTTTTCACTTATTACACTACGTGCTTGAGGTCGATCAGACAATGGATGATTGTGCATCATGTGTTTTGAGTGGAAAAAAATGCTTACATTGTGTGTATTTATAGAAAGTTGATATCATGATGATGTCGATGGCCAATGATTACATAAAATATAGGATGTGTACCATGTGGACAATCATATGCTGAGATTCAAAACGTGCTTGATACGTGGTAATGTGGGATTTTCAACATTTTTTCTTGATACGTAGCATCTATGATATCCAACTTTCTTTATATACAACATCCATGATATCTTGTTTTCTTGACATCTATACAAAGTGACGTCTCACGTATGTGGATTCCATAGATAAAATCAATACCTTGTCTTTTTTAAACTATTCAATTGTGACGTCACGGTGAAAAATTCCAACCTACCCCTCAAAACTACTATTCACACCACTTCTCAAGTCAACCTTTCATGTATTAAAGCTATTGTTCTCTCGCATTCTCTATGCTTTTCAAGCTAGACCCAAAGGAGCACATAACTTGCTTTCCTCTCAATGAAACCACCATTTTTTGTGCCATGTGGTCCAAAGTTTCAAACGATCATCAAGACAAAGAGGTGATTTCATTCTTTATGTTTAAGTCGGCTCACATAGTGTGCAAATCATGGTTCTAGTTGCTCCAATTTGCACTTACACTCGTCGCAAGGACTGAAAATGATCAAAACCAATGTCTTGTTAGATTTCTTATATAGGATGGAACTGACACAATGCATAACAGGGTTTCCTTTCAATGAAGTCACAACTTTGTACACCATGTGGTTTGGAATTTCACATGAACCCCACGATGCGCAAATGTTGGTTCTACTCTATTTGATTTACACTTATGCATGTTGTAAGGTCTAATGTCTCCAAAATCAATGTTTATTTACAATTGATGCAGGTTCAAGGAGTCCATACAATGGCAATAATAAAAAACACCGCAAAGAAATTGCACAAGGAACACGTTGGTAGTTTATTAGAGGCCAACCTTGAAGCAAAGACAATGCTAGATGTCCAAACTTCTTTGCATAGAGAAGATAACAATCACACGCTTGAAACAATACCTCCTGCTAAAGCTGAACTTTAGGGCAAATAGAAAGAAGTACTGCAAGATGAGAGAGCCATCAAAGGAGGAGCCAAAGTCCTTAATACTAGAACACCTAGAGCCTCGACACTCACATAGAATTGGTCATTCCAAGCTTAGTGGCATTAGGTGACCGAACCCAAAAGGTAGGGAATTTTGGAAAGGGCAAGCAAGGTGTATATGCATATGCATTAGCCACTAGCATGGCCAAGAATAGAGAACCCAAGTCAGTGAAGAAGAGGTTGGCCCCCATGCAAGATAGCTACATTTGTGCTACCCATGCCCATATGGTCACGTTAAAGGATAAAGATATGCACACAACTAAGCTAATCATGTACAGATTTGACAAATTTCTTGAGCCTACTCACATTATTGATCAAAAGTCTTATGAGATTTTAAACATTGCTCCAAACAAGAGACCAAGGGAGTCAAGGATGTCATTTTTTAAAGAAATGTTCATTGAAGATGTAACACGAAAAAGGAGAGGAAATCCCTAATGAAGGCGATCTTGCTAACTAGGGGAATGGACATAATAGGACTACAAATGAGGGGCAAGAAGAAAATTTGAATAGGACCTTGGGTGAGTAGCAAAAAATGGAGGATGAAACACAAGAGGACATTTCTAATATAGAGAATGATAGATGTTAACCCCAACACGAAGAAAGCAAAAGGAAATAAAAAAGACGCACAGCAAAGGTGGAAAAAAGATAGCCCGATAGAAGAAAGAAGAGGAGAAAAGGCCAAAAGCACAGGGCAACCTTAAAAAGCCCAAGGCAAATGCAAAAGGGGAAAGGTGCATTTTAAAATACAAAGGTGCACCCTAAAATCTTGTAAAAGAGTGCTAGGCGGTGGAAAATTCGGAAAGCTAAAACAGAAGACAAAGACAAAGGCCAAGGCAAAGAGAAACGGAAGACAAAAGCGCACAAGGAAAAGCGCAAGTCAAAACTTTTGTAAAAGAGCGCAAGCGCATCATGGTTTAATTCAAGGAGCATCGGGCTCTCACCCGTACAATTTGTAAATGTAGATGGGCGGTGGAAAGGAAGCTAGGAAGATAGAGGGACAATGGGAAAAGGGCCCAGGCCATGGCCGGCCATGTAAAAAAGGGGAAAAGGGGATGACCGCCCAAAAGGGATTTAGGGTTTTGTATATAAAGTTGAAAAGTAAATGAGAAGCTCATTCTTGTGTGTGGCAAAAAGTGGCTCTCTTCTTCTTCTTCTTCTTATTCTTCTTGTTCTTGCTTACTTGAGCTTGTGCTTAAGAGAGGGAGTGTGAGAGTGTGAGGGAGTGAGTGTGTGAGGGTGAGGGACCGTGGGGTGGAGAAGCTCTCTGTATTCTCCTCTCTTCTTCTCTTCTCTTCTCTTGCTCGCGGTAATGGAGCTTGGAGTGTGGGGCTTGAGGATGGACCTTGCTTGAAGCTTGCACTTGGATTATGGAGCTACCGGAGTGCGCGGGAGAGGAGGTAACTCAAACGGCATGGAGGTAAGCTCACTACACCCATAGATATGGATGGTGTGTCGGCTAGGTGAGAGATAGCCATTAGTGCTCGACTTGGAACGCTTGAAACAATAAGCGGTCCGTGGGTCTTGGCGGTTGAGCGAAAGCTCCCACATTTTGGTTCTGTTTTCGGGACCAATGGATTCAAGCCTTGAGCGCTTGCATGCTTCGAATCGAGCATCGAAGTAAGGGTTTTCCCCCCGAACCGGTGCTTGAGCTAGATAGGTAGGAAGCGAGGGAGTTTGAAGAGGTATTCGATCTCCTTAGCAAGTAGATTTTTGGTTTTTTGGATTTGGAAAAGCATGTTGGAGTAGGGTAGTTATTTGCTTTGTGATTTGGGTGCATTAGGGTAGGAAAAAACAAAGAAAAAGAAGATAAACAAGCATCACGACTTCTATTGTCATAACAGGGTATGAGGGTTTGATTCGTTTGCCAATTTGCATTTCGGAGTTTATTGGCTATTCCAGGTATATGCAACTCTTCCCCTCCATCCATAGCTTTGATCTGGAGGTGTGTATGACAGGCCGTGACCTGAATCGTGTGATTCGGGCGATTTATCGTTGCACTGGCAAAAAACGAGCCACGCTCGGCGTTTCCGAGTGACGGAAATTCTAGGCCGAGTCCCAAAATCGGCCCTCAGCCCACTACCACTCGGACCACTTGACTCAGCCCACTCGACTCGTCCCTCAGCCCACTACCACTCGGACCACTTGACTCAGCCCACTCGACTCGGCCCTCGAACATCCAAACTCGGACTGGCCGAATTTGACATTCGGGCCGGCCCCTTCTACTCGGCCCTCGGACGGGTCCGAATCGGGCATTCAGCCCCTGTAATTCGGACCTATTGGGTCGAATTTAGATTTCCTCAAATTTTAACCTGAAGACAATGAAATTAACCAAGAGACCACATAGAGCCGAAACCCTATCATAGATCGATCATCACTGGGTTGAATCTTAGAGCAAGTAGTCCAAAATTTAGCTATAAACGGTCTCTCAAATCACGTATGGCATTTACCTTAACGGCCCTGCATGGGCCAGGGGGGATTGCCCCCCCCCCCCCCCCCAGACCCCTGCAGAGGGGGCTCTACCTCCGCACCTCCCCCAAGTAGGTTGGAGAGAAACCGCGCACCATGACAGGTCCTCCAAATTTGACCCTAGTGTAGTAATGGCTCTATACGATCGTGGATTCTCACTGACAAAAGAGCAACCAAAAGCCCATACCCGAATCGAGAGAATTAGAGACCCTAGAACCTCAATGGGCCAACCTAGCCAACGAGGACAAGAAGGCCAGACTGCAAAAACACACTGCATCTAGTCGAAGCGGAAAGCAACAACATCGAGCTACAATGGCGAGAATGACTAGATATGACAGTCCTGACAATAGATGCTCCTTGAATAGCACTGCACGGACGAGCCAAGACATCAGTGGAGAATCCACATCTGGCCGTGCAGTTGGGGACTCAAGGACATTCGTCAGAAGGCTTAAATTTACAAGCCAAGACCCGGAAGATAAAGACATGGTACCACCTACTTATCTTAGGGTCAAACTCACCGCGAAAAGAGAGCATACTATCGATGCTCTAATCGATGAAGGAGCAGATTTTAATGTCTTGACCTATGAGGCATGGACCCTACTAGGCCAACCAGAGCTGAAACCAACTAATGCAACTCTTAGCTCTTATGGGGAACCTCCACAAGCACTCATAGGGAAGTGCAATATCCTTGCAACAATTGAAATTGAAAGCTTGCCCATCTTATTTCATGTTACTCTAGATAGTGCTAAATATGGTAAGAAAACCCTCCTGGGAAGACCCTTCAAAAGGGCGACCAAATGTGAGGCTGACTATGTAGCACAGAGGATGCACCTGACACTATCGGATGCAAGGATAGTCACAACCTTTAGCAAGGGTGACCTCATCAAACCTCGAGGGAATGGCAAGGAGCATTCTGACATACCAAGCAAGCCTAGTAATGAGAGCAAGGAGTTGTTGAAAGAGTTGATACAAGTGCAAGTTGAACGGAGAGAACCAGTGAGTGAGGCCATACTTGAAGCAAAAAGGTTAGGAGACAAGGCCAAGGATAGGGTTTGGACTTACAAATATCGTAGAAGACCACGAAAGAAGCCCAAGCCTTATAGACGAAGACATCAATGGAGAGCTAGCACAATGCCACGATGGATATCCAAGGCATTGCTTCGTGCTCAAGGGTATTATACAGGCAACCGATGGATTTGGGTACCAAAACCCCCTGCTAAACCACCTCTGCCAGAAGCCCAAATTATGTCAAAAGCAAAGAGGGGTAGGAGGAAACCTAAACGAAAATTCAAGTCTCGAACCAAAAAATATTGGAGTGATTGAGCCCCTCACAATTGAAATCAAGAAACCAAACATAACCTATCAAAAATTAGATCCTCAGCCTAGCGCGCTTAGCAAGCAGATATCGGAGGCAACTGTCGAGCGTGCACAAGGTCCACTAGTGCCCAAGGAACCTTTGACTTCCCAAGAGGATAATGAGCACCACAGGCACAACATCACTCATGATAAGGCTGATTGCTCAACAGAATCGTCTAACAATCACGAGCAAATTCTCCAGTCAGTGCCAAGCCCACGTAGGAGTCCCAAATCTCCTACACCCTCTTCACCTAAATGGACACGGGAAGCACGGCAGCAGCAGCCTCGTGCCACTGCTCAACCTGCACAAGTGAATGCGCAAATAGCAACAAAAGACACAACCACTTCTGATCTACCTAGAGACCTGACACAGCAATCCACCGAGAGTAGCCAGCCCACTGGACTAGCCGCTACTACTTCCAATCAGGGATCACAGCAGTCATAGCCCTTGCCTATGACAATGCCCCTTGCGGAACGTGTCCTTAGCAGTTTACCTATGAAGGAGGTGTCACAACCAACTTCCCTGACAACTCCAGCATTTCCAAGGTGCCTAAAGCCTAGGTTAGAGGAGTTAAATACGTGGGAATTGGCTGAAGAGCTAGACTCTTCCAAAAGGGAGACAGTTGTACCCTCACAACCTAGCGAGGCTAATCAGCAAGCCGCGACTATGACCCATGTGGACACACTAGAGAAAGGAAATGCTAAGGCCCAACCAAGCACAACAACGGTTGACCTAGTCCAGGGTCCTGAGTCGTTGAGAGATGCACCTTCACTGACCAAGAAAAAGAAAAGAAAACAGCGAAAACAACAACAGTTGTGGGTGGTTGTGGACCCCAAGAACATTGAGACGAAGAGCGTTGGAGAGTTGATGAATAAAGCATCGAGTCCACCCACCAATGAACCCATTGATGCCTCTCCTAATAGTGGTGAAACCTCAAACACATCCGTGTGCTCTGAAAAATCAAAACAGTCGCTACCATCAATGGCTGCTTGCAACACTCAATCCACAGACAATGGAATTTGCATTGACCAATCAAGAGTGGACATAACAATGTCACAACAGGGTGACAAGCCTATACCAGTCACATCCAAGGAGAACCATGACGCAATAACAAAGCCTCAGGAGACACATGGAGACCCTAAGAGCATAAGAAATCCTAGCATTGGCCAAACTTGCGCATCTAGGCGAAAGCCCCCATCTATGCTAAAACCCAAGCAAACTCCTAGAACCTTGCATGAGATAGCAACTGAGCCAGTCCTCGTTGAACATAGAAGTGTCACCGAATGCTTAACTGAGTTGGATGCTAAGCTCAAAGTATTCGCACGTGTCTATGTCCTAGCAGACATGCGCTCATTCCCTAAAGAGTAGCTCGAAGAATACTTTCCATTTCCCTTATCTTGGGAAGAGCAAGAACATATTGACAAGCACTATAACAGGCTCTTGTATGAACGCATGCGACTCATCTCTGGTGAGGAAGCCGACGAACTGCGCTTAACTGTCACATTCAATGATGCGCTCTGCCAACCAAATCTCTTAGAGTTAGAGCATTTAAAGCGACTAACAGAGAACCGAAGTCAATTTGAACAGCGTTGGTGTGAGAAACGCGTTGCAATGGCCGAACTAGGAGCCCAAATCATGACAATCTTAGAGGAGCGATTGGCCAAATGGTGGTCTCAAAGAGACCCAACCTATGTAGCACCAACTTCCCTTTGAGTGCTGACTGCCATTCGAGGTATGGACTTAGCTGAATCTAGCTAAGAGAACTCGCTATTTGATAAGGTTCTCACTGAGGAGGAGTTACATGTTGCCAGTAGACTCGGACAAGGTTCCATGCTACTCGATGTTGCAAAATATCTATCGGTAGTGAGTAAGCTGCCACGAGTACTGGATGCGTGTGCCATGTTCCAGTACAATCCGGAGTTCTATAGTTGGTTTTTATCCTCATGAAGCGACATGGATTCATGGATATTTATATAAATAAACAATGAATTCTGTGACCCTGTATAGACACTATCAACACACACAAGCAATAGTAGTCAAGCGCAGGCAGAAGAGTTGGGATCAATAGGCTAGGCTCGTTCGGTCCCCCTCTCACCACATATTTAGAAGTGGCATGACCATTTCCACCTCCGGGCGGAGGGCATGCACCCCTCATTGCCACCATGGGAAGCCCTGACCAACATCTCTGATGATGTAGGCAAGGTGCAGTCCCTTTCTATACACCTTTCCCTTTCCGGTCTATCCTTCCGAGGATGAGCCTTGCCCAAATCCATGACCACCAGTCCACGTGACTCAGCATGAGCCAAGATTTGCTAATGGCTGGAGGCTAAATGAACATCATCACGAGGGACATCCCTCTACAACAACCACTGCACGTCCCACCCCTCCCCTTCTAGTCATATGCATGTGATAACCCACAATATAATCCCTTCCATGCGAATGGTTTTATTCTATATCAAGGCATAACCCTTGGTTTGCATCTTGCAGGTCCCCCACGAGAAAAACATGGAGAACCTAGGGCAACTGGCTTGCAGAGACACTCTCCGCGGACGACGGGAACATGCAGCACATGCCCCTCTGCTGGTACGCTACATGCCCACCCTCAAAAAGGTATGCAAAGAAACGAGGTCCCAAGTGACACCGCCTCGGACGAAGGCCGAAGAATCCCCAGGCCAGGAAAGTCGAAGCTCAAAGAAGCACACAAGATGTGGCAACACCAGTTGCACAAACCCCCAACGGACGCTCGGGCACCAGGTATTCAAGGGCAGAAAGGGCAGCTCAGGACAGGGAAGAATTCAATGAATTGTTCCAAGGCATTTTGGAAACGGTGGCGGCCAAGACTACACCATTCATGTCCCGGCCGACACGTTCCCTGCCCAACCTCACGGGAGCCCCGCACTAGCAGAGTCCCAGTCGCCTAACCACCCGGACTCACCCCGCCTTGTGCAAATCGACTAAGCCCCATATGATGTACAAGTAGCTTGACAAGTCATCATGCCATAACTTTTTGTCTTTTGATTAGTAAAGGGGCAAGCTCCCCACTTGTACACACTTCCTTTACCTATCGTTAATGTATGCCATGTCTTTAACAAGCAATGGAATAGGCATCGCAATAAACATCATAGCATTTCGAAAAATTATGTCTTAACATGATTACATTTGTTCGATGTACTTAACACAAGCAAGCATATACTCTCACAAAGTGACAAGTGGATGTAGGATGACACAGGTCTTCATGCAAACATGTTCAACGCCTAGGCCACTGCAAGACCACCAACCGTACAGAGAACCGCAACAAAGCCACACTGCTGAATGCAAAAAATCACCCTTGCGAGTGCCCACATCCCACAAACCAAAGCATAGTCATGGGCTACACTCTCTTCTTGGGCCAAGCTCTATAGTGAGCTCACGACGGGTGTCACCGCAATCGCACCAATATCGCAACAACGGCTCCCCTAACAATGAGACTAGGGCACAATCATCACTGTCATATCCATTTCCTGAGCCTTCGAGGCTTGACATTTCCCAACCCATTGAAAGGCTCATATCCTCAGCATATTGGAATGGTTGTACTTAGGCCAAAAAAAAAAAAAAAAAAAAAAAGAGAAGAAGAATAAGAAGAAAAGAAAAGAAAGAAAAGAAATGAAAAGAAAAGAAAAGAGAAGAAAACAAAAGAACGAAAAAATAAAGAGCACCCACGATCACAGCACCACACCTAGGGGTCCTCAAATTAGGTGCGTCCAGTGCCCTTGGTCGACTGGCTCCGTCCCTAGTCCCCTAGCCCCCTAACACCCCCCATAATATTTCAGGGCACATCAAGGGCAGGATAGACCTAAGGAGCTTGTCTCACCTATGGTTAGACCTGTCACCCTGACCCATTCACACAATTCCCTCTTGTACTCTGCCTTAATACCATTGCAATCAATTGGGGCAAGCACCGCACAAATGGCCATGAATAGTACACCATCCTCATCGCACAGGCCCAATGCCTACCACCTACGGATAGTACAGTATCCCTATGTTCTATCATGCTACGTCGTGCAATCACAATGCACAAGATGTCGCACCCACCTTCACGTGTACTTCTTCCCACCATGGACCACTTTTCTTCATCCACACGACGTTATGAGAAACCAGTCCGCGGTCTTCTACCTACGTAATATCTAAGTATGCACGAGCACTCACATAATATTTGCACCGAAGTATATACACAGTTTGGGTCCTCAAGTGCAGGACAATACTCTCAGCTTGCTTAGAGTTCGACATGTCTCCCAAACTAATTGAACTATGTCTTGTGCACGATAAAGAAGACTAGCACTGCCCCTAGGGAGAAATCACCTATGAGAGGTTTTCAATTGCAGGTATTAAAGACTCCAACGAGGGTGTCGTTCCATCTTCAACAACACTCAAATCTGCATTCCTCTCCGTATCACCCTGTAAACTTGCCATTGTACTCCATAAGGGCAACCACCCAAAGAACAACCCTACCCCCAACTCCCATTGCCCTACCACCTACCACTTAACCCACCAACGTGCCCTCAAGGGTATTCCTCCCCACCTCTACCAACACTCCGCCATGGCAACCACAGACGCCCTTGCCACCCACGTCTTCGTGCATGCTAACGCTTGCTACCTGGCGACAGTGAGTGCCATGGGACTGGCACTCATCTAGGAGGGGGGTAATGTTAACCCCAACACAAAAAAAGCAAAAGGAAATAAAAAAGACGCAGGGCAAAGGCGGAAAAAAGGTAGCCCGATAAAAGAAAGAAGAGGAGAGCAGGCCAAAAGCACAGGAGCAACCTTAAAAAGCCCAAGGCAAATGCAAAAGGGGAAAGGTGCATTTTAAAATACAAAGGCGCACCCTAAAATCTTGTAAAAGAGTGCCAGGCGGTGGAAAATCCAGAAAGCTAAAACAGAAGACAAAGACAGGCCAAGGCAAAGAGAAACGGAAGACAAAAGCGCACAAGGAAAAGCGCAAGTCAAAACTTTTGTAAAAGAGCGCAAGCGCATCATGGTTTAATTCAAGGAGCACCGGGCTCTCACCCATGCAATTTGTAAATATAGATGGGCGGTAGAAAGGAAGCTAGGAAGATAGAGGGACAATGGGAAAAGGGCCTAGGCCACGGCCAGCCATGTAAAAAAGGGAAAAAGGGGATGACCGCCCAAAAGGGGTTTAGGGTTTTGTATATAAAGTTGAAAAGTGAATGAGAAGCTCATTCTTGTGTGTGGCAAAAAGTGGCTCTCTTCTTCTTCTTCTTCTTCTTCTTGCTTGCTTGAGCTTGTGCTTGAGAGAGGGAGTGTGAGAGTGTGAGGGAGTGAGTGTGTGAGGGTGAGGGACCGTGGGGTGGAGAAGCTCTCCGTTTTCTCCTCTCTTCTTCTCTTCTCTTGCTCGCGGTAATGGAGCTTGGAGCATGGGGCTTGAGGATGGACCTTGCTTGAAGCTTGCACTTGGATCGTGGAGCTACCGGAGTGCGCGGGAGAGGAGGTAACTCGAATGGCATGGAGGTAAGCTCACTACACCCGTAGATATGGATTCGCGTCGGCTAGGTGAGAGATAGCCATTAGTGCTCGGCTTGGAACGCTTGAAACAATAAGCGGTCCCTGGGTCTTGGCGGTTGAGCGAAAGCTCCCACAATAGAGATAAAACTTTGAGAGCTAATGAAGACAATGTGCAAGATACTCATATTGAGCAATAGGAGAAGATAGATGGTGAAAAAAGGGATACATATGGAAAAGGTAATGAAAATAACAAGTCCTGAAGGAGACAGGATGAAAAAACTACTCAAGAGGAAAGTACAACTAAACAATGAAGAACTGTGAATCCTAATGTAGAAGATTGAGAAAACAAAGGTGAACAAAATATGAGAGGGCAAGTTCCTAAAAATCAAGTAGAAAAAACTAGTGATAATCTAGAAAACTTGGAAAACTCTAGGATGCTAAATCTGATTCCAGGTCAAGTTGTAGTCAATGTTGCGTGCAACAAAGATTCATAGTATATGTACATCTCACTGAAGGACACCATCTTTCTTCACATGAAAGACAAAGAAATTAATGACACAATAATATTGATACTTCTAACTAAGTTACTCATAAGAAGCCAAATATACCCAAGAAACCAATGGCAATCAAGAAGCCAACTATAACCAAGAAGTCGACTACTACCAAGAAGCCAGCAATAGCCATGAAGCCAATTGTTTCCAAGAAGCCTACATTTCTACAATCAAGAATAGGGAGCCTCCATTTGGCAAGCATAATAGAACAATTGAGGAAATGGTTGGAGCAACCAAGGAGATAGCCAACAAGAAACATAATCTTGGTTGATGACAAAGGCCTGATGCCACCACAAATTTTCCCAAAAGCATCACCATAAAGGGACAATGGAGCTTAAGACTACCAAAGTGCACTTGAATGCCCCCAATATGTCCCATTGAAGTCCCCACAAAGTTCAAGTGGAGGTCAAATCTCCCCCAAAAGATCCCTTGGTTCACTAAGCCAGTGACTAAAATTTTACCATTACCAAAATTTGTCAAAACACTTAAAATGACCTAAAAATCATTTCCAAATACTATCTACACACATGTCAAAAAAAGTACAATATGACTATTAGGGCATATCACATGTATGACAAGGTACAGAGTTTCTTTGAACATTTCTAGAGAAACAAGCCATCCTTGTCTTCTTTCTCAACCGACAATGAATTTTCTGCAAAGATTTTAATTATTAAACTAGATAACATTCTCCTAGCCAGCTACATTGTTTTTGTCCTATGCAAATCTACTATCAAGGAGTCCAATGGTTGGCATTCCACACTTGTTGATGGAAACACATATGTGCAAACTAAAGCTTACTCTCCAGTCTCTAAAACAACCATATTAACTAAAGTAAAGAGTCCTACAAGAAGATAATGTTATGAAAAGTAAATTTCATTACCTTACAATGAGTTGGGAAGTATTGCGATATGCAAGGTGCCAAGTGAAGATCCTTCATAGTATACACATGTTGGATCCTGCATACCATTTTTTATCATGTATTTGGAGCCCTAGAATTTTTCCTTTTTCTAGTGACAGCTCATGTTTTCTCTTTATCATTTATTAATCTTGTGAGGACCTTTACAAGATGGAAGCATTCTTATCAATCTTGTAGCTTATATGTTTATGAATGCCACACATAATCCTCTCTTGTATTGTAGCACATACATGCATGTATGGAGTTAGATCCCCATCTTAAAGAAACACTAGAAGCAGAAGCCATGGAAGACAAATGTAGAGGTATTGATGAGAAATAAGGTTGAGATAGAATAGAAATATAGCAAAATGAGTTTAGAGAAGTTGGGACAATAAAATAGTGACAACTACGAGATGAATACATATAAAAAAGACAAAAACTACAAAAACTTCTAAATAATTCGTTGCTTTGAGTTGTAATTAAAAGTAATCTACTTTTATTATTTTCACTTTATGACTTTAAAATACCCCACTTTTCAAAAAGTCACATCAAGGGAATGAAAGCAAGAAAAATGACTCAAAAAATGTCATTGTCAAGGACAAATTAGTTAGTTGGAATTGCCTCTTGAGGATAAGTTTAGAGACTCATTTTCACCTTTTTGCTAGTTTTAGAAGAAATTTGGCCAAATTAGTAAACAATCAAATGTTACATTGAACCACACATGGTAGTGTCCCATTGGCCTATTCATTATTCTCATCATGAGTGAACACTAATTTAAAGGCCCTTTTTTCCTTGAAATCAACCATAATGTCAAAATATAGCTCTTACTTGGATCTTTAGCTCACTTGATATGTTATCCAATAAATATATTTGTCTTAAAAGGAACTTCATGTAATATAGAGATATCCTCTTAGCTAAGAGGTGATGTTCCTAAATCAAGAGAAAGTCCATTGATCCTCTCATCAAGGTTCCATGCAAGTCTTGTCTCATGAGGCTTTGACCCTACTTGAACAAATGCTTCTAAAGCCTTGCATATTACATGAGAGTACCCTCAAGAATATTGTTTGAGGTGCCAAAACTGATGTGCTTGCTCCCCCCACGCTTTTTTTCACACTCTCTTAAAATAGAGCATGCCAATATTCTCTCTATCATATTAACATCCTTGTACAAAGGGGTAAAAAACATTGAAGCCTTCTCTCCCCATACTACATTTTTAGGACCATTGAACCTACATGCAATTATCTATTTCTAGAATAGCCACAAACCTCAATATCCTATCCATTGGAAAATTTGGGGATAACCAAAACTAGAAGTCCTACCAAATCTTAGATCTTGAAAACCTAAATCTTAATCTCCTACTTTATAGGTTGCTATCCATCATTACTAGAGTTGTGGATCCATCCAAATCTAGAAATCCAAGTAGAGCATAAGGCTCTAAGGCCTTGGGCTACAGCTTGCCCTTAAGACGACATAGGTGGTTGATGCACTACTACTACTCTAGATGTATCCCTTTTCTCTATCCATCCTATATCTAGCCACCTTGGCTTTGCTATCCTTGCATGAGTTTATCTCCTTTGTTTAGTGTCATGTCTATTCTACTCTCTCTCTCTCTCTCTCTCTCTCTCTCTCTCTCTCTCTCTCTCTCTCTCTCTCTCTCTCTCTCTGAATAGGTCAACCACTACCCTCCTCCTAGAACAAGGCCTGATGTTGGCACATTATCTTGGGGCATTCCATTACTACATGGCTAATTATTCTCTAAGCAAATTAATATCCTAGGAAAGTGGTGTAATAATTTGGTTGAGGTGCATAGATAGGACACACTAATGAGAGGATTTGGATCAAACAAAAAAAAAGGTTTTATTAGAGAATTAGAGCAATGGCCTACTACAATAGGAGTTGGTACTTAGATCCATACTTGATTAGATGTTTGTTGAGTGGATAGAAATACTAGACCTATGAAAGAAGGTAAATTTATAGAGTAAAATGGGATTTAAGGAAGTGGGTATGGAGACTCCTTTTAGGATAGACCTAAAAATGTTTCCTTTTTTGGGTATAACTCGAGAAGAATTTGGACTAGTAAGATCACAATGGTACCAATTGCTTCTCAATGTTGAACCAAATAGGATAACCTTTCCAATATTCTTTTCGATAGACTTATGGAAAAGATTCCATGACAACTACAAACCAAAGATCTATATCTTCCTATGGTTGGTTAATAGTACACATCTAGTAGCTAGCACATTGCCAAGCTACAACAAGGCTTCCATAGCTAAATGTGCAGAGCCAAAGGAGTCCTAAAGGGCTATCCATGGAATCGCCATTGAACCCATGACATATGGAGAAGAGCTCTTAAGTTGATCTTCTAAGAAATAACAAAGTCCACGATAGCCACTTGAAAATCAACATGTGGGCCACTTGCCAAGGTCTAGCTTCATGCCACTGATATTTTAGAGTTTAATTTATTTGGCTTCAAACATCATGTGAACAATATTCACTCTTTCTTTTTTGCAAACGATATGGACAAAGGGAAGAGTCATAGATAGGAAGTGATTCGTAACATTACTACTCATTCATATGGACTACAAGATAAGCCATGCTATGAACTCATATGATGTCCCCACCGTATAGAATCTAATTAGGATTTGGAAAGAGTTTACTCTGCATGGAAGATAAGAGAGACTATAGGATAGCCTATAGTACAAGAGAAATGCTTTCTGTGACCTAGGAATTCAAGGACTTTACATCAAGAGTCATAAATGGTCTAGCATTCTATATGACCTAATGGGCTTTTTACTCAAACCATATGGTAAACTTTCTTCAAGGTTGAATACATCTTAAAGTTCTATGTAAGGTTCATAATTGTATATGTTTTATATCAAGTTTAACTTGTTCATTGGCAAAAAATTGGTCACACATTTTAAATTAGATTTCTATCATCCTTAATATCTACAATTCTTGATTATATTCGAAACATTAAAGGTTTATTATCTTGATAGATGGCTTCTATAATAGCAATAAAGATTTTTCTCAGTGCTATGGATAGTTCATGCTTGAGGTTATTTTCATGCCTTTGATTATCATTTGTAATGACCATACAAGACACTCTTTAGTGTTCCAAGGGCTTCAATAATTCTATTTGCCTAATTATAGCAATGTGGCTTAATCATCTTTATTTATGTGTACGACTTTCCTCTTAAACATCTTATTATAATGTAACACTTGAAAAAGAAAAGTGATGTAAACAAGATTATCCTACTTGTGAGAACTTACGAATCCCATGTGCATGTATTACTTATTTGTATATACATATAAGAGTCAAAGATATACTCGTGTGAATATATATAAGAGACCTTTTATTTGGTTTACTTTGTTGGTGTGTCCATTTCATGGGCTTTGAGGACATCATATTAAAAAAATGAAGTTTTACATTCATTAAAACTAATGATAAAGATAAGAAAAATAAAAGTGATAAATAAGAACTAAGGCTACATAAGACTTAAAATTTAGGGCTTACTATTGTTTATTATATACATTGCGTTTTTTATTACCATGCGCATTTGTGGGTTAAAATATACACATTACATACATGTGTTCAACCATTAAAATATTAGTTCACCTCAAATCTTCATCTTCCTTTTTGGGGGAGAGAGAGAGAGAGAGCCACAAACAACCTTCCAAAGGCTCACATATACTACTCTCATCATGTCACTCTTCAAAAGAAAACCCCCTCTTGCTCTATGGGAAAGAGCAAGTGACAACACCACAACTTTTCAAAGACTCAACATCTCCTTTTTCATTATTATATCACCTTTCAAATAAAACATTTTTTAACTTTTAACCAAACTCCTTGTGTCACATAGGCTCAAAGGAAACCTTTAAATAATAAATAATAAAGATTTGCTTGCATAGAAAACCCCTCTTTACTTATTGTATATCCAACCTTTCTCTTGCTCTATATGAGAGAGAGAGAGAGAGAGAGAGAGAGAGAGAGAGCAAGCAAGAGCCATGCATAACTTTTCAAAGACTCCACTTTTCCTTTTTCATTATTATATCACCTTTCGAAAAAAAGGTTTTTTTTTTTTGTTGAAAACCAAACCTCTTTTCCTTGTGTCACATAGTCTCAAGAGAAACCTTGAATGAATAAACATTGAAGATTTGCTTACATTGGTATCATGTGCATAGTAGACCATACATAACAAGTTGCCCAAGACACCAAAAAAAACTACCACCTAACTAGATCTACTATTATTTGTCAATGCGAATGGACAAACGAATTCCCAATGGTAGATATATCACAAGGCTGTAAGACCATGTTAAAATATATATGTGAACAAAATGTATGTGTATAAAAGCATGTATGATTTTGTTAGTTATATTTGGCAAGCAAAGGGATGAAACTTTCATTTGCTAATAAAAGATACATAATACTCAAACTTCACCATAGAATAGCAAATTAAGATCGAATCTTTGTTGAAAATATTAGTTTCATTTAGCAATTTGATAATAGAAATGCACTCACCTATTTTTAAATAACGAGTACACATTTATTGTGTTTTCAACAATATCCAATGTTTTGTTATACAACTAATTTGCACTCGAAAAGTTAGTATGCTCCACAATTTATTTGGTTCCAAAGTGGGCTATATTCTTAAAAGTTCTTCTAGGTGTATTTTTCCTATTTGAAGTTTTTACTGTAGCTTTTGCCATGTCTTTCAACGAGTATAACCTTCACAACATAATGGGTGTAAGCCTACTATTCTAAGAGTAAATGAAACTTAAAAAGTCCAGCAAAGCTTTCAAAAGCTTACAAAAATGTGATTTTTACCTAAGCAGACCTCAAGACAAGGCACATGGTCCCTAGGGTAAAGGGGCCGTCAAGGCTGTGCATGGTATAGATCAACTCGTCTTGACGAGAAGATTCATGTTCCCTTGTAGCCTCTCCTGTCTACAAATCGTCTGAAGCGCTACTTGACCGAGACAGTTCTTGCAAGAAAAGGAAAGCTGTTGCTGCTGTTATGAAGCTGTTTCTGTAGGTTCACAGCTGATCATTCACCTTCCTTTACCCTTAAACTGGTATTAACACAACCGACGCTGTGCGCACCACCACTTACTCTTGTGATTCAGCATATAATCAAGTCTTTACACCACTGACAGCCTTCAACTGTGAACTTGTGCATGATTCCCTCCGTAATTTGTGGTGCATTTGTCTTAATCTTAATCAGCTGTAATCTCAGTCTTATATCAGTTTAATCTCTGCGCCTTCTTGCTGTGGTGTGGGTAATCTGAAGTTTGGTTCCGTTCAAAGCATCTTCTATTAGCAAAATACCAAACATGCCTTGCTACTGCGCCAGCTTTCCCGTGCTAGACAAAATCTGCTGACTTTTAAGGTGGTCGTAAAACAACAATTGGTGTCTGCTCATCCTCATTTCCTGGTTTAAAAAGCAGTAAGCATGTCATATCAAGAAGCCTCAATTCATTTGTAGCCACCAAAAATTTTCAAACCTGCTGGATTGGATAGAAGAGCCTTCTTGAGATATGCTTGGTTCACTTTATCAGAGGCCTGACAGCATTTGAAAATGAAATGCCATTAATTCCAATGCAAAATTCAATTTCAGAGTCTGGAATGTCAGTTATATACTCACAGCCAAAATGTGAACTCTCTTCAAATTATTCACATCCACAACTGCTATGCCAAAACCTTCAGACAAAACCAACATTAGTCTTCAAACGTATCACATGCACAATGGACAATCCTTCGAATTTCAGAAGATTACACGGACCTGTCCTTTGCTGCAGGAAATCAACTGTGGCCTGAGCTCGCACCTTGCACAGTTGATCATTATACAAAACATGGTAGTCCCACTGGTTAGAAAGAAGAACTCAATAGAAAAATGTATTCTAGTTAAAAATGATGCTCAAAGGCTGTACCGGTCCCAAAGTAATGAACTGATCATAAGGTGGGAGGGTTCCACTGACATCATCAATCAAGCGAGCCTTCCATATGAGCATTGTTCGACAAGAATGATTACGTAATGTTAGTTACACAAGGTTGTGTCGATCTTGTGTGCTATATACCATTCAAGTACAACATACCTGTTCACCTGCTAATCTGTAGAACATACCTCTGACCCCACCTAAGCTGCATGATAAAAAGCAAGCAAAACAATTCATTCCCTCCCCCTTTCAACAAACGTAAATCTGCTTCCTCCCTCCCTCCCTCTTGGTGCCCTTCAACTGCAATGTAGCTAATGCCCTGTCTACCTGCTATGCTCACAATCAATGGATAGGATGTGAAAGTACATCTATCACTGCTATGTATGCAGCAGCCTGATGTCCCAAGTCCTCATGGCTGGGAAGTGCTCCTAAATGGTGTGCATACAGTAGTGCGAATGCTGCATGCTACTACTTGGGCAACTTGCCTGTTCAGCAAGTTGCCCCGAACTCTGAAAAAGTTGTGAGCCTTGATTGGTCCAATGTAAACAAATGTCAACTTGCCTACGGCCTACAAGTTGGGCAAGTTTACTAAATTCAACTCGCCTATGGCCTACAAGTTGAGCAAGTTTACTATTTTGTATTACTTTTTGCTCTTGCACTGTTTATTTGCACCAAAGGTCACTTGAAATGGCCCCATAGTTCTCCACCCTACACCATGGCATGGTGCAATTCATACAAGCATAAAGAGAACACACTAGTACAAGCTGTGCATCACTCGCACCAAGTGGCGCAATTCCTCAAGCATAAGGAGAACAATACACTTGTACAAGCTGTTGAGCTAAAAATGCAGTAACATGACTTAACCAGCCCAAAAACATGCTTGATAAAAGAAGAAAACCTCTTATCTTAAAAAGAAACATGATCCTAGAGAGTTATTCCTCAAGCATAAAGAGAACAATACACTCCTACAAGCTGTTGAGCTAAAAATGCATTAGCCTGACTTAAACAGCCCCAAAATATGCTTGATTAAAGAAGAAAACCTCTTACTTTAAAAAGTAACACAATCCTAGAGGGTTTTTGTGTCCCACATCCAAAACCATGATTTGGGAAACTTTCTATAAATATACATGCAGAACACCACTCTCCCTTAATCTCGTTTTTGCAAGTTTTAGGAACTGTATCTTTGCTGCCCACACCCCATTTGCGGAGGACTTCACGGTCAAAGCTTCCACCAACCACCTGCTACCATCTGGTGCCTAATTCCAGCCTTCCATTCCTGTCTGCAGCTGTCGCCCGGTCCCAAGGGCTGTCGCCATCAGCTAGCGATTGTCACCCTGATCTTCTCTCCTCTCAATGTTGCATTTGCAGTTTCTGGCTGCTGCCCTAACATTGTCTCACACCTGTCTACTGCATTTGCACCAAACAGCTGTTGTGCAGATTCTCTCTCTCCTCGAGTACCTACATTTTTAGTTTTTCACTCTCCTACACTGCCATTTGCATCAAATCCAACCTTCCTTGGCTGCGTTTGCTGGTGTTCGACAATCAAAGGCTACCTTTGCTACAATTCGGGATCCGTTCAGAGTACGACACACTCTACAGCTCATAACCTCTACCTTGATCCCAAAGATACAAGAGTTCGAGGTTCAGTATTCACAGCATAGTGTGTTTGCCACATGAGCACGATATACTCATTATTCATTCACTTTATTATTTAGTGTTTACTGCCTTTGTGTTACCCTAACCCTAACCCCAACTAGGTTCTAAGTTTATCAGACTGTGCTTTGTTGTACAATTGGTTTTGTGCTTTTTGTGTTTAGAGGATTTCTTCACATAGTATCAGAGTTAGATATACTCTCTGAGAAACCTTGGCCTTTGATAGGAAAGCTCATTCACGAAAGCAAGAACAACAAAAGGGTCAAATGACTTCAAACACATTCACAAAACCGCTCCAATCTCCACAGCCAAACATGGACAAAAACGATCAACAGTGGGCCTCTCAGCTTGCTACTGCTCAATCTAACATGGATAGAGAACCATCTTAGATCTGACATGGTTCTGAGAACCATCGGACTACCATGGATTCCATAGACCATATCAACTTTCCACCACTAAGTATGATGTCATCCTTATGCATAGGGCTCAGCAAGAGATTGAAGGTAAGCCTCCATTTTCTCCTTTAGATTCAGTGCACACAACTAATGATCTTGCAAGTCCTTCAAAATCTCCACTACAGATTGGCCATCCGCAAGTGAAACAATTACACATGACTTCCACAATACTTCTTTTCTCCAATGCCAGGTACAAACCCTATTATTTCAAATTATATGCTAACTAATTCTGTATTTTTTGTTGGATCAAGAGATGCTCATCAAGAAGGGACTCTTCAAAACAAGCTTTGATTTGTGAGTAATGAGGAAGATATGTATTTCTTCATGAACTCAAAACTAGGTAAGAAGCTAAAAGAAGAACTCCTAAGTATTCCTACCCTTCCTTTTCCTTCAAATGATTTTATTTCTCATGGTCAATAAGGAGTAGGTGCATCTTTATCTAATGCATTTATTGGACAAAAAGAATCTACGATGTTTCCTACAACAATATCCAAAAACAAATCCATTTGGACTCCCACCCATCCCTCCCTCATCTTACGTTGCACCTTTCTTTCCGCTTCCATTAAGTACACCACATTATCCACCACACACCACACCGCGGGGTTCTGCACATTTAGATAGGAGCGCATTCCAAACATACTTGAGTGTGGATCCTTTGGTATCATAGTTTGCCTCTATGGCATTACATAGTGGACCATCCAATCATTCTATAGTACACCAGCCAACATTTGGGCAAGCCTATCATATCCCAATGCCTCCATTTACACATATGGTATCATATGGACCTATGTCATTTTCGGTACCTTCGCACAGCAATCGGCACTCCTTGGACATCAGCAACCTATTTTTATCTATCTACATTTAACTCTTCCTACTTCGTATCCACAACCCTCTTATCCTCCATCTTATCCCATCTATCCATATTCACAAACACCTCATGGTTCTAGTTGCTCATCCGTCAAGCATGCACTTAATAACACAACTCATTTCAATGGATCAAACTGCACCACTTGGGCAAATTTGATAAGGCATGTCTTAGACTCTCAAAACCTATGGGATTTAGTGCAAGGGTTGAAACCCCAACCTAATCCTACTCTTGTTTCATAGAAGGTCGTTGTTAGAAAATCAAGCTCTTTCATGTGTGTTTGACCGACATGAGCTGGACACAGCTAGTCTAGCTATATTAGTCAGGTATATTAAATAAGCCAGTACTCTAGTCTTTATGGTTGGTGTGAATGGTCCTTCGTGACTTGTAAATACTTGACTTATGTTCTTTCAGAAAAATGAGAGAAGAATGAGAGAGGAAGCATGTTGCTTCACTCTGTGTGTTGCTCTCTATCTGCATCCATGAAAGAAAACATGGTATCAGAACCATGAATGGACTCACTGGTGGAATGCATTGGAAAAGAAGACTTGAAGCTTGAAAACAGAGTGTCTCTATGAAGAAGAAAGGCTACTATTGTTACTCTATTAAGGTATGTGTCAGGGTTTATGCATTCTATCTATGCAAGAGCTTGCTATAGCTTGTTGGGTGGTCTCTCAAGGCCTCATTGAGCACTAGAGTGTGCTCTATGATCATCATTGTCATCGAATGCTGCTGCTGCATACTCCAAACAGGTCTGCATGTTTGCGCCTGTTGTGACTGAAGACATATCTGACTGCAAAACAAGGCATTGGGAGCTTATCAAGCAATCTACATCTTGCATATACACCTTGGAAGGTGGTTGAAGGTCTTGGCATACTAATACTTGGATGTGTGCTTAGTTATGAGCTACAGATCTGATCTACAGATCTGAAACAGGAGAAGTCCAGCTGTAAACAATGATAGGGCAGCTTGTATTTGATCTTGGTTGGAGCTTGAAGCTCTCTGACATGCTTTGTGGACTTCATTGAAGCCTAGATGCACTCTGGAAGACACATGTATCTGTCTTCATGCCTTTGAGCTGAAATTCCTTGAAGAGAATACTCAGATCTGGAAGTGTAAACAGGCTGGAAAATTGTCAAAATCTGTGGGCAACAAGCATTGTCTTCATCTGAAGCATTGCATTACATTAGTTGGTGTCAATCGGATGTATGACTTGAAATATGTCTGACAGTTACATGCAACCTGAGATGAGCATTGAATGCTCTTGAAAGACTGAAATCTGGAGCAGAGAATAAATGTAATAACAATGTATGGGCTGGTTACAAACAGTTGATGCATCTCCTGACTTGGTTCCTTCAAGACGGGTTTGACTCCTTGAAGACGGGTTGTCTGTGGTTACCCGAATGCTCATATATTGAATTGGTCATCAAGTACTGAATGTATGGAATGTATTTGGAGTTCTTGGACTGAAATAAACGCACTGTGATTGAATGTCTTTGGTTGATTGAAACCTGCAGCCAGATTACTATGCTTTTATACTTGCAGTACATGTATAAAGTGTCAGATTGACTTGTTTGGAACCTAGTATGCAGAGGTTAACATCTGAACTGCTGTAGGTGTATTTTGGATCATATACCACTCAGTTTTGGGCTTGAAACCACTGCTGGTCACTCACAGATTACAGTTTTCAGACTGCATGTATGTACCCTGGCAGTGAGGTTGCAGGAGTTTAAACTGAAGCAAATACATAGCATATGTATTGACTGTTTTACCTACAGGTTAGGCCACTTGTTTGTGGGCTGTTTTGGGTTGTCAGTGGGCTGCAATACCCTGGTTTTTTACTGCAATTAATTGCAGAATACTGTCATAAACAATTGCGGGCTGAAACTGAACTGTTAAGAAGACCTTGGTTTGCAGGTAGTCAGGCAGTGTCTACAAAATGGCAAATGCAGATAGAACTGACAACATAACCCAGATTGTGGGGGAAAAGCTTGATAGCAACAATTATGCAATATGGAAGTTCCGCATGGAGAACTTTCTGATAGGCAAAGGATACTGGGACTTAGTGACAGGTGTTGAGGCTGAACCTGAAGTTCCCGAAAGGTATCCTACAGCTGATCAAAGACGAGCGCATTGAGCTTGGACGGAAAGAGCTCGCAGGGTTTTACATTAGCTGTCATTATGCATCTCGGATGCTATGGTGATGCAGATCATGAACTGTAAGTCCCCAGCAGATGCATGGAACATATTGGTCAAATATTATGGCACGACCACAAGTGCCAGGAAGATACAATTGAAGCAGAAATTCAATAACATGGAGAGAAAAAGCAGATCCATACAAGATTGTCACAGAGGTTAAGACCATAGCAGATCAGCTGGCATCTGTTGGTTCACAGGTTGAAGATGAAGATATGGTTGCAGTGACTTTGAATGGCTTGGGTCCTGAATACAAGTCGTTTGACACTTCAGTGTCTGTGCGGGCTGAAATGCCTAACTTTAATGAGCTAGTTGCATTATTGATTCATGAAGAGGTGAAGCTTGGCTTAGCTACAGGGTCAAGCAGTTCAAAGAATAAGGATGCAGTTTTTTACTCCAATCAGCGTGGCCGTGGCAGCGTGGCCGTGGTAGGGGCTATGGATCTGGCAAAGAAGGCCAGTAGAATGCATCCTATGGTAATAGCAATCAGCCGTCATCAAATGCAACAGGTGGTGGAAATCTTTGAGACAGGGGGAGATCTAACTCCCGTGGCACAGGCTCATGGCAGCAGCAACGTTCGTCTGACAATCCGAACAAGGATAAGGATTGTCATTACTGCGGAAAGTATGGGCATATTGCAAAGGACTGCTGGAAGAAGCAGGGAAACCAGAACAGCATGGACACTATGCTACGTCCAGTTAGGCAGATGACTCTGGTGATAGACTATTTGCCATGCAATATGTCAAAGATAAGGCTGCTGAAAAATCATCTGATGATGTAGTGTGGTACATTGACTCAGGGGCGTCGAATCACATGACCCCTCACAGTGACTAGTTCACTGATATGGTGGCTGAAAAGCATGGCTATGTATGCACAGGTGATGACACGCAGCATAGCATTGAGTATAAAGGCAAAGTGTCTCTTGTGGTTCATGATGGCAGGAAGAAAAATTTGCATGATGTCTTGCATGTCCCTTCCATTACGAAGAACTTATTGTCTGTCGGTCAGATGACGGTGGAGCAGAACTTGCAGGTTAGATTCAATAAACATGGCTGCAAGAGTTTGGCAATGGCTGCAAGTTGATAGCTCGTGGTCACAGGAATGGCAGAATGTTTACTCTTGATGCTTCTTTGCCAGAGCTGAATTCAGCTATGTTTGCCCATGGTTCTGGCACTGTTAGGGATTTGGAAATATGGCACAAGAGAGTGGGGCATGTCAATTTACAAAGGCTGCAAATTATGCAGAAAAAACAGCTGGTTACAGGTTTACCCAAGTTCCAATATTCAAATATTGGTCATGTATGCGATGCTTGCCAATTCGGTAAGTAGTCCAGATTGCCGTTTGTCAGGCATGTAAGGCCGAGTACATGTCCATTGCAGTTAGTGCACTCTGATGTTTGGGAGCCTGCTCATAATGCATCTATGGGAGGTTCCAGATATTATGTATCTTTCATTGACGACTACAGTCGCTATACCTGGCTTTACATATTGAAAACAAAAGATGAGGTCTTTGCTGTTTTTCAGCAATTTAAAGCACAGGTTGAGAAGGAGTTTCAATGCTACATCTCTTACTTCAGATCTGATAGTGGTGGGGAGTATGTATCAAATGAATTTGATGATTTCTTGGCTGAAAATGGCATTCGTAGATAGCTAACCTACAGCTACACTCCGCAACAGAATGAAGTAGCTGAAAGAAAGAAAAGGGTTCTGATGGAAGCTGCTAGGGCCATGATGAATGAAAAGCATATGCCGCTTTACTATTGGGCAGAGGCTGTTATGACAGCCGTATACATTCTGAACAGGACTCCCACTACAGGTATTCATGAGATGACACCGTTTGAGAAGCTGTATGGCTATAAGCCATATGTAAGTCACATGAAAGTCTTTGGCTGTCTTGCTTACGTGCATATTCTAGATGAGAAAAGGAAGAAGCTGGATCCCAAAGTGCATAAGTGTGTTTTCATTGGATATTCGCAGGAGAAAAGGGCATACAATTGCTATGATCCCTCTACCAGGGAAACTTTGGTGAGCAGGGATGTTATCTTTGATGAGATGGGCTCTTGGTATGTATCACCAGTTGCAGTGTCATCGGATATGTCTTCCACTCATGTCTCTAAAGTTGATTTACAGCAGAGCACTGCTATGACAGGACCTAGTAGTCAGACAGTATCCCCATGGACAGGGAGATTGAGGAGCTCACCGTCCACTGACACCACTATGTCAGTGAGGGGGAGATATGATGTCTTGGACAGCAAAGGAAAAGAGAAAGCTACTGAGGATGCATCTGGTATGATGACACCTGGCAGAATGACTTCTGGCTATGAGTTTGTTGATACTTTAGACAGCGAACTTGGTATTCCGATTGTCTATACGCCTGGCACAAGGCAGAGCAGATATATTCCGTCTCATGAGAGAGGGGAATCGAGTAGTGCACCACAGCTTAAGACGCTCGCAGAGGGTCAGATACCCTGTTGACAGGTTGACATACAGTGGCTACTCCGCAAAGCATTATGCTTACATGAAAAAAGTGATGGAGGTCAAAGAACCAGGTACATATGCTGAAGCAGTGAAAGATGAGAACTGGTGTGTAACCATGGACGAAGAAATGAATGCCTTGGCTGAAAATAAGACATGGGATTCAGTGCCACTGCCTGAAGGGAAAAAGACCATTGGCTGCAAATGGGTCTACAAAATCAAATGCAAGTCAAATGGCAGTGTGGAGAGATACAAAGCCAAGCTGGTCGCAAAGGGGTATGCCCAACAGTATGGACTTGATTATGAGGAAACATTCAACCCTGTTACCAAGATGGCAACCATACGCACTGTGATTGCCTTGGCTGCTGCTAAAGGCTGGAAATTGCAGCAGATGGACATTAAGAATGCATTTCTTAACGGTGACCTAGCAGAGGATGTCTATATGGTTCAGCCGGAAGGGTATGTTCACCCCAATTTTCAACATTATGTATGCAAGTTGAAAAAGGCATTGTACGGGCTGAAGCAGGATCCAAGAGCTTGGCATGCTAGGATCAGTAACTACTAGCAAAGATTGGGTTTTGTTGTTGGCAGGGCTGATCACAACCTATTTACAAAGAAGACTGACAGTGGCTTGGTAGTGCTGGTCATATACGTTGATGATTTGATAATCACTGGTGATGATGACTTGGGCATACAGCATGTAATGAAGATGCTGAAATCTGAATTTGACATGAAAGACCTAAGAGAACTAAAGTATTTCTTGGGCATTAAGGTAGTTCCAGCTGAAAATGGTTTATGGCTGATGCAGAAGCACTATGCCATGGAGATGCTGAAAAAGTATGGCATGGCTGAATGCAAACCGTTGGATACACCTCTTGATCAGAATGTCAAGTTAGACATGAACACTGGGGCTGAAGTAGAGGATGTGACTATGTGCAGGCAGATGGTTGGCAGCTTGATTTACTTGACCATCACTAGGCCTGACTTGAGCTATGCTGTAGGGCTCATAAGCCAGTTTATGCAGAAGCCTAGAAAGCCGCACTTGGATGCAGTTAGACGCATTATGAGATATATTAAGTCCACCATAGAGTATAGGCTGTTCTATGTCAGAGATAAGCCCTTGACATTGACTGGATACACGGATGCAGATTGGGCAGGTTGCTCATATGACCGTAGATCTACGAGTGGATATGCATTTGGATTTGGTAGCGGTATGATTAGTTGGAGCAGCAAGAAGCAGCCTACGGTTGCTTTGTTGAGTACCGAGGCAGAGTACAGGGATGCTGCATTGGCAGCATGCGAGATTTCATGGCTGCTCAAGCTTATGGCTGATTTGGATATACAGGTAGATGCTCCAGTGAAGTTACTATGTGATAATCTGAGTAGTGTACTCCTGGCTATGAATCCAGTCTATCATGCCAGGACGAAACACATAGAGGTACACTACCATTTCATCAAAGAGATGGTTCTTGCAGGACGAGTTGATCTTATGCATGTAAAGACAGATGAACAGGTTGCGGATATTTTACCAAGTCCTTGGGTAAAGATAAATTCTGTGGTTTTAGACAGATGCTTGGTGTACAGATGCTGTCTTGAGCTTAAGGGGGAGTGTTAGAAAATCAAGCTCTTTCATGTGTGTTTGACTGACATGAGCTGGACACATCTAGTCTAGCTATATTAGTCAGGTATATTAAATAAGTCGGTACTCTAGTCTTTATGGTTGGTGTTAATGGTCCTTCGTGACTTGTAAATACTTGACTTATGTTCTTTCATAAAAATGAGAGAAGAATGAGAGAGGAAGCATGTTGCTTCACTCTGTGTGTTGCTCTCCATCTGCATCCATGAAAGAAAACAATTGTGCACTCATGGAAAGCTCGTAACACCTCCGCTATTGTTGAGCTTATGCAAGGCTTGTTACCTAAGTTTCACTCTCAACTTAAGCATTTCAATATAGCATCCGAGCATTGGGGGCACACTTGACTGACCGCTATGCAGCTCGAGATAGGACCCATCGTATCAATTTGGATCATGAGCTCCAAAATTTCAAAATCACATGTGGATAAGGATGACTTGAAAGTCAAGTTGGCAAAGTATTGGCGTCTCCTCACTTAGTTTTCAACCACTGGCTCCTAAGACCTTTGACGATCAAGTTACCCTATTCCTTAACAAGCTTCCAAGTAAATATTTCCATTTTGTGTAGTAGGAGCCTTTAATGCCCACAATTTATGAGTTTGAGTGTCATTTGTTGCGTTACACACAATTGTTCGATCAAGTTCATAACACGTTCTTGATACAGAGGGCAACAAGGCAAGGGCACACAAAACTAAAATCAAAATAGGGCTAGGAAATCCCAAGGAAATACTTAATCTTCTCTTAAACCTAGATGGCAAAATGTACCTAAAAGAATAGGTATTGTCAACATTGTCAAAAGGCTGGCCATTATAATGACGAGTGTCAATCTAAGGCAAAAGGCACATAGCCCAAATTCAAGAATCAAACCCCCGCACCCCAATGAGGGGTAAACCCCCAACAAGAGAAGCAAGGTGATGGCAACCCTCAGCAGGAACAGTGGAAAGGCCAGACCCATATTGTCACTGATCTGTCATCATAGTCGGCAGACTACTCAACTCCAAAGGGTTTGTCTGATTGGTTTGCACATCCCCACATCGTCTCCTTAGAGACATCAAATGCGAGTCTCATTCACAATTGCAAGTTGCCTCCTGATGAGGTGTCTACAAAGGCCCACTTGTCACAGCCAAGCACGTCAATACCTATTTGGCTTATGGACAACGGAGCTACCCATCACATGACTCCTAAAGTGGACATTTTTATTTCTTGGCCCTCTGCAACCGCGAGTATCCACGTAGGAAACAACTCCTCTGTCAAGATTCGAGCCCAAGATCACGTCAGTTTTTCCAGTGACCTAGATCCTGATCTCACTTCGTTGAATGATGTCTATTATGTCCAAACTTATTGTCTGCATATGCCCACATCGTCTCCGTAGAGACATCGGATGCAAGTCTCATTCACATTTGCGAGTTGCCTCCTGATGAGGTGTCTACAGAGGCCCACTCCTCTTAGCCAAGCACGTCAATACCTATTTGGCTTGTAGACAATGGAGCTACCCATCACATGACTCCTAGAGAGGACATTTTTATTTCCCGACCCGCTGCAACCGATTGTCCACGTAGGAAACAACTCCTCTGTCAAGATTCAAGCCCAAGACCGCATCAGTTTTTCCAGTGACCTAGATCCCGATCTCACTTCGCTGGATGATGTCTATTATGTCCGAACTTATTGTCTGTTCAACAGCTTTTCTAGTTAAGACGAGTAGTTTTTTTTATAGCGACCATAGTCGAGGTTCCAAACTCTCAAATTGGTTTTGTGATTGCTCGCAGCACAGCATAGCCTAATGGCCTTTACCACATGACATACTTTCTTACCAAGCTGACTACCGATGATTTGGAGTTCCATTGCTTCCAGGCTTTGGCCACTACGCGCGAGCCTACAAACTCTAAGCATCTTTGCCATTTTCGCTTAGGACATCTTGGCTATGACTCTCTTTATGAGCTATCATGTCAAGGAATGATTGAGGGCCTTCCATGCCTAAAAGTGTCTTGAGAGGTCTGAAAAAGCATATCAACTAGGTAAGCAGCATCGTACTCCCTTTTCTCAACAGTCTATCACTTGTGCTCCAAAACTCCTAAGGCTCGTTCATGTCGATTTTTATGATCCCACATCCACCACTACCTTGAATGGCATGTTGTACTTATTTTTTATAATGAATGATTTTTCTAGATATATGTGGATGTACTTCCTCAAGCACAAGTCCAATGCTTTCACTTATTTAAGTGCTAATTCATAACTACACTGATCATCATGTGGGTACTATGAGAAGTGATTCTGGTAGCAAGTTTACCTCCCCCGAGTTCTTTGAGTTTCTATAGGAGCAATGTTGGGTGTTAAGGCCCTTCGCTACATTTCCCGTGTATATATTTTACTTGTACATGTGACCGCACTCTTGCGGGTGTAAATGTACCGTACCCTAAAACATAAATACATTCTTTCATTCTTTGTGTGTGCCACACTGATACACACCCAACTCAAGTCTCTACTCTCTCTGCACTCTCTACTGCTGAACACACTCCATTCTCACTGTGCACACCACTTGGGCATTTTCGCTTTCCTTCAAACTGGTATCAGAGCTTCGGCTAAGGTGTGCGCGCTTCCCGGAGCCTGTGCAAGACATCGCCAGTGCTTCGCTCGTGAGAAATCAGCAAGTCGTCATCTCTGCTGGTCAGGCGAGAGCACGCGCAAAACAGGCAACAGTGCTGCAGGCTCGTTTTTGCTTAGTCTGTAACCAGACAAGTCAGGCGCAGCCATTCCAGGTCAGCACAGGTCAAGTCGTCATCTTTCCAGGTCACGTTTCTGTTCAGGACAGTCAAGCGACAGTGTTCAGGTCACGTTTTACACAGGCGACAGCTGGACAGACAGTCGCCAGGTCAGAAACAGGTCAGCGTGGACAGGCGACAGCCAAATCTGCTCAGCGACAGTCAGGCGACAACTGACGTGGTCAGCGTGCACAGGCGGCAGTTCGTTTCTGATTAGCGTGATCAGTCGACAGGTCACGACAGTCATTTTTGCAACTTTTGTGACTTGTCACATTAAAACAGGCCCCGGTTCGCGCGCGCAAGCACAGTTCTCAGATTTGTGCAGGTTTGAGCCAGAAAATTTGGCGCTTTTCCAGATTTAGTGTTGTTCATGCATAATACAGACATCTGCGTCAAAATTGCAGACATTGTGCGCGTATAAATTGGGGATTTCGCCAAATTTGGTGAAATTTTGCTCAATTGAGTAAAATTTCTCAACATTGGACCCATAAATTTTGGGCCTTTTGCTGTACTGGTGAAATTTTGCTCAGCTAAGTCAGATTGGTTGACATTCGTGCACACTTGGACCCGGAAAATTTGGGGCTTTTGCAAAATTTTATGAAATTTTGCTGAATTTGCCCGTTTTATGCTCTCGGGAACATGTATCAATGCAATTGGGGCAGATTTATTGCAGAAAATTTGGGGCTTTTCACATTAGTGATATATTTTGAGCCGATTTGTGCTTTGACAGTGGAATTACAGCAAATTCACTGCTAAGTGGGAGAAATTTGGACTTGGGATGTATCAAATGTTACGAAAAGGCAGCTTCTCTTGGTACATGTATTGCTGAATGCTCATTGTGCAGTGAAACAGTGGCACATACAGCACTCGGGTTATTGCATTTGGGCATTACGGTGATGTATTGTTGAAGTGGGAGTTGTCTTGTATGCATATGTATCAGATTTGCTTTGTGTATATGCTGTAATCAGCCCTTTGGACTGAAATTACATCAAAATATCTGCTTCTTGGGCACACTTTGAAGTGCAAGTTTGTGTATTTGCTGTTATAGACAGCAACCTTGCTATTGGCTGATTGCATTCAGCATTCTATTGCAGAAATTTATTGCTGAAAAATGGTTGGAAGTGCATCCTTCCTTTTTCTGAAGGATTGTGAAGATGCTTTGGCAGAACAAAAACTTGCTGCTTTGTCAGATGAAGATTGGGCTAAAATGAATAAAAAGGCCATTACTTACATCAAAATGGCAGTTACTGATAATATCTTGGTTGATATCAAGGGACTCAACAGTGCATATGCAGTTTGGGAGAAACTCAAGGCTACGTATGAGAATACTACTCCTGTTAATCAGGTCCATCTCATGCGAAAGTTAGTCAACTTAAAGCTTGATGAGTCTAAGCCCGCCTCAGAGCATTTGGCTGCATTTACAAGTATTTTGAGTCAATTACAGGATGCAGGCTTGCCGGCTTTTGATCCTAAGCTAAAGGCTATCTTCTTGCTCATGACTTTGCCAGATTCATGGGAAGCATTGGTTGTGTCATTGAGCAACAACCCCAACTTGACATTTGATGGTGTACGTGGTTCTATCCTCAATGAGGAGATTAGACGCAAGTCTAGTGGGGAAAACAGTGGATCAACCTATAATTTAGAGCAAGGACTGAAAAGAAGTCAAATGCTGCAAATAAGCATAAAAATCGCAGCAAAAGCAAAGAAAAACAGCAAGATGTTACTTGCTATCAGTGTGGACGCAAAGGGCATAAAAAGCCCGATTGCAAGTACTATAAGAAGGAGCAAGAACACAAGAAGCAAGCTAATGCAAAAGGCAAAAAGAATGAGAAGGATAGCAGCTCTACCCCTAAAGAAACAGAAAAGGCAAATATGGTATCTAGTGTTGTCATTGAGGAGATAGAAGAAGATAAAGATGTTGATTTGCTGGTTGCATCTTCAGATCCACATGCTATGACAGTGGAAGACATGTATATCACTAAAAGGGATGTGATGGATGCCTTGTTATCTGCTCATGATGGTTTGTCACAATCGTGGATTGTTGACAGTGGTGCCTCATTTCATGTAACTCCATCTCTGGAGTGTTTTTTTACTTATGCAGCAGGTAATCTTGGGAAAGTTTACCTAGGGAATAATCATGCATGTGATATTGAAGGAGTGGGCACCATACACCTGGCTCTTGAAAATGGCCAGGAATTGATTCTTCATGATGTTAGGTATGTACCTGGCATTAAGAGGAGCTTGCTTTCTGTTGGGCAATTAGATAGCAGGGGTTACTATACTACCTTTGGTGGTGGAATGTGGAAAATACAGAAAGAATCTATGCTGGTCACTAGAGGTGGTAAAAAGGGAACTTTGTATTATCTTCATTGCAAGGCACTTCCTAGAAAGTTTGTTGCAATTGCAGAAGTACAGTCACACATGGAGCTATGGTCTTGGACACATGAGCCAAAAGGGTTTGGATGCACTTTCTTCACTTGGAAGAGTTGATGTGAAAAACTCAAAGCTTGACTTTTGTGATGACTGTGTCTTTGGAAAACACGTAAAGAGTTCATACTCTCATGGAGCCTCTAGGAAGTTATGTACCATGCCAATAAAAACTCATAGTGGTTTCCGTTATTTTGTGTCTTTTATTGATGACCACTCTGGAAAGCTATGGGTTTATTTGCTTAAGTAGAAAAGTGAGGCACTGGATGTTTTTAAAAGCTTTTATGCATTTGTTAGTACTCAAAAGGGCTTAAAACTGAAATGCATAAGAACGGATAACGGGGGAGAGTACGTATCTAAACAATTTAATAGTTTTTGTGATGAAAATGGGATTAAACGAGAGCTTACAGCCCTTATAATCCGTCATCTAATGGTGTGGCTGAGCGAATGAATCGCACTTTATGTGAGAAGATTCGGTGCATGCTGTCCACAGCTAATCAGATGAGGGTGAGCCTCTTACATATAAAGAGGCATTGTCATGTGAGTTAAAGAAAAAGTGGGAGCAAGCTATACAGGAAGAAATGAAGTCATTGTATCAAAATGATACTTGGGATTTGGTTTCATTGCCCAAAGATAGGAAAGCTATTCCTAACAAGTGGGTCTACAAAATCAAATGTGTGGATGGCAAACCCAAATACAAAGCCAGGCTTGTGGCTAAGGGTTATACTCAGAAAGAGGGAATTGACTTTCAGGAAGTTTTTTCACCTGTTGTCAAAATGACCACTCTTCGGGTATTGTTTGCTATTGTTGCATCTATGGATCTTGAACTTGATCAGATGGATGTTAGAACTGCATTCCTGCATGGTGATTTAGAAAAAGAGCTGAATATGAAACAGCCAGAGGGCTTTGTTATGCCAGGAAAGGAGTATTTGGTGTGCAAGCTTAAGAGAAGCTTGTATGGTTTAAAACAGGCTCCTAGACAGTGGTATAAGAAGTTTGATGCCTTCATGCTCTCACATGGGTTTAAAAGAAGCAATGCAGATTACTGCTTATACACAAAGAAGGCTGATGATGGAAGCCTTATTATCCTTGTGCTTTATGTGGATGATATGCTTATTGTTGGTAAGCATAAGAGCCAGGTTAATGCATTGAAAAGACAGCTGAATTCAGCCTTTTCCATGAAGGACTTGGGTGCAGCTGAACATATTTTGGGCATGCGTGTGACGAGAGATAGAGAGCAGAAGCTCTTATTTCTCTCACAAGAAAAATACATCAACAAAGTGCTTGATCGTTTCTCTATAACAAATGCTCTAAGTCACTTGGTGTTCCATTACCACCATACCTTAAGCTTAGCAAAGCTGATTGCCCAAAAGATGACATGGCAGCCAACTGTATGAAGAGTGTTCCTTATGCTTCAGCTTGTGGATCACTCATGTATGCTATGGTTGCCACTAGACCTCACATTGCTCATGCAGTGGGAATTGTGAGCAGGTTTATGTCGAACCCTGGCAAAGCACATTGGGAGGTAGTGAAATGCATCTTTCGATACCTTAAGGGCACACAAAGAAAATGTATTTGCTATGGAAAGCGTACATTAGATCTGCAGGGATATTGTGATGCAGGCATGCAGGTGACTTGGATACTCGCAAGTCTACTAGTGGGTATATATTTAACTTGACTAGTGGGGCAGTTTCTTGGTGCTCTAGATTGCAAAAGATAGTAGCACTTTCTACCACTGAGGCTGAATATATTTCAGCCACTGAAGCTTTGAAAGAAGCTGTTTGGCTTGGTCGCTTCGTCAAGGATTTTGGGCTGCCCACCAAAACACCTATACATGGATGTGATAGCCAGAGTGCTATATGTCTGGCTAAGAATGCCATGTTTCATGCACGTACTAAACATATTGATGTACGGTACCACTTTATCAGACAAGTTTTGGATGATGGTCTAGTCACACTGACTAAGATCAAAACACAAGATAACCCTCCAGATGCTCTCACAAAAAATCTTGCAAAGGCTCGGCATGAGCATTGCATTCGACTAGTGGGAGTTGGTTAAAGGTTTGCTCATGACCTTTAAGTGGGAGGTTGTTGGGTGTAAAGGCCCTTCGCTACACTTCCCATGTATATATTTTACTTGTACATGTGACCGCACTCTTGCGGGTGTAAATGTACCGTACCCTAAAACATAAATACATTCTTTCATTCTTTGTGTGTGCCACACTGGTACACACCCAACTCAAGTCTCTACTCTCTCTGCACTCTCTACTGCTGAACACACTCCATTCTCACTGCGCACACCACTTGGGCATTTTCGCTTTCCTTCAAGCAAGGCATTGCATGCTAGCTCACCTCTACCAACTCCCCTGGATAGAATGGAGTCGTAGAGTGTAGAAACTGGACTGTCCTAAATATGGCACACTCTATGCTATTCGCAGCAAAGCTCCTTAAGTGCTTTTGGATCAAGGTTCATAATACTTCAATGTACATCATCAACCGCTACTTGAGAGCGGCGGTCCCTAAAAAGACTCCATATGAGCCATTTTTTGGCTCTATCCCTGTTATTTCTAACTTCAAAGTTTTCAGTACTCGTGCTTATATGCATACTCTTAATGACAAGATAGAAAAGCTCACCCCTCGAGATAATCTCTCGATTTTTGTGGCCTATTCTCTAGATCTCACTGTCCATCTATACAAGGATATCTTGGGTGAGCCTTTTGATGCTCATACCTATTGTTCTATTGTAGGGAAATTACTCTAGTTGATTAATACTAGGCTAAATCTTGCATTCTCAGTTAGCTTGCTTCGTGAACATTTTCTAGAATGTCTCATTGGATTGATCACCTTCATTATTAACATATTTAAGGTGTACCTACGATTTTGGACTAACTTATGGTCATGGTTTATGCTTGTAGGGGTACACTAATTTGAACTAGTCAAGAGATCCTTACACCCGACATTCTCATGGTAGCCATATCTTGGGTACCAACCGTAAGCAGAAGACACTGGCAACTTCTACGACAAAGGCAGAGTATCAAGCTCTCTTCGATGGCACTACGAAGGACATCTATCTAACAAACTTATTGGCTGCCCTTAAGTTTCCTTGCGAGTCGCCTACAATTGTCTATTGCCACATCCAAAGTGCCATTGCCCTTGTGGGCAATCCTATCATCACCCCTTGGACATGGCATGCGACAACCAAAGTGTCATTGCCCTTACGTATGATTCCTGCCTTCCATGCATGTTTGCAACTGTCACCAAGTCCCAAGAGCTATCGCCTACAATTTGTTGCTATCACTATCAATTGGTAGCTATCGCCTTGATCTTCTCTCTCATCTCAATGCTACATTTACAGTTTTTGGTTGCCGCCTTGGCATTCTCTCACCTCTGTCTATTGTGTTTGTACCTAACGGCTATCGTGCAAAATTTCTCTCCTCAAGTACCTGCGTTTTTAGTCTTTCTCTCTCTTACACTGCCGTCTGTATCAGATCCAACCTTGGCTGCATTTGCTGGTGTTCGACACTGGGAGGCTCCCTTTGCTTCGATTCGGGATTCATTCGAGAAGTACAACACACTCTACAACTCATAACCTTTACCTTGATCCTAGAGATATGAGAATTCGAGATTCAGAATTCACTGCATAGTGTGTTTGTTGCATAAGGACTATATATTCATTATTCATTCACTTTATTATTCATTATTCATTCACTTTATTATTCATTATTCATTCACTTTATTATTCATTGTGTTCACTATCTCTGTATTACCCACTATGAGAGTTCGAGGCTCAGAATTCACTGCATAGTGTGTTTTTTGCATAAGCACTGTACATTCATTATTCATTCACTTTATTATTCATTGTGTTCATTGTCTCTGTGTTACCCCAACCCTAACCCTAAGTGTGTTATGAGTTTATCGGTATGTGCTTTGTCATACGATTGCTTTTGTGCTTTTTGCGTTTAGAGCATTTCTTCACACAAGCTGCACACTACTCCTTGGCCAACTTGCCTATACCCTACACTAGCCGACAGCCGATTAGTTTCTTGCGTTATTGTTTGCTTCACTTTTTGCTCTTGCATTTTGTGATTTGCACCAAGGATAAGGTCACTTGAAACAGTCCCCCATAGATTTCCACCCTACATTCATCATCATCTCTAGCATATCACGCAAAAAGTCGAGCATGGATTCCATTCTCACTCCTTGAGTCTCTAGGCAATCAATGGTCTCAACCTAGAACTGTACAAAAGCAAGAATGGATTATATCTGATATCCAAGCTTAGTATTGTGATAAGGAAGCTCTATCTAGTTCAAACTAGCCTTCCTTCTCCAAAAGAGTGATCGATGATCTGATAAAGCACTAACTATATCAACCATTAAGTTCACATAAACTGAAATTCAAACATTACTGATTAATCTTGGACAGTAGACTCCACATTGGCCCCAAAAACTAGCACCCCTTGCAGCATTTCTTTAACTTGTATTGCAATTCGAGGAAGTACACTAGAGATTGCTCCAATCTCCTTCAAAATCCAATGCTATTTGCTATAAAAATCACTAGTAAGCCTTCAATCTTATTTGTGCCCCTTGATCTAACAAGGGTTTGGCCTCCAATTGCCCCTTGTCTAGTCAAAATCAACCTCACATCCAACTAGGATGGGCTGGCTTGCACTTCCCTAGTATGAGAAGTGCAAGGATTTCAAGAACTAGGCGTGCACTTACCTGGCATGGAAACAATAGCGAATCTCAAACTGTTGGGAAGGCTAGTTGCCACAAACAATAGCAAATTGATGATTATTAATGATTTCAACGAACGAACCATTAGTGCCAAGGCTTGACAAACAAATAAGTCACTTGATGGCTTTGCACAATTTGTCCCTACAAGAATGAAATGAGGTCTCTAACATGAATCAATGCATTAGTGCCAAGGCTTGACAAACAAATAAGTCACTTCATGGCTTTGCACAATCTGTCCCTACAAGAATGAAATGAGGTCTCTAACATGAATCAATCCATCAGTGTTGAGATTGTATCAAGGCCATGGCAATATGGGGCCAATTTCACCACACAAAATCCATGGATATACGAGTCTCTTACTGAACACGAATTTATAAGGGATAAAAAGTGTACTTGTTTGCACCATTCATCTTGTAGGCCTATTCAAGGAAAAAGTAGGGTCCAACACTCCAGTGCATCGGGATGTTGAGAAACCCTTCACCCATAGTTTCATTTTTGTGCTTCTGTGTTTTGCGTTTAGGGTTTGCAGCCCCAAAAAGGGGCGCCATCCTAGACTGACTGTGCCTATTTATAGGCCGGCTGATTCATTCAATCCGTCACCTCTTCTCTCCAACCTCTCCACTATCCTCACACCCCTTCAGGAGGAGGACATTGCGGTTCGTGGTTCGTGGCTATCTTCATCATCTTCCTTGTGCTATGGCACCCTTGTTCCCTTGAATCACATTCACTCCATAATTCAGATCTTCATCATTCCATTCAGCAGAGTTTCTTCTCTCTTCTCTTAAGACTCTTCTCTTAAGACTCTTCTCTTCTCCATGTTTGTCGAGTTCACTCCATGTTCCTCCCCCCAAACCCTACTGTCTCGCTAGTACGTCATCTTTTGGCATGGTATTAGAGCTGGATCTGCTCACCTAGCAGCGAAGATCCTCCACTCCAGTGAAGGCAAAGACCGGTGGCAAGTTTCGCATCCACTTCTCTTCTTCTTCCGCTGCACCAACACTTTTTTGGCGGCTGTTCTAGGCTGTGTTTGCAGCCTGCAACTCAGCCCAGCTTGCATTTGCAGCTGGCTGACCTACTGTTTTTCTGCCACTAGCTTGCTCTGCCTTGCATCCTGGCAATTGTTTCCTGTCAGCCAGCTACTCAGTTCCTGCTGACGGCAGCTACACCCAATCTGCCTGCGTTTTTTAGGTGGCTGCTGCTGGCTGCGTTGGCTGCAAACTGGCAGTTCTTCCTTCTATTGATCTGTGTTTACAGCAGGCAGTTCCTCCCTATCTCCTTGCATTTGCACATGTTGCTGCTGGTGGCTCAGCCAATCAGCTAACAGCACAACCAACATAGTTGTTTCTTAGCTAGTGGCCTTTTCCCACAACCGGCAGCTGCACCTTAACTACTAGTGGTTCTTCCTAACCACTAGTGGTTCAACCCACTTCCAGCCCTTCCCCTACCCTCCCACCCCTTGAGGGGCAGACATTGTAGCTTGTGGTTTATGATTGACCTCTTCCTTCTTCAGTTTGCAACATCGGTACCATGGCGTCTCCACGGACAGATTGCCCTTCTATTGGGTGCTCCTACTGCGGCACAAACGGTCATCCAACCGAAGACTGTAGACTTCGACCTTTGCTCCCCACCCCCCCGTAGTATATGTGTCTTCGACTAGGCACTCCTTATGCCACCTCTCCTTTCTGGGTCACAAAGATCGTTCTGCATCGGCTATCAAAGTACTATGCTCAAGGCAATAAGACGCATCCGTTGCGCACTAAGTCCTTTCGAGCACATGGAGGATCGATTAGTGCTAAGACCTCCTGGAGATCCTTGCAATGCCAGTGTCAGTCTTCTCCCACCTCTTTTCGGGTACAGTGGCTACCATGGCCTGCGGTTCTACAATCCACTCCATCGAGAAACAGTGATTGTTTGATACCGTCTCCTTATCAATCCACTCCTTCGAGAGAGAGTGGCTGCTCAACTCCTTTCTCTTCTTCGGCTCCCTAGTCCGCTCCATTGAGAAGCAACGATTGTTGCCCACTCATTGCTCAGCCTGAGCCTTCTTCTTCCCCACCCTCTTCCACTCAAATTCGACTGGGTGCTTTCCAACTTCTTCTTCCAAGCCCCAAATACCTTCTTTGCCATAACCGGCGGCACTTCATCATCAGATGCTTCACAATCCGTGAGCCATGAGTGGTTTTTATTTATTCCCTTTCTCTTTCAGACTAGAATTTGGAGGGGGGTTTTCTTACTTCACCCTCAGAGGGGGCTTCTAGTTCTTCGGATTTAGAGAGGGGCCCTCTTCCTCCTTCTAATTTAGAAAGGGATCCTATGTGCCATGAAGTTCTTCCCACACCCCCACCTTTCATTTTCAAGAGTGGCTCTCCTTTGAGCAGTCATTTCCTCTACTCATACCCAAGATCTAGAGGATCTACCTAGATCGGGGCCCTTGGGTCTTCAACAAAGCGACTTGGTGGCTAGGCCTTTGTATTCCTTCCAACATGGAGTCACAGAGCTAGTGGCTTCTCTCCCGAGGTTACAGCTCATCTTCTTTGTCCCTTGGTTAGTATGGAGCCAACTCCCAAGATCGAGTATGGGCATATCCTTATGGTTATCAACACCACACAAAGTCCGACATTCCTCCTATACATTGCATGATTTCATCATCTTTGTACTAGGATGCTTGGGCAAGTGAACAATTTTCCCACAAGGGACATTGTCCAAGTGGCACCTGCTACATGAGCATTCTTTAGCATGTAGCATTGCATCTCCACCTCACTCCTCTTGTTCCCCTTTTTGGGCCTAAGAGGGGGTGTTGAGAAACCCTTCACCCACAGTTTGCGTTTTTGCGTATTTTGCGTTTTGCATTTAGGGTTCGCAACCCCAAAAAAGGGGCGCCATCCTAAACTAATTGTGCCTATTTATAGGCCGCTCTCTCATTCATTCCTTACAACTGAATCATTCAAGCTATCACCTCTTCTCTCTAGCCTCTCCACTACCCTCACACCCCATCAAGAGGACATTGTGGTTCGTGGTTCATGGATGTCTTCATCATCTTCCTTGTGCTACGGCACCCTTGTTCCCTTGAATCACATTCACTCCATGATTCAAATCTTCATAATTCCATTCATCAAAGTTTCTTCTCTCTTCTCTTCTCTTCTCCATGTTTGTCGAGTTCACTCTGTGTTCCTCCCTCAGCAAACCCTACTGTCTCGCTAGTACATCATCTTTTGAAATGGGACACATGTAGAGAATTCATTAAGGCTATCCTTATAAATAAACATGCAACCTTTCATCTATCAAACATAATTTACCATTGGTAGAGAGTATTGTTGTGCTATCTTTCTATCAATAGCCAACTTATGCGCATTCGAACCACCTAAGTTGTATAGGCTAAGGATTCTCTCGTGAACTGATTGTCAAATTTAACCAAAGTGAGGATCTACTAGGAGTGCTTTGTTAAAGAGTATAGAAGTCAATCAAGATTGGTGATAGTGTCATATGTCTCATTGTTCATTAATGGTTCATTTGGCTAATTCTTAGTTTTGGTTATACCGAGTAATTGTTAAAGAAACTCTAGCAATTTCTTGTGCGAACTTTTAATTTGCTAGTTGCTTCTACTTAATAGTTCCCTATTGTTTATAAAAAATTACCTCATCATTAGCTATAGATAGGGAACTCTACAACATTAGAAAATTTAATGGTACAACTTTAGAAGCGACCAACTTAGTATGCACATGACAATGAGTCAGAAGCTAAATATATAATTTCTTAAAACGCACGCAACTAAAAGCCAAAAAGCATGAATGGCTTGAGAATAGTCGAGTGGTAGAGCAACTGGGGTTTTTTTAGAAGACAGCTTAAAAAGGCAGCTACGAGATGAGGCTAGAGGACAACATCTTCTCATTTAGTGGAAGCGACTACTTGCTAAAGAAGAAAAGTCATGTAGAATCCTCAGTGGCCAATGAGGAAATAACCTTCTAAATCATTCTCCTAGGACTGTTGCACTGAGGGTGTTGAAAAGATTTTGGAAAAGAAGGAAATTGCAATGACCACTAAGAGTGGGGGAAAGGCATTCCAATCAAAAGCAAGATCAATATACCCTAAAAGTACAATGCAATAGATTTCCCTAGTTTATCCCAATTTTTAACTTGATTTTTTTCAAATTTTTATGTTGAATTTTCTTTTTTGATACACACACACTCACTCACGTTTATACATTATATATTAGAAAAGAAAAAACAATAAAAAGAAAAAAAGGCTTATTCAAGCCTTAGGGGACCTTAAGGGAAGGGGATCCCCTATCATCCTGCATATTTAGTCTTGTACACCAGCCAAACAGCTGTGAGAGGTACTTGCTTCTCTCTATCGCATATGAAACAAGACACATGTTGCCTACTCACGCAAGCAACTTAAGATAGAGCACATGATTGAGGGTGTTTGAGTTAATGCAAAACATCACATCCATAAAGGATCTCAAGGACTATCTTCCAAACATCGATGAGATCATTTCTAATGCATCACTTATATCCAATCTTGATTAATTGCTTGAGCATGGTCATGCATAATCGGCCATTTGCATCCAACCACAAAGGCAAGGGGCAATCACCACAACAACATGGCTCTAAAGGAAAAGACAAGGCAACCCCTAACTTTCAAAGCAATAAAGATCAGGGTAAGAAAAACAAACAATGCAACTACTATAACCAAAAGAGATATATCACTGAGGAATGTAGAAAGCATATAGTTATGAAAAAAGAAGCAATCAAGCATGAATCTAGCAGAAAACTCAGCCAATATAAAGAATACGTAGGCACACATGGCCCCCTTGGACATATGTAGTAGGGTGGTGATGTTATTGGACAAAGGTATCGAAGTGAATGAAATCAAATATGATTTTTTTTTTCTTTTTACTTTTTTTTGAAGGAACGAGGGGCACCGAAGTGGCGTTTAATGGTTTCTAGCGCCAATCCGATGGTCAAAGATGGCGCAGAGACACCCAAGAATGGTACTTGCCAAGTCAATTTAATTATTGGCCAGTCATATTATTTTTCCGAGCACCAAAATAATTATTAGATTAATTTTCAGCATTTAAAGACTGAAAATTAATATCTAATTATGGATAATACTGAAAAAACCATTTGGGAAGACTGCCACTTGTCAAAAATGCCCATGCAAGACTGACAAACGTCTTTAGAGACTGGAGAGAGGTATATTAGTGTATTCAGACTGCAAGAGAGGGAGGAGATGCTGCTGATCTAATTTGCAGCCATTGGAGGACCTTCTAAGGCAGCCAAGGGTAGGAGAAGACCAATCAACAGCAAGTGACAACATCTATAGGCTGTTGAGACAGAGCAACAACAGTAAATGACTGATTTTCTTCAATTCTTCGCGAAGAAAGTCTGAATTTTCTCTCTCCTCAGCATTCTCTCTCATCTCCCAGTCTTTCTATAGCCTTGCTTCAAAGATTGCAGCATTGAGATCACCAAAGGCTGCGAAATTTCAGATTTCTTTGCTGTAAACCCTAATCTACAACAAAAATTAGGGTTTAGCAATAGCCTCGGGAAGTATGCCAAAAATTGGAAAATCCAAGACTTGGATTCAACAGGGTTGAAGTTGTTTTTAGCCTATTCAAGTGGAGGGACCAGCAAATAATTAAAATTGGGGTCTTTTCCATCTCCATCAAAGCGGGTGAAGACCAATTGATTGCCCGAATCAAGGAGCAAACCAGATTAAAGACTTGCGGGTCATTTTGAACGACAAGGGGAGTTGGAATACCGAAAGGGATTGGGAGAAATCCCATTTTACATCAACTTCTTCTTCAATTAAGTTAAATAAATACCGAACGGGGCACCAGTTTTGGGGCCAACAGGATATCCAATGTCCAAGATTATATGGTAAAGTGTACTTTTCAGTTTTGTGAATCTGTTAATTGCCAGTCAATATCAGTGTCCTAGTGAGGCACTCCTGAAGATGAAGTGGCCAATGAGAGACTACTATTCAAGAGGCAAAAATAATCCCTAGATGACTGTTGCACACATTGCAGGTCAACAAACAGCCTCCTCAACTTCTTGATAGAACTAGAGCAGTCACTTGCCACTTACAAGGTTACTTGGTTGTGTAGGCCCTTGTAGCTACTACTTGCAATGAGGAAACTATTTCTTTTAAGGGTGTGCTTAATAGGATAAGCATAGAATGGCAGCCATATAGACACAATTGTGCTTCATTGAGAGAAATAGCATATGGGAGTTTGTAACTTGCCTACTCCCAAGCGTGTTGTGGGCACACAATGGGTCTACAAAGTTAAACAAAGATCCGATGGTAGCATTAATTGCTACAAGAAGATAAGGCTTGTTACCAAAGGGTATGCTTAGCAACTTGGGATTGACTATGATGGCACCACTTTCCCAACTTCACGTATGACTACTATTCATAGTGTGATTGCTTTGGCTGCTCATTTTGATTGGCATGTGCATCAATCAGATGTGAAGATTACCATTTTGAATGGTAATCTATAGGAGGAAGGTTAATGTCACTCAACCTCCATGCTTTGTTTGAAAATGGTCACATGGCAAGGTGTGTTTTTTACAAAAGGTATTATATGCTTCAACCAAGCACCTTAGACATCGTATTAAAAAATACATGCTCATTTGATTACTTTTGGTTGCAACAACCCTCACACTGAGAGCACACTTCATGTCTATAGGAATGGAGATGATATGTTGATTCTCATGTCATATGTAGATGAAATGCTATTGATTGGACCCCATGAGACATAAATTGCAGCCTTAAAGTCTAAGTCACACCACTCATTTGATGTTACAAACCTTAGCAATTTACATTACTATCTTGGCATACAATTCCTTGTGGTAGAGGTGGATAGTATTTTGAGACAATCCAAGTACATTGGACAACTTCTTCACCATTTCCAGTTGCAACATTGCAAGTTTATCTCTACACCCATTGCATAGTTTTCATGCGTTTTGGAAATGTGAGATTCGGAAACTGGAAGAAACGGAGTTTCGGAGTTTCGGCCATTTGAAATTTTGGTAGAAACGGCATTTCGGAGAAACCAATAAATTATGATTAAATATACATATATATACACATACTAAGTATACTAGAGACTAGAGTCACTGGTGACTGAACAATCTTAACTTTTAGCACAAGAATCCAACTTCCAAGACCCATGATTTAAATTTCACAAATCACATTGCGCAGCAATTTCACATAGTTATCAATTTCGCAAGCTGCAAATCACAAGATTAAAGAAATCTTAAATCACCTAAAATAACTTACAATATTTTAAAACAAAAGTGTAACATACTAACATTATAACATCTGTCATCCAAGAATCATGATCAAAACTTAAAAGTTAAGTGTCAAGTTCATCATTCATGAGACTCATCATTCGTCACTCATGATAATACAAGTAGTCATCAGTGACAGATCATAGTACTAAGTAGATACATGATACATCAAGATTCATCATTCATCATTCAAATTTCAAAAGAAGGCCACCTAGATTCTAGAATCTAGATATATCTAACATCAACAAAAGCCAATTTAAAGACTCAAGAGTCAAGACTACAAGCTATAGCAATGATCATATGATGTATCATGTGAGTCGTGACATGTCTCAAGAGTCAAATATCAAAGTAAGATAATAGATCTATGAGATCTCAAAGAACTGATAACTTCAAAGTTCAAACAACAACCACTGGCCAGCCATGGGAAAAAACATAAGCAACTGACAAATGTCAACAATGCTCAACATCAACGATAAAATCAAGGCTCAAGGCTCAAGCATCTGTAGCAACATCATCTAAGCCAATAGAGGTGCTATCATCCTGATCCTCCTCTGGCTCATCGCTATCCACATCAGCTGATGAGCCAGAACTATCAAAAGCCCCTGAATCTGCTAGAGCAACTGAAGTGCTAGCTCCATCTATGGCTCTCTGACGTTGTGAAGCAGTCCTGCTGCGTGTGATACAGCTCGGGGCTATCATCTCCTGGTAAAGCATGGTATATATGTCCCACTCCTCTAGAGTAATGTCTGGAACAAACCTCACCTTCTCTATGTCGATCTTATCAATATTTACCTATGTTTATTTGACATAGAGATTTAAAAAAGTTATCATCTTTAGATTCTAAAATTGGCATTCAAGAGTCAAACTTCAAAGACCATAAGCTATTAGAAAAATATAAATATAATCACCTGCGCAAACTCGGGATGAATATCATTTTTCTCAAGCAATTGGAGGTTGCAATGGAAAAAGAACCAACCTCTCTAACTGAGCAGTGGTAAGTTTATTCCTTTTCTTTATCTGGAAAAGGACCCAAGTACTCCAATTTATCTCACAAGGACCTGAGCTACAATCTTGTGAGAGAATCCGTATAGCAATGCGTTTCTATAAATCATCATTCAAATAGAAACACAGACGGAGCCATAAGAATCTAAGATTCAACTTTCAAGAATCAAACTACGCAGTGAATGCCAGTGATAATAAATTACAAATATGTGATTAAGTATAATTATTTAAACAAATCTTGGGGTTGCAAATTACCAACGTGGGCGCACAATTTTCATACTTTTCCCACCATGAGACAGGTTGAAGTTGAGTCTCTCTCAACTTCGCAATCTCTCTACCAAAATGCAAGCTCTCATTGTGGAATGTCAAAAGATCATCCTCAATCCTTTGAAGCATTGACACATCGCCACCTGTCACCTTTATCATATACTCCATGAATCCCTCCTCTAGCTCCTCACACTCACTCTGCTCATCATCTCGCCAAAGAGAATGCAAGACATGGGCCACTACATGAATTGGTCTATGAAACCAATTCCATCTCCTCTCCCATACAGCTACGATTTGAGCAGTCCTTAAGATGTCAACATTGAAGAAATGTCAATTCAAGTCTCAACAATAGTTATTCAAATTTCAAAATTCACAAATATAATATCAATTTGTAAAATAAAGACTCAAGAGTTACTTATTCGAGCGAAAAAAGTTATTTTTTTGTAGAGCCTCTCCTATCTTATCCATATACTCATAAAGAAGACCCATAGTGCAACCCTCCATATCGGTAATGCATAGCACTGTGTAGATAGGATTGAGAGTTCTCACCATAGCCTCCACATCTTTCCACCAAGTATCATTCATGACATTGCACCGAAATGCCATGGTCTTTGGATAATCATCCTCATCCCACTGCATGAACTCATCAAACCATATAGTACGCACCAATTCCTTGTGAACGTGCACCAATCTCTCAAGCATAATGAAGATGTAGGCAAATCTGGTGGTGAAGGGTTTTAAGCTCAAGGTGACTAAATGAGCGAAATATGGTAAGAACCTTGGGCCTCCTCACAAAATTGACCATACTTGTGGCCATGTTGAATATGGTTTCAATCCATTGAGTTTTGCCTATATCCTCAATTAAAAGATCAATGAAATGAGAAGCACATGGTGTCCATACAATGCTTGGAAACTCCTCCTCTAACATGCTGCCCATGGAGATACAATTGCTTCCATTATCAGTCACAACCTGCACAACATATTCACACCCAATTTTTAAGATGATATCCCGAAAATACTGCCATATAAATGCACCTGTCACTGCAAGGCCTGGCAAAGAGGCATCAATGGCCTTCACAAACATAGTGCCCTTATAGCATGAGACCATGACATTATACACATCTCTCCTACGAACGTCAAACCATCCATCATACAAAACGGTGCACCCATACTTCTTCCATGCATCTTTCAATGGCTCTAATTGAATCTCAATGCAAGCGTTTTCCTTCTTGAGCTCCCGTGAGCGTAGTGCCTCTGAGGATAGGCCCTCCCATTCACATCCAATGCAGCTGATGGCTTTTATGGTTCGCCTCCATTGCTTTGTTTTAGCCACATGGAAGGGAATAGCACATCTAATGAACAATCTCATCAACTCTCGAGTTGCCTCAGCTATGGCTTGCTTTTACATAGCAGCATGTATACTACCCTAAGTAATGAACCTCTAGGAGCACCTGAAATATCAGGCTGAGACAAAGGAGTCCTCATCACACGTGAATTAGAGACCGAGGCTGAAGCGGATGCACTTGCAACAGGATTTTATGCAGCCCTCCTTCTCTTTGACGGTCCAACCACACTTATGCTACCCTCTTTTGCTGAGCTATGGCTAAGTCTTGGTCCTGTTCTGCACCAACTGACAGAAGATCAAGCTGTTGCCTCCTTCATAAATCAAGAGAAAGCTTCACATCTCTTGGCACATTTGCACATAAGTCTTGGTCCTGTTCTGCACCAACTGTCAGAAGACCAAGCTGTTGCCTCCTTCATAAATCAAGAGAAAGCTTCACATCTCTTGGCACATTTGCACATGGAGCTGTGTCTCTTCTTGGCATATGAGCAAGATGGTCTTTGACCCTAGTGACACTTCCTTTTTTCACCATGCCACAATAAATACATTTCCACTTTTTAGATCCACCTGACTCCTCATATGAGGTTATGAGAGTAACATGGCGTCAATTAGGATCAGGAGCCATGGTATTTTCTTGGTTGCAAGCTGTCCAAACATCAAACAAATAACACATAAGGCTGTAAAAATTTGCACATGGCTGGCAAGACAAAATTTTTCTTCTATCTTGGCTAAAAATTGCAAAAATTCAGTTCTGAAATCTACATGTGCCATGAAAACAGGCTGAATGTTCACAAACAAATGACACATAAGGCTGAAATGTGTGCACACAACTGGCAGGACAAAAAATTTCATATATCTTGGCTGAAAATTGATTATTGCAGGCATTCAAGTCTGAAATCTACATGAAACAGGCTGAATGTTCACAAACAAATGACACACAAGGCTGAAATAGTGCACACACAACTAGCAAGACAAAAAATTTCATATATCTTGGCTGAAAATTGCAGACATTCAGGTCTGAAATATACAGGAAAACAAGCTGAATGTTCACAGTTGAAGGTTACCTTTCACGAAGAGAGCTTTCAGCATTACTGACTGATCACGGGCTGATGTGCAGCAGTTCAGGCACGATTGCTTCAGTTCGAGTAGGTGCAGTAGTAGGAGAGTCCAAAACGAGCAAGGGAAGAGACGAAATATGCAGACGACTAAGAAACGCAGCCTGTTTTGGGGGTTTTACCTTGCCCATCCCTTGTCTAGCAGAAACGCCTTTTCCCAGAAACAGAAACGGCCGTCCTGTTTCTAGGCACCAGAAACGCCATTTCTGGAAACTATGATCCATTGCTACAAGCCACAATTTTACACTTGAAGATGCATGAGATCTATTTGATACCCCTCTCTATCAACGGGCTGTTGGCTGCCTATTGTAACTTGTGCAATATGTGGCCAGATATTCAATTTTGAATTTCTTAGTTCGCACACTTCATGCACAACCCTAGGATTTGGGGATTTATTTGCCATTCCTTGTATACGTTCACATCATTCACTCCAAGGGGGTTTATTACACTTACAATGTTTCTCTAGTTGTTTTCATGTGAACATCGACAAGCACATTTTACCTTCTCGCTAGAGAAGGCTATCTTTCCCGTGTGAACAACCTCTTAGGGTGTGGTATTATAGTACCTTAAGGATTGCACTTTCATTCAACATTCCTCACATATTGGATGTGACATTTTCAGCAATCTCTCTCTCTCTTGTTGGTCACTGTTGAGAGAATAGAGTAGAGTAGTTTATTATCGTCCACGGAAGGCCAAATTATGACCCATGGGACCTTTCCAAATATACAATGATTCTCCTCCCCCATGGTAGGAAAGGGTAGCTACAGTGAAAGAACAATCTATGCAGCATGGTTCTCCTGAAAGCGTAACATGCGGGTGATGAGAGCCCCTAACTTCGATATAGGAGTAGTGGTCAGAAACTAGTGAAGTGGTCCCTGTAAAGGGATATCAAAGTCAACCCGTATTTGTGCATATGTTGAGCATGTCATAATCATGTGCTCCTCTGATTCTACACTCTGTAGTCCACATAGCTTGCATAACCTCATCTCTCTTGCTTGTCCACTCCATCCACCTGTCTCGATCAATAAAGTGTGTGATCAAGTTCGATGTCGTGTAATACTCCGTCTAAATACCACTGAGAGCGGGTTGGCTATGTATGGCTGCATGTGTGCCTCTACCTGTATGTAGGATTCCCAACATGAAGGATACATATGCATATTGTAATAAGCAAGTTTGCCATTTGCTCCCTTGCTTTTATGTTTTGCTTTATATGCTCGTAAGAGGTCTAATTGAAATGTCTCCATGCATATATCTTCGAATGCCATATCTAGATATCTATCCACTCCCCACCCTTTAAACCATTTTCGCATATCCAACACCCATCTTGTTGAAAGCACTTTACTTTTCCACGTTTTCTGTAGGCGTGTGCTAGCATTCCATGCTCGTTCGGGGAGCCTACTGTCATCCATTTGACGTACTCGCATTGCATATCTCAGTCCTCGGATCATAGCATGTACCTCAATTGGCCTACGGCCAGTTTCCAAAAGCATAAGTACATATGGTGTGGTGCTTTTGATGCCCAAATGTCTACGAATAAAAGCTTTTTGCAACTTCTCAATGTTGTTCCATGCAGATGAGAAAATGCTCCCCCCCCCCTACACTTCCACTCCATATAATACCGTTTGTAGAACATATGCATCAAAAATCATATAGCGTATTTTCCAGCATTTAGTATCTATACAGTTGCAGTTGTTTTCAAAGTAATAATACTTGCTTTTCCTTGCCGCTAATCGCCGCTCCACACATGTATGTCATCTGTGGTGCAAGTATCTCAATCCCCAAGTATTTGAAAGTAGATACTACCTCTATAGACTGTCCTGGATAATGTACTTTTGGTGGAGTCTTTGATTGCTTGGTGCGTACAGCCATTAGCTTTGTTTTTGATACATTCACTATCAAACCACCATCTTGACAAAACCGTTCAAGAATCCCCATGAACTACTGCATACGTTTCCCAGTATATGTAAAGAAGACCACATCGTCTGCATAAAGCACGAGCAAGATGGCAAACATACCAATATGCGGGCTTTTGGCTTCCTCTTCATTCATAGCCGTGAGAACTATTTCCTCTAGCTTATCAATGCATAAACCAAATAATGTAGGGGAGAGAGAGCAACCTTGTTTGACTCCCATATTACTCTCAAATACTTGTAACAGCCCATTGCGACCTTTGAGGTGGCACACCACTCGTTGATATATTCTATAAATTCCCATGCATAGATCATTTGGGACCCCTAATTCTTGCATTCGTTGCCATAAGCCAACCCTTGGTACGATGTCAAAAGCCTTCTTAAAATCCATAAAACAACAATACAAGGTTACTCCCTCAAGTCGACTCTCATCCATAAGCACACGTAAAGTAACCAAATGGTCTATGATGTTATGACCAGGGCGAAAACCTGCTTGTCCATAAGCTCATTTGTTATTACTTTTTGCCCCTTTACTCAATTGCATTTCCAAGATAGTGATGAATAGCTTTGCCATGGTGAACTGACCATAATCGTGCGGTAGTTTGTGAGTAAATTACAATCTCCTCCCTTATACAGCAGTTGTATCCAATTCTCCTACCATTCTTGGGGAAAACCATATGCAAAAGCATGATGTATCACATGCAACATAAACAGTCTCATCTCCTTTGTTGTCCATTTCAACATCTCCGCATTCAACTGCAAAGTATCACATGCTTTTCCATTAGCCATCTTGTTGAGGGCTACCTCCAATGTTTCTAAAGTGAACATAGCACTAAATGGCTGCGGATGTACATCACATTTGATGGGTTGTACCCCTTTATACATGTAAAGTTCTGTAACAACAATAGCATGTCAGCATCTGTAAAATCCCCCATAACATTTGACCATTTGGTTTGCAATTTTCCCCATGCTTGCCTTGGACATTTCTCAAACTCCCTAGCATCTTCACTTTCTTTGGCCACTACATATCGTCATCGCTTTTTACGCATAAGAGAGAGAGAGAGAGAGAGAGATTAATGCAATTAATACGATTACATATTACGAGAGAGAGAGAGAGAGAGAGAGAGAGAGATTCATGCAATTGATACAATTACATATTATACGAGAGAGAGAGAGAGAGAGAGAGAGAGAGAGAGTGTGTGTGTGTGTGTGTGTGTTTAAGCATGTGTGCGCACATACATGCACCAACATGTAGCTAAGCATCAACCCAACAAAAACCATTGATGCAATTTTAGTTGCTATGGAGACCCTTGTACAAACATAAGGCCATCTCAACAATTTGATTGTGATCCATAACTTCTACAAGCCCAGTGATCACAAGTGACTTCACTTATTAAACAAAACCACGGATAAAGAATTTGGACAATAGTCTCACTACTTCAAGGCTAAATCCAACATCAGTACTCCATGTTAAGAATTTGCATTTGGATTTTTCCACACAGCCATGGACCATTTGCTTGTAAGAGCAAATGAAGAGGTAGAAAACGTACTTTCAACATGCTAGAAACAAGTATGTAGAACACAAGAATCCTCCTTGCCACAAATCCAAACAGAGTAAATGATTGGCCATCTATTGGAAGGTGACCAAAATGAGTGTAAGTCTAAGAGGTGCAACTAGAGATGCATTCCATATGATGGTTTACGAGGGCTAGCTATCCTCCACCATTTGAATGTACCATCCAATTAGATGCAATGTTTTGTCAAAGTAAATGGCATGCCATGAATGGCATTGGCTTTGTCAAAACAATAAAAAGAGAGACCTACCAGAGCATCATTGGCTACCTTACAGAGCAAAGAGGAGAGACGGCCGAGGTGCAAATGGACAGATCAGGGGATGTACATCACCAAAGCAAATATCAATGCTATGAAGGAAGCCAGATCAATGTACAGGTTACACGCAAGAACTTCTTTCTGGACTCAATTTGGTGACAAGATTAACAACTATTCTTTTCACACATAGGGCTAAAACCCTCTAGACAAGGTGTCATGAGGACATGTATTTTTGAAACCTCACTTACCATGTGGATTAATTTTTAATCACATGGTTAAGTAAATGTTGCACATGTGAGGTGTAACTAGGATTAGAGTAAATTTACAAGCCCAAGACTCCAGGAAATCACGGCATGTCAAAGATAAAAGTTGCTATAAGTTATGTTGCACAAGTACTTGGTGGTATCTAGTGCCAATTGTTAGCTTGGGTCATTCATAAGTGCCAGTTGGTGACACTAGAGAAGTGGTGTTTAATGGTACCTAACGCCAATCCGATGGTCAAAGATAGTACAAAGACAATCGGTAATGAAATTTATCTAGTCAATTTAATTATTGGACATTCATATTAATTTTCCGAACACCGAGATAATTATTAGATTAATTTTCAGTATTCAAAGACTGAAAAATAATATTTAATTATGTATAATGCTCGAAAATATAATAAGAAGGCTGCCACTTGGCAAAACTTTCCCATGCAAAAGGGAAAAACGTTTTTCCCTCCAGGAGCAAGTGATAATAGCCCAAGGTTCTTCTAGTGCAAATGACGACCTACAAAAGGGGGCAACAGTCTTTCTGGTGATCCTAAGCTGTAGGTGACAACTTCCATGGTTGTTTGAGCAAGGAAGTAACAATTTTTCAATGTTTCTCCCAATGAAACTCTAAAATTTCTCTCTACAACATTCTCTCTCATCTTCTAGCCTTTCTAACAACTTGCTTCAAAAATTTACAGCATCAAGATCACCAAAGACCAAGAAATTTCAAATTTCTCTGTGGTAAACCCTAATCTGTTGCAAAAATTAGGGTTAAGAAGTAGCCTCAAGAAGCATGTAAAAAATTGGCAACTCCAAGACTTGGATTCAACAGGGCTAAAGCTGTTTTTGAACAAATTCAAGTGGAGGGACCAGCAAATCAATGAATTTGGGGCATTTTTCCATCTCCATCAAAGCGGATGAAGGGTTTAGAAGCAAACTCGAAAAGCATTCAAAAAATTGGCAGCTCCAAGACTTCGATTCAACATGGCTGAAGTTGTTTTCAAGCAAATTCAAGTGTAGGGACCAGCAAATCAATGTATTTGGGGCACTTTTCCATCTCCATCAAAGTAAGTGAAGGCCAATTGACTACCCAAATCAAGGCACAAATTGAAGACTTGGTCATGATTTTACACAGCAAGAGGAGTTGGAATACCAAAAGAGATTGGGAAAATCCCATTTTACATCAACTTCTTCTTCAATAAAGTTAAAGAAATACCAAAAGGGGCACCAGTTTTGGCGCCAACAAGGTGTCCATTGTCCTAGATTGTGAGTTGATTTGCATTTCTCAATTTTGTAATAAATATTACTGTTGTAACTAAGTTGTAATCAAGGAATTACCACCCATCCACAGAAGGCATACTAGTTTCACAAGGTGTTCGGGACTCTAGAGAGCCAATGGATCCATTGCACAAGGCCCATTGCCATATCTCTTTTCATGGGCTTTCAATTTTCTTGAAGAGTAAGCTATGGGATGACCTTTTTGCATTAGTACGCATCCCAATGCAAGAGAGTTGGCATTCGTGACACCTTCAAATTCCTTACTTAAGTCAGATAGCCTTAAGATAGGAGCAATTACCAAACTATGCTTTAGTTGCTCAAAGCTAGACTGTTCAATTGGCGTCCAGTTGATGGCAACTTGCTTTTTGAGTAGGTCTGTAAGAGGTCCTACAATTTGAGCAGAGTTTCTAATGAATATTCTATACCATCCTGTTACACCTACAAAACTTCTCACTTCCTTGATAGTGGTTGAAGGTGGCCGATCTTGAACATCTTTGACCTTGGCAGAATCTATTGATTTACCTTCAGCAAACACTATAAATCCCAAGTATTCAATATTTCTTTTAAAGTAGGCACGCTTCTTCTTCTTAGCATACAGCTTGTGTGTTCTCACTATCTCTAGGACAATGAAAAGATGTGGTTCATGATCTTCTTCCTTCTTAAAATAAGTTAGAAAGTTATCAAAGAATACAAATTAGGACGTCATCAAAGAATACAAGAACAAAGTCATCGACATGAGGTATGAAAATGTCATGCGTTAACCTCTAGAAGGTAGCAAGGGAATTTGCACACATGTCAAAGCACAAAGCAGAATCGGGAGCACTTTTATCATCCACACCAATTGCAGGTACACGCAAAGATTGAGGCTTCGTATAAAAATCCCTACCTTTGGCACTTTGCATTGAAAAGTCTCAGTAATAGGGTGAGGAGAAGGGTGAGCAGGAGTCAAGATTCCTCTCTCTCTCTCTCTCTCTTCTTCCTTTTTTTTCTTTATTCTCTTTTTCTATTCTCTCCAAATGGCTCCCCCTTATTGTTCTACTAATGACAAAATTCATGACCCTAGTTACTTAACATGGAGTGCTCTTATGAAAGCATGGTTTATGCAAAAGTGGTTATGGTATATTGTTTTTGGAACTCTTCAACATCCTGACCGTTTCACTCCTCTTCAACTAATTTTGACAAGGACAACTATTAAGAAGCTATGCTCACATGGGATAACGATGATGCCCATGCATATTATACTCTTCTTTGTTGTATCTATCATGAGGACACGTGTATTTTTGAAACCTCACATAAGATGTGGATTAATTTTTAATCACATGGTTAAGTAAATGTTACACATGTGAGGTGTAATTGGAATTAGAGTAAATTTACAAGCCCGCAACCGGAGGAAATCACGGGATGTCAAAGATAAAAGTTGTTATAAATTATGCTACAAAGGTACTTGGTGGTATCTGGTACCAATTGTTGACCTAGGTCATTCATTTGGCCATAAGTGTCAATTGGTGACACTAGAGAAGTGGCGTTTAATGGTACTTAACGCTAATCTGATGGTCAAAGATGGCGCAGAGACACTCGGCAATGGAAGTTGCCAAGCCAATTTTTTCATTGACCAATCATACTATTTTTCTCGGCACCGAAATAATTATTAGATTAATTTTCAGTATTTAAAGACTGAAAATTAATATTTAATTATGGATAATGCTGAAAAAACCATTTGGGAAGGGTGCCACTTGTCAAAAATGCCCATGAAAGACTGAAAAACGTCTTTAGAGGTTGGAGAGAGGCATTTTTAGGGTATTTAGCCTGCAAGAGAGAGGAAGGAGATGTTGCTGGCCTGATTTGCAGCCATTGGAGGACCTTCTAAGGCAGCCAAGGGCAGGAGAAGACCAATCAACAACAGGTGACAATATCTACAAGCTGTTGAGATAGGGCAGCAGCAATAAATGACTGAATTTCTTCAGTTCTTTACATCTACAAGCTGTTGTGGCAGGTCAGCAGCTGCATTTGACTGATTTTCAGTCATTCTTCACGACAAAACTCTGAATTTTCTCTCTCTATAGCTTTCTCTCTCATCTCCCAACCATTTCACAGCCTTGCTCCGAAGATCTCAGCATTTGGACCCTTGGAGGCTGAGAAATTGCAAATTTCTCTGCTGTAAACCCTAATTTCTTGCTGAAATTAGGGTTTAGCAACAGCCTTCGAGAAGTGTGCCAAAAATTGGAAGCTCCAAGACTTGGATTTTTCAAGGCTGAAGGTGAATTTCAGCTGAATTCAGGTGGAGGACTAGCCAGCTATTGAATTTGGGGCATTTCCATCGTCTTTGAAGTGGGTGAAGGCTAATTAAGTGCCCAAATTAAAGGGCAAATCAGATTGAAGACTTGCTGGTCACTTTGGACAGCAAGGGGAGTTTGGATTGCGAAGAGAATCAGGGGAATCCCATTGTAAATCAGCTTTTTCTTCAATAAAGCTAAAGAAATACCGAAAGAGGCACCAATTTACCAAAAGGGACACCAATTTTGGGGCCAATCGGGTGTGCATTGTCCAAGATCAGTAGGTAAATTTGTATTTTCAAATTTGCATTTATTATTTGCTGTTGTAATTAAGTTGTAATCGGGGATTTACCACCCATCTACGGAAGGAAGGCTGGTTACAATATCTATAAGGAAGTTCTTCCAACCGTCACCTCTTGCAAGATTGCTTCCCTAATATGGGCGAAGCTTCACATGTTGAACAAGGCTCCTTCGACTATCTGTGCAGTTACCCTTGATGGTCAACTCCAACAAATGAAGCTTGAGCCGAAGGATACTATCCAACCATTCTTATTTCATATTACACAAATACAAGATCAATTTCAATACATGCAGTCTATCCTTCCAAAGGCTTCCTCTTGTGGAGACTATATTCTATAAGCTCCCTTCGGAGTTCGATGGCGTGGCCAATACTTTGAAGGCCCAATGTTATTGGCACCAGTTAGCTTTACACATATGTTGTTGATGCTACTTGAGTATGAGGAGTCTTTACAGTTACAAGGGCAGCTTCCATCCCAGTATGGTGGCTCAAGTGAGGCCTTTGTAGCTTCAAAGAGAAATGACAGAAAGAAAAAGTCGAATGCCCAATGCTATCACTATGGTAAGAAGGGTCATTTGCACAAGGATTGCAAACAATTAGCGGCTTCAAGGAAAAAGGAGCAGAAGAAGTAGCACGATGCAAACTTCACTGTCGAGTCATCCACCTCCTCTAGCTCTGGCTCGGATCCTCCAGCCAAAACCCAAGGCTAATGTGTAGAAAGGATCATCTTCTTCAAACCAAGGGAAGGGCTTGGTAGCCCCTCCTACTTTCTAGTGCAAGTGATGCAATCATCCCTCACGACTCTCCAATGCTAGAGAGGGAGTGTGAGAGGGTGGTGAGGTGGGGCAAGTGAGCCTTGTTGAGCTAAAAATGCATTATCTTCACTTAAACAGCCCCAAAACATGCTTAATTAATAAAGAAACCTTGTTTATTTAAAAAGAAATGCATTCCTAGAGAGTGTATATATCCCATTAACACAAACCCACTTTGGAGGGGCCAAACTGTCTATAAATAGGTATGTTGCCCTCCATTCAGCCCTAATCTCGTTTTTGCAAGTTTCAAGTGTTTTCAGCTTACTGCCCACACCCCATTCGTGGAGGACATCACAATCCAAGCTGTCTAGTACAGTCTTCACTCATTTGGCGCCTATTTCCACTCTGTCATTGGTTTGCTGTTGTTTCCAACCAGGCAACTGTTGTTGTCCATCATCCAGTTGTCGTACAGTCTGCCACATCAGCATACTGCTGCGTTTGCAGCCCTTGCTGCCGCCCTACAGATTTTCTCTCTCCTCTCAACTATTCTTAAGGATTTTCTCTCCTCAATCTACATTTGCTGTTTTCTCTCTCCTCAACATGTTGTTTTCTCTCTTCTCACCTACGTTCTTAGTCCCTCTCTCCTCATCTACGTTTTTAGTCTTTCTCTCTCCTCATCTGTGTTGTCTTCCTCTCTCCTGCACTTTCGTCTGCATCAGATCCAGCCTTTCTTGGCTACGTTTGCTGGTGTTCGACACTTTAAGGTTACTTTGCTACAATTCGGGATCCATTCAAAGTACAACAGGCTCTCCAGCTCATTACCCTTGCCCTGATCCTTGAGATACAAGAGTTCGAGGTACAGTATTCATTCACTACGTAGTGTGTTTGCTACATGAGCATTGTATATTCAGTAGTTATATCACTTCATTCATTCTCTGTATTCATTGTCTCTGGGTTACCCTAACCCTAATTGTGTTCTATCAATCCGTGCTTTGTCATACAGTGTTATTTGTGTTTCTGTGTTAGGGTATTTTCTTCACAAGCCTCATCTATATCGGTATATAGATGCACATGTTCCAAAGAGAGACTTTCCTGACGCATCAATTGAAGTCTGGCAAGCTTTGAAATCTTGGAGCTCGAATTGACTTCCAAGTTCATGATGGGCTATTACTTGATAGAGAGCGAGATTGGCTCCTAGTCTAAGCTCACATGAGGGGACACTTCGGCAGTCTTGGCCAAAGGCACGAAATCCATATTCACATATGGTCAAAGGCATTTTCGACAGGATGATCATGTATGCTACTACAAGGCATTGTTGATAGACACAAAGAGGTACTATGATTCTTCTCTATTTTCAAGTTCTAGTACGATCAACATGGACATCATGTTCTCTCTGAGGCACCTTGGTGGTGTCTTAATCACCCACAGCTTGAGAATTCATGGTCCTGTTATGGTGCCCATTGTTGTATGAACTATAATGACTAATTATCATTGTATCATTGTCTGTCCATGCACTGCCGATGAGCTTTGACCTTCCCTTGGTTTCAGCCCTGGCACCACCCTTGTGAGATGCTCGCCAGGCCTGCCCTAACAAGGCTCTCCCCATAGACAGCCTAGGACCAGTATTAAGGCTGCCCAGACACAAATCTTCCTTGCAAATCTAGCTGCCTCAACCTGTCCCAAACCTGATCCTTAAGTGTCCCTAATCAAGGGGTGTCAAAGGGGATAAACCACCCTACAAAAAATTGCCTTTGCAATGTTAGCAAAGGATATCTACTCCATTCTTCCCTGGAGTGGTGTGCCAGTGGAACTAATCAGCCTTTCGGGCATCACAAAGGACCACCCCCTTGTAGAACCATGTGACTTCCACCATAGTCCAAGTCAAAGAGCATAAACAGAAGTAATCCCAAGCAATTGGTTAAGCTTTTCAAAAAGCAGTTGCTCCAAGAAGAACACCATTAATGCAGAAGTATTGTCAAATCATCAGGCCCTCACCTCCCCATCCTACATGACATGTATCGTGCAAAAGCAGCATAAAAAGGGAAAATATTCTCCCTGACAGGCATGTGTCCAGGGAGTGTGAATTCCTCAGGCTACCTTCACAAGCATCATGGGGAGAAAACAGGAAGGAACAACAGTCTACCAAACAGCCATTGAACTACAACTAAAACAACCTCCACACAAGTAATATGTAAATGAACAATGCTCACCACCTGCTTGCATGTGCTTCCCATCCTACTTCTTCTGTCAAGCATGGACAGACCATCATGGTGCCATGAGCTCCGAGTGGATTTGTGCATGTTGCCATGGCACATGAAAGAGAGTTAGTTGCCACTTTTGATATCAATGAAATGCCCACATAGATCTCTGACTTGTACACATGACATGGCACAAGCCATAAAGTATAGAGAGAAAAATAAAGAGATAAACATCAGACTCGCCTCCCAACTATAGAGCCAAACAGGCTCACCATTGACTAGTAGTGTATAGACCTCCAACTTACAGACATGACATGTCACAGGCTATACATACAGAGGAAAATAAAGAGATGGACATCAGACTCACCTCCCAACCACAGAGCCAAACAAGCTCACCCTAGACTAGCAACATAACAGCCCAAGCTCCCATTGCAAGGACTGACATCCCATTATCCATACCATCATGCTACGCAATCCTGGGGTGTGGATGGAGCTGCCTAGGGTCTAGAGTCCAAGTATAGGTCTCGTGAGAAATGTAGACCGAATAATCCCCAAGTCCTTTTTAAAGGACTCCTGAACAGCCCTATCTTTTGGGTACATTCACGTTACAAGATCTCTTAACCATCCTAACTTTTGGGAACAGCTATTCCAGCCCTTAGGAATGGCTGGAACGTGTCCCAGGACCCCTCGACCCCCAAAACGGCTGTTTCTATTCCTTTTGGCCTGAATCATACTGTCATTACTGTTTGCCTAGCTCATTTCTACAACCTGCCCCACAACCTGCCAAGCAGCCATTCATCAGCCTTAACCATGCATAGTATCATGGTGGCGTGGTACATTGGCAGCAAACTTATAGGCAGCTCACCAGTATCATGTGCAGAGGACAACTGCAAAATACAGGAGTTCGGTCATCATGCAACCATAGAAAGCTTTACCAGCCACACCACGATGTGTGACAGTTAAATACACCCAGCTGGGACCAAAATGCAGCACATTCAAGTCCAGTTGCAGTATTCACAGTGGCCATGATGTCTTACATGAAGGCATGCTCTACACAAACCAGTACTACTATTGACCTAACAAATCATAATACAGTTCACAGTACATATTGATGAATGCACATGGGGTCTGACTAACATGCAATTTCTCACATGAGATATGCTTCTACATTGCCCAGTTCGTGTGCTTTTCATTTACTACTACTTCAAGACAAGGACTTGGGCCATAATAAAGCAAGAGAAAGAGGATCACTCAATATACAGGTTGTCTATCGACTGTCAATACATATTATGCACCTGGTATTGTAAGGCAAAATAGCACTGTTTAAGCATATAAACAAAGGTTTCTACTCTCACCGGGTAAGCACTGCAATTATGAAAGCAAGCAACACCCTTAATTTTCCTGCAATATCAAGAAGTGCCTGCATAAAAGTTCAGAATCAGCTTTACTTCCAGCAGACACCAAGTCCCTACATTTCAAAGCACTTCCTGCACAAAAAAGCACCTGCATACCACAAGCAGTTGCAAGTGACGATGTTGGATGGAAAACACGGCAAGCTATCTTTGCCAGTACACATGGTTTGATATTATAAGGATGTCGAAAACGTCCTACACAAGGAGCATGTTTGACTGAAAATTTGTCCTAGAGTGCAACTTTATTGCTCAAGTCTACAACATAAGCACCAGCAGTCTGGAAAACATCAAAATAAAAAGTAAATTACAAGCCAGAAAGAGCTGCAAGTTACCTTGCATAATTGCAAGTGGTGTCTCACCAATTGCAATAATGTCCCCAGCTTTAGCATGGCTTAACACATAGCTGCAAAAAGATCCCAGGTTGCAAATACAGCAATTTAAGTGATGCTCAAAGAACCAATACTTACCTCCAATAAAAAGGCAAAACTATTTCATACCGTTGCAATACCAATAGTGGATCATCCATGTGGCAAAGTAGGTGTGTTCGTACCGGAAGAACAGCCCCGTTATCTCCAAATCTGCATTGTGCTTGTAAGACAAGGTTCTCTAAAGTAAAAAATCTTGCACACCAAGCTGAAAAAGAGAGATGCTCTGGAGCATACAGGCCTAGAAACATGTTCCCTGCCCCTCTTTAATGAGATCCAGAATAATTATTCACAAAGCACAGCTCACCCAAATACCCCAAAATATCGATTTGAAAGTCTTCAAAGGAAACATCCTACCTCTTTCTATTAAGAAGAGTGCTAGGGTTTGCACTAAGGACACACAGAGTGTACGACTACGACAAAAACACAAAGACACAGACGCAGACATAGAGGACAAAAACTCAAACCCTAAACGCAAAACTCAAAACTCAAACACAAACAGAAGAAGGGAGAGAGAGAACACAACTCTGAAGTGAATGAATGCTGTGAATGAATGTAAGAGTGTACAGTGTGCTCAAGGGCAGAGCAATGTCAGAGTGTGATGTCCACCGAAGACAGATCCCAAGTCTCTGACCACCAGTCGGAGTGTAGGAGTGCCAGAAACACAAAGACACAGACGCAGACATAGAGGGCAAAACTCAAACCCTAAACGCAAAACTCAAAACTCAAACACAAACAGAAGAAGGGAGAGAGAGAGCACAACTCTGAAGTGAATGAATGCTGTAAATGAATGTAAGAGTGTACAGTGTGCTCAAGGGCAGAGCAATGTCAGAGTGTGACGTCCACCGAAGATAGATCCCAAGTCTGTGACCACCAGTCGGAGTGTAGGAGTGCTGAATAGCACACGCAGCAGTCTGGAGGCTGGAAACTGGTAAACGAAGCAGTGTACCACCGATTGGGGGATGGAAACTGTGCACGGTCTGCTGCAAACAGCTGGCTGAAACAGTGTCTGAGTGTGTCAAGGCCTGCAATGCTGAAAACGCAGGCTGGCTGACCCTGGAGATGATGGACAGCAGGCTGAACAGCAGCCTGGGACAGTCTGGAGCAGTCGCCAGCATCTGAGAGCTGTCGCCTACAGCAATGGACAGGCTGAAGATGATGTGGCTGCAATTGATGATGGCTAGACAGCAGATGGAGGCAGGCTGCAGGCTGGAAACTGGGCACCAACAGCAGCAGAGGGTGTGTGGGCTGGTGTAACCTACAAAACAAGGATGATTGCTGAATGGGGGCAACCTGTCTATTTATAGATATGGAAGGGCGCCCCAAAAATTAGGGTTTCCACTAAACTTTCTCGAACTGTTCCCCGTTTTAGGGTTTCCACTGAACTCTCTCGAACCGCTCCCCGTTTTAGAGTTTTACTATAAAATAGCATTTTTAGTGTGTTTTGGGGCTGTTTAAGAGGCTAATCAGCAATTAATGCATATTTTAGCTCAACACCCCCTCTCAGGCGCAAAACTGAGCCGAAAGGTTAGGCCAGCCATTGTGATGTTGATGTACCCCAAGGCGTCCCACCCCAAAGCAGCCAAGGCATCGGACAAAGGGTGCACGTCGGCTGCCCAATGGCCTACCAAGACTACAGAGGCGATGGTTATCTTACCAAGGGAATCCAAGTAGTCACCCCAAAGAGAACAGGGCATCGAACAAAAGATGCACGTCGGCTACCCAGTGGCCTAAGCCCTACAAAGGCGGATGGAACTACATGGAACTTTTATCTGTTGTTTTTTTTTTTAAATAAGTGTGGTAAATTTTATGGGATGCGGCCGATTGAGGAATAGTGACCCAGAATATGGGAGTAGGGAGGGTACACCCAACACATCACAAAACAGTACAAGCTAACCCATCCACTCAGGGTGTTGATGACGAGGAAAAAGAGGTGATGAGGTATCCATGTGATGAAGGAGGATGGTGGTGTAGTGACATCTGCCGCCGGTGGAAACAGCTTAGGATCCGCTCAAGTGGTGCTCTACACAATGAGATGCAAAGTATGCTACACGCTGAAGAATGCTTATGCAACAAGTGCCACTTGGACAATGTCCCTCATGGGGAAATTGTTCACTTGCCCAAGCGCCCTAATACAAAGATGATAAAATCATGCAATGCAAAGGTTAAGGTACAACAGGGGGAAGAAGCTGATGTCGAAGACAAAGTGCTGAAGCCTGTAGAATACCAAGAAGGGTAGGAACCCCCTCTCAACTTGGATGTAGATGCCGAAGAAGGAAGAGGAGCCTGATGTCGGTCTTCGTGTGGTGCCAAGAACCATAAGGAATGAAGAGGTGGAGGAAGCATCCCAGCTGGAAGAGCTAGGTAGAAGTCACCGCCATGATAGCATCAAGAGAGATGCTATACAATCCGCCTAGGGAGGAAAAGCCTCCATGCTGGTAGAAGAGAAAAACTCCAAGGATGATGAAACCATGAAGGAACGGCGCACATCCCAAGTCTCCAACCCAGGTAGGACTGGGCAAACCTGCATGTTAGCCCTACACTGAAAACAAAACTTGCAAAGGAGATCAAAGTCTGCAATCACAAAGGTCAGTAGTGAGATGCTCCAAAAACAAAACTAAACTAAAATGAAAAGCTAACTGAAGGAACAAGTGCAAAGATGCAAATGTGTATGTGTGTATGAGTAAATGCAGCAGAAGACTTAAAATGTAGAGACAAAAATCCTATGGGCCCGACTCTAAGAGTACGAAAAAAATGTTAGACTGACCTATGGTATCCGAAAGGACCTAGAGACGTGCTAGTCTAAGAAGGTGGCCACCATCACGTACGTCCAGTAGCAGGGCTCTGCCAAGGGAACACCTGACGAGGTGGGGAGGAAGGTGAGATAGATGCATGAAGTGCAACGGGATCGGAACCTGCAAACCAATCAACCAATCCTTTAAGAGTAGAGAAGGATGGCCGTTGAGGCTGTCCGAGTGCCACATGTCCAGCAGCTGTGGGGGCTAGAGGAGCAGATGGGGCAGCAACGGAAGGTGTAGCCCAACTGGACTGTGAAGTCGCAACGGTCTACTGAGGCTTTTTAGGTGGAAGACTTGGGGCCTTGGAGCAAGACTCCTCGTCCACATGGCCTGCTCTCTGGCAGTGTATGCAAAACCGGTTTTTCTTAGGGAGTTGCTGCCAGATAGGTCTTGATTCTTTGGTTCCATCGGAGGAAGAGGAGTCACCCTTTGATTGGCTTGCCTTCACATCTAGCGAGTTCTTGCCACTGGTGGTTTTCCCTCCCGAAGAAGAAGCAACCAACCCCCTCTACTCTGAATAAGGCTGTGATGAGGATTTCTTGTGGACTTAATCATGCAACCTTGCGTAACGCAAGAACTGACACTCAAAATCGTAGAAGGTTGGGAGATGATGTGTTCAATGAAATTGAAGTATTTTGCGGGCAACTTATTCAAGAAGAATGTAACCTGATCGTCATCTAGCTTTGGAGGGCCAGTAATGGCAAACTCGGCAACTAACCGCCTATAGTCAGCCAGCTTGACTTTCAGATCATCCCCTTCCTTAAGAGAAAACTCTTGAAGCTCAAAGTTGAGATTGATGCACCGAGTACGATCACGAGCCGCATAGCGGTCGAGAAGGTGACTCCAACGCTCTGACGCGAGTGAGAAGTACTGCAACTGAGAGTGAAACTCAAGAAGCAATCCCTACATCAACTCAACATTGATTGTAGCATTGCAAACTCTCCATTGACGGATGTAGTCAGGGTGAGCTAGTCGAGGGTCCGGCATAGGCTCTAGACCAATGACGAGGTCCCAAAGACCCTGAGACTCAAGCACTTGTTGCATGAAATTCGACCAAGTAGTGAAATTTGACCCGTTAAAACATGTGTTATCCGTGAAGGCATTCTTGGCCGTTGCAACAAGAGTGATAGTACTCGGAGATGGATAGTGTGAAAAAGTGTAGTGCGGGTAGGATGGGGGAGTGGAGTACACTTGGGAATGGGCCCCAAAGTGCCCACTAGGCATGCGAGTAGTGTGCAAGGTGGATCCATAGGTAGGGATGGGCTGACTAGGCATGGGCATGGTAGCCACATGAGGAACCCAAGGAGATGGGATGGGAACATGGGGAGCAGAAGATGGCAATCCCTGCATAGGTGTAACCCAAGGAGAGTGTGAAGACGTACCATAAGCTGAGGATGGAAACCCCTGCGTATGAGTGGTCATGGGAGATGTGAAGTTGGGGATAGTGAGGGGGATACCCATCACAGTCGACCTAGGAGTGATAGGTGTGCTCATTTGCTGAAAGGTAAGACACATTGTGTTAAAGGGTGGCATTCCCCCTAACGAAGTACCATGGTGCAAAGAGGTAGAGAATGGGGTGGAGAAGGAAAAGGTGCTAGGAGCGGAGATTGTAGATCCAACCCCTAGGGTGTGTGATGCAGATGTGGAGTATAATCCAAGATTTTGAAAAGATGATGAGAGATGATCAAGGTGTGATATAGAAGAGGGTAGGATGGGAGGGAAGTGAGAAGTGTGTGTGATATGCTCAAATGAAACAAAAGCTGTAGATGTACCTGAATTTCGTCTGCTTCGTGAGCCCCCTCTATTGAAGTTCACATACGCAAAGCCATCCGGATCTTGTACCTCAAAAGAAGAAACAGGCGAGGGTTTTGATCATGCAACACAAAAAAATTGTACAAACTTGACATTAGACCTGGCGGAGATGATGAAGATGGATCGCCAGACGTTTCGAATGCCGTATGTCCTCCATGATCAGAGACGTGGCCAGCCTCACCAACCGGTCCGAATGTGGTAGCAAAACTCGTAGGAGGGGTGTAAACATCACCGTACTTGTTGTGATAGTACTTCTCAAAGTCCTCCTCTGTCATGTTAGTGAAATCTTGTAAAGGTAGAGTGTCGTCCTTCTCACCAAGTCCATAATGCCGTCTCAAGGCCTCCAATGATGAAGAAGCCTGATAAGACATCATAGGAACTGAAGAAGAAGGTGTCTGGGACATTATGATTCGGTTAGGAGTCGTATTGTATGCCTTGCACAAAGACTAGCTCTCAACAATATCCGCAGGATACTCTTTACAAGAGCACCGGTTCTGATACCATGTTAAGAAGAGTGCTAGGGTTTGCATTGAGGACACACACAGTGTATGACCATGACAGAAACACAAAGACATTGACACTGACATAGAGGGCAAAACTCAAACCCAAAACGCAAAACTCAAAACTCAAACACAAACAGAAGAAGGGAGAGAGAGAACACAACTCTGAAGTGAATGAATGTTGTAAATGAATGTAAGAGTGTACAATGTGCTCAAGGGCAGAGCAATGTCGGAGTGTGATGTCCACCGAAGACAGATCCCAAATCTGTGACCACCAATCGGAGTGTAGGAGTGTTGAATAGTGAATGGCAGCAGGCTGGTCACCAAAACGCTGCAGTCTGGAGGCTGGAAACTAGTAAACGGATCAAGGGCTGGAAACTGTGCACAGTCTGCTGTAGACAGCAAGGTGAGACAGTGTTTGAGAGTGTCAGGGCCTGCAATGCTGAAAACGCAGGCTAGCTGACCCTGGAGATGATGGACAACAGGCTGAACAGCAGTCTGGGACAGTCTGGAGCAGTCACCAGCAGCTAAGAGCTGTCGCCTACAGCAATGGACAGGTTGAAGATGATGTGGCTGCAGTCGATGATGGCTGGACAGCAGATGGAGGCGGGCTGCAGGCTGGAAACTGGGCGCCAACAGCAGCAGAGGGTGTATGGGCTGGTGTAACCTGCAAAACAAGGATGATTCCTGAATGGGGGCAGCTTGTCTATTTATAGATGTGGAGGGGCACCCCAAAAATTAGGGTTTCCACTAAACTTTCTCGAACCGCTCCCCATTTTAGGATTTCCACTGAACTCTCTCGAACCGCTCCCCGTTTTAGGGTTTTACTCTAAAAGAGCATTTTTAGTGTATTTTGGGGTTGTTTAAGAGGCTAACCCACAAGTAATGCATATTTTAGCTCAACACTTTCAAAGCAAATGCACACATTATCAACAATCACAAATTCGACATACCACACCTCCTTTTTCTTCTTCTTCCTTCTCTTTTGTTGCTGAAAGCTTCATGTATTGTGTCTTGATCCCTCCTCTTCTTCCTAGACTCTAGCTCATCTTTCATCTTTCTTCCTTCTCTCTCACTTTCTTCTTCCCCCTCATTCCCCCCTAATTCATATCCCTCCCTACCTATGTATTTCCTTCTTCTGCATTTATATGCCTCCAAAATTTTAGAGAAAATCTACATCATCTGAAATTTTCAAATGCTTACAACTAGGAAGACTACAAATATCAGCCTCTTTCCTTCAGCAAATGTTTCTTAAATATTAGTAAAGGTAAGTAATACCCTGAACAAGCAAAAAAACTAAACTAGTAAAGCACCTCCATATCCTTGCATGCTTTTACAAATAGTGATTGGATAGGATGTTTTGACACGAGAGTGTCAACTAGTGGAAATTGTTTCTTGCTTGGCAAATCACGATGATTGCATCTCTTGGCTTAGGAACAAGTAACCTACAATGGCCACTTCAAGTTGTGAAGCTGAATACAAGGCAACTTTTATAGCTATAGTTGAGTGTGTTTGGCTCAAACGTCTTTTATCAAACCTACATATTGCACTTCTCTAAACTACCTGTATCTACACTAATAGTCAGAGCACGCATTTGCACAAAATCCAGTATTTCATGCATGAACAAAGCACATTGAGATGCATTATCACTATGTCAAAGAGAGACTCCATGTAGGGGAGATTGAATTTGATCTATCTACACATAAGGCAACATAGAAGACATATTCACCAAGGCTTTATCCAAAGAAAAGTTTGAAGCTTTTCACAAAGTTTAGGTTTACTGTCTTTGCTTCCCGAATAGCAGCCCTCTCTATAGTCTCTATATCATCATGATCTGTGCCTCAATTTAGGGAAAATCAAGTTGTGAATCAATGTGGGTAGGTTGTTGAAATTGTTGTTATGATGCATGAGATTGAGCAAGTGCATGCTCAACAATCTGTGGCAATGATCTAAGTAATAGCGTAAGCAAATCAAACACATCTTTGGGGTCAACAGTTGGCTGATTTTTACAATCACGCAAAGGTATTTTTGAATTTTCAACAAATGTAACATCTTTACTGAGAAGCGCTTTGCATGTGACCCGTTGATACAACCAATAACCTTTGCTCTCAATATTATACCCAATAAAAATGCATTTTATCGCTTTGTCCTGCAACTTGTGTCCCTTTTGAGATGTGGCATGAGTATAGGCAAGACATCCAAAAGTACAAAGCATGAGATTATGATAATGGGGGGAGAGAGAGAGCAAGCAAGACACAAGCTAGATATAGGACTTTGTTGTGTAAGTTCCATACGTCTTGTCTTTTGTCATCTAAGAGTGCGTACCACCTACCCCAGTTATCCTATCTAGAGTACTTATCCTATTTGTCCTACTTATCCTGTGTATCATATCCTTTGCTTGTTATATAGGTCAGGGAGGGTATTGGAAACAAGACCTTCCAAAACACACCCACAAGAACCAACTCTTAGTTAGGGGAGAATAATGTATGCAGTCATCAATTATATCACTATGCAACCCGCCTTGCAACTTATAATGGCCTATAGGTGGATCCTCGCTTTGTGACATAGCTGTATGAGAGCTAGAGATATGAGCTAGTAGATCAATCTTTCTACTTCCAGCTTGATAAAGAGCTCATCCATTGCATCTTCTCTAGTCATTAACATGTTTTTCATTGAGCACATATCTTCATTCCAATTTAGTTGCATCTCTTGTCAATTATATGACTAAGTTTCATTTCTTCCAACATAACTCTAAACTAGTATTAGCATAGTGACATAATTTTAAACCCAAGAATCAGCACCCAGCTACCCCCCCCCCAATTTGGAGGGCTTGATTCTCCCCATTCACCAAACCATTTGAGACAAGGATTTACAGGCATCTCATCCACATTAGGGTGCCCCTCTCCATAATGGAAATCAGCGGGTTTGGTACACACAGAAGGTGGTAATGCATTTTCCTCCAATCAGGGCTAATTTTCGCAAACAGAGACTTGACCTGATCTAGCTTGCCATGGTGTGGATAATGTCAAGTGCCACCTTGGGGCTTTTGCAGCCTATATAGTCCCTCGAATTCACCCAAGAGGGCTTTGGGAAAGTTCTCTTCTACTATGTGCTACAGTCAGATTACTTAGACACGATCTAGTGGAAGCCATAGCCAGGCTTCACAAAAGCTTCTTTTCTCTCATTTCTCTCACTTGTTGATGCTTTCTGGTGGATAAAAACTCTTTCAAAAGCTATTTCTAAACCACCTATACTCTGATTACTCCCTAATTCTCGACTCCTTCCAAATGCCAAGCTCGATGGAGCCCACAAATGCAGAGCATCTCAAGAAGAAGATGATGAAGTACACCATTAGTGAAGTTCACATTGGCCATCGCTGACAAACGGCAGTTATCAAATTCCAGCAATCAACAGCACCCATGTACAACTCGGTGTTAGCAACAGCCCAGCATCATCTAGCGGCACTATAGCCATCTCATCACAACAGTCTCAATGTTGATCAAGCACAGCAACTGATGCAATCAATAGTGCAATCAACAAGTGTGATCCCCGCAATCAACTAGCGCGATCCCCACAATCAATAAGCATGATCCCTCCAATCAATAGAGGCTTTGGCACAAGCAGAACCACAATCTATACTAGATCACACAAATTTTATTAAGGTTAATAACCTTAATAGTGCTAAGCCCCAATTCACATAAGAATCCCCTATTGAGCCCATGTTCACATTGAAGCTGGTTCTACTTGTAACTCCATTTCACACCGTAAGCCACTTTACCGTCAAGTCTCTTTTGACACTAGTATTGAGCTTCTTTTCCAATATCAGTGGCTAGAAGAGATATGCCTCAAATATCAATACAACAAGCTTTCCCAAGACCTGAAGTAAAGGCTTTGAACTAAACAACACGAAACCAAGAAACGAGCAAATTTCAGTTGCGTGTCTTGCTAATTCTGACTAAGTTTCATTTCTTTCCACCATAACTATAACTAATGTTAGTGTGGTTTAGTGCAATGAGAATCCATGTGTCCATTAGTGTGAACACACCCTATCCATGGGCACTTTTTACCCTCTTGCATAGGAGCACCCACCTACATCCTTGCCAACTTTCCTCCTCCCTTTCAAGTGCTACCAAGTCCCTTTTATTTGTGGATATGGCTTGTGTTGTGTCTCGTGTGCAGCTTGGATCCTTGGGGGACATTTCATACTTGGCTGCTCACAGCTCCAATTTAATGCTCTTTTGAATTTTGCTGCTTATCCCTCCTTAGCTTGGTTTTTTTGTATCTGGAGCTGAGTCCTGGCCACTCTTTGGTCTCTAGTGTCATACCTCAGGTCAGACCATTGATATCTTAACTTCTATATTTTCTCTCACACACATAAGCAAGTAGGACAGCAAGCTGTGTCAAGGGCCTTTATGCTTCAACATATGTGACCATGCTTTATGTCAGTTCATTAGCCAGACCTGCAGCTTTGTCCACAAATCTGCAACCACACTATCTTTCACATTACTTCAGAGTTGGACATTGAGATTTACTTTTTTCGCAGCTTGGATACAGTTTTGGGCTTGTCTGAACTAATCACAGTTGGTTGTAACTTTGTGGATTTTTGAGCCATCACAAATGACACATATTTCTCAACCCTGAATCAGCCCTTACATCATCCATGAATAATGCATGCAAGAAGTAACACTGCTTTCTGGAAAAAATCCGAACAAACAGGGGATCATACTATACCTTTTCATAGTAAAGTCAAGTGGTGAGACCACAGGATTGAATTTACTCACCTCTGCCATGAGGCATTTTGAGGAACCTCAGGAAATTGCAATGGTAATATTACATGTTGGAGTTCAACAGAGCGTCCGTGTGGTCCATAAGCCACAAACCTTATTTCTAGTCGCACAGCCTGGAATATAAGAAAGCACTAAGGATTTTCTCATGCATTGGCACATTAATAACATGAATCCAAAATATAATCTATTGGTGTGCATCAAAACACTTCATGCCACACACTATTAAAAAAACAAGGAGAACCATAATGCCAACATTTGTGAAGGCGTTCTATATTCAAGAAATCGAACAAAAGCAGTATCCAAGGGAAAACCAAATTTTAATCCCACTTCAAAAAATAAACTAGCACTAGTCTATCATACAGTAAACTGTGATGAAAGGAAAAAGTAGGTCTAGTATCCAAACACAAGCAAAACAAGTGAGTAAATTGTGAACCCATTTGACAACTTGGCACATGAAGCCAATTGGCAAGAATTACCAGACAATTGGGAACGACAGTCACAAAGTCCTACCATAGGCAAAATCTACAATATGACTGCTCTTGGGACTCTGTGGCCCAAGTTCTCAAGAATTCATGAACATAGCAGCAACTACGGGTCTCACAATGACACTGAGTGTGGACACACACAAGTCAGCAGATGATGTGCTCTAGAGGAAAACAGAACTGCCAAGTTGCCTCCTTGGAAAATGGTTCTACTTGTCATTAAAAAAAACACAAAGGATTCTATGAACCGGCACCACTAGTAACCCTCAACCAAATGATTTGGCTGGCCATTAAGAAAGGCCACAAGGTGAAAACACTGCAAACAAAGGATGCAGTAGAGCATCAACACCTACATCTAAATGTGAATCTGCCCTAGATGCAAGGGCTGTGAGCTGGAATACCTCAACTTGGGTAATTCCTAATTGAAAGCGACATGAAACAACAAAAGAACGCATTTAGAATACATATATTCACAAAATTTTCCATAGAATTAGTAATTTTTACTTGGAGTGAAACAGATAGGAAGAACATTACACACACAAACATTTCAACATTGAAACGCATTTCACATTTATACCCCGGTGAAACATGTTTCATATTACCATGCTCATGAGTCAGTCAAAAGAGAAATAGCTCAAACATGTAGCAAAATCACAAAAATTGTGTATCGCTAAAAATTCCCACAAAGATGTAGAGCAGACATCCATCAATCCACACGAAACATGGAAGGGGGGAATGGGATTAAGAAATGCAATAATGCCATATTATGAAAGAGCCGAGGCCCAAGTGACAAGGCCCATAGTAGATACATCATAGAAATATCAAGCCAAACTATCAAAACAATTCTCAAAGGTGGCAAACCGAAACCACAAGCTACATCTATTGCCAATCCCAACATGCATTTCACCTAAACCAGCATTGGAAAGAAGCAATCAATTATGACTTTGGGTTGTAAGAAAGATGCATGCAATGCTCTGTGACAAAGAGAGGGAGAGAGATGTGTGACAGCAGGAAAGCTAGTGAATAGGTTGGTGGTAAGGTTGATAGTTGTTGCCCACGCAACAAATGGAAAAAAAAAACCACTAACTGGGTCACAAGTGGGGGCATGCAAATGGAATGTGGCATTCCCAACAGCACTCCTCCATGTTGAAACATTCCAAATAGAGATGGTCATCAAGAATGTGACAAACGTTCCTAGGGGTTGGAACAAGTCCCCCTTCCTATCCATTAGAGAACAGCGTTCCCCTATTCCCTCCATTCATGTTGCCAATTCACAAAACTTAGTTACCCCCTCTCAAGTCCTCCCATTTGCAACCCTAACAAGAAAGCCATTGCAAAACCATGTGAAAAAAAAAACCATATCTCCATCTCAATACATGAAGCTATCAAGACATTATTTGCTGACAAAGTAGCATACGCCAAGTCTCTATGTCCAACTTCAAGTTGAAACTACCATGAAACTCAGTCTTCGGATGGTGATGCTACAACAAACTTGGTTGAAGAGGATTATGCATTTCTCACTTGCAATTATTACATGTTTATGCCTGATTCAACATTTAATGCTATTGAAAGGTAGCATACATGGTATTCTGATAGTGGGCATCCACACACATCACTTCTCAAAAGTGTTTGTTCACATCCATGCAATAAGCCTCAATTGGGAAGAGAGTTTCTTGTGCGAGCAGCTCTAGCTATGACGTTTGTGGCATTGGTGCAGTTGTGATCACTGCTATAGATTAATTAGATTTTCAGCTTATGGATGTCTTATTTGTGCCTAGGATTACTAAAAACGTTCTCTCAATTTCAACTTTTCACAAGCAAGGCTTTCAAGTCATCTTTGAAGATGACAAATGCATTGATAAAGATAGAGCGCTTAATTATGCTCTTTGTTTATTAGGTACTTTGTACAAAGGTCTCTTTTTGTTGGATACTGATGAAAAGAGATCTCATCATGCTCTGACAGTCAAAACACTTACTCCCACTATGCGAAATGCAAAGCTATGGCATGCTTGCTATAGGCACATGAGTTTTGGCAGATTCATGACTCTTCAGAGGTGTCACATGACTAATGCTTTGCCTACTTTGGATACTCCACCTCATCGCTTTACCTTTCAGCATTCTATATACTCTTTCCTTAATTTACAGCATTGATTCATTCACTTCAGAGTTCTCTTTCTTCCTCTATTTGTGTTTGTGTTTTTGAGTTTTTGTATTTAGGGTTTTCAGTGCAAACCCTAGCTTATCTGCACAGTACATTGCTGTGTTTTGTCACTCTCCACCCTCTATATCAGATTTCTTCTCTGACATTGGTGGCTTATTGCACACAGGATCCATACTCAGGGCGACATGTTGCGGCACTCTCCCTCAACCCACTCCCAGGGGAGAGTGGGGTTGTTGGACAGCCTCTACTCCTTGAGCACTCTTCAAGTGTATCTCATCCCTTTTATCATTCATTAATTTCGCATTCATTCTTTCTTTTATTCCTCCTCCTCCTTTTGGGTTCTTGTCTGAGTTCACTCTGTGCTAGTCACATTTGTGCACTCTGTGTTTTCTCTACAAACCCTAGCATATGTTCACAGTATTCAATTCAGTTCACTTATGCTAGAACAGAGAATAGATAATGCAGATACCAAAAAGAACATTACAGCAATAGGCAACAACAAAGTAGGCAAAACCTGTAGCTTTGTCAAATCTTCCTCAGTAACTGACTGAATGTCTATGATCACCTGAAAGTACAAACAAAAAGTGCAACTAAAATGATTGCAAAGATGGTAAATATGAGGTCAAACATGAACAACCAGCAATGCTAATTTAACAATTGAGGATGCTCAACAGGCATGAACTTCCAACTATTAAAAATAAAATTTGACAGAAAGATATATGAACTGAGAACCAAAAGAAATAAGGATTCTAGAGTTGCAAAAGCTATTATGGTGGACCATGGCTTTTGGGAATCCTGACTCCTCGATGCACTAGATGTTTCCCTATATTCATCTGGAAGAACTTTCATCTTACTTGCCTGGAAGGGCATCCATCTTACTTTACTAACTTCTAAAATCTGCCAACATACAGCTTATTGTTGGATGTTAGCAAGAGCGGGAATACTCCATGCAGCATGATTAGCAAAACCTATATTCCACCTTTGTGACCAGCAAAAGTAACTTGCTTTGTTGAGCCACCCTGGGTATACCACCTTTCTAGCAAGCCTTTAGCCCTATTTGGTGAGACTGATCCCTGCAATTCAATCTTGGCTGATGTGGTGTTGTCCCTTGCTTTGGCTAACCAGTGCTGTTGCACACACTAAGATTCATCATAACAATAGATTCTGATCCAGTAGACATGCAGCCTGGTCTGCATCTGCATAGTCCTGCTGCACACAATAGGCTCCACCATAACAATAGCTCATGATTCTGCTCCAGTACACATGCCACTTTGTCCATAGTGGTATACGTGATGAGGTTGGTTATACACGTCCCGGGCTGCTAGAGTCCTCTGCAACATGTTGACATGGCACCCTGTATCCAGTATTCCTTATGAAACCCTGCTTTGTTTATATAGTTTACACTCCTACATACTTGCCCTGGAGCTCCTTCCTGTTATGCAGCCGCCATAAAACCTCCCATCTACATATGATGAGTGTGGAGGGAAGATGAGAATCAAGCTCTATAGCATACAATGTACAAAGATAGGGTCCCAATCAAACTGGCCAAGACTATCCTAAACAAGCTGATAGCAGCAGTATCAATAAACCTAAGTATATGCCAATCAGACCCAAGACCCAAGCTCACAGTTTGATGAATTACAAGTTGTAAAATACAGTTTTTTAGGAGCTGCTCAGTATAGAACTATATGGGGTTCCTCAATCTAAAACAGTAGTAAGCAGACACCAAGCATCTAAGCCCGTATGTTCTATCCAGCAAATTTGATGACACATTACCTCTATTTGGGTGCTTTCTTGCGCCCTGATAATATAAGCAGGCCAATAACCATCCTTCCGATTGGCTGGCTTTCCTCCAGGATGTTTTGATCGAACCTGAACGGCAAATAGCAAGACAGAGAATGGTTTGATGAGAAGTATTATTAGCATCTTCATGCTTCTTTATGATTCAGCAAATGTTGAAAACAATAAATCATTGAATTGTCTGAGCTTCAAACCTGCACGGATTTTATCAGCCGATCAACTGGCTCATCTGATAGCAAAACTACTTGCCCAGTCACCTCATTCACAAACACTTCATTTCTCCTTGTGACATTACAAAAACTGCCATGTACAATTAAATCTCAATATTTCATCTCTCATGCACATCAACAAACAAAAGCAACCAGAAGATATCCAAGAGGCAGCTTGGAAGGGCACAAAAGACATCTCATGCAAAGCGATGCTAGTGCTTTTGTCAGTATATAGAGCATGTCTACCTGACAAAGTGGCTAAAATCTTTTTGATACCTTGGACAACATTCAAGAATAATAGGCAATACGAAATGCACACCATACACCACTAGAAATATAAGTGCTTTTATGCACTAACTTTTAGCAATTATTTATCGAGGTTATAATTGTTTCTATGATTTTCAATGTTAAAAACGAGTCTAGTCAATGTTATGCGGGGGATGTTGATTGTGTTACAATAAGATTCTCCGCTAACAATACAATGGCCAATGTTGTTGCACTTAATGAAACCAGCCCTCTCCAAAGCCCTCTTTTTTGGAGAAGGGTGGTGGAACCCTGATTTACAACTGATTACATCAACCAATTAATACATGAATAAATAATTACATGAAATTCAGCACTTTACCAACTTTTGGCTAGAATGCCCTCAAGAAAGAGTTATGCCGACATTGATTGGCCCCAAAAACCTTGGCACCCCTTGCCATATGTCTTTTCACATTAATTCCAAAGATTGCTTACAACAATGATGATCCAAAGCTTTGAAATTGGTAAGTTCAAGCTGAGAACTCGTAATCCCTTCAAGTTCCTTCAAGTGAAATCTTCCCTAGGAGACCAAGCTGAGAACCCAAAATCCCACCAAGTTCTATCAACTAAGCTCCTCTTCAAGTCTAGCCAATCAAGGCATGGCCCACAATTCCTACCATATCTAAAACAGCTTGTTCTCTAAGACTAGCATCCTAAAACTCTATTTAACCCTTGAATTCACATCCAAGGGAGCCAAATTATGTCTGCTCCTGTTGAATGCAAATCAGCCTAGTTGTAGACCACTAGATTTCACCCAATCTGCTAACAACCAACCAAATTTACAACAGCACAAATCATTGAGGCATGCATGCACGCATCCAATTATGAAGAAGCCAGATAGGACACCATAGGATCCGAAGAAGAAGGTGCCTGAGACATTGTGATTCAAAAGTGAGTCATGTGTGAGTCTTGCACAAAGACTAGGCTCCACGATCACTGTAGGATACTCTTTAGAAGAGCACCAGCTCTCATACCATGTGAAGATATACTAGGGTTTCCAATAAGGAAACAGAGCATGTACGACCAAGACTAAAACACAAAGACTCAGATAGAGACAAGCAAAACTCAAACTCTAAACGCAAAAACTCAAAACTCAAGCACGGAGAGAAGAAACTTTGAAGTAAGTGAATGTTGTAAATGAATGTAAGAGTGTACAGAAGGCCCAAGGACAAAGCAATGCAATGTCGGAGAGTGACATCCACCAGAGGCAGATCCCAAGTATTGTGACCACCAGTCCAAGTGTCCAAGTGGCAAGTGCAGGAAACACCAAACACTGATCAATAGAGTGTCAGGGAATTGAGGCGACAACAAGAGAGGTGTTTGCTGATGTAGATGGCCTGCTGGACGGCAAAAACGCAAGTACTGCAGCAGCCACTTGGTGGGAGAGATGGCAACACCCTGTCGCCTGGCATTAGATGCTGAAAACGCACGCTAATCAGGTGCTATGATGGCACAGCAAATGGAGACCTCCAAACAGCAAGGTGATGGCTGAAAACAAGCCACCTAGGGCTTGATAGTGACGGGTTGCAGTCAATGATGGCTGGACAGCAAATGGTAGGTGGCTGATGGCTGAAATCTACACGATAGAGTGAGAAACCTACACAAAAGGATAAGGCTGAATGGTGGGCGGTTTGTCTATTTATAGATGTTGAAGGGTGCCCCAAAAAATTAGAGTTTTGGGGGACCACTAAAACTCTCTCGAACCGCACACCAAATATGCATTTTTCATTAATTAAGCGTGTTTTGGGCTGTTTAAAAATGGTAATCAATTGTAAAGCATGTTTTAGCTCAACAAAAGCTATCCCTTGAGATGGAAGGTCCAATGAAAATTGATGTAGCAACTGATGCATATAGGCATCAAATATCTCATGCCCGAGGAAGGAGAAGTGAAAACGCAATGGGAGCTTGCTCAAAAGGGCTCAGAAAGGACCAAGAAGATACAAATACATCTCAAATACCACAAGGAAGTGATCAAAGAGAACATAGCCCTGAAAAACCCTGATTTCCAAAACCTCCCGCAAAAAGGAATCATTATGCATAATGTAGAGCCGATCAAAGCGGCTCCAAGTTTCCAAGTATTGCACCAAATGGAAGGTGTAGCCATGGTCTAGTGGAGATAACCAAGACCAGAGATCTTGTTTCAAAACCACTGAGGCAAAGGCTTTCCAATCTTGGCATTTTGCGCCATCCATGAGCTTTTGGGCTGTCATCATCTGCACTTGGCAGCTCACTCATATTTCGGATTTGCACTTTTGCTGCCCACACCATTGCTCGGCATCTGAGGACTATAGTTCGCTCCCTCGACATTGCTGCCCAGACCATTGCTCAGCATCTGAGGACTGCAGTTCACTCCCTTGACAGCCAGTGATCATCTTCTTCATCTCCGATGGCATCAAAGGACTATGATTTGCTCCCTCGACAAATGACCTTCACCTTACAGTGATTACTTCGATAGCCCACTCAAAGGACTGCATTTTGCTCCCTTCAATATACAAATTCCCCTTAGGTGTGTCACCTAATTCAAATAGGACAGTGTAGTCATCTTCTAAGCTTTGGCTCCACTATTTCAACTTTTCTTCTCATAGCATAATTCCGTGTATCATCACCGTGCTCTCGTGTTTTTGAGTTTTTCTTCTCTCTCAATGTTTGCCATACACACAATGTGTTTCTCCCCGCAAACCCTACTATCTCTTTGCATCATCGCACATTTTGACATGGTATTAAAACAAGAGATGCTCAATGAGCCATGAAGATCCTCTCCATCAAAGAAGACAAAGACAAGTTGTAGTTTCGGCATCATCTACTGATTTCCCCCTTCATTTCCACCACATCATTGGGAGACAAAGATACCCTTCTCTTCCTCTCCCATCCATCCTCTCCATTACAGATTGACACTCCAACACTATGACTTCTCCACAAGTAGATGGACACCCTACTGGGTGCTCTTTTTTCAATATCATCGAAACCCCCACCGATGCTTGTCGGCATGGACCTTTGCTCCCTACACCGCCGGAGTATATGCATCTACCCCCAGGCACTCATTGTGTCACACTCTCCCTTTTGGGCCATAGAGTTTATTCTGCACCGGTTTTTCAAATTTTAATGCTCAAGGCCATAAGACGCATCCGATGTGCACTAAGTCCTATAGAGCAATAGGAGGATCATTAAGCATCACAGCCTCCTCGAGACCACCAAAAAACACTACGGAGGTTGCTTCTACTTCTTCTAGCATTTCAAGAATGCCACCTCAACAACCTACGGTTCTGCAATCCACTCCATCGAGAGAGTGATTATTGGCTACGATCCCCTCGACAATCCGCTCCTTCACGAGACAATGGCTTTTAGATGCCTTCCATTACTTCCACTCCACAGTCCACTCCATTGAGAGACAGCAATTGTTGTCCACCCTTGGCTCCGCTTGAGCCTCACCTTTCCCCACCTCAATTACTTAGATTCGAGAGACTACCTCTATGAGCTCTTCAACATCTTCAACACCCCAAATACCTTCTTAGACATGGCCAATGGCACTTTCTTCATCATCCGATGATCCGGAGTTCGTGATCCATGAGATTTTAGATTCCCCATTTCTCGCCAAGGAGGTTTCGGGGTGGGATGTACACTTTGCCCTCAAAGGGGGCTCCTACTTCTTTGGCTTCAGAGGGGACCCCTGCATCTCCACCCTTAGGGGGGCAACCTACTCACCATGAAGTTCTTCACCCACCATTTACTCTTTGGGGATTTCTTCACCCACCATTTACTCTTTGGGGATGGTTTTCTTCGAGCAGTCATTCCTCCTATTGATACCTAGGATCTTCAGGTACCACCTAGATCAAGGCCTTGGAGATTCACTGTCATGACTTAGTGACAAAACCATCAAATTTCTTCCCGCATGGAATTACGAAGCTAGTAGCTTCTCTCCCAAAAGTGGAGTCTGGTTCTATAGTTCATCCTTCATTCCTTTTTGGGCTTGAGAGGGGATGTTGAGAAACCACTTTTTCAATTTACACACTTCATTTAGGATTTCACAGTGATAGCCCCAACAAAGATCTCGTGTCCACATTTTGGTCATTTTTTTAGTGGGCGCCCACACAGTGGTGTGCCACCCTAGACAAGTTATGTCTATAAATAGGCAACAATCACTTCATTCATTCTACATCATTCCCATCATTATTCACCCCTCTTCCTTCATCGCTCCGACACTCTTCCCTCTTCTCTTCACTACTACCCATACCCCTACTGCAAGACACCACAATTCATGGTGACTCTTCCTCTTCTCCTTCAGGCACCCTGTTCCATCACTTAGATCTTGCATTTCGAGCTCTTCCAACATAGCGTCATCTTCTCCAACGTTGACGTCAACTTCTTCTTCATTAGGTATCACTCTAGATTTGTGTTTGCATGTCTAGAGGCCTTCCCCTTGCCTAGTTAGACCACTCCCTAGCATCTGACAATTGCGGTTCGCTCCATCGACAACTGGTGATCATCTTCTTTATCTCCAATGTGCCAAAAGTGGTGCAGCAATGGAAGCATAAACATGTGCTGAAATAAACTGTTGAACACAAAGCAAGAAAAGAAAGAGATAACACAATACAGATAAGAACTCAGATGTATACTCGGGAAATGGAATCCATATACCAAGACATGAGACAGTACACATACAATGTGAGTCACCGGCTGTGGAGGCACTGGCATCTGCTTCCTCTCTCCAAGAAATATCCAGTGATGAATGAATGAATGAATGGAGGGAGCCAGACCATATATAGGACAAATAAATGCCCAAAATATGATTGGCTTCAAATAATGCCTAAACCATAATAAACAATGGCAAATAAAATGCCTAAAATGTCTCTGTGCCCAGCTTGCTGTACCACAAGTACAAACTCAACCATGAACTGACTAATCTGCTAACACAATGGCATTAGAGGACTGCAGTTGGCTCCATCGATAGTTGTCCTTCACCTTACAATGATTACTTCAATAGCCCATTGCCCGTAGGACTACATTTCGCTCCCTTCACTATCCAAATTCCCTCAAATACTGCCACTTGATTCAAACAGGACATTGTAGTCATCTTTTGAGCTTCTGCTCCATTGTATCAGCTTTTCTTCTCATGGAATGATTCTGTGTATCATCACTATGTTCTTCTTGTGTTTCTAAGTTATTCTTCTCTCTCAGTATTTGCCGTACACACTATGTTTCTCTCTGCAAACACTGCAGTCTCTTTGCACTATCACACATTTTGACAACACTCCACCTTACACAACCACAATGAATAGTTCGAACCATCAAGTTTGTCTTCTTTGGGTGATAAAGATAAGACAAACACCAACACCTAGGGTATCAAGGACAATATCTTCACTTTGGATGGAGCTTTTTGTGATAGATAAATAGAAGGGAGACAGGTGCGAATGGGCAACTCTTCTCGCCGACTATAATCGCAATAATCGTATCTCTGCTCAAAAGTGTTTGGAAAGAAGCTCCTTCCTCTAAGTCATCAAAGCTTGTGAACTACTAAGACATCTTCCATCCTGCAATCACCCAAAAAGCTACATTTTGATGGAGAGAGCACCAAGACAGAATGCAATCAACTACATGGATTGTATATGTATCGTCTGTTAGGAAAAAGCTGTTGCCTACCACCAAAAAGGGGTCATTGTCAAAAATGACTAATAGAATAATACCATGTCAAAAAATGACAAAGAGACCAAAGAGACGATAGGGTTTGCAAGGAGAAACACAGTGTGTATAGCAAACACTGAGAGAGAAGAGAAACTCAAAAATACAAGAACACAATGATGATACACACTGAATCATGTTATGAGAAGCAAAGTTGATATAGTGAAGCCGAAGCTCAAAAGATTATTACACTGTCCTATCAAAATCATGCAGCAAACTTGTGGAAATCTGCATAGTGAAGGGAGTGAAATGCAATCTGCTCACGGGGACGTGAAATTTTGAGATGCTTTAATCTTGCTAGTAACATTTGATTAAGTTATTAATCAAATGTGTAAGGTTGTTTAGCACATGTGATGCACATGGCAATTATTTCATGGAAACGGGCCAAGGACCCCGAGGATGCAGTGGGTGTTAAAGGCAAAAGTTGTGTTAAGTTATGCCAACTGGGTTTTGGTGGTCAGTTGGTGCCAAGTTGGACCCTAGGACAATTGTTTGGCCATTAAGTATCAGTGGTGACACTAGGGACTAGAATTAATTAATTAATTAATGATAGTCTAAGGGTCAACAGAGGTTGGGAACCACTCCAAGTTGCAAATGGCCTAGCCAATTTCATTACAGATGGGCATGTTTAGTTTTGGGCACGGTCAAAAGGACTGAAATTAATTTTCAGAATTAATTAATTCTGAAAATTTAATTTAATGGCTGAAAATGCATTAGAAAGGCTGCCACTTGGCAAAACTTTCCCATGCAGCTAGGGAGAAGGCTGTTGGAGGGTGGTGGAAGCTGAATTGCAGCCGTTCGGAGCTTGGTAGAGGGAGAGGAGGTGATCAAATTTGGCGCTGAGAGGCGACGACAACTGATCGCACACTGCGACAGGATAGGGGGCAGCAAGATTTCTCTTCTGCCTCAAGATAGGCGGCGGTAGAAGAGGAGGGCTCGCCAACCGAGCTGGTGTTTTACCCCCCCTTTTGAATCTATTGGTGCCATCAGATTTGTCATCAGAGCTACGAATCAAAAGATACATTTCAGCTGATTTTCTCTCTTTCTACAGCATTCTCTCATCTCCTCCAGTCTATGCTCAACCATTCTCAGCCATTTGGAGGAGATTTAAGCCATTTTTGGTGGGCTGATCTCTAATTTCTGCAGTAAACCCAAATTTACAGCAGTAATCAGGGTTTAGCAGCCACCTTGGGACCCATGCCATCAATCAAAGGCATTGTACACTGAAATCAGCACCGGAAATTCATGGAATTGTGAGGATTTCAGATGCCAACCCATCTATTGTGAACTAGGGGCAGCATTTGACCAGTTGGGGTTCCATTAGAGCAAGTCCTGGGTGAAATCAAGGGGCAATTTGCCGGAATGCTTTGCTGATTATTGGAACAGCAAGGTGTTAGAGTGCAGCGGTGCAGAAGCGTAGGATTGAGAGAGAGAGAACGCAAAGAGAGGAGAGAGAAAGAGACAATGGAAGATGAAGATCTGCTGTATAAAGTGTGTTGTATACAAAGATATGCAGATATATACACGGGCGCAGTGCGCTGGACTGCGTGTCTCCACCTCGACGATGCAACCTGCTGTTCACCTCGAAGTCTGTTACAGTCTGCACAATCTCCTGTCTGAAATCTGCGAACAAAGACGGAATCTGCGCGAGCCACCAGCCTATAATCTGCGAGTAGAAGAATGTGAGAGACTGCTGGAAATCACGACTATAAATAGCCAGAAACTGGGCGCCAAAAATAGGCAGGTCGGCTGCATTTTAATGCAGCCGACTGTACGGAAGTAGGTCGGATTGCCACGTGGCAGTCCGACTGGATTGCAGTCCAACCAGTCTCTGATCTGCTAACACAAGGGGCTTTTGAATCAGCCAAGGAGATCGTGAAATCTCGGCTTATAGTTATCCATCAGCAATTGAAATTAAAGAAATACCGAAAGGGGTGCCAGTTTTGGGACCAACAAGGTGTCCACTATCCAAGTTTATGAAGGTAAAGTGAGCATTTCAGTTTATGTTCATTTGCTAATTGCTGTAATTAAGTGCTTAATCAGGTTAAACCACCCTATCCGAGAAGGAAGGTTGGTTTCACAATCCTCCAAGCAATGGGCTATCAAAGTAATCACTAGAAGGAGAGGGACAACTGTCAAGGGAGTAAACCACAGTCCTCTAATGCCATCAGAGATGTGGAAGATGATCTCCAACTTTCAAGGGAGCACACCACAATCCTCTAATGTCGGGGAGTTGAGCCAAGGTACAAACGCAAATGCCAAAGCCCAAAATGCTAAAAATGCAAACAGTTGAATGTTGACGCCTGTGTGGAAAAAGGTCACCAAATGTGGAGGCAATGCCTAATGATGGTAAATGCAAACTATAGGGGTTTCCTCTATACAAAACGCAAGGTAGATGCTAATGCTAATAGGTGACACCAAGTAGAGAAGACCCAAAACATATGCAGACTGATGTTGCATGGTGGAGGTGAGATGTCGCCAATCAGGAAAGAAGATCAATAGCTACAAAAGACCTCCAAACGCAAACTTGATGATAAGGAAATAGGGCACCTAAAGGAAAAGAGGAAGGGTGACCACGAACTACCATGTCCTCCAGTAGGGGTATGGGCAACAATGGAGTGAAGAGAGAAGAGTGTCGGAGTGATGAAGAAAGAGGGGTGAAGAATGATTGAAGTGGTGTAGGGTGGTAAAAAATGAATAAAGTGACTACCTATTTATAGGCATAAGTTGTCTAGGGTGGCACACCACTGTGTGGGCGCCCATTGAAAAAGTGGTAAAAATGTGGACACCAACCCTTTTAGGGGCTATCAGTGAGAAACCCTAAATGAAGTATGCAAACTAAAAAAGTGGTTTCTCAACAGTTGCCTGTACCAAGAAGCTGTCGCCTAAGCCAAGAAGCAATCACCTACAGCAAGGAATCTGTGTTTTCAACAAAACACAAGAAACAGGGGCCGCCTAAAGCTTAGATGATGTCGTTAGATCCTAGATGTTGTTGCCTAACCTTCTTGAGAAGTCGCCTAGCTGCTAGAAAGGTCAAACAGGCAATGCCAAACTATGTCATCACTCGGGCAATGATACCATGTGAGAGTGCGCAATGGAAAAGAAACATGAACACAAAGAGAAGCAAAGAGAGAGGAAGCAAAAGATGAAGGAAGAACATTGTATTGACTACCGAAGGATGCTATTACAATGGCAACACTAAGTGTGGAATGTAGGAGTGTGCACCTACAAAAAGAAGATTGAAGATTGAAGAGTATGTATGTCTACCAAGTGGAAGTGTAGCTATAAACAGTCAAAAGACCAAAAAACTGGCCGACATGCACTTGTAGGTGCCATAAATGCTGATCACTCTCCAAAAAATGCCATTAAAAATAATTCATCCCCAAAAAATCTTCCAAATGACAATGGAAATGTCTGGCAAGTATAAGCAAACTATGAAAATCAGAAACTAACCTAGAAATGCACACAAAAAACCGACAACTCAAGAAAAATACATCTAAACTACCATAGCTTCTATGTCTCCATCAAACTCTAACAGGAGCTCACAAACAAGAGATGACAGACTGACATAACTAACATAGGTAGGCTAACTACATCAATGTAGAGGCCATGGTCCCTCAACCATGTGCTAGTCTATGCAAATCAGCATTCTCTATCTCCTACTATCAAAATATGACTGCTATGAAAGCAAACTAGAGAGAGAATTTGCAGGGAGAAAGAAGAGAAGAATATGGAGGAGAGTGACAAAGTGTCAGAAGGAATGAATGTGTGGGATGAGGAATGGATGGAATCAGTGTCGTATGTATAGGCACAGATTATCTTGAGTGGCATCCACTAGAGTCTAGTGGGTGGCACCTCAACTCTCTCAAGAGGCACCCAAAAAACCTTTTTTGGGGCTGTAAATGGAAACCAAAATAGGAATGAAGGAGAGGGGAAAATGTATTGAATGACTATTGTCCATTAAGAGAAGCCATAGCACTAAAGCGTCAACCTAGAAAAGGGAGGGTGGGAGGGAGAAGAAGACAAGGTTAACTCTCGACAATGTAGCAGAAATGCAGTAATCAAAAGATGTTACCGCTCCCGCAACGTGTCTTTGCCTTCTCTAATGCAGAGGATCTTCTTAGCTCTCTGAGCGCCTCTGGCTTTGATACCATGTCAAAATATGACTGTTGTGAAAGCAAACCAAAGAAACAATAGGGTTTGCAAGGAGAAAGCAGAGAAAAATATGAAAGAGACTAACAAAGTGTAAGAAGGAACGAATGTGTGGGATGATGAATGGGTGGAGTTAGTGCCATATCTATAGGCATAGATTGTCTCCACCGGCGCCCATTGAAGTCTCTTGGATGGCACCTTGACTCTCTTGGAGGCACCTACAAAGCCTTTTTTGGGGATGTAAATGGAAACCAAAATAGGAATGACAAAGAGGGAAAATTGTATTGAATGACCTGGTTTCTCAACACCTACTACAAACTGTTGTGAGAAGCATAGCGCAAACTGAGGGTACCTATTTGGACTCTCAAGTCTACTCCTACAATTTGTAACTATATGCAACCGCCTAAATGAGAACCTCAACCACTACAAGGGCAATAGTTAGCTCTACCCCACAATCTCATGTGGCACAAACACTGTGCTGCATATCATCCTAGAATCATCAACACCATTGGCCTTCCATCCTCCACCATCCAATCTCATGTGGCACAAACACTGTGCTGCATATCATCCTAGAATCATCAACACCATTGGCCTTCCATCCTCCACTATCCAATGTGAAGATCAGGACCCAAAAGGAAGCTGCATACATTAGCACTAGGATGAGTAGTGTATTGAAAAGCCATAGCTTCATACATGGCTTCTGGAGTTGGATTTGAGCACAATATCTCTCTAGGTCTGTAAGGGCTGTAAAACCTCATGTGAACTCTAAATTTGGCGAACAGCATGGAAACTCAGATTTGGCTTTGATCAAAATCCAAATGAGCTTGGATTACTGTTGCTTATTTTCTAGTTATTAGTTCTTATTGCAGACTTTTCTAGATAGTATATTCCCTTCATCATTTCATAAAGAAAAGTCATTTCAACTTATTTGGTTGAAAGGTCTCTTCAGTCACAAAGTACTACAGCTGCACTTCAAATCTCTACATAGGGTATTATGCATTACAAAAACTTAAAACAGGGCAAACAACAATGCAAAAAAAGAGAGCTTTTACAGCAGAGCCTACTCCATTACTCCTCGCAACTGATAATGGGTAAGTTCTTCAACATTCCAACTCCAACTTCCACGCTTGAGCACCAAGCCACTTGCTGGCTTACCACTCTGCAGTTGCAAATTCAAAGTCCATACTGTAAGAAATATGTTTGTTCAAGTACCCAGATTTCCTACTTCACCCAATTCCCACATCTTCGAGAGAGTTGAATGAAAAGCATTGGCTTCATAAGACAGAGTCAATATTACTTTGACCATTCCATTGCACAGCAATAATAACCTTCACTTATATATTCAACTAATAAAGAGCATATGAGACGAAAGCTCACAAAACTCAATAATGAAAACAGGGATCTGGATTTTGCAATAACTAGTTTTTGGACAACTAATTCTAGACAGGAAAAATCTGAAATGAATGGAGATAGAGAGAATACACCACCAACTATAAACCAGAGATCTGAACCAAGAGAATGGAGATAGAAAGAAGCATCTGTTGCAAGCTTGTTCTACAATTTCCTGAGCACCATGTTATAGTGTACAAGAGTAAGTCCAGTCAGTTCTTTTGAACAATACTGTATGTAGGTGTGAGTGTGTCTATCAAAGTGAGCATCCCAATCTGGCGGTGCAGTTGTTGACCGTGTTTGTGCACAAAGAAGACTCGTGTGGCCTGCCAATGTTGCGCCTAAACAGCACATCCTTTTATGTGCTTGGGCTGTCTGTGGCATACGTCTTTCACAATCTCTTGAGTGATATTTACAGTAAAATGGTATACCCTGTGTGATTGTGCCTCTCCATACTTCTTTATTCTTCTAAATCAGCATCTGTGGGAAACCTCCAATCAGATAAGAGCTTTTTCCTTTTTCACAAATAAATGTTAATTCCTACACTCAAAAGAAAGATCGGTGAGCAGTTGAATTTGAATGTGAGCAATATCGGCCTAATCATGAGTTTTGCAAACATGCATGCTTTCTAGCAATCCACCAGAATGGAATGATTAGCATCTCGCAGATGCTATTGATAAAAAAGGTTAATGTCAACGGTTGTTAACATCCATGTTGTAGCAGTTAATGAGAAAGTTGAAACTTGACACCATCGCCAGGCATCATTTTGAAGAATTCAAGATACTTGATAGAGCTAGCCAGCAGGTCGAAGCTCAGAAGCAGACAAGAGATTGCTTCAACGTCACAATCATGGCCACAATGTACAACTGCTGACACAGCACCAACTAACGTGGCACCTTCATCACATAACACATCTGGACAAAGGCAACCAGAGTAGTAGGAGCAGCAAGAGGAAAGTAAAGTAGTGACAACATGGCAAGGCAGACTCAACAGTACCTGGAATAACACCTACAGAAAAACAAGTGCAATGAAATGGAAGTGTGTCACAGTGGCAAGCAATCAGCTGCTACAAGACAAACTGATATATTTCAGAGCAAACCATAGATCAAATGTATCAAGTTCCAAGGAGGAGATAACCTAATTAAGGCTATGGCAATTCATCACTATAAGAAAGTTGAAGGATTGTGAGGACTAGGATTCTGACAAGGCAGTTAGCCTCTATGATTGCAATTGTTACAAGGGACCATGTCGATCTACTTGTAAAGACTGCTCAGGCAAACGACCAAGCTAGACACTATGGCAAAGGATGCCCGTTGAGTCAAGTATCAATGAGCTCATTTGGTTTTTGGTAAGCTTTTCTAATTAACAATCCCACATGTGATTCACATCCTGTGTTGACAAATTATGCAATACGTTCACATCCTGAAAGGTCTGAAAGGGAGCGAAGGCTCTTCCAACCTTGATATTTTACACAGTTGTAACAAATTTTCACTTCAGAGACATGTGATCTTTAATTTTCACGGATGAATAGGTTGGAAGACATTAATTGATTAAGTGATCAATAATGTCTTGACCAGTTGAGCTTCATGCTCTTTCGCACACCAGATATTAATTTCGTTCATTTCTGATGATCAAACGTGCGATTAGCCTGCTAAAAAGAAATTGACAGAGACTGGCACACAATCATCCATGTGTATTGTGGCTCAAGAGCACTTATTTTTTATATCAGATTAATGCAGGACGACTCAGCCAAAAAGGCATGTACAAAACTTCCTACAAAATGCATACTCTGCAATACAGGGGTTAAACCACTTGACACGAAGCCAAGGCAAAGAGCGTCCAAAAGATGGCTTCTAATAACCCGTACCGTGTAAAACCAGTTGGTGTGGAGCCAAAGAACAACAAAGAATACAAAGCAACATGTATGGGTGCAACCACTATACATATGTGCACATGCCACCACAGCGTCAATAAAAATGACAACGACAAATAACACAGAGCAGCAGGCATGGCAGCTACCTGCATGGAGAGAAGATTGGGAAGCTCTTGATCCAACCATGAAGAAGTGCCGCTGGTGCTGTCATTGTAGGTGCATTTGCCAGGAAGCGCTGCTGCAGCAGCCACTGCCGCTAAGGCGACATGATTGTTAGATCGATAGGAGCATGCCACAAGGTTTAACACCCGACAGCTCGATGAGACATGGAGGGAGAGAGGGGACGGAACAGCAATCCTCATGGTCATCTTCCTCAATTGAATGGGCCAGACTTTTTCAAGTAAATGCGGCTGCATTACTTGCGAGATGTTTTGTGGGTAATGCGGGTGACAACAGGAGGTTCAAGAGCGGATGTGCGTTATACGACCGCTTCGCACTAGGACCTGTGCAAGTGCCGATCGTTAAGGGTGCCTCTCACACGATATTATATTTTATTTTTCCAACAGTTGTCAAGCGTTTTTTTGAAAATTAAAAATTTATTAAAAATATAATTACATTTGATTTTTGTAGCTTAGTTGTTTGTGTGACTGAATGTTTTGTTAATTTATAGTTAGATTTATTGTGTTTGTTTGGTTTAGGATTTGTTTTTATTATTTTGTTTGCTTTTATGAATGTGGAAACTTGATAGCCTTGGTCGGGTTTCGTATGTTTTTGGAGAGGTTGAAGCTAAAGTTTGTCACTAGCTACTAAACATCGTGAAACAGGTTGGAGCTAAAGTTTTTGGAGAGGTTGGAACTAAACTTTGTCACTAGCTACCAAACATCGTGAAACAAGTATGTTTTGTTGTCAATACTTTTACACATCACAAGGATTATGGGTTCACAAGCACTTCACGTTGCACTTGTAGAATACCAAGGGTTGGGTTGAAGCACATTATGCACCATCATTGAGCACTAGCATAGCATAAGGCCCGATGTAGTTATATACAGTAAATTTTAGTTGCACGTGCACCTGCTGAGAGAGCACCTTTCTTTGAGCACACACAATTTCTTGCATGCACGAGAGTTAGGAATTTTCATCACCAAGTTAGGAACCTTTGGTTGAGTGGGAAAGGTGGGTTGGGTGAGTTCGAGGGTCATAAAGGGTGCTGCCAATTGAGAGAATACTTGTTTTCTTGATCTTATCTTGAGGACCATCACTTTTCTTGAGTAACTGTGAGATTTTGGGTGGGAGGAGCGAAGTGCAATGCCTTCTTTTTGCTGAGAGATGAGAGGTGAGATAAAGAACCTAATTTAATCAAGGAATTGTGTTTGCATTTTGCATGATCCACGAGCACGTGTAGATAGGCTAGGCACTATATTTTCAATGTATCCATAATTTTCATGTGAAGCATAGCTTGTTTGGTTGTATAGCATGGATTCAACATTGCATATTTTAAAATCATGTGTGATTATGCACGAAGTTCATTTTCAAAAGTATATTTTTACTAAGACACATTGTATTAATCAAAAGCGGGAAGTGATGACAATGCAAGGGTAGCCAAGTCTCAAAACTAGAGCAATCATCCAAGAAGTGGAAAGAGAAAGAGAGCATTGTGGAGATATCTTCAATAAGCCTTTTGACAAGGAAAGATACTCGAACACTACTCTCGAGGAGAAGGAAAGAAAATCTATTCTTTCTTATTATTTTGGCTGGAGGTTCAGTTATCTCCTGAACCTCCATTTTTCTCCCAAGCCTCCATTTTTCTCCCGAACCTTCATTTGAATTTGAATTGCATGCATGCATGGGAGGTTGAGGTGGCTTTAATGCCCCACGTCTTCACGTCCTCTCTCTCTCATGTTGAGGATGAACCTAGATATAAATCGAGATGCAAGGTGGAGAAGGCTTCGTTCATTGAGGAGCTTGGTGAAGGTGCTTCAGGAGATTCAGGAACGAAGTCGTTGAGGAGCTTCGTAAAGGTGCTCTCTCTCTCTCTCTCTCTCTCTCTCTCTCTCTCTCTCTCTCTCTCTCTCTCTCTCTCTCTCTCTCTCTCTCTCTCTCTCTCTCTCTCTCTCTCTCTCTCTCTCTCTCTCTCTCTCTCTCTCTCTCTCTCTCTCTCTCTCTCTCTCTCTCTCTCTCTCTCTCTCTCTCTCTCTCTCTCTCAGAGTTGCTGTGTCGAGGAGGGGAGCCTTGCCGTGGCACCCCCCTGCCAAGTCGCTGCCCCCCCCCCCCCCCCCCCGGCCAATCACGTCGCACCCCCCCCCCCTTCCCCCCCTGCCAAGTCATCTCCCCCCCCCCCCGTCACATGTCTGATGCCGCCTTCCCAATCCGCTGCCCCCCCCCCTCCCCCCGTGGCCGCCAAGCCGCTGCCAAAATAATAAGAAAGAATACATTAAGTTATTAATTATTAATTAGTTAAGTTATTAATAGTTATTAATTAATAGTTAATGTTATTGTTATTGTTTGTTATGTTAATGTGAATGAATGTTAGTTTGTTATTATTATTATTATTATTATTATTACTATTATTATTATTATTATTATTATTATTATTATTATTATGATTTTGGTATGATATTATGATGATGATATTAGTTTATTAGTTTATTATGTTAATGTTAAATACTTAACTTAATGTGAATATGAATGTGAATGTTAATTAATTTGTTTATTATTATTATTATCATTATCATTATTATATTTTTATTATTGTATTACTTTATTGTTATTGTTATTGTTATATTATATAGTTTTGTTAATAGTTGTTATTTTAACTTTGTTATTGTTAGTTATTATATTGTATTATATTATAAGTATGTATTGTTAGTTTGTTATTATTATTATTATTATTATTATATTTTTTGTTATGTTAATAGTTAATGGTTATAGTTTATTTATTAATAATTATGTTATGTTATGATATGATTATGATATTATTAGTTTATTATTGTTTAGATAGTTTATTAATGTGAATGTTAAATAGTTAATGTCAATGTGAATGTGAATGTGAATGTTAAATAGTTAATGTGAATGTGAATATTGATTAATTTGTTTATTATTATTATCATTATCATTATTATGTTATTATATTTTTATTATTGTATTATTTTATTATTATTGTTATTGTTATTGTTATATTATATGGTTATATAGTTTTTTTAATGGTTGTTATTTTAACATTGTTATTGTTAGTTATTATATTGTATTATATTATAAATATGTATTGTTAGTTTGTTGTTATTATTATTATTATTATATGATATTATGATTATGATATGATATGATATTAGTTTATTGTTAGTTTATAGTTTATTTTATTTATTGTTGTGGTATTATTTTATTTAGAGTTAGATATTGTTTTAGTTATTATTATTATTATATTTTATTGTTATGTTAATAGTTAATAGTTAATGTTATAGCTAATAGTTATTATTAGTTAATAGTTATAGTTTATTTATTAGTAATTATGTTATGTTATGATATGATTATGATGTTATTAGTTAGTTTATTATTGTTTAGATAGTTTATTAATGTGAATGTTAAATAGTTAATGTTAATTAATTTGTTTATTATTATTATTATCATTATCATTATTATGTTATTATATTTTTATTATTGTATTATTTTATTATTATTATTTTAATTGTTATATTATATAGCTATATAGTTTTGTTAATGATTGTTATTTTAACTTTGTTATTGTTAGTTATTATATCATATTATATTCCATTTATTATTAGTTTATTGTGGTATTGTTGTTGTTATTTTAATTGTTGTTTTAGTTTTTATTGTATTTTGATTGATTTAGTTTATTATTATAAATATTAGTATAAATATATATACAAAAAACTAATAATAATAATATAAAATAATGTGAATAGTGATAATATAAAATAATTAGTTATAGTTGTAGTGAGTAATGATATAGTTATAGTGCACTACCTAAAATACCAACTCATTGGTCATTGTGGCATTGGCTTTGATCCTTGACTGGATACATCCATTGTGACAAAAAGCCTAATCTTTCTCAACTAGGGAGCCATGAGAATTTGCTTGAAATAATCCAAATGCATCTTGAAGACCCACTTGAGTCTTATGTGTGGGATAAACAAATTGAAACCTCACTCTAGATGCTACTTACTATAGCAAATTCTATGGTAGTCAATCATATGGTCTAATGCACATATGTTTAAATTTAATGCATTGGAAGTTAATCTAATGTCATCTAGGATTTTCCACAGTTTCTAATTTTTAATATAAGATAAGAATAGTTGATATGCACCTTGATGTTGATGCATGTGTTTTGCGCAGCATGGAGGAAAAAAATGTGTCTGTAGCAAATGTTGTGTAGTGCACTCCCAGTGTGCAAATGAATGTGTGCAAAGGGAATGAGGTTATAAGGAAGAAGGCAGTTCGTCGTGCACTCAGGCATGTTGGAGGATATGAAAGTTCTGTTCGTTTTTTGAGAGTCATTCATCGCTTGGATGGGCTTGAGAAGCAAGTAAAGGCACTATTTCAACGTCAAAGGGCTTCAGTTTCTCTTGGTGAGAGCATTGATAGCCGTCTACAAAGGATTGAGAGAATTTTGGAGGAGAAATACGAAGGAAACCTTTGTGATGGGGTGAGGATACAAGATGAGTTGGAAGAAATCAAGGGTTACATAGGGGAGATATATGAACATGTCCGAAAGTATTGGCGGCCACGTATTGGATCCTTGGATGATCATTATGAGAATATGAAATATCTTATTGACAGTGTTGGTCGTATAGAGGATGGCGTATGTGAGTTAATTGCTCACAAGAATGAAAAAGTTTCCCTTGATGTGCAACTTACTTCTTTGAAAGTTTCCCTTAATAGGTTTTCAGCAATGTTAACCCAGATGAATCACCGTGTGGGGTCATTTCCTTTCACTCGAGAGCATTGCCCTTGATGTGCAATTTGTTTCTTTCAAAGCTTATCTAGATAGGTTTTTGGCAATGTTAACTTGGATGAGTCGTCGCTGCGTAAGCACGTTCTTGAAAATCTCCATTTTGAAAAACATTGTCTATCTCTTCCAAATTGAAAATCACCACATGCTTGATATATATAATGTTTGCAAGACTTTTTAAATGAGTTGTGTTTTATTCGATTGATGAAAATTTCCATTTTAAAAAACATTGTTTATCTCTTTCAAATTATTAAGATTTTTTAATCTCATTTTAATAGTTTACATCTTACTTGAAAGTGCTTGGACCAATGTTGATCTATTATCATAATAATAGTTTATTAGTTGATCTATTATCGTCTCGCTTAGATAGATATTATATCTAATTAGTTTATGTTTATATAATATAATAATAATAATAATAATAATGATAATGATAATAATGATAATGATGATGATGATGATGATTGATGTTGTATTGTTTATTAGTTTATTGTTAGTTTATAGTTTATTTATTGTGGTATTATTTTGTTTAGATTAGATATTATTTTATATTATTGTTATTGTCATATTGTTTATATTATTATTATTATTATTATTATTATTATATTATGTTATTGTATTTTTATTATTGTATTATTTTATTGTTATTGTTATTGTTATATTATATAGTTATATAGTTTTGTTAATGGTTGTTATTTTAAATTTGTTATTGTTAGTTATTATATTGTATTATATTATAAATATGTATTGTTAGTTTGTTATTATTATGATGATGATGATGATGATGATAATAGTTTATTAGTTGATCTATGAAAGTGCTTGGACCAAGCGTCGCACATCTTTGGATCTTTAACACATTCGAGCCTTTGGCAAGACGTATTAGTAGGGCTTGCACACACACACACACACACACACACACACAGAGTCGAAGGAGAGGAGGTAAGGCATGGCTATATATTTGGTGAGTGTCATGTGCTCATGCATGATTATTTACACGTGTTTGTGCATGACTATTCTTTTGTCTTTGAGTCCAATACACTTTCGATTTAGGTTTTTCAGTTGGAAATGTGTTTGTCTTCAATGGCTTTGAGTTTTCTCTATTGGGACTCTTATACTCTATTGAAAGTTTCGTGTAGTCATCATGGAACAAAGCAAAGCTATGGACGATGTTCCAGACATAGTACATTCGACTCCATTGAATGCAATTGATTTGGTTGAATAAAGTTAATGTGCGAAAGATTAAAGAAGTGGCGAGGCAACAGGGAGGGCATGTTAGTAAATCCACAAGGACATCAACGATCCGAAGAAACCCAAAGGCTGCTTCAAGTTCTTTGGAGTTTAAACGGCTCGACGCTTGCCTGCTTGGAGCCGTTCGCATGGGTATGGGAGTTAGTTATTCTAATAATTGTATTTTCACCAAGGTATTGTGTTCTTTTTGGGGAGATAGTCATTTGTGTATTTTGTTGCAGCCAAAATGTGGAGTTTAATGGAGTGAATAAAGTTAATGTGCGAAAGATGAAAGAAGTGGCGAGGCAATAGGGAGGGCATGTTAGTAAATCCACAAGGACATCAACGATCCGAAGAAACCCAAAGGCTGCTTCAAGTTCTTTGGAGTTTAAACGGCTTGAGACCAAGATGAATGAGTTGATGGAATTGCAGACGAGTTTATCTACACGTGTCGATCATGCACTTGCTATTTACTTTGTAGAATTGCATGAACAAGCTAAGGGTTTGTATGGTGTTGTGTGCGAGACAAAGCACACCGAGAGTGTTCTTCAACAAGTCTTGAGTGGTTTGGGTGGTGAAGTGAGGGAACTTTCAGCAATTGTCTCTGAGACAAGTAGGTTGATGAATTTGTTGTTGAATGATATGTGGGCATCGTTTTGGGGGACTTGGAGATGATCACGAGCCTGTAATTTGCCAAAGGGGTTGTCGACTACCGTTTTTGCAGTTCCAAATGAATGTTAATAGGTTCAATGCCTTGCTACAACAATTGAGTCGTCAAATGAACGGTCCCAATTGAGGAGGATTTGCTTGGCTGAGGCTTATGATCTATTATCGTCTCACTTATATCTTACTTGAAAGTGCTTGGACCAATGTTTTTTTTGTGATGATGTGTGCTTCCTTTTTGTGAAGCTTATATTGGTTTTAATGTAATGACGTGATACCTCTTTCTTGAGGTTTGATCTCTCTTTGTCTCTCTCTTCAACATTTGGATGAAGGCTATGATCGATTGTTGTCTCGCTTATGAAGATATTGAAATGCTTGGGCCACTGCTTTTTTTGTGATAATGTGTGCTCCCTTTTTTTGTAATGAGACTAAATTGAGTAAACTGTATTGGGTATCTACAGTGTGGTGTGATGTCTGTTTCTTGACACTTGATATCATATCAAACAATGTGGATATATAACTTTATTCATTTTTATGGTGTAATGCATGTGAGTAATATTTTCTAATTCTATGGTCTAATTGTAATATTCTCTCTCTCTCTCTCTCTCTCTCTCTCTCTCTCTCTCTCTCTCTCTCTCTCTCTCTCTCTCTCTCTCGTGTTTGGTTCAATTTATTGGGGGTAATGCATTCTTCTCTCTTTTAAAGAGTTTGTAAACATTGATCTATAGTTTATTTATAGATATAATTATTATGTCTTGCAATGTAGTACGTATCAAAGAGTAATATTCTCTGTAAAATACGTTTCAATGTCTAGGTACTTGCTATGGATTGGAATAAGATTGTGTATTCTTTCTCTTTTCAAGAGTTTGTAAATATGTGATTCTAGATTGATTCTACTTTTAAGTCTTTTTGGAAATACTAATCCCAATCAAGTCTCTGCTTGAAAGAATGCATGTTTTCTCTTGATGTGCAGGCTTTGTGAGAATCCAAACAATATGGGATTAAATAATTAGAGAACTAGCAAGGATTATGTGTTGCGTATTCATAGGCATAGACTCAACTCTACACGATATAGACGACGACAAATTGCTAGGCTTAGGGCTCAAATGGCAAGACATGACCAGAGGAGGTATAAAGAGATGTGTTCTACTATAGTTGAGTGCCGGAATGTTTTGCAAGGAGGGGCTCTAAATCATGATAACTTGATTCATGAGGGACTTCACAGTTTGATTGAGTAGCAATTTGCTAATGATTATAATTGTGATGCTGAAAATCACCAAAACCTAGGAAATGTTGTGATTAATGAGTCACGTGTCAATAATGCTCCAACCTTTAGTGCTCGAAATGGGAGTTTTTGCTCCATTTTACATGCTTTGCCTGCAATGGATATTCATCCTGCAACTACAATATTGCTATTTCAAGACCCGATTGTGCATTCCATGGGGAGTCTTTCTGAGATGTGTGAGCGATGTTCAACTAAATTGTGGAGATGTGAGGCTCAAGTGCAAGGGTCAGTTTTGTTTGGTAAACATTGTTGTCGAAATGGAAAAGTAATGTTGCCACGGTTGCAATATCCACCACAACTTTGCATGATTTGTTGCATGCTATGCATCCTCAAAGCAGAGTATTTAAAAATAATATATAAGCATATAATAGTGCTCTTGCATTTGTGTCGCTTGGTGCCAATGTTGATGAGCTTTTGTCTGTTGTGGGAAATTCTTATACCTTTAGAGTACATGGCTCCATTTATCATCATATAGGCCCTTTGATTCCTAATGTGCAACGACATGAAAGGCCAAGATTTGCACAACTTTATGTTTATGATATTGAGCATGAGTTATCTAATCGGTTGGATGTTATGCCTAATTTATTGTCAAACTTGCTTGGGGAGCTTCAGTCTATGATGCATCAACACAATGCATATGCACAAGCTTTTAGATCTGTGGGTATGCAATTGCAAAACAATCCCTTGCATGATTTGAGAATGACTATTTTTGGGGTTCAACATGCTAATAGACAATACTCAGCTCCAGTGGCAACTGAGGTTGCAGCTATCATGCCAGGGCAAGGCGATGAGAATACTCTTGAGATGGTCGATGCACTAAAAAATTCCCTCGGAGGTTTGTGAATGTAACAACTGTTGATAGCTCTGGCTATCCTATTTATAGAAGACGAGATGATGGAAAGGCAGTCACAATAAAGGGTAATACTATTGATAATCAATGGATTGTTCCATACAATCTGTACTTGAGTAAAAAATACAATGCATATATAAATGTTGAGGTATGCTCAATGGTGGCAGCTGTTAAGTATTTGTATAAGTATATATACAAGGGACATGATCGTGCAACGATTAAATTTTTTGTTGGAAACTCAGGGTTAAATGGTACGACCTTTCATGAAGCGGATGAGATCAAGAGTTATTTAGATGCACAGTATGTTTCTGCTTCGGAAGCGTGTTGGCGAATATATGACTATGCATTGCACAATGAGAAGCTTGATATACAGTGGTTGCAGGTGCACTTGCCTAATGAGAATTATGTGGTGTTTCAAGATACATACAATATATCAGATGTTATGCAGAATGAAGATATTAGGAAAACTACTCTTACGGAATGGTTTGTGTGCAATCGTATTCATCCAGAGGCTCGAGCTATTCCGTATTAAGACTTCCCAGTGTATTGGGTGTGGAATGCACAACGAAAGGTATGGACAAAGAGAAAGCGTGGAAATACGTGTGGCTGAATATATTTTGTGCCGCCCACATCTAGTGAGCATTATTACTTGTTGCGAATGCTCTTGACAGTGTCTCGAGGATGTATGTCTTTTGATGATTTGCGTACTGTTGGCAACGTGGTGTACAACACCTTTAAGGAAGCCTGCATTGCAAAGGGCATGTTAGAGGGTGATGATGAGTGTGTTGTGTGCTTGGAAGAGGCTGCATCTGTACAAATTGGTGCCCAGTTACGTGCTTTGTTTGCTACAATTTTGGTGTTCTGTGAGCCTGCGCAGCCTGGTCAGCTCTGGGATAGGTTTATGTCACCGATGGTGGAGGATATTTTGTATAAGTTACAGCTAGAGCATGTGCATATATCTTCTGCAGTTCTACAACAAGAGGCATCAAAGAGGGCTTTATTGCATCTTCAAGATCTTTTGCGATAGCATGGGTGAAGATTGTCTGACTTTGATGGATTGCCAGAACCTCATCGAATAGATTCTCAGTTATGTGCTAACCCTCTTTTAGAAGATGAATATGCATATGATATACTGGAGCAACGTAGAGTTTGTGTTTGTATGGAGGCTATGTTGAATGATGGATAGAGGGTTGCATATAATGCAGTTATAGGTGCCATTGGTGGAAACTTTGGGGATGTTTTTTTTTTGGATGGTCTCGGTGGGTCTGCAAAGACGTTTCTTTACAAGTGTTTACTTGCTAGGTTGCGTAGTGATCGTCATATAGCATTAGCAACGGCATTATCTGGCATTGCTACTTTGCTTCTGCAGGGTGGTCGTACTGCTCACTCGAGATTTAAAATTCCATTGGATCTATGTAATCGATCCACCTGTAATATTCCTAATTGTGGTGTGGTTCATACATCTTTCATTTGTGGTTTGTTTCACCGTAGGAATGTTATTTCTCATTGTAGCATCCAAGGATACAAGTTGTTTCTAATTGTTGTGTAGAGAAATTATAGATACAAGTTTATAAGTTTGGTACATGGTCATTGCATGTATATATGAGTCTATGTACTCCTTGATGCAAATGCATATCTGGCCTTTTATACATGTGTGTGTGTGTGTGTGTGTGTGAGAGAGAGAGAGAGAGAGAGAGAGAGAGAGAGAGAGAGAGAGAGAGAGAGGTGAGAGTGATCGAGTGAGGATACAGAGGGGGGAGGTGTAAATGGGATGAGAGATAGAGGGGTTGTGAGTAGAGGAGAGTAAAGCATGTGATGTTTTTGTGATAGCATTACCCACTGTGCGATAGGGAAGTGACTTCCCTCGCACCCCTGCCGCGAAGCGGGATAGCGTTCCTCGCTCAAGGAACGCTAGTGTTGTATAAAGGAAAAAGAAAGATAGAGAAGCTACGTGCTAAGCTTGGACTCGCAAATTTACTATGGCGATGACAAATGGTTGATGATAATAGCCAGGTGATCGATGGCAAAGTCATGATCCTGCAAAGCATAATCCGCATAACACGGATTGCTTAGTTTGATTTTCTTTTGCCTTTCCGATGTACAAGTACAGATATAATTTTTTCTATGGAAGAAAATGCAGGGTCGTGATGGAATAGAAACAGCATGTAGATCAATGGCGTTGACAAAAAGAACGCAGAGATTCGACAACTTCCTCAGAACATGGGCATGATAGCGTTGTGAGAAGTGAAAAGCTAATAGCGTGTAAGGCTATTCAATCAAATTAAAGCCCTTAAGGCTTTTGTTTTTCTCCAAAATGTTAAAAGCTTTAAGGTGAAAGCAAGAACGATGGAAAAGCTTTTATGCTTTTAAAAGAGCACATTCAACATGAGAATTGAAAAACCTATATAAAGAAAGAGAGAGTCAGTGCTAGGAACCTTTCCTGTTTGTATGGAACTTGTTGTCTCGTGAAAGGAGGGTCCCATACTTGAATATGGTTTTTTGCAAAGAAGTTCGTCGAATCTTGTGGAAGTTTTGGACACAGCTGAATTAACACATGGTGTATCAAAAAGTAAAGAGGTATGAATAAATTATTTGTTTCAAACTCAAGGTTTTATGTTTGAACATTGTTGATGCTCTACTTTGAGCTTAATTTTAGACGCATTTGAGGTCACAAGAGGCATTGTTGATTGTTTGGCTTAGCATGTGGCTTGTGTGGTATTAGCAAAAGTTTAAATTTTTTGTGTTTGTGTCGTTCATCAACAATGTTAATTATTCTTATCGACACTCCTTAACATCTCATTATTGGGTTGTGAGTGAGGCTTGCTCTCGATCACCGCTCATTTAACACTCTCTTCTCTCTCTCTCTCTACATCCTTCCCATTAACTACACACTACACCCTAAACTCACTTCTTACAATGTATAGGATACACATAACCCTCTCTTATTATTTCTCACAACATTAAGATCCCATGCAAAATTATGCACTCCCCAACATAAACACACGCCATGCATTTTTCTTTCCTCCTCCTCTCATCCCAAACTCCCCTACACAACCACACCCATACATTTTAATCATATGCTTTGGAATGCACATGTGATTATACTCCATGTGCACACATACATCACTCCAACCTCCCTTTGTCCCCTCCCTCGCCCCAACACACACACACACACACACACACACACACACTCTCTCTCTCTCTCTCTCTCTCTCTCTCTCTCTCTCTCGTCCATTATGTTGCATATGTCCATAAACAAAATCCTCTCTCTCGCGTCCATTGTCTTGCATATGTCCATAAACAAATTCCTAAAATAAGACCACCAAATATGTAAGACTCTCATAACAACAATTGTGAAAAAAATGCTTTTAACTATTCATCTATACTCTTCTTTAAGCTTGCAAACTTTGCCTTTTAAGTATTAATGCTTACTCTCTTCGAACTTCCACCTTGCCTATATAAGAAAATGATCTTAAGAAGAGAAAATAATACCATCAACTATTCATGGTTATACTCCTTTGAGCCTAGATCCATGTATCCATATAGGAATAAGAAAAAGAAATGAAAACAAACTATCACCTTGCATGCATAATCTATCAATTAATAATAAATGAAGTATAAGCAATCTTAATAGTTGCCTTCAGCCCAATTTGTCAATTACTTTTTACTAACTTAATAATAAATGAAGTATAAACAATCTTAATAGTTGCCTTCAGCCCAATTTGTCAATTACTTTTTACTAACTTCTATCAATTAATAATAAATGAAGTATAAGCAATCTTAATAGTTGCCTTCAGCCCAATTTGTCAATTACTTTTTACTAACTTCTAATAGAATAAGGAAGATGCATTCCATTTGTTTTGCATCTTGAGAGAGAGAGAGAGAGAGAGAGAGAGAGAGTGCAAGTCCACAAAACAATGTAACAATGGCTCGTTCTCTTCTTTTGGGTCCATTGGCCTATATACTCTTCTTATTTCTAGAGGTGAGCTTCACATCATTTAGCACTTTGTTCCTTAACTATTGCCTCCGCCACTCCCATCTAGTGGTATCAACTTCACAAAATCTAGGCCCTTTGTGCTATAGCCTCAAACATGTCAATGGTAGCTTCCCATCCACCACAATTTAACTAACTTGAATCATTCTTGGGTCTTGAGGTCTAAGGCATTTAAAATATTGTGGTTTAGAAGTCAATGGCATTGTGTGAAAAAGGAAGTTAAATATGAAATCCATCCATTTTGGTAGATAATGGATGAATAAAAAGATGAGATCAATGATGGATCAATTTAGAGCCAACATTGATGCTGTAAAATGAGAAGCAACATTGTGTTGGTTCAAGGGGTATAATCCTTGAACAAATGTCAAAGGCGGAGTAGACCTCATAATACCTTGAGCTTGTGCTGCAATTGTCTATACTCAAGTGTCAACTCATGGTGTTTAGAGAAGGGATGATGTCATGGTAAAGTGTATATCCACAATTCATGATTGCGACATCATGCTTGCCTTCGAAAGATTGCTTCATGGCTACATCATCAACTACATCTACACAAGCAAGTGAGCATCGAGCTCCACACCAACATGGAAGTCACCGTTGATGTCTTTACAACCTAGGTAGTACTATGGTTGCTTGTGCTCTACACGTGTGTGTGTGTGTGTGTGTGTGTGTGTGTGACATGCAAAAGTGATTGATTACTATTCTAATTTCCATTCATCATTGCTTCAAATCATATCATTCTTGTAACTATTTATTTGTTTACACACACACACACACATAGACACACACACACACACACACACACACACACACACTCTCTCTCTCTCTCTCTCTCTCTCTCTCTCTCTCTTGCTCATGGAAAAGTGATTGGTTACTAGTGCGGATATTGTCAATGTAGCAATACATGGCCGACTAGGCACAAGCACCTTTACCCCCAACAACCTCCCACTTGAAGGCAAATGTGCCTCAAGTGAAGAGGGAATAAAAAATGAAAACAATGACAAATTACAACGTGTACATAGAGTACAACAAGATGAGGAATAGAGGTCATCTCATCCAATGCCATCCAACGCCCATCAACTTCTTAAGGAAGGCAAAACACTCTGCTGAGAGCCTTTTTGTGAGCACATCTATAGGATTTTGGTTAATATTAATAGGGTCAACACATTTGTCCTCAATGACCTCTCTGATAAAGTTATACCGCACCTCAATGTGCTTCGTCTTCGCATGGGAGATCGGATAACTGGATAGCACTCATAGAATCTGAAAGCAGTGTAGGAACCACATCAATCATACTAAGGTCTACCACCAAACGGCCTAACCAAAGAGCCTCCTTGCAAGCCTCAATGGCTGCAATATACTTGACCTCTATAGTAGGGAGGGCTATGCATTTCTGCACCCTAGACATCCAAGAAACAGTAGCCCCAGCAAAGATAAACACATAACTAGAGGTGGATTTTCTATTGTCTATATGTCCTGCATAATCTCAGAGTCAATGTACCCCATGATTCCTATATCCTGGCCACCATAACATATGCATATGTTTGCTATGTCCTTCAATTACCTCATGATAGCTCTGACGGTATCCTAATGTAGCCTACTAGGTATAACCATATACCATGCCACAACTCCCACTACAAAAGCTATGTCAGGATGAGCTATTATGGCATACATTAAATAGTCCACTATAGATACATACGTGATCTTGGCCATCTTGGCCTTCTACTTATCAAACTACGTACTATAGACAATCGACTTGGCTCACCTTCACATGAGAAGGTAAACAACCGCCAATAGGCTTAGCATTCTACATATAAAATCGCTCAAGGACCTTCTAGATATACTCCTTTTGTGACAAGTAAAGAAGCCCCTGAGAGCTATCACGTGTAATGCACATCCCGAGAATATGTGAGGCTTATCCCATGTCTTTCATCTCAAAGCTCTTCTTGAGCTGACTTTTTAGAGCATCGAGTGCATCATGAGCTCTCTCAGCAATCAACATGTCATCCACATAAAGTGTCAAAATCAAAAGGCTGCCATCACAAGCCTTCTTCTTATATAAACATGGATCCATATCACTATATGTATAGCCATGTGAATGCATAAAAGCATCAAACTTATGGTACCATTCCCTAGGTACCTGCTTAATGCCATAAAGGCTCTTTCTCAATCTGCACGCTAGGCATTCCTTGCCTTTTCAAGTCCCCATGCAAGAAATCCATCCTGATCTAATTGAGCAACCAATGCTAGTACCAGATATAGGGTAGTCATCTTGACTACACGAGAAAAGACTTCCTCGAAGTCAACACCATACTCATGTTAAAAACCCTTAGCAACCAATTTGGCCTTATAGATAGGCCAGGGGCATCCAAGGGTGCTCTTCAACTTGTACACCCACTTGCATGGCAATGCATGCTTTTCACAAGGCAAAGGAACCAACTCCCACATATGATTTTTCTATAAAGAGTCAAACTCTAATTGCATGGCCCTCTCCCAAGAGTGACTATCACTGTGGCGCATGGCATCATCATAAGTGAGAGGCTTACCTGTATCTATCACCATCACATAATCAATGGAGAGCTCAAACCGCTCAGAAGGATGTCTAGCTCTGGTAGAGCTTCTCAAGGAAAGATGAGGAGCCTACATATATAAAGGAAGGCCCGGTCACACATTGTGACGGTTGGAGTTCCCATTTGTGTCTCTCTCTCTTCTTGCTCTTTCTCCTCTATCTCTCTCTCTTCTTGCTCTTCGCTCTGTCTCTCTCTCTTCTTGCTCTTGCTCAGATCTGTCTCTCTCTCTTCTTTTGCTCTGTCTCTCTCTCTTCTTGCTCTTGCTCTCTCTCTGTCTCTCTCTCTTCTTGCTCTTGCTCTCTGAGCAAGAGCAAGAAGAGAGAGAGACACAAATGGGAACTCCAACCATCACAATGTGTGATCGGGCCTTCCTTTATTCAAACTGTCACTAAAAGAATAAAGAATAAAGTGACGGTGATGGGCGCCAGCCACCTGCAGTGTGTAGTGGCGGATACTATCAATGTAGTAATATACGGGTGGCTAGGCAGAGGCGCCTTTACCCCCAACAACCTCCCACTTAAAGGCGAATCTGCCCCAGTGAGGAGTGAAAAGAAAGAAAAAAAGACAGTACAATGCACACATGTACAATAGGATGAGGAAAGTATGAGAAAGATCCATATTCTTCCTATTTATCTCTTCTATCAGGAGTATATTCTCTACATCAGATAATTCCAGCCCATTCTTGGGCATATTTGCACACATAGTAGTACGGAATGCATCCCAAGACATAGGCAATATGACCAACAAGAATAAAGGTGGAAGATTATCCTTAAAGTCAATACCCCCTGCAATGACAAGTGGCCAATGATAGCATGAAACTCGCTCAAATGTTAAGAAACACCGGTACCTTCCTTCATACAAAGGTCCATAAGTTGCTTTAGCCAATATATCCGAGAACCAGGGCTCTGCTTATCATAGAGATTGATGATTTTCTCCGAAAGATCCCATGTAGACTACCCATTTGTGACAACATTATAATAAACCTGCTTGTTGAGAGATATGATAATCGTGGACTTGCAGAGCTCATTTAAGTCATCCAATACTTCTTGATCTTGATCTTCAGGCTTAATGCTTTTATATTTGATCGGTCTAATATGAGATTTCTACACCAAAACCTGTCGAATTTGGGTCTTCTAATAGCAATAATTGCCGCCATCTAACTTTTCAATGTTGAAGATGGCATTGTCATTTAAATGACTAGCCATACTACAAGAAAAAGAGGCACATTACAAACCAAACAAGCTGTTGTAATACCTGCAAACATCCCCAAATCACTACCAAAACAAGTTGAAAACAAGAGGTAGGGACCAAATAATGAGATATCTACAAACCATGGCCAAAATAGCATCAAATGAAGGAGATCATTCTCATAAATAATGCAACAGTCTGCAATTACTGTTTGCTGAAAATGAGGTACAACATACTCAAGGTCATTGCAAATAAAATCCAAAGCCCAATGTAACATCCAAGTGTCAAGTAAGTGGCTCCCTAGAATAAAAGTCAGATGCCATATGAGCAAACAAAGCTCAAATCCTCATGTGAGTGGCATCCTAGCATCTAAGATATATCAAGTACATAGCTAGGAGCATAAGACCCAATAAAATCTTCAAGCTCGTAAGCTCATAGACCTCTAAAGCATCCAATAAAGTAACTAACAATAGATGTCAAATGTCATAAGCTCAAATCAAAGCTCAAATACATTCAATAGCATAACCATATCCAAGCATATAGCTTCAATATCATGCACCAATACATCCGCTAGAATGCCCAAACAACATGAAAGAGCATTAGGCATAGACTATCCGTGTTAAAAGCTTGTTGTCCACTATATATATAATAATAAAATGAGAGTCAAGACTGAGCAAAAGTGAGCTCAATCGAAGTCCAAAAGCATTCTGGGAGCATGGCCAAGCATGTGACATCAACAATAGACATCAATGTATCATCCCAAGTAGCCGGAAAGCATCAACAAGCAATAGGCACATGCTTTCACTGATAAAATAACATTTAGCCCTACTTATTACAACAGTAAAAATGATAGTAAAACTAAGCCAAATATGGGCTAAAATCAATCCAAAAGTTTTCCAATACATTGGCCAAACATTTCCCAAGTGTCCTCAACATCAAATGAGCATCCCAAGAACATGACATTTTCCAGATAAATAGCATTTATCCCTGTTATGACAACAGTGATATCTATGAGAAAATTGAGCTAAAAGAGTGCTCAAATCAACCCAATAGCATCTCAAACCAATGATATATGATCCTCTAAGTATTTGGCAACAAAACATAGGTATACGGGCATCCCGAGAAGCATATATGAGCTCCAAACATTGAAGATACAACTGTCCATGTTTTATGATAGCATGTTACCTTGTTTGCATAGTTAATAGCTGAAGCTCAATAACTCAAAACCAATGCTCAATACCGGGACATGCTAGACACACATAAGCACACATATACATACATTATAAAAGTAGACATGCTTACCATTTTAGTATTGTTTAGATTGTATATAAACACCTTTCCAAGCTGTAAGGAATATGGACTATCCTATGACACCCTTTCATTGTTGTACATACTTTCTTGATATATATCGTGTACCTAAAGCCACGTTATTGGGTGATAGGCTCATCTATCCTAACTCAAGGTACTTGTGAGCCCAAGTCACCAAATGTATCTTTTGTATGCCCTTTCTTTCCATTTCAGATTTGGAAGATCACAATTGAGTGGGCTTACAAAACAACCAAACAACCAAGTAGGCTTAAGAATTATTATTGAGTGCATGAATCAAGACAATTTTGCGAGAGAGAAGAGTCTCACAATGATAGATTTTCAAGTTGTAGGGAGATGAGATGGCATTTAGCACCTCTCTCTTTCTCTCTCTCCATTTCTCATTTTTCTTATATTTTCTCTCTATGCATGCTTTCTCTCTCATAATACGCTTTTTATTATTTTCTGTTTTTTATCTCTCTCTCTTTCTCTCATTACTCCAAATTTTCCTCTTTATATCTCTCTTTGCTAGCTCTTTACTCTCTCACCAATGTCCAATTCTTTTTTTCCATTTTCAATATTCTCTCTTTTTTTTCTAATAACACGTCATCATCATCTCTCTCTCTCTCTCTCTCTCTCTCTCTCTCTCTCTCTCTCTCATGTGATGCACAAATGATGAATTGCTATGAATCAATGTTGTTTAGGACTAGGGTAATCTACCGATGTAATTTGGTGCATGTGACGGCTGGTTTAGCCAGAATATATCGCATCGATAAAGATTTGTTTTAGAATGGCTTTCCACAAAGGTAGAAAAGTTCCACATTGTAAGCATTGTTGGTTGGACGAGACAGTTTACTAATGAACACCGGTTTTGACCGTGGTAAGCGGGGTTAGATTGCATAACCATTGATATGTCGGTAAAGTGTGGAGCATGGTGCCACTTTTGCCAAGGCAGTCGAGGGCTTTCAGTCGACGCTACTCCTGTTTCTAATGGCAATCCCTTTATACGGCACCGCTCCACCATGCTCCGTGCCTCGCGAGTTGCTGCCTGCTTGCTCCAATCGCAAACTAGAAACCCAGACATAGGGCGACATCTTGTCATGTATGCTCTCTGAGAGAGAGAGAGATATATATATATATATATATATCCAAGTATTCTTTTTCTCCCAATATAATCTTATGTTGGAGTCTAAAATATAGTAACTACATGAAGTTCCATTTAAAAACCTTTCTAGAATTTTAAGTTGAAGGTCTTTGGATTTGCTACTAAAACTTACTGTTGTGAACACTCTTAGTGCACTAAAATGCATACATAGGTCAATTTATCCAAGCTTAAATTGGCCTAATCTTAAGAGGTGGTTATTGGATCCCACCCTAACCCACAATGACTTAGGATAGTCAACCAAGTAGCCTTTTTTTAAAGGGTATTATGTTGCTTTAACAAAATCTCGTACACTACGAAGCATTAAGTTGTTGCTACTAGTCTCTACACATGCTTTAATTTGAGTTCATTGACTCCACAAGTTAAAATAACCTACATGTTATATCTCCAAGGGCATCCCTGAATCAAAAGCTCATTGACCTAGCAACCTCAGCTATTAATGCCTATTTCTAATTTGGTTATATGTTTTCTCAATTTCATGCATTTTTTGGCATTTCCTCTTCATCGTTTGCTTCCTTTTCCTCTTTCTCTTCATTTTCACCCCCTGTAAACTATAGTGGGTCTTCAACAAATATGCATTGTCTTTTCTTAATAAGATGTCTTCTTCCGAATTAACTTTTCAAACTTGTTAAGTTTCTTTTCTACTAGCCTAACTTGCAACAATTTGTAGAGCCTTTCAAACATAGCATTGATAAGAAAGCCATTTCTTTTGTGTTTGTAAGTGTAGTGTGATACTTCATTAAAGCATTCACTTCTATTTTAAGTGTATCAACCATGCATTGCAAATATTTTTTTAAATAAGTGTAAGTAATATCATCTATGAGGGTGCTGAACAAAGAAGAGCAAGGTACCATCTTCTTAGGGGAGAGCTTGACTCCAAAAGCTTTCTCAACAAACAACAAGGAACTCCTACACATTGATTTGTTAGAACTAGGAACACAAAATAGAAGACAAAGTGACTTTAAGATAACAAGCTTACATCTACAACACATAGTCAAAGAAATGCCCCTCTTATATAATAAGCTCCTAAATGACAATGCACTAACTAACATCCCCCACAATAAAACTTTAACTTTATGACAGGGAGGCCTTCCAAATGTCATTTAAGAAGGTAAGGTAATGACCCATAACCAATTGCCTCTTGGGCTAAACATCTATGCAATAATAGATTATAATAAAACTTAGAATTTTTATATGAGCCAACATTCAATATGGCCATGGTACTCCTTATGCAGGAACATGTCAAGATGAGGCATTTTACTGAATGATGGTTAGGGTGACCCTTTCTTAAGTCCCAGGTTAGGCCCTTAAATGGGGTGCTTGATGCTTGTCCCCACTAGCATAATTCCGATCTCCCTAGAGTTATCGATTGAAGGGAGTGAAAATAAGCAGTATAGTCTAACGAAACCAAGGGCTTAAGGGTTTGGCCTTGTGATAGTGCTTGCACAACCTAGATGTGCATACCTGACTCACAAACAAAACCTATTACATGTGCAAAACTAGACCTAGAAATACAACAATAATAAAGCCTAATCCAAATTACGACAATGTTTGATGCCAGGATGCATATTTCACGGTGGATTCCGTGAGGTTTTACAATGGATTCTGTAAACTTTGATGACTAGGGCTCATACACAAAGTGGATTCTTTGTGCGAGAAGTTGATGGAGATGCCTGTCCTTTTCGGGCGTTTCATTAATTTAGTGTGTACATGGGTGATTCCATAGCGGGTGATTTCGCAAAATGCATATTAAATTAATAAACGTTTATGAGTTTAGAGTACGCACTCGTAATAAATTAAGGTTAGGATTGATTTCTAACCAGTTGATTTATTTATGTAGCTGAAGACTGCTAGGTATTCACTTTTGTCGGTTTAATTGTATTATTTTACTAACGATTGTGAATGCTTCAGTTGATGTGTAGAGATAGCAGCAGTGGCGGAGGAAAGCATTGGAGGATAGCGAGTATTCGATTTATTACTTATATTTTGATGGGCGCATACCTTAGGCATAGCGCCTATATTTTGTCGCGCCTATTTATTGAGACATTGGATATTTATTATTATTTTGTATGCACATGGGCGCACGATTATGTTATTTGTATTTGGACATTGTATTGGGCATGCCAGACTCTTTGGGCACCGTTCATTAGCTTTATTCCTATTTTGTGCTAAAGCAAACTCAAAAGCTAAAAGCTTACTATTTTGTAATTTGGGCTATTATTTGAGCTTGAAGATTAATAATACATAAAATACATGCTTTGTGGAGCGCTCACACAAGGCATGGGGGGAGATTGCACCCAATTGGTCTCTTGTTCATGTCGTTCATGCTTTTTACATTGAATTTTGTGCAAAAAGTAGAGTTCTATTGTTCTTGGGGACCTTCCGGCATTCACTACGCGAGCGTACAACATCCGATCTGTGCACCAATGTTTGACCTAGAACACATGAGTTTTGATCTCTAAGACATTTCAACTTGGCACGAGAACCAAAATGAGTTGATAAAAATCATTTTTAAAAGAAATCTTACTTCAAATTGAGAGAAAATTTTGTTCTTTTAAGTAAGGAAAACCACATTTTACTCCATAGAAGGTGTAACATGCCTACCTAAATGCATATCGATAGCACAATTTTAGTAGCCTATTAAGAAATAATCAATATTACTATTGTCTAGAACTCCTTAGAATAACCGAACATTTGTACCTCAACCCCATAAGGATCGACTTAAAAAACAAGGAACTAATATAACATGCTATAGTCTCCTATCAACTATTTAGCATTGGCTTTTGAGGTGATCGTGTTTTTGTCATCCTTCAGGTCGAAGCAAACCATTGCTACACTTGGTTTGAAGAGAATGAGAAATGAGGGGATTGATGTGCATCAACCCCTCTACCCATGAGGTATAGTCTCGACTCTAGTCCCCCCTAAATGTCAATGGTTGGATTCTAAGACGACACGCTAAGATAGCCAATGTTTGACCCTTCCTAGCATTGCCTAATCTAATATCCATGGAAGCTTCTTGGTTAACCAAGACTACCCTACTATTGGAAAGATTTGTTGGGGATCCAACCACTTGATTTCCTCAAGGGATTTTTTAAAGTTTTCTAATCAATCTAGCATTGTTTAGTTAGACATATAGAAATTAACTTCATTAATTAGCCCTTTTAAACAATGTTCATTGGTGTAAATTAGGCATGCGTATGAATGTAATGTCAAGTAGTATTTTGAAAACAACTGCAAGCAAAGTGTTTATCCACATCTTCTCTAATATGTAATGCCACATCGATATTCTATCCCTTACAATGGGGCCTGTATCCTTCTCTCTTTCCCTATTATATTTAATGTTTTTCTCTCTCCTCTCTCCTCTCTCCTCTCTCCTCTCTCCTCTCTCCTCTCCCTCCCTCACCCTCACCCTCTCCCTCTCTTTCTCTCTTTCCCTATTATGTTTAATGTTTTTCTATCTTTTTCTCTCTCCTCTCATTCTCTCATTTTTCTCTCTCCTCTCCCTCTCTCCTCTCCCCCTCTCTCATTTCCTTATGCTCTCTTCCTCTCCCTCTCTCATTTCCTCTCCCTCTCTTTCTCTCTTTCCCTATTATGTTTAATGTTTTTTCTCTCTTTTTTCTCTCTCGTCTCCCTCTCTCATTTCTTTTTCTCTCTACTCTCCCTCTCTTATTTCCTCTCCCTCCCTCACCCTCTCACTCTCTTTCTCTCTTTCCCTATTATGTTTAATGTTTTTTCTCTCTCCTCTCCCTCTCTCATTTCCTTTTCTCTCTTCCTCTCCCTCTCTCATTTCCTCTCCCTCCCTCCCTCCCTCTTTCTCTCTTTCCCTATTATGTTTAATGTTTTTTCCTTCCTCTCCCTCCCTTTCTCTCTTTCCCTATTATGTTGAATGTTTCCCTCTCTTTCCTCCCTCTCCCTCTCCCTCTCCCTCTCCCTCTCCCTCTCTCATTTTCTCTCCCTCCCTCTTCCTCTCCCTCTCTTTTTCTCTCATTTCCTCTCCCTCTCTCAATACACACGAATTATACCAAAAACAAATAAAAGAGAGAGAGAAAATACAAAAGCAAAGCTAGAATGGACAATTCACTCACTGTAAAGGCTCGAAGAAGGGTTTCGCGGCTCCTCTTTGCAACGACGGCTCCTCTTCGCCCTCCGTACACGTCCTCCTCTTCTTTGTAAACACTGGCGGCGGCGGTGAGAAGCCTTCTTTCTCCCTCTTTCTCTCTTTCTCTCCCTCTCAAATGCAAGATGTTCGCTCTCCTTCTTGCTCTCCCTTTCACTCTCTCTTTCATGAATGCATGCAAAATAACGCGCTCGGGTTTCAGCCCGCATTTTTTTGGTTTAAGTACCATCGCTATTTGTGTCGCTATTAGCGATGCTAATAGCGACGCAAATAGCGACGCCGCTATTTCACGTCGCAAATCACCATCGCTATACCCTCATATCCTTGTAGTGAGTTCTTAGTGATAAACTAGACTACGCCTAATGAATGAATTGCGAGAGGACTTAGCTATACCCTAACTGACCACCATTGATGGTATCCATAAAGGGTTGAATCACTAAGAAGGGGGGTGATAAATTCACAAAATGAAAGACACATTAATTGTGGTTTATGTTTGTCTTTGCGTTGAAATTGAAAGATAAATAGCTTGCTTGAGCATGATCACCATGGAATCGGTTGCATTGGATTAAGACATGTTAATCGCAAAAAAGGAAAAAACTTGATTGAGCACATCTCCCTTGCACTCATCAACATGAATTGAAAATTGGTTGTTAGAAAATGAACAAAGGATAATTGAAGAGGTAAAATTGAGAAGGAGAGACACAAGAGTGATTCTATTTGACTCATACACAACACAATAAGGCTAAAACAAGAGGAAAGAAGAAAATGAGGGGATTAGCAAAACAAAGCAATCAAACATCTATTATTGGAAAACTCAATGATCACAAATAAGGAAGGGAAATACACTTGGAACAACACACCCACCATTAGAAATAACTTAAGAAGACGACGTAACCATCAATACACCTCTTTATTGGTCCCAAGTGACCAAGGGACCAATGAAGGTTACAAAGGTGAGAATCAATTTGATCCCAAGTGACCAATGGATCATTCAACAAACTCTTAAGAGTAGAAAGTGTCTTCCTTGGAAATCACCACCTCCTTATTTGACCTAATTAGCCTCATTAAAACTCTAAACACACACACACACACACACACACACACACCATGTTTTTTTGCAACCTAGACATCCAAGAAATAGTATCTCCAGGAAGGGTGAAGAATAGCTAGAGATGGACTTTCTACTATCTACATGTCCTACATAATTAGAGTTAGTGTACCCCACAATTCATGCATCCTAGCCACTATAACATATGTACATATTTGTAGTACTCTTAAGGTACCTCATGATACCCTTTACGACATTCCAATGCTACTTGCTAGGTGTAGCCATATAGTGTGACATAACTCCCACTGCAAATGCTATGTCATGACAAGTGGCTATCATGGCAAATTGCCCACTACGAATGCATAAGGAATCTTGTCCATCTTAGGCCTTCTACTCATTAGACTATAGACAATCTGCTTGACTAATCTTCACATGAGAAGGTAAATGACAACCAATAGGCTTAACATCTTGCATATGAAACTGCTCAAGGACCTTTTGAATGTACTCCTTTTGTGATGAGCAAAGGAGTCCCTTAGAGCGAGCATATGTGATGCGTATCCCAAGAATATGGGAGGCCTATTCCACGACCTTCATCCTAAAGCTCTTCTTGAGCTAACCTTTCAAGGCATCTAGCTCACCATGAGCACTCTTAGCAATCAACATATCATCCACATAGAGTACCAAAATCATAAGGCTTTCATCACGGGCCTTCTTTGCGTATAAACACAGATCCATATCACTATAGGTATATCCCTGTGAATACATAAAATCATCAAACTTGTGGTACAATTCCCTAGGTGCCTGGTTAAGGTTATAAAGATTCTTTCTCAACTTGTATACTAGGTGTTCCTTGCCTTTGTCCTCAAAGCCCTTAGGCTATTGCATATAAATCTCATCATGCAAGTCCTTATGTAAGAAAGTTGTATTGACATTTATTTGATAGAGGTCTAGATCTAACTATGCAACCAAGGCCAAAACCAAGTGTAAGGTAGTCATCTTGACTAACAAAATTTTTTAAAAATTAAAGTCAACATCATGCTCCTACTTAAGACCCCTAGCAATCAATTTGGCCTTATAGGTTGGCTTGGGGCATCTCCAAGGGTACTCTTCAATTTGCACATCCACTTACATGGCAAAGTATGCTTTCCACTAAGCAAAGGAACCAAATCCTACGTATTATTATTATTATAGGGAATCAAACTTTGACTGCATGGCCCTCTCCTAGGAGTGACTATTACTTATGCGTATGGCCTCATCATAGGTAATAGACTTGCCGTCTGTCACCATAACATAATCCATAGAGGGTGAAAATTGATCATGATGACATCTATCTCTAGTAGACTATAGCAAAACAAGCTGTGGGGCTTGTGCATCCTGTCTAACATCATGGTCATAGGCTACTGGAGCATCAACGGCTATAGGCTATCTAGCTAGCTATATATTAACATGAGGCTCCTCTTGAAAGATCACCCTACGTACCTCCATGACTTGCTTAGGTTGCTTATGTATTTTCTCCTCATGGAAAACAACATCATGGTTGTGGATGACCTTCTAAGCATGCGGATTGCATAGGTGATAGTCTATCTCAACTGCATCCCCATGACCAAGAAAGATGCATTTTGTGGACTTAGGATCTAGTTTTTTACACTTGTCCTTGGGAACATGGCAGAAAGCCTCACAACTAGAGATACACAAATGAGCATATGATGGAGGTTTTCCAAACTGTACCCTTGAAATCTAATAGTCAAGAGCAATGCATGGGGATCAATTAATCAAATATATGATAGTAGTAATTACCTTAGTCTAAAAGTGTTGTGGTAAGCCTGCCTAGCTAAGCATACTATGGACACGCTCCTAGATTGTCCTATTTATGCACTCAGCCATACCATTCTAAGATGGGATATATGGGGTGATCAATTGATGCTTAATACCCCTCTCATCACAAAACTGCTCAAAGGCTTTAGAGACATATTCACCCCTATTATCGAACCTTAGGTATTTTAACCTATACCGAGGCTGGTTCTCAACAAGAGCAAGCAAACATTGAAATGTAGCCAATACATCCAATTTTTTCTCTATGGGATATGACCATACCTTATGTGAATAATTATCAATGAAAGTAACAAAATACTTCTTGCCACTTAAAGACTTATACGGCATAGATCCACAAAGATCAAAATGAACAAGCACTAGAGGCTCACCCATGTGCATAAGGCTAGAATTCTTATGCGAATTATGAGTTTTCCAGCCATAAGGGCAATGATTGCAAGAGTCAAAATGCTTATAATCAAAGGGCAGAAGATACTATAAATGAGTTTCATTCCCTATTATGATATGTGCCTAAGGTGATGATGCCATAATGATACATGTGATATTGCAACCACTACCAAAACATGATTGATAGACCCATATACAAGTGATAAAGAGTGTCAGACTTGGTACCTCATGCCAAGACAAGATTCCCACGGACAAGCTTCCATGAGGAATCACCAAAAGATATAACATAACATGCATCATCTAATTGTCCAACCAAAAGTATACTTTTGGTCAAAGTTGAAACATGGTGTACATTATGCAAAGTAAACATATTACCTGAAGGAAACTGTAGCTAGACATCTCCAATACTAATAATATCCAATGCCAAGTCCCACTTTGACAAATCTTGTCATGCCATGATAAGAGTGGAACCATTCTCAATGAGGAGTGACATGAAATGAAGCCCCTAAATCAAGCAACCAACATTGACGTAGGTAGACAAGACATCAGTCACTACGAAACATCAAGAGAATAAGCTGCAATACATAATCATCATCAGAATCAGTTTGCATGACACTAATCTCTTTGATCTTGATGCTAGGCTTGTTAGGGACAATGTTGTGATTATAATTCTTTTCTTGAACTTTATTATTTCCCTTTTTCTTGCGCTTGTCATCACGCATTTCATGGCACTGTGGTTGAGTATAATAGTGACAAGTCAATACGGACTTATGATCATGGGACTTATTGAAAGATCGTCCGTGTGACTAAGAATGAGACTTCAGAGAGTCTTCCCCACGGTCATCATTACCACTCCGATCATTATTGTCTCTGACTATCAAAGCACAAGAGGTGTGGGAAGCATCTATATTCTTTCTATTACCCTCTTCATTCAAGAGAGCACCCTTTACATCCTGCAATTTCAGCCCATCAATATGCATATTTGCACACATAGCAATGCGAAAGGTATCCCATGACTTAGATAATGTAACCAACAAGAACAAGGGAGCAAGGTTGTCCTTAAATTCAATTCAATGTGAAGACAAGTGGCTGAAAATAGAATGAAACTCATTCAATTGGATAGACATGGAAGTCCTCTTCTTCATACTAGAAAGGTCTATGAGTTGCTTCGGGCAATACATCTGAGAAGTAGGGATCTACTTGTCATAGACATTATGAATGTTATCCCATAACTACTAGGCGATTTGTTCATTAGAGACAACATTATAGTAGACCTACTTAGAGAGTGACAAAAGTTGTGGATTTACATAAATCATCTAGTTTAACCCAATCCTCTCCATCAAAGTGTTCATGCTTTACACCCTTATGTCTCAATGTCTTAATCCATAATTTTTACACTAGAACCTACTAAATTTGCACCTTTTAATAGTTGTAATTAGTGCCATCCAACTTATCAATGTTAAAGACAACATTGCCATTCGACCCATTAGCCATGAAAGCACAATCCAAGATGAACAAGTTCTAGTAAATGACACCAAAATGGTCCAAAAGGAAAGCCAATACAATGTATAATAGAGGAGAAACAACAAAGTGTAGGGCTATTCACTAACTGCTAAAGAGTGACAATCAATTTAAGGCATTTGCCCTCATAAAAGATGCATAAACATGTAATTATAGCAAGCTAAAAATAATGATAGTAGTAAAACCCAAAGCTAGGTGTGAGAAAACAATTGTTAAAATCCAAATTGCAATTGGCAGGCATATCCTATAAGAAGGGGGATATGTACACACCACTAGCAGTCATTAAGGATGCAGTCCATATCGAGAACTGTTATACTCACTATGTCCAAGAAAGATGCATCCAATAGGCATCATTGTCAGGTATATAGTAGGTCTCAAAGATAGCAAAAGAGCACTACGAGTCTGACTTAGCAAGTGTAGAGAATCTCAATACAAAGCCAAGTGGGATGAATGCATCATTGACAACAACCTGATAGAGATAGGTGCCAGTTCAAAGCTTGAATCAAATCAGCCAATCGAGTAACAACTACATCCAAATAGCATCCAGAGAGCATGACCATAACTCAACTAAGTCCCACTGTCTCACTTAAGTAAGCTCAATTGTATAAACCCAAAGCTATGCTCAAATACAAAGTATCCAAGTAGTGCAAGTAGCTCCAATGGAACAAAGTCAAATGCCAAATGAGTAATATAAGCTCAAAATATCAAGGACATGACATCTGAGTATCCAAGATAAATGAAGCATAAGCGAGGAGCCTAAAACCCAATAGATTCTCCAAGCCTGTAATGTCAATGACGGAAGGAATTGAAACATAAAACCAAAGTGCAAAAGCATCCAATGTAGCTCAAAATGGAGCCTCAAAGACACCATAGGCACATCCAAGCCTATACATCAATGCTAAGCATGCACATAAGCATAGGTCATACGTGAGAAGCATGTAAGCCTTTATGCACAAGTCTTCAAAGTTAAATACTTATTAGCCATTGTATATACAACAAATAATCTTGCTTCAAATTGAGAAAAGAAAGTTCAAACCTATCTAAGAAGCATCTCAAGACATATACCAAGTATCCCAACATCAATGCATAGGTGTATGAGCATCAATTGAGGTTAAACAATGAAGTAATGGCTGTCCATATTTGTATTACATCAGACTATCTTGAATGTGTAGACAATAGATGAGATATACACTTGCAAAGGATGCTGCACTAGGTCCCAAACAATGCCAAGAGAGGTGCTAAAGCTAGGCCAAATGCCACAGGAGCTATAAGAGCTACCAATGAGTGCAGGAGGACTAGGGACATGAGCCTATAAATGGGTGCAAATCACATTGAATATGCTGACGTGTTTGTTGGAATTGTTGCTCTTCTCTAAGCCTTGGGCAATGACAAACCAAGTGTCTTTGACCCTTAGAGAAGCCTCAATGGGTGGAAACAACTAGGGGAGGAGGGAAGATCAAATGCATACAATTAAAGGTGAAGCCATGGCTGCCATTATTGAAGAGCTAAAGCTTTTCAAATTTGGGCTAAAGTAAATTGAAGAGGGAAGAGCTCCTTGATTTGAGCTCTCATATGAGTTGAAGGGAGGAAACCCCGAGTGGAAGCTCGCGAGTGGAAGGAAGAGCTATGGTGGAAGAAGCAAGAAAGCAAGAGCAAGAGACACAAGATATGTGAACTTCAACAACCACAAGGTGTGACCAGCCTTCCCTTATTCAAATGTCATTGAAAGAATAAAGAATGAAGTGATAGTGATGAGGGCCCACCACATGCAGTGTATAGGTATGTAGGTACTATCAGTGTAGTAATACACGGGTAGTGTAGGCACAAGTACCTTTACTCCCAACACATGGAGGAATATCGACACATGAAATAATAATTGAACTAGAACAGGAGAGAAGGCTAGGAAAGGACTTAGTATTCTTGCAAGCATAATGACTTGATAGGCAAAGGAGAGAAGTAGAACTAAACTAGGTCTAGCATATCCTGGCATTCATAGGAAGAACTAGACCGAGAGCCAATGCAGATAGAGAAAGAGCCCTTAAGCCATACCTCATGCTAACCAAACTCTTAACTTAGAGGTTGCTAGATAATTCAACCACCAAATAAAGTAGCAGAACATTAGTTGCTTCAATCTTGGCAGGGTTAGGAATCGCATCCAACACTAAGAGCCAAATGAAAATCCCAATAATCACAAAACAAGTTGAGAAGTACAAAGTAGGAGATGATCCTTACAACTTTGTCAAACAATTTGAGGAGATTTGCGAGGTCAACAACATCTAAGACACTTATCAACATGCACAAGATTTTGGCTTATGCCTAAGGGAAAAGGGATGTACTTGGTTCACTTACCTTAATGATGTGGAAAGCAATGACTTTGACACTCTCAAGGACCTCTTCATCAAGAGATTCTTGGAAGCAAGATATATTGATAACTTAACTGTCAAATTGATGAATGTAAGTCAAAAAGACAAAGAGGAGATCCATGATCACATTACCCATACCTAGAGCCTCTTCAAGAGGATTTTGGCACCTAAATGACCTACTCAAAAAGTAGTCTTCACTATATTCATTAACAAGATCAAGGACGAGGAACTTTATAAAGCACTAGCAATGCCAAGGTGATTTAGCTAGCAAGTGTCATCACCATTCACAATGAAAGATCCACAAACCATATTGAGGAACCTACCACAAGCATGCAAGACAAAGGAAAGAGCCTAGATCTTATGCAAGAATTGGTAAGTCTCAAGTTAGAGCTTGCAAAGCTTCAGGACACATTGAGATGGCCTATGAGACCACATCTTCAGTGTTTTCTTACTCACAACCCTACTCCAAACTATTCTATCCAATGTATAGACAACTCAACTATCGAAGGGGAGCCCCATTAGCACTATCTACACCCAACAAATAACAACCTAAAGCTCCTAGGGCAGCTACTAAGCCAACGAAATGAAGGAAGAAGCCCAAGTGGAAGCACGAGCAAGAGAAAGTAAGAGAGGTGTGAGCTATAGCGTGCACACACACACACACACACACACACACACACACACACACACACACACACACACACAGAGAGAGAGAGAGAGAGAGAGAGAGAGAGAGAGAGAGAGAGAGAGAGAGAGAGAGAGAGAGAGAGAGAGAGAGAGAGAGAGAGAGAGAGAGAGAGAGAGAGAGAGGATATGGGACCTCCAACAGTCACAATGTGTAACTGGCCTTCCCTTTATTCAAATGTCATTGAAAGAATAAAGAATAAAGAATAAAGTGATAGCGAGATGGACACCCACCACCTAATGCAATGTGTAGGTGTGGGTACTATCAGTGTAGTAATACATAGGCAGTTAGGCACATGCGCCTTTACCCCCAACAACCTCCCACTTAAAGGTGAATGTGCTTTGAGTGAAGAGGAAATAATAAAAAAAGTGACAAAGTAAAATGTGTACATAGAGTACAACAAGATGAAGAATAGAGATTGTCTCATCCAATGCCCATAAAAAATTTCATAATGAAGGCAAAACTCTCTATTGAGAGATTTTTCGAGAGTAGATATGTAGGATTTTGGTCAGTTGAGATATTGACAAGGTCAATAGAATTGTCCTCAATGACCTCTCTGTAAAATGGTACCTCACCTCAATGTTCTCCATCTTAGCATGAAAGGCCGGATTCTTGGCTAACTGGATAACACTCATAGTATCCAAATACAATGTAGGGACCACGTTAGTCACACCAAGGTCTGCCCCCAAACGGCCTAACCGGAGAGCCTCCTTGCAAGCCTCAGTAGATACAACATACTCAATCTCTATGTAGTAGTAGAGAGGGCCATGCATTTTTGCACCTTGGACATCAAAGAAATAGCATCCCTAGCAAAGGTAAACACATAGCCAGAGGTGGATTTCCTACTGTCTCGCCATGTCTTGCATAATTAGAGTTAGTGTATCTCATGACTCATGTATCCAGGCCACCATAACATATATGCACATATCTGTCGTGCCCTTTAGGTACCTCATGATACCCCTGATAGCATCCTAATGCCACCTGCTAGGTGTAGCCAAATAACATGCGACAACTCTCATTGCAAAAGCTATGTCAAGATGAGTGGCTATTATGGCATACATCAAACTACCCATTGCAGATGCATAAGGGATCTTGGCTATCTTGACCTTTTGCTCATTAGACTATAGAAAATTGGCATGGCTCATCTTGACATGAGAAGGCAAAGGATAGCTAAAAGGCTTAACATCATGCAGATAAAACCGCTTAAGGACCTTTTCGATATACTTTTTTTGTGATGACAAATAAAGGAGCCCTTGAGAGTGGTCACATATAGTGCACATTCCAAGAATATGTGAGGCATGTCCCATGGCTTTCATCTCAAAGCTCTTCTTGAGTTGACTTTTCAAAGCATCCAACTCATCAAGAGCTCTCCTAGCAATCAAAATGTCATCCACATAGAGTGCCAAAATCAAAAGGCTGCCATCACAACCCTTCTTTGTGTATAAACACAAATCTATATCATTGCATGTATAGCCCTGTAAATGCATAAAAACATCAAACTTGTGGTACCATTCCCTAGGTGCCTGCTTAAGGCCATAAAGGCTCTTTCTCAATCTACATACTAGGTGTTTCTTGCCTTTTTCCTCAAAGCCCTTAGGTTACTGCATATAAATATCCTCATGTACTAGGCATAGTGTAGTCATCTTGACTACAGGAGAAAAGGCTTCCTCAAAGTCAACACCATGCTCTTGTTTAAAACCCTTAGCAACCAATCTGGCCTTAGGGCGTCTAGGGGGTGCTCTTCAACTTGTACACCCACTTGCATGGCAATGCACGCTTTCCACTAGGCAAAGGAACTAAATCCCATGTATGATTTTTTTGTAAAGAGTCATACTCTAACTACATGGCCCTCTCCCAAGAGTGATTATCACTATGGCGCATGGCCTCATCTCATAAGTGAGAGGTTCACATGTATATGTCACTATCACATAATCAACGAAGGGCTTAAACCACTTAGGAGGATGTCTAGCTCTAGGAGAGCTTCTCAAGGCAAGCTGAGAAGTCTACACATTCTGTCTAACATCATGGTCATGGGCCACTAGAGCATCAGCTGCTACTGCTGGCTGTATGGGAGTAGGAGGCTCCTTCTAAAATATAACCGTACATAGCTTGACTATCCACTTAGGCTGCTTATGCATCTTTTCCTCATGGAAAACTACATCATGGGTTGCGGATGACTTTTTGAGCCTATGGATCCCATAGGCGATAGCCCATCTCATCTGCATTCCCATAACCAAGAAAAATGCATTTTGCGGACTTAGGATTTCACTTTGTGCACTTGTCCTTAGGTACATGGCAAAAAGCCTCACAACCAAAGACACACGAATGAGCATAGGAGGGAGGTTTTCGAGACCACACCTCCTCTGCAGCCTAAAAGTTAATAGTACTACAAGGAGATCGATTGATCAAGTATACAGAAATAGTCACTGTCTTGGCCCAAAATTTGTTGTGGTAACCTTACCTGGCTAAGCATACTACGAACCCTTTCTTGTATATTGCTTGTTTGTGTGCTTACCCATACCATTTTGGGGTGTGCTATATAGGTGTTTAACTGATACTTAATTCCCCTCTCATCGCAAAATTACTCAAAGGCTTTAAAGACATACTCACCTCTATTATTTAACTGTAGGCATTTTAGCCTCAAGCAATGCAAGCCAACATTGAAAGGTAGCCAACATATTAGATTTCAACTTTATGGGATATGCCCAGACCTTATTTGAGTAATCATCAATGAATGTGACAAAGTACTTCGCGTCTCCCAAAGGCTGAGAGGGGATAAGTCCATAGACATCAGAATGAACAAGAGCTAAAGGCTCACCCATGTGCAGAGTGCTAAACTTTTTATGTATACTACTTGTCTACCTGCCATACAAACAATGATCACATGACTCAAAACACTTATAGTCAAGAGACAGAAGATGGTGCAAACGAGTAAGCATTTTCATTCCCTTTAAGGACGTGTGCCTAAGTTGATGATGCCGAAGAGATACATGTGAAACTACAGCCACAAATAAAACATGATCTATGGATCTAGATACAACCAAGGAATATAAAGTGCCAGACTTGGCGCCATGTGCTAGAACAGGGTTCCCACGTGTGATCTTGTAAGAAGAATCCCCAAAGGAAACAAAGTAACCCTCATCATCTAATGCTAGCAGAGATAAGACTCTTTATGAGAGCTAGTATATGTCAAACATTGTGCAAAGTAAACATAGTACTTGAACCGAAATTGTAGCCGAATATCACCAATACCAACTATCTACAATGCCAAGTCATTCCCCAAATAGATAGATCCAGTCATACAACGATAGGAGTGGAACCACTCTCTCTATGAGGGGTCACATGAAAGGAAGCCCCTGAATCCATCAACCAACACTGAGAAAAACTAGGCAAGGCATCGGTTAGTTGTGACTCATTCAAAGAAGAAACTACAAGTATGTAATCATTATCAGAGTCAGGTTGTTGCACTACATTGATCTCTTTGATCTTAACATTGGACTTAGCAGGGACAATGTTGTGATCATTAGACTTATCTTGTGCTTTCCCTTTGCCCTTTTCCTTGTGCTTCTCTTTGCACATTTTATGGCACTGCAGCCTGATATGTCCTACTTTCCCACAATAATGGCATGTCAAATTGGACTTATATCCACGAGACTTACTACAAAACTGTCCATGGGGACTTAGAATGAGACTTCTGCGAGTCTCTACCACGACACCAATCATTCCCGCTCAGCTTCTAATACATCTAAGAAGCAAGGCTCCGCGCTTATCATAGAATTACAAATATTCTCCCAAAGATCCCATGTAGACTGCCCATCTATGACAACATTATAATAAATCTGCTTGTTGAGGGACAATATAATTGTGGACCTACAAAGCTCATCTAAGTTCTTCCATACATCTGGATCTTGACCTTTAGGCTTAATGCTCTTGCATTTGATTGATCTAATCTAAGATTTGCACACCAAAAGCTACCAAATTTGGGTCTTCCAAAAGCCATAATTATTGCCATCCAACTTTTCAATGTTGAAAATGGCATTATCATGTGAATGATTAGCCATACTGTAGGAAAAAAGAAACACAATACAGACCAAATAGGCTTCTCTAATACCTACAAATAACCCCAAAACCACTACCAAAACAAGCTGAAAAAAGAGGGATAGACCCAATAATGAGTTGTCCACAAATTACGACCAAAATCGCATCAAATTGAGGGGATTTCTTGCATAAATAATACGATAGTTTGCAATTGTAACATGCTAAAAATGAGGTACAGTAGTAAGAAATCAATGCCAAACAAGGGCAATCATTGATACAAAACAACTTGTAGCACGTGAGCAAAAGTTGAAGTAGCCCACGCTCAATTACAAATAGAATCCAAAGCTCAATGTAACATTCAAGTGTCAAGTAAGTGGCTCCCATTGGAATAAAAGTTAGATGCTAGATGAGCAAACAAAGCTCAAATCCTCATGTGACTGGCATCCAAGCATCCAAGAGATATCAACAAGTACATAGTTGGAAGCATAAGACCCAATAAAAGCTTCAAGCCCGTAAGGTCATAGAACTCTAAAGCATCCAATGAAGTAACTAATCATTGATGTCAAATGTCCTAAGCTCAAATGCATTTAACAACATAACCAAGCATAGAGCTTCAATGTCATGCACCAATACATATGAAAGAATGCCCAAATAGCACGAAAGAGCATTAGATATAGATTGTCCATGTTAAAAGCTTGCTATCCATTGTACGTACAATAGTAAAATGACAATCAAGTCTAAGAAAAAGTGAGCTCAATCAAAGCCCAAAAGCATTCTAGGAGCATGGCCAAGCATGTGGCATCAACCATAGACATCAATGTATCATCCCAAGTAGTGGAGAAGCATCAACAAGCAATATGCATATTCTTTCATTGATAAAATAACCTTCAGCCTTGCTTATTACAACAATAAAAATAATAGTAAAACTGAGCTAAATATGGGCTCAAATTAGTCCAAAAGTAGTCCAATACATTGGCCAAATATTCCCTAAGTGTCTAGCATCAAATGAGCATCCCAGAGCATCACATAAGCCAAAAGCATGACATTTCCCAAACAAATAGCATTCAACTTTGTTATGACAGTAGTGATATCTATGATAAAATTGTCATTTCAACCAAAAGGACATGTGCATTGAATGAGGAAGAAGTAAAATAGATCAAACCCTTATTTAACAACTCAATCACTTGTCTTTGTATTTCTTTTTAATGTAAATGACTATATCTATATAGGGCTTTGTGAGACGGAGTAACCCCCTGTAAAATTTCTATCTTGTGGTTTAGGTCTCCACAAGATGGTGGCAATTCAAGTGGATAATCATTAGCAAAATAATGCTTATAAGAATCTAAAAACCTTTTTTGTGGTTAATGCAGGAGTTTCATGGGATTCTACTTCCATCACAAAGATCATGCATGGCTTTCTTGCTTTCTAAGTGCTCTTTTACCTTGTGTTTGACTAATCAGTAGAAAGAATTCAATCGTAGGATCACTAGACCAAGAGATAGTTTTGGTCTTGAAATTCAAAGGTGATAGCGCGGGTATGATAGTCAATATTATGATTATATTGGTTTCTAAATAGTATACCTAGAATGATATTTGATGAGATTGGAGTGTTGTAACTAGAAAGTTACATTTTTCTTTATATATACACATAGAAATTTCTAGACCTTTGATTTCCCATGTTCCATTATATGTGATACCTTGGAATGTAGACCTAACTTTGTATAATGAAGGACTAGTATCTAGTTGACCTCCTAATCAAAAATTTCAAAATAAAATCATGAGAACTACTATCATAATGCAAAATAATAATATCAAAATCTTGCATGGAACCTTTCATCTTAAGCAAAGCATGTAAAGGGATAGGTGCACCTTGCTTTTCTTCATTTGATACCTTTTGTTACGTCCGTAGTCCAATTAGAAGCATAGTCAGGTTCTTCCTTGATGTTATGCAATTGTGCTTGGTAGTATTGGTGTTGTTGTTGTTGGCAGGATGTTTGACTTGACAATTTACTTGGAGATGATGATCAAGTTTTTCACATCACTAGCAAGTAGGTTTGAATCTTTTACATTAAGCATTAAGATTTACAATTGAGCTTTACCTTATTATCTCAAAGCTTTCGGTTGGAAGTTAGAATTTTTGTTGGTGGAAAAGAATAAGGATTGAAAGGTTTCTTTGGAATGCGGTTGTTGTTGAAAGGTTAGCAGGCTAGGCTAGATTGTTGGCCATGAAGGATTTAAGTGATAGCTTGGAATTCTTTCTCAGTATCATCTATATAAGAGATATCATTGTGACATCAAGTAAGTTTAAGAGAATTCAACTTAGCCAGGATACTTGATTTGTGTGCTTTTGGAAACTTCCTCAAGCATACACAATAGTAATAGTTTGTTGCCAAAATCTTTTGATGTAGATAGACATATTATTACCTTTTTGCCACAATAAATTTGTCTAATTTCACCTTGGTTGAAGATGGAATTGATGTAGAAGGAAAGATTCTTTGATTTTTACTTGAAATTCATCATCCAAGGTATTTGGCTAGTTGATACTATAGCAAAGAACATTCTACCAAAGCAAACCTTTATTTGTCAAATAATTTATAGGATACTTGATTTTGGCTTTCTCTAAAAAGGCTTCCTCATCTCGTTTGTCAAAATAATCATTGAACTAGCTCAACCAACCAAGATAAGACAAAGTTTCCATTCTTTTAACCTTAAAATTTAATAAACCGGAAAGAGTTACAGGGCTAATGTTTAGATCCTTCTTAGTTTGTTGCGCTTCAAAGAGGCCTTTTAAAATATGAGTGATATGATCGTCTTTATATTCACTTGGAGAGTTGCAACTCCTCCCAGACTTGGCCTTGAGTGCATTCAACTCCTACTACCCTTGTTGCTATTGATTTAGTTCGGCCACCACATAGGCCAGGCAACACTGCATCATTGCGGGGTTGAACTCCTCAACCTCTTCTTTGCCCTCTAAAGCCCCCACTAGAAGATGAATAATCCTATTAGGTATAAGAAATAGCCAGAATTGCAGATGTGGATTGCCCTAGGGTGTTCTAGTTGGCAAGTTGTGTCCCTCTTATTTCTTGCCATCCTGTTGTGCAAACCATAAGACTTCAAGCATTGTACTAGCATACATTCATATTATATGTAGTTGTCTTGTAGATCTCACACTAGTGCTGTTGTAAACCACAATCGATTGCCAAATGATTCAGATTGTTAAATTGGAACACCAGAGGGTTTTAACTGCAGCTTTGTGAGCGCCCTTTGAGGATTTGTGGCCCTTGTCCTTCTTTTTGTACTTTTTGGGCTTCTTAGCACCATCCTCCTCAAAGTCCTTGTCTTCATCACTACTATCTTCCTTTGAGTCCACCTTTGAATCTGACTCACTAGACCATGATTTTTGGCAGTAGACTTTGTGGCCTTCTTACTTTTTCCTTTTCAATCTTGCTCAAGGACCATGGCGACCCTAAGAGTGCATTGATGAAAATGAGCCAAAGTAGTGGCAATAAGATCTTCTGTGGCCAAAGCCATCCAAAGCTCCCCATATAAACCACCAACATACATAGCATGAACCATCTCCCCAAGTAGCTAATATGCTTGTGCAATGTGTCCGAATAGAGCCTTAAATTAAGTAGTATAAGCTTGCATAGTAGAGTCATCTTACTTGAGCTAACGTAACCATTCTAGCTTCTTGGGCATTAATTAATAGATCTTGTTCAAACTAATGTGCAAAGGTTGCTTGAGCCAGGATCTAAGTAGCCCACCAACCATGTTCTTTTGCCATCCATGTTGTTGTCTTCCTTTTAGGGTTGATTCAAACATCACCACCTTATCAACATCATCCACCACACCGTAGGAAAATTCACCACATAGGTCACCTCAAACTGCCAGATGAAAGCATTCAAATCTTTCAAGAAAGTCCCAAAAAATATTGAGAAAATAAGACTGCCAAGCTTGAATCACCATCCAGGTAGTAATAATAACACCAGAGGCGATGGGATAATGAAAACCACAACTAGAGTAGAAGAGGCGAACAACCTATTGATGAGCTTTAATGGATTTTTTGGAGTGGCAAGTGAAGTTGAAGGTGCATCGCAAACTGGAGGAAGTGAGTGAGACTACAATAGTCAAGATGCTTGTGGAGTAACATCCTCGAGTTCGTCATCGCTAAAAAAGAAAGGAACCTCTGGAGTAGTTGTCTGGCAGCACTGCTATCCATGCTATAGCTATTGCTTGACCACAATAGTCATAGGAGGCATTGGCAGACCTTGCAAGCACATGCGTATGTGGGCTTATGCATGTAGGAAGGATCATTGTGGTTGTCAACTGTAATGAAGCAAAATTATAAACATCAAACCTCAAAAGATATCATATTTAAACATGACATAGTAGTGTGTAAATATAGCAAATCACTCATAGCACATATAACATAAATATAGAATAGATAGTGGATTAGAATGAAGAAAGCTCCATAATATATAATCCATTAGAAATACATTAGAATAGGTAACACTCTCTCATAATGCTCTTAGAATACAATAGTGTGCTTAGCGTAAATACAATGAGATAAATTCATATTAAAGAATACATCCATGTGATACAAATAGATACATCCAAATTGCGAACATGCAAATTTGAACAATCACACTCCATGGCCCTTGGCACTTTGGCATGCTAGCACTTTGTTGTTCTTGGGAACCTAGAATGGGCCCAACAGTGGCACTCACACTTTAAGCTCATTGTCAGATCTCACATAACCAAGCCAACAACTGTGTGGCCTTAAGCAACTAGCTATAGATAGAAGAACTCTCTCTAAAAATTAACATATCGAGTTGTAGTCCAATCAACTAATTGTCTACCCTGAACTCCAAGTAGAAGTGTCCAATCTAAGGTGTCTAGTACACCACAATATAAACATAATATAGGCTCGTCCATGACTGATTGCCATGGCCTTTGATCACAAGCGTACTACCTTAAGGATTTGATCCACTCAGTCTTGGTTAGATTTCCTTAAACCCTCGTATCTAGACAGCTTGAGTTTCCTCACATACTTGGTCAAATGAATACAATTGTTATGTGTCAATGTGTGCAAAATAATGCTTGCATGCATCAAGCGAATGAAAGTGTAGAAGCATTACTAATGTGGAAAACAATGTGTGTATGAAGCAAAAACTCTTCCCATATTTTTTCATGAATATATTCTAATGATGCGATGTTGCTACACAAACTCAAGGACGCTGATGAGAGTATCGCCATTCATGGTACCCTCGAGTAAACAAATAACACAAGAAGGATCAATACATGATATACATTAGAATTTGATCCATTTCAAAAATATTTATGATAATTTTAACCACTTAGTACACTTAGAGTACAATGGATGGCATCGAGGCCAACCTCATGCTACCAAACCACCATATTTCGACATAAAAATCCTTATTTTTTGATATTTTGAGAATAAATATAAGCTATTATTATATTTTTAATTTATTAGATAATTCTTAGCATATTATTAATCATTAGTAATTTTCTATTATTTTTGGTATTTTTATTTTTCTTAATTTTAGTCATTTATTTCATAATAAATCAAAAAATAAATTTGAAGCACTAAAAATTAAGTTCAAGACTTTCTTTATCTAGTTAATAAAGTAAAATTTTATATGGATTTTGTTTGATATAAAAATTAGAGCACTTACGCTTAAATCGCCTATGTGCTATAACGTGTATGAGGTGCCATGTGGAATCCAAGGCCGCTAGCACTTGAGATAGCCACTAACATGCTTGGGAAATCCTCCATGGACTCCAATAATGTACTATGAACATTCTTTTACATACCATTCTCACCTCTCCCTCTCTTGCACCCAAACCCCTTCCTCTCATATAGGAATTGCCATTCTATGTGTGGGAAGGGAGAGAGAGAAATATTGAAATGCAAAGGAGAGAGAAAGACTAAAAAATGTTATTAATCCTTCATATTAGGCCATGAAATTTACACGAATGTGTAGAGGATGGAGAGGAGGACTCGTTCTTCATATTCTTCATGAGAGAGAGTGCACATTTTGTGCACACGAATCAAGAAATGTCATGAAACATGGCACCCTCTTTTTCTGACGTTTTTCTCCCTCTCTCCACCATTCTTCTCTTAAAAAATGGCATAACTTGATGTTTCCTCTTTCTTTGGTCCACGCTTCATTAAAATTGCTCCATGCCCCTTCAAATCTTAGCCCATTTCTAGCCTTCTTGGCTACCCACACCATGTTTCTCCATAAATCGCCTCGAATGTGTGGAATTGATGTCCAAAATGATGGACACTTCTTCATTGTTTGTAGACTCAACTTTGCGCTCCGTTACACCTCTAGCTTTAAAATGATTTGCAAACGCTTTCCATCAATGGCCACTTTTAAGCTTCAAATCTTCATTTTCCACTAAATATGCCTTATGGATCCACAAAAAAACTCTAAAATCCTGCAAAGTGCATCCTAAAATCCATCTCTCAGTTGTCTAGTCCACTTCTTTCTGGCATCCAACATTATCTATCTATCAAGCATAATGCGATCAATGTTACATATGCATACCGCACGTAACAAATCATGCTATAAATAGACAAAGAAAATCCACAAAAATAAAAACATCTTATTTTCATAGGAATTTCTATGATGAATTGTTGGAAAGTTAGTCATGGATGTGGATACACTACATGAAACCTTTAACATTAATTACTTAGGGAATGTTAATCACATTCTTAACATGTGTATCATGTGGGATAAAAGTAAAAGGATAGTCTATTATCACAAAATGAATATGTTGGAAAGATATTGGAGCATTTCAATGTGGGAAGGGGAATGGCAATTAGCATTCCATTGCCTCCATATTTGATACTTAAGACACGAAGACAACCCCAAGTCAGATGAGTAGAAGGCTATAGTGGCTAAGATTCCTTATGCATTTGTAGTTGGTAGGTTGATGTACCCCATGGTTGCTACACATCTAACCCTAGTAAAAAGCATTGGGAATGTAGTAAAGAGTATCAATGTAGTAAAGAGTATCATGAGATACTTGAATGGAACTAGAGCTAATATGATTTAAAAGAAATGATGCATTTGATTGTGGATATGTAGTCTTTTTGGAGGAGCTATATTTAAGAGGTCTATTACTGGTTTTGTCTTTACTTTCAGAAGTAGTATAGTCTCTTGGGTCTCTTGATTTGCGAACATATATGGCTTTAACTACCATTAAGGCTAATTATGTTGCATTCACTGAGGCTTGCAAGGAAGTTGCATGGCCTATCATCTAGTGGGAGACTTGGGGATTGTAAGAGAGGTGGCTATATTGCACTATGATAGAGTGCCATTCAATTGGCATAAAACCCTATCTTTCATGCAAAGACAAAGCACATTAAGGTGAAGTATCACTTCATGAGGGAGGTACTTAAGGACAACAACATTGACCTTATCAAGGTCTATATTGACAATAACCCTCTACATCTTCTCATGAAGACTTTACCTTCTGAGCACTTTGCACACTGCATAATGTTGATGGGCATTGGATAGTATCTTTGCTTTCTTCGTATACTCTTATAAAGGAAAATTGGCCTTCAAGTGGGAGATTCTCGGAATAAAGGCGAATAGCCAATAGTTGGGAATGCACCCCTTGTATAAGTAGTACACATTGTATAGTCATATATAAGTGAAGATAACAAAGAATAAGGGTGCCATTCCTGCTAATTTGTCTTGCATACCTCTCTCTCTCTTTACCCTATATCATTCCATAGCTTCTACCTCGCATCCCACCATTGTTCATCTCTCATTTTCTTAGCCGACTTTTGCATAGCCTCCTTGAGAATGTGGATTTACCCCACTTGGCAATCTCATACATTTAGGGGAGGGTGGAAGCAAAGTTATGTTGAGGGTTTCTTGGGCCATTTATAGTTGAAGCTTAAGGCTCAAGACATTGTCTTCCCTTAGAGAGTTTGGTGGCCATTTAAATGGCATAGAATAATCTCTATGCTAAAGTTAGTAAGTTAGTCTCAACCATACCCTACTCCTTGAGGATATCTCAAGTTGTGGCAACTAAGTTTATAGCCAATCTATCCATTTAGATTTTGTTTTTAGCTTGAGTTGTTGCATTTTTCTTTGGAGTGCTTGAATGGTGCCTTGATTATTGATGGTAGATTCCAAGCCTTTGAAGACAAGCTAGATTTAGGCATTGTCTTATTCAAAGATGATTTGTTCTTGGAGAGCCTCTAAACATTCTTGTTTGGCCATAAGGGAGGCTTAAGCACATGTACTAAAAGGGCCTATAATGCTTAGTAACCTCCCAATTAATTCCTTCCTATGTTCTTTCTCCTTCTAAAGGAGACCTTTTCGTCTCATTATCTCTACATTTGTAGCATCCCATGCATCAAGTCCTTCTTCTTGGACGTGTGCAACCTTTGTGGATCTTAGTAAACTTTGCACAGCTTCTTGAAAGTGTGCAATCTTTGAAGATATTAGAGGTGGAGAAGGACGTGTTTCTCATGGCCATTTCGTTAGAGGTCAAGGAATTGGGCTAAATTTGGTCTTTAGGTGCTAAGGGCTTAAAGCCATTCATCTGGGCAATGGCTTTTGAAACCAAAGGAGGGATGGAATACTCTTGCACCACTAGTGTACCATTAGAAGAAGCCTTGGTTGACTTGTAAATACGATTCATGTTAGCTTTGGATTGATCCATAACACCTTTTGTAATCTCTTTTTAGCCAATATCCAACAAGGCACATGTGGATGCTCTGTCTCAAGTTAAGTGTTCATGCATGCACTTAATGTCCTCTAGTTCCTTTCTTGAAGCGTTGAGGGTTGCTAAAAGTTAATGTCTCTCTTGTGGGTCACATGGTGGAGAGCGGTGATCCAATTTTCCAAAGCCTTAGTCCTATTCCTCGTCATTTATATTTGGAGTCTTCTTCTTCTTGGTCCCATGTTAGATACAATATTCTTGTCAACTCTTAGTTTATTTTCAAGGTTAGGTGACTACTAGGGATCTCATCCTCATTATTGAATTTTTCACTAGATAGGTGATAGTAGGAAGTAAGCATTAGAACTAATGATGTAGGTTTCTTTTTTTTTTTTGGGAACTTGCTAGCTACTTCATTGAGGCACTTAACCCTTGAAAATCTCTTAGGGGATTTTGCTAGTCAACAATTCTTCATACATGTGGATGGGCAAAGGGAGGTTATAATGGCACATATTAGCATCTTGGATGTTAGCAAAGAGAATGCCATCTTGATTGGTGAAGTGGTATTGAGGAGACATACATACTAGTCTTATAGTGGTCTAGAGGTGAGGCTTTTGTGGGATGTTTAGTACATCATCCACTACCATCGGATTTGGGAAGATGATATTATTTGGAAGCCTTTTGGTATTTCAATGATGATTGTTCAAACTATTCTTTGGGTGGAGTAGGAGTTGTGGAATGGGGCACCTTTGATGAAGTTCGTTTCTTGGTTGAAAGTATGAATTTTATGACCTTATGAGCTTGGCACTTGATAGTGTCTAGTAGTTTGGCAACTCTAAACTTGTATTCTTCTTGGAATTTGAGGTATACCAGGAGTTCAAGTCGTTGTAGCTTATTAATGCTAAAAGCAAGCAACAAGTTTCCGTATTTTTAAGCAATTTTTATCATCCACACACACAACAACAATGTTCAATAAGCTAAAAACCATGCAAAAAGTTTAACCATTAAAAGTTTTAATATAACTATATAATATCATTGAACAAATTTCAGTGAATAAATGGTATGACATGAAACTTTTAGAGTTTAGTAAATTTGTTATTGAGATTGAGATATTAAGCCTTAGCAAGAAACATGTGCCTAGAAGAATAAGGCTTTGACACCACATGGGCGACATAAATGATGATTTTGGCAGATTTGATGGTATGACATCCATGTATAAGGTTGGTTAGCCTTGGTAGGAGAAGGAAGCTCCCCCAAATGCAAGCCCATATCATGTTGAAATCCTAAGAGTTGAGTGCCATGGTGGTATCCCACTTGTAATCAAGAAAAACTAGAAAATAATTAGATAACACAATGAGAAATAAAGGAGTGAGAAGCTTTACTAGATCAAAAGGTGTGAGATGGTGCAATTGAACTTTACTTGATTGGAAGATGATGCCAAGAACATGGAAGTAATGGGTGGTTGTAGGCAGTAAAAGGGGAGATAGGTAAAGTGAAACTATGAAATGAAAAAAATGATCCCAAGGTTTATAACCCAATTCAATACAGTGCCATAATATTAATAGCGGTTTCACTTGGAATGTTACATTGAAACCTAAAACATTAAGCTCTTGAACAATAAAATTATTCAACATGTTCCCACGATCACTAGCTTCTCCATGTTGCTTCCCAACCACTCATAATCAATATTGACTAAGTTATGGGATGTTTTCCTTAGTGTGCAACTTTTTTGAGATTTTTCAAGCTTATTTATATATGAGCATGCCATGAACTATGTTTACATATGCATAGCAAAACTCATTCACTTAAGCTAGGTTAATATCATTAATAAAAATACACAACCCTCTTCATTGAAGGTATTATCCAATAGTGGGTGTTTTGCTAGCTTTTTGAAAATAGGTCCTTGTTCAACTAAGCTATCTATTGAATATGGACAGTGGGCTACATATGTCAGGTCATACTCCATGATCTTCTTAGCCCTATGATGTTGTATATTGGTCACAATGAGACTAAACATGTGCTATTTTCAAGCTTGAGTTTATATAAGTTCTTTAAGAAGTTTTTGTCACTCTTTCTTCTCTTGGATATGAGTAATTGTTTTGTTGGTGGAGTAGTACAAGCTTTTTAAAAATGTAAATATCAATTTAAGTTGTTGTGCAATGCCTTATGAGAGGGTCTTAGTAAACTCTTCCACAACTTTAAAGTTCTTGAAGTACATTATTTCACACTGGTCCTACAAGAATGGCTGCTTTTTTAGGCGTTCATATATTACACATGCAATATTATAAAATGGGCTAGGAGATTGTGCAACTTGTTGAACTTTTTCAATGCACAACAAAGGTTAGTCCATTATTCTCTTTAGCTAGGTCATCATTAGATTGAACCATTGAGCATTTCTTATAATTGGGCCTTAGACTAGGAGAAGGATTGAGCTTAAAGAAGTAGATATTGATTACCTATTGCTTATCCTTTATGTTCTTTTGCTTCTTGAAATGCTCGTGTCATGGTAATTTTCAATTGAGATACTTGCATGATGTTATTTGTTTCTTTAGAGTTTTATTTACCTTAAATCACAAGTGTCTATCTCAATATTATCTTTTTAGTTTGGAATGTTGGGGTTAGTTGGGTGCTCTTAGCCTCAGGTATCTTTCACTTAGGTTTAGGTCAAAGTGGCATAACTTTAGCCTTAGATTTCATAATTATTGCTATTGAAGTGACAATTCTTGCTATCACGATGGTTGGCTAGGGAATTTGTTGTCCTATTTTAGGTAGAAAAACATGCAATTGCCATCATAATAACCTTGTGTACATGCCACTAGCTTGAGAACTCACCTTGGTTTGTTGAACCTCTTCTTGTCTGATCTATTGTGCTTTTGATCATTCTTGGATTCTATACCTATGATTGAGGCTATTGTTGTTGAGATCTTGTAGTTTCAGCCTTCCCAACTTTTCTTGTATTGAAATTTGCAAGCTTGGGACAAAAAGCTCTAGAATCATAGTGGTGTTGATCCCACAAGGCACTTGAATGGGGTTTGTCTTGTAGTAGTGTTATAAGCAGTTCTATAAGCCCACAATGCTAGCATGAGCTTATTTTTCTAGTCTCCCTTAGTTGTGATAGTGATTCTCTTGGTCAACATACCAATAAGGGTTTTGTTTATGAGTTTTCTTGGTCGTTGCTTGAGTATAATAGGTGATGACTTCCCATTGAACGATTAAGGTGGGCATGAAGTGTGCAAATTCTCCATCCATTAAGTGTTTCCTTGACCACTCACTAGTTTCATGGAGCATCCAAATCATAAGATTACTTGCTCCATAAGAACTTGTCATTCTTTAATGTGGATTTAGTCTTAGCCCATTTTATCGCGCAATCTCTTGCTATGTTGACATATCATGCTTGTTGATACTAGATGCTTGCCTAATTGGACCTTGAAAGTCAATGCCCTGCTTCTTGATATTAGTAGGCTACAATGAGCATCAATTTTATTTGATATTTTCTAATTGGTACCTAAGTTTAATAATGATCATCATAGAGTACTTGATTGATTTTGTCATATCCTTGAATATCACAAACCACCATAGTTGAGATTGCGGTATGTTTCAGGCCAATATGAAGCTATGAAATGCCAAGCAACATATCTCCTTCTTAATAATAAAATAATGACAACAACAAAAAAGATAATATTATTCAAATATTTTGTGACTTGCCTATCTAACAAACCCTTGACAATACAATTTTGGTTGTCCATCAAGGGATATACCTAGTTAACTCCATTTAGAACTCCTAAAGGAATATCCAAACTTTTGCCCATGGTCTCTTGAAGCTATCCTCATAGGGGAAGCTCATCCCTAGAAGGATAAACCTGAAATGGGGTCTTAGAAAGACTTTTAAAGTTTCCTAACAAAGGTTCCAATGCTTGTTGTAGATAGCTACTAATGCAAGTCATCTTGAATTGAAGTAGACTATTGTTGCACTTGGTTCAAAGAGAGAAACAAGGGGGAGGTGAATGCATCAACCCCTCTACCCATAAGGTAAAGTCTCATTCCAATCCCCTAAAATGACACTAAGTGGGATCTAGGGTGACATTCTATGAAAGTTAAACATTCACTTTCTCTTAAATTCTCCTAATTGAATGTTATCATGTGAAACTTCTAAGCTAAGTGAGACCACCTTACCCGAAGATAAATCTGTTGGGGGTTCACACACCCATTTTCCTTTAGTAGTTTTAGTTTTTAAATGAATCCTACAAAAATTATATTTAATATTTACAAATAGCTTCCTTAATTGGCCCATTCGAACACATTTCTTCACGTAATATTAGCACAAATATAAATACAAGTGGAAAATAGTCTTTGTAAAAGCCTGCATTTTTATTTCAAGAGAAAATGTGTACAATCCTTGATTTAATCCATCAATTTGCTTAAAGACAAACCAACAGTCCACCCTAAGCTATTATTGGGGCCTTTTAGGAGACCCATCCTAGGTTGTGGAGAGTTAGAATAGTCCTAGGACACCTAAATTATAGTTAAATTGTATGTAGCTCCTTGGTGCCTCCTAGGTAACAATAGGTCCCTATGGAGAGATTACCTATGTATTGTGCTCTCCTCTGCTTGTTCTAGAATCTAGAGTGGACAATCAGCTCCTTGCTATTGAAAGATCTTAGTGCCTAGCCTTGGGGGAGGCCAGGCATGCTCCTCAAAGTCAACTTGTATTGGCATACTATCACTTAGAATATACAAAGAATCAAGCAATCCTTTGCAGTGTATCAAGCAGTCCTTTGAAGTACAAACCCATACATAGGATCCACCTAAATACCTTTTCCCTCTAGCACAAGGTTTGCATTCAACCAATCAAGTTTGCCATGAACTTGAGATAGGGCCTAACGTATCTCCTTTTGGAAGGAAGTCAAATTTTTAGGGTGGTTATAACATCTTTAACTTATCCTAAACCCTTCCTTGAAACTCTATTCATTCCTAAGTTCATATATTGTTGATATCTTAGGTCTCTCTCAAGCTTAGCCTTTGATTCAAATTGATTAGGACTCATCTCAATTGTTTATTTTAAGGTTATGGAAGAGTTATGAAAGGCCTTTCCTTGTAATGGAATCTTAGAAGAAGGTCATCCAAGTGCGAAGACTTGGCACATTATTAAACCATTCTCCCTTAAGTCTTGTAATAAATTAATATTGTACCAGTCAAAGAAGATGATATTTCCTAGTCAAGAAGATGATATTCTACTAGTCAATCCTTTCAATGGATATTTTTTGAGTATAACTATCAAAATAACATCAATGTTATTTAATGGTAGTTCTCCTTTTTAGTATGATATCATATACGATCACATGAAGGTTCATTATGTACTATCCAATTTACTAACTTCTCTTAAGAGAAAGAGCATTTATTAATTGTAATGCTCTTTTAAGTATAGTCTTAAAACAATGGTTTTCCTATAGATAAATAAATCAACATTCCATTGTAGCATGTAAATGAAAAATGTAACCAATTTGGAGAGCAATCTACATATGGACTAGGTTCCATTATGGAAGAAGATGCTCCTTTGAAAATTTTGTCTTAGGAAACCAATCCAATGTTTTTCTACTCAAATTCCAAGTACCAATGAGGATCCTCAAAATTGAGTAGCTTTTCTATGCTATCTTGATTCTCCCGTTAACAATCACTACTACAACTAGTATATAGTGAAAAACATATAACCTACATATAAAGACGGCACTTGAGCTTGAGTTGGTATGGGTGAAACCTCATTGATTTGTGCAATATCTTTCTAAGCTCCAATGCTTCTTCGCTTGGGAGCCCAATAACACTCAAAACCTTCTAAAATCATGCTCCTTGCATAGCTCCTTACTCAATCCTTATAGAGCTCTCGAACTTGTATGATATTCAAAGTGAGATTCAATAGGGCCAAGAAGAGTATTGGGCTAGGTAAAGGGAACTTGGAGGATGGATATGGATAGGGTAAAGATTGAGATAGCATTGCATGTTAAAGGGATGGATTCTTTGATGCTGGATATTTTAGGTCTTATGGATTGTGTGACGCATTTGATCTATCTTGAAGGTGCTCTATGTTGGGAATTCTCCTTGAATCTTCAATTACTAGGGTGAGGGTTGGAAGTTTTGTAGAATTGGAGATCAAAAGGGGGTTATAGAGAGATGATGTATTGATGAGAAAGAGTAGGGGGAGTAGAGAGATGATGGATCAAGCAGGGGAATTTGCAAGGATGATGGAGACAAGGAAGTGACAAGTTGATGTAGCCTTCTAATCTTTGCAAGTTATTGATGACCTCTCAACTTTGATCCCTTCTCTAGCTCCTCTCTTATCTTCCTTCTCTCTTCCACACACACACACACACACACACACACACACACACACACACACACACACACACACACACACACACACACACACACACACACACACACACACACACACACACACACACACACACACACACACACACACACACACACACACACACACACACACACACACACACACACACACACACACACACACACACACACACACACACACACACACACACACACACACACACACACACACACACACACACACACACACACACACACACACACACACACACACACACACACACACACACACACACACACACACACACACACACACACACACACACACACACACACACACACACACACACACACACACACACACACACACACACACACCGCGCACGCGCGCGCGCATGCACACATGCAATTCTTACAAAATAAGGAAAAACAAAGATTGCACATTATGCTTTTCATAAGACCTTATTATATAGACTTTTCTTAAGACTTAAGCTTTAAGGTTTAGTTTAAATGTTTTTCCTCATGGAATCTTCCTCAATGTGAACTCTTTCTCTCTCTTCATGCCGTCTCAATTGATTGAGCTCCTACTCTAAGTCGATCTCAACTAATCATCTTTCTCCCTCCTAACATGCTGACAAGCTCCAATCATGCTTTCTCTTCTTCTCATCCTTTTCAGATAGGTTGAGTTCACTTTGCCTTGGTATGGCAAAAAATCATGTATTTTCCTTTTACACTCTTCATTAGAATATGAAGTTAGATAATGGTGAAGAACATATCATCTTGTCTTCTTGCTTTTCATTTTGAAATGGTGGCTCTTTTGAGAATATTGATGTCTTTGAAGGCGACGATAACAAGGAGACAATATGAGTTTAAATAAAATATTTATTAGTTTTTTACATTTCCTTTTAGCTTTGGTGATTTTGGTTTATTATTATCAAGATCTTTGGAAAATTCCCCCTTCATATGCAATAATTCTCATTCCTTTTGCTTTGGAACTTCTCATTTTTAAGGAGAGGATGGTGCATGATTGAAGGATACAAGATTGTGACCAAGCATTGATTAAATCATTGTAATTAATTTATTTTGGTTGTCCAATTATTTGGGACATTACACCTTCTCTCCCTTAGAGGAATCGAGGTATTCTCATCTTGACAAAAGCTGGGGCGATGTTTACATAAAGTGTCTTCATCAATCTAAGTGGTATCTTCTTGAGGATAGTCTTTCCACTAGATGAGGTATTTCATAAGAGTTTTACTTCTAAGGATCCTTTCTTTTATATCAAGTACTCTTTTGGGTTGAAACTCAATGACTCATGGGCTCGGAATTATAGCTCGTTGATCATCAATAACATGCTTAGGATTGGTTACATAGGCATTTAGTAAACCAACATGGAAAACATTGTGGATTTTCAAGTATTCAAAAATTTGCAAATTGTATGTGTTTGTCCCTAGGAACTTAATGATATTGTAAGGAACAAAATATATTGGACTTAGCTTCTTGAATTCGGCCAAGGATAGCAAAGTCTTCTTTGGATTGTCACGGAGAAACACCATATCTCCTTCCTTAAAGATTTATTCCTGTCTTTCAAGATCCGTGTAGGCCCTTTGATGGCCCTTAACATCATGAAAATATTATCTTATTACCTTAACTTATCCATTTTTTCTAATATCTTCTTAGAAGCTTCCACCTTTAGATTAAGACAAGAGAAATTGAGTAGAGTGCGGTAATCTGGACCATACAAAGCTTGGAATGGGGCCATCTTGATGCAATGATGATAGAAGACATTGTAGCTAAACTCTACTAAGAGTAGATATTGCATCCCACCATTTAGACTGTTTGTAACAATGTGCTCTTAGTATAGCCTCTCTATGAGTTGATTGACTTGCCCTATTTGACCATTTGTTTGTGGGTGGTAAGTTTTATTGAAGTATAGTTGAGTTCCAATAGCTTCAAATAAGCTCTTCTAAAATCAAAAAGTAAATAGGGATTATTGATCATTTATGATCCTTTTTTATAAATCCCATGAAGCATAAAGGTCTCCTTGACAAACAATCTTGCAATGTTTAAAGCCTTGTAGTTTGTATTTGCAAAACGAAGATAGGGGAGCATGTCCACAATCACCACGATACTATTCAGCCTTGTAGTTTGTATTTGCAAAACGAAGATAGGGGAGCAAAGGTGAATGTGCCTAGCTAGTCATGTATTTGTTACACTGATAGTACCTACACACTTGTACATTGTAGGTGGTGGGTGCCCAATACTATCACTTCATTCTTTATTCTTTCAGTGAAATTTGAATAAGGGAACATCGATCACATATTGTGATTGTTGGAGTTCCCATATCTTGTGTCTCTTATTGTTGCTCTCTTCTTGGTCGTTCAATAATCACATATTGTGATTGTTGAAGTTCCCACATCTCAGTGTTACTCTTTCTCTCTTGCTCCTTTGACCATAGCTCTTGCTTCTATTGGCGAGCTTCCACTTAGGGCTCACTCCCTTTAACCGGTATCAGAGTTGAGATCAAAGAGCTCTTCCCCTTAAGTTTACTTTGGGCTTGTGAATACCTACAATAGTCATTTCAGGGTATCTATGGTTCTTTCATCTTGAGGTATGCATCAAGCTTCACCTTCTAGCTTGGCTTCTTCCCATCATTTGAGGCTTGTTCTAGGACTTCTCTAGGACCTACTAGAGCTCCGCTTATGCCCCATTTAACTCAGCAAGACTAGCATACATGATCCACAAATTAGCATGATTTGAGCTTGTTTATAGGCCCTTGTTCTTGATCAACTTGATCATCATCTTTAGCTCTTTGGGTTCTTGAACACCCTTGGGCATTAACTTGGCATTGTACTTGGCACTTTGGGCATGAGTTTAGGCATCATTTGAGGCACCTGGGATATAGTTTATGATAGTTTGCTATATTAACATCTAAGGCAACATATTCTTAGAGTTTGGAGCTCTCGTTTATGTCTAATAATGTTCATATTATAACCCAATGCTTGAGGGATGTTATGCCATTGTATCAAATTCTTCTTGGCCAAATTGAGTTCTCATTTGGCTTAGTTTTAAGAACCTTTATTATTGCCATTATAATAGAGCAACAAGCTTTTATTAGGGGAAAATAAATGCCTATTGCTCTTGGATGTGATCGGGGTGCTTCATATAAATGCATTGATGTTTAGCATTGGTCTATGCACTCAAATATACTATGGGATGCCCTTGAGCTTCAATTGAGCTTGGCAATATTAATCTTAACTATGGTTATATCCCTTGGCTGCTTCAGTTGCTTATGCAATTAAGGGCTTGAAGAATGTATTGGGGTTTATGCTTCTGGCTTATGCTTCATCTACCTTGGATTCTCTATGTCATGTACTTAGTGTATTGAGCTTGCATTGCTCATTTGGCATTTGATTTTTGTTCTAGTGGGATCCACTACTTGACACTTGGATGTTCCATAGAGCACTTGATATTTGCAATTGAGCCGAGTGTATTATAGTAAGACATGGGGACTCATTGTGCCATGTACATGCTCTTCGAGAAGCTTATAGACATGTTATCCGGGTGCCACCTTTTTAGTGTTCAAAAACTGGGAATAGGGAGATTCCCAAACTCACTAATATTGTGATATTGGCAATATTTCTTGTTTATATCTTGATTTAGTAGTGGTTTTGGGGATGATTTAAACAATAGCTTGTTTTTCCCTTTTGTGCACTTGGTTGGTTTCATTATGGATGGTGGTTCTCATGACAATCTATTTTCAATATTGAAAAACTAGATGGGACTAACTATAGCTATTGAAAGGCACAAATATGGCAGGTTTTAATATAGAAAATGCAAGTTAGACCACTAAAAAACAAGGGTGCCAAACCCAAAAATATTGATGTGGAGGATTGGGCTGAACTGGATGAGCTATGCAAGTCCACAATAATTCTATCACTCTTTAAATAGGTTCACTACAATGTTGTGGCTGGCAATCATACTATATATTAGCTTTGGACATAGATTAAGAATCTTTCTGACAAGCAAAGTCTTGCATCTCAAATGTATTGGCTAAAATGTTTGATGAACCTTCGCATGAAGGAAGGGACTTCTATATTTGTACATTTAAATGAGTTTCACTCCATCATTAGCCATCTCACTTCGTAGGAGATTGAGTTCAAGGATCCTTTGCATCCTTTATGCTTGGTACTCTACTTGAGTCGTGGGACACATTTTGTATGGCTCTATATGCTAACACCTCAAAGGATAGGCTAAAATTGTAGGATGTTGAGAGTGTTCTCTTGAGACAAATGAGGTGAATAGAAAGAATGTGGATGCTTTCCGTACATCAAATGAATTGATTGTGAGAGGTTGGCAGGACAAAAATGGCAGTGATAGAGACTCTCAAAGGTCTCCCTCTAGGACAATGATCAGTCTTGTAGTAAGTTTTGCAGACGTAAGTCTAGTCTTACTTGTCATTATTGTGGGAAAGTAGGTCATATTCGGCCATAATGCCATAAAATGCACGAAGATAAGATCTAGGAAAAGGGTAAAGAGAAAGCGCAGGAGAAGAATCATGATCGCAACATTGTGCCTAGTAAGTCTAGCATCAAGATTGAGGAGATTCATGTGGTGCATCGTGATGTGTCTAATGATGTCATATTGGAAACCTCTTCCTTGGATGCTTTAGAGGTGATTGATGCTTTGTTAGAATATACTATGTGTCGATTGAAAGATTCAGGGGCTTCTTTTCATGTGGCCCCTCATTGAGAGTGGTTTCACTCATATCATAGTATGACTAGATCTGTTTGTTTGGATAATTACCTAGCATTGTAGATAGTCGGAATTGGTGATGTCCATGGTTTAGGCAGCATGTTCACTCTTCATGATGTATTTCATATCCCATCATGAAGAGCCTTATCAGTGCTCTATTGGCACATTGGATAAAGCAGGTTATTTTGTCTCTTCTTTTGGTGATTTCTCATGGAAGATTACATGTGCAAATCTTGTTATTGCATGCGGTGCTATATCTGATACCCTCTATTCCTTGCTTGTATTTGGATTAGTTGACCATGTTTTGGTTGTGGTTGTAGTTCCACATGTATCTCTTTGGCATCATCGCCTTGGGCACATGTCTTTGAAAGGAATGAAAATGCTTACCAATTTGCAGTATCTTCTACTCTTAGACTATAAGTGTTTTGAGTCTTATGATAATTGTTTATATGGTAGGAATACTTCTACTATGCATAAGAAGTATGACATGACGTGCATGGGTGAGCCCTTGGTTCTTGTCCATTCAGATGTATGTGGTCCCCATGCCCTATCAGCCACCCACTAGGTGGTGCAAAGTACTTTTAGTTTTGTTAATTCACCCATTACACATTCTTTATGTGATATTAGCAAATATATACAAATACAAGTGAAAAACAGTCTTTGAGAAAGCATGAATATTTATTCCAAGAGAAAATGTGTACAATCCTTGCTTTATTCCATGAATTTCTAGTCCATAAAAGTGAACTCACCAAGCTTGCGCACATCGGGAACTTTTGGATACTTATCCCGAGCTTGTAGCAGCAGGTTAGACTTCTCTTAGCATGCCTAAGGAATTAGGGCCAAATCCCCTTGGCTTCTTGGCACCTCTAAGGCTAACAAATCCCTAAACTATGGAGAGACCTCTTATACCATGTACTGGTTCTAGTATTCAAATTGAACAATTAACTCCTTGGCGAAAGAGTTTAGCATTTGGCCCCCATTTGGCCTTGGGGAAGACCAAGCATGCTCCTCAATAAATCAAATAATCCTTTGAATTGTATCAAGCAGTCCTTTGCAATACAAATTCATGCCTCATTCATGCATAGGATCCATCTAAATACCTTTATGATTTTTTGTTATTTTCTCATTAATATGGAAATAATTCTTGTGTACTTCAATATAACAATATCTAAGAATACTCATGGTTTATCATGATTCATCTTTGTATTGGAATTGTCTCTCATATTTTAATAAGCAACCTATGCATTGGACTTGGATTTTGGTGCTTGTAGTCTTTTATGGTTCATAAATCTTTACTTTAAAGTTTACATTTAATATATGTTTCAAGTGCAATGTAAAAAACTACAATGATTTTTTCTTATACCATTAAATATATATTATTTGTATTTTTGTAATGGATTATAGCCACATATGATTCGGTTTCAAGGGCATATCATACTCCAATCATACTTCCATACCTGTATGCATTTGTCATGTGGAAACATACAAACCATCGATGAAGATCTTCACACAAATCATCTTTTTTTAGTATATAATTTGCATAAAATATTAACAAAGGTCATTGCACAAGTTATAATTGATACATGTAAAGTATTGTGCACATCATCATTGTACATGTAAGCATTGCATATGTGAATACAATAGAAAATTTATAATTAATATATCTTAAAATAGACCTCTACATTAATAAAGATTGCTCATTCATTGACAAAATGCTAGTTGATGACAGCATTGCAGTGTTAGTTTGTTATGTAGCATTATATTTACAAGTTTTCACCAATCAAAATGTGTTAGATTGAATCTATTAAATGAACTATTGCTCAAGGTGGGCTCTCATGGATTGTTAGACGTAGTCATCAATCCTTGCATTTGTGCTATCTACATTCAGAAATCATCAATAAGGCATTGAAGCTTGACATTTTCTTACTGCAACATTGCGCTATGTATTAGAAACTCTTTAAGGGTCTATCCTTATGTTGTGAATGTGGCTCCTTGCATTGCCATCTCGAAAATTTGTTCATGCTCTTCATGTAGTAGTTTAGTTGCTCTTTTTGGGTGGTTGTGGAGCACAATCTCTTTGTAGTTGCACCTTATTAGCAATGCGTTCGTGATTGAGTCCTACATTTGATGGCTTGTCATTCCAACCTACTCACCTCATTAAAATGTAATGCACATATGGGCCAATCTTTCTAATATCCTTAATAGAAAGTACCCCCCCTTCTAAAGTCATCTTCCTCCTTAATAGGTGGTATATTTGATATATTTGATTTCCAAATCACTCTTGCTCTTCTTGAAGAATTCATTGTGCTTCATTATAATCTAGGTTAGCATCTTCTTGCACTCTAGGTGCTGCTACGGGTTCTTCAAAGTTGGCCACAATCTCAAT